>NW_027142396.1:3758752-4358752 GCF_026170545.1 Melanerpes formicivorus | reverse complement strand
TCCCCACATCCACCAGGCGGGTCACCTGATCATAGAAAGAGATCAGGTTGGAGAGGCAGGATCTGCCCTTCCTGAATCCATGTTGGCTGGACCTGAGCCCTTGGCCATCCTTCAGGTGCGCAGTTATTGCTGCCAGGATAATCTGCTCCATCACTTTCCCTGGCACTGAGGTCAGGCTGACTGGTCTGTAGTTTCCAGGTTCCTCCATCCGACCCTTCTTGTGGATGGGGACCACGTTGGCCAGTTTCCAGTCATCTGGGACCTCACCAGTGAGCCAGGACTGGAGGAAAATGATGGAGAGTGGCCTAGCTAGCACATCCGCCAGCTCTCTCAGCACCCTAGGATGGATCCCATCTGGTCCCATGGACTTGTGGATATCCAAGTGGCTCAGCAGGTCCCGAACTACTTGGCTCTCTTAGTGTAAATTTTTGCATAAATATTTTGCCATTTCAGATATTTTGGGGTCTTAAGATACTAAGTGCAACAGTTTATCCTGAATCAAGAGTCACATATTCCATGCCCTTTTAGAATATGTTTTTTTTTTAAAAGTCAAGTTTTAAGAAAGGAAGAGTATAATAACTATTACTGAGATAGTCAAAACTGAGATAGTCCTGTTCAATATCTTCATTGATAATCTGGATGAGGAGATTGAGTCCATCATCAGTAAATTTGCAGGTGACTCCAAGCTGGGGACAAGTGTTGATCTATTAGAGGGTAGGAGAGCTCTGGAGAGGGGCCTTGACAGGCTGGGCAGATGGGTAGAGTCCAATGGCATGAGATTTAACACATCCAAGTGCCGAATTCTCCACATTGGCCACAACAACCCCATGCAGAGCTACAGGCTGGGGTCAGAGTGGCTGGAGAGCAGCCAGGCAGAGAGGGACCTGGGGGTAGAGGTCAATAGTAGGATGAATATGAGCCAGCATTGTGCCCAGATGACCAAAAAGGCCAATGGCATCCCAGCCTGTATCAGGAACAGTGCAGCCAGCAGGAGCAAGGAGGTCATTCTGCCCCTGTACTCAGCACTGGTTAAGCCACACCTTGAGTCCTGTGTTCAGTTCTGGGCCCCTCAGTTTAGGAAAGATGTTGAGTTGCCGGAACATGTCCAGAGAAGGGCAACAAAGCTGGGGAGGGGTTTGGAGCACAAGCCCTCTGAGGAGAGGCTGAGGGAGCTGGGGTTGCTTAGCCTGGAGAAGTGGAGGCTCAGAGGAGATCTTCTTGCTGTCTACAACTACCTGAAGGGAGGTTGTAGCCATATGGGGGTTAATCTCTTCTCCCAGGCAACCAGCACCAGAACAAGAGGACACAGTCTCAAGCTGCACCGGGGGAGGTTTAGGCTGAATGTTAGGAAGAAGTTCTTCATAGAGAGAGTGATTGGCCATTGGAATGGGCAGCCCAGGAAAGTGGTGGAGTCACTATTACTGGAGGTGTTTGAGACTGGATGTGGCACTTGGTGCCAAGGTGTAGTTGATTAGATGGTGTTAGGTGATGGGTTGGACTGGATGATTTCAAAGGTTTTTTCCAACCTGGTTAATTCTATTCTATTCTAGTCTAGTCTAGTCTAGTTTAGTCTAATAAGTAATGGCGATATTCAAGATAAAATTAGAGAAATTTATTTCTGATGTTGGAGTTAAAGATGAATTGAAAGATACTGTGAAAGGAGAGGGGCTGAGCAAATGGATTTCTCACTTGTCCAGAGCAATTTGGCAGACATAATCCTGTTATAAGGCTTGGAGGGGAAAAACAACAACAACAACAAAACAAAACACAAGAAAAAGACAAAAACCATACCAACAAGCAAACAAACCCTCCCCCCAAAAAAAATAAATCCAAACCAAAATGATACAAAACCAAAATTAAAAAACAGCAACAAAAAAAACCAAAACACAAACAAACAAAACAACTGGTCAGTATGTCTAATATTTTTTGTTATTCTGGTTTTAACAAGAGAGAAGTAAAACCTGTCTTGTCTTCTCCTTCATTCCTCTCCTTCCTCCCTGAAAATAGTTTTGCAATGTGCTCTTGCACTGCCTGGATCCTGCAGTGGACACACAATGGAAGAATCATGAGTTATATAAAGGTAAGAAGCAATTAATAGACTCTCAAATAGTGACTGAATAGACAAGTCATTTCAGAAACTATTTCTGCTGAGCAAACATTCAGGCTCTGTTCTGTGTAATAGATTGATTTGGGTTAGAAGTCAAGGTGGTCTACCTGAGCTACATGCTAATCACTGATAGCAAATATTCATATTCTCTGTGATGTTAGGAACAGATGAAACATCAGAATCTGAAAGAAGCTACTTGAAAGTATCTTGTTTATGTCTTTGACCTCTTTGTAATAGTAAATGAGCAATCCACAGTGGCATATTTTGATATCAAATAATTCACTTACTCTTCACAGTACAAGAGTCGGTTGCAACATACATTGCTGCCTGCATTGAGTCTGACAGCTTTAGCATTTCTTATCTAGTCCTCTGTTCCTGACTTGCAGCACGAGGATTTAAAGATGGAAAAGATACCACTTGAATCATCTAATTTGCCTGCACTCATTACAAATTTCCTTTTCTGCCCCTGAAAGCACCTGGTTTATTTTAAAAAGGAAGTCTTTGAAGCACTGAGCCTTGCCAAGGTGGCTCAGTATATAAAGTAACTACCTCAGTAGCTGAAACCCCTCAGTTCTGCATCTATCCCTTTAAGCAGTAGAGCTCATTCTTGCTCAGATAAGGAAGTAATTAATATACAGGCCTGGTTTTTATTTGTTTGTTTTCCAACTGTGCAGCTGCATCTGTTATATTTTGTAGGTGTTTATGTACATATAAATTATGGTTTACTTGTATACATGAACTGTGAGCACATATTGTGTATGTTTCTATATAAATGAAATGTTAAATATAAGTCCAAGGTCATCATAACTTGATTGATATGTTGGATTTTTTTTTTTTTCCAGATCTATGCTCTTTCATTAGCTTTTCATTAGCTTTCATAGCAGGTTGATAGTAGGCTGAACATAAGCTGGCAGTGTGCCCAGGTGGCCAAGAAGGCCAATGACATTCTGGCCTGCATCAGGAGCAGTGTGGCCAGCAGGATCAGGGAGGTCATTCTGCCCTGTACTCAGCACAGGTTAGGCCACACCTTGAGTTCTGGGCCCCTCAGTTTAGGAAAGATGTTGAGTTGCTGGAATGAGTCCAGAGAAGGGCAAGAAAGCTGGGGAGGGGTTTGGAGCACAAGCCTTATCAAGAGAGGCTGAGGGAGCTGGGGTTGCTTAGCTTGGGGAAAAGGACACTCAGAGGAGACCTTCTTGCTCTCTACAACTACCTGAAGGGAGGTTGTAGCCTCCACCCAGGGAGGTGGTGGAGTCACCATCACTGGAGGTGTTTAGGAAGAGACTGGATGGGGCGCTTGGTGCCAAGGTGTAGTTGATTAGATAGTGTTGGATGATAGGTTGGACTGGATGATCTCAAACGTGTTTTCCAACCTGGTTAATGCAGTTCTGTTCTGTTCTGTTCTGTTCTGTTCTATTCTATTCTATTCTATTCTATTCTATTCTATTCTATTCTTTTCTAAAGGTTGTCTTAGGAAGAACAGGTGTTAAAAATTTTTAATAAAAATTTAAGAAAAAGGCTTTTCATACTGTATATACATTCCCACATTTTATACTAGTAACATAAACTCTTAAACTTGCTACACAAAATGCATTATTTGTAAGAATATTTCAGTCTTAATAATGAATTGTATTTACAAATGTCTGTGCTAATGATATCTGAAAGGCTAACTGAATGGCAAGTATTTAAATGTTCCCAATGTACTTGGAAGAATCCTCTAGTAACCTCACATGAATAGTTAAAGCTATAAACCAGACTTTTTGATAAAAACTTTCTTGAGAATCAATGCTTTTACAGAGTCCATAAAGTCACTTTGCTTCTCTTCCCCCAAGAGAATGGTGATTGAAAAGCCTTTTTGAATTCTGCTCTTTTGTACTCCCTATCACCAATCAGCAAATGAAGGCAGTCTAAATTAGCTATTCATGAACAGCTATTCCAGAACAACTATTCCTGAACAAACACATGTGGAAACTTTTCTTACTCTAGAACAGCTATACTTTATTTCTACTTGGAATAATCTGCCTTTGATCTAAATGGGAACAAATCATTCATGCTGAAATGAAGTCTATGGCTTGGACTGTTTGAAAATTGTTATTGAGCTTTACAACTTAATAGGAAACAGCTTTATACATAGACATGTTAATGTTAATATTGCAATAGCTGTAGGTGGTGTATTAGCCCAGTAACAAACAGATTCAAAGCAGTGAAAAGGTTCAAAGCTAGAGTGCACTTATAGCATATACAGTTTCTGATCAACCTGTGGTCCACAAATGGTAGTCAGAATGTAAAAGAAAATAAAAAGGAACAGCCTTTTTCAGCCTTTAAAACAGGACATTCAGTTTTGCACATTTTGCCAGACCCTAACCCAAGTGAGGCCAGTGTGCCTCTATATAGGGAATGACAAAACCACGTCACTTGTCGTAAATTAATTCAGAATACGTTGTACTTACCACAAGACACCTTTCTTAATCTGGCATTTGTAATTGCAATTTCAAACAACTACATTGAACAAAAGATTAATTTTTCACATTCAAATTCATTGCTAGTAGATAACAAAGTGAAGCAGCACTGCTTAAGTACTTCTTGGAGGTACCTGTATACCTCCAAATCAATTACCTTTATTTATTTATTTAAATTATGGAAGACTACGAGAATTACATTATTGGTAAGTTTAAGATAAACTATTAAAAATGTTTCAACAGGAGAAATATATATGGGCTTTACATATTCTAGGGTGTTAGCAATCAAATATATATATATATTTAGAGGACGCAGTCTCAAACTGTTCCAGGGGAAGTTTAGGCTCCAGGTGAGGAGAAGGTTTTTCACAGAAAGGGTTGTTGGCCTTTGGAATGGACTATGGGCTACCCAGGGAGATGGTGGAGTCACTGTCCCTGGAGGTGTTCAAAAAGGGGTTGGACATGGCACTTGAAGCCATAGTTTAGTAGAATAGAATAGAATAGAATAGAATAGAATAGAATAGAATAGAATAGAATAGACCAGACCAGGTTGGAAGAGACCTTCAAGATCATCACATCCAACCCATCATCCAACACCACCTAATCAACTAAACCATGAAACCAAGCACCCCATCAAGTCTTCTCCTAAACACCTCCAGTGATGGTGACTCAACCACCTCCCCAGGCAGCCCATTCCAATGGGCAATCACTCTCTCTGTGCAGACTTTCTTCCCAACATCCATCCTAAACCTCTGCTGGTGCAGCTTGAAACTGTGTTCTCTTGTTCTTGTGCTGCTTGCCTGGAAGAAGAGACCAGTCCCCACCTGTCTACAACCTAACCTCCCTTCGGGTAGTTGTTGTAGTAGTAGTCATGAGGTGTTGGGTGACAGGTTGAACTTGATGATGTTTGAGGTCTTTTCCAACCTTATTGATTCTATTAGTCTATGATATGCTTGATTAATTGGACTTCTGAATCTCTGTTCATATTACCTTTGTGACTAATCTATGTCCAGTTAACAAAAGGAAGTCTGTGAAGTTGAGATTTATTTTTTTTTTTTAAATAAAATTTTTCAAAGACCTTACTTTCAGAAAACAAAATTGCTCTCATTTGCATAATCATCTCTCTGGGTCATCAGGTCTTAGTTCTAATTGTGGACCACACTCGATGATCCTCGAGGTCTCTTCCAACATTGGTTATACTGTGATACTGTGATACTGTAATACAAATACTCATTTTCTTGTAGGACGACGGAGATTGGGAATCAATACGGCTGACCAATGTGATCGAGTATTGTTTCTTTATTGTTCCAGTGTTGCAGGCTGATGGTGCAGGCCTGAGGTGCAGGCCTATGGAGCAGGCCTGTAGTCCAAGTATAGCACTGTAAAGTGGAGAAGAAACAGGAGACAGGAAAGGCAGAAGAAGAAGTGCGTAGCAAGACAACTGCTACAACTTATATAAGCTCAGAGTGCTCTGTTGGCATAGCTCCATTGGTTCCCTATGAGTGACCACACATTGCACTATTACAGATTATTGGTCCAACTACTAATGACACAACGAGGTTGTTGATGCAGGTGCATATCCTGTTGTCCCAAGATAACTGTCCATGTTTATAGCTACCAGTGTCTTGTTTTAGTTACATGCTGCAGGCACAGCACTGTTTTGCTACACTGCTAGCTAACTCTGCATTTATGGCCTACCACCATGTCAGGCTCTAGGCCTGCACTGCCAGATTGCTCACACTGCTCGTCACTGGCATTGCCACATTTTCTTGATTCATGGGTTCTGTGATTGTAGCTACCAGTCTGTCTCTGTTAATTCAAGAGGTGGTATCACTTCATATCCCCAGGAATCTGATTCTCTTCTCAAGGAATATCTTAGAATCTTCTACTTTTTGTTGTTATTTTTAAGTCTCAAAACTTTACCTGATTAAACTGATCTGTTACAAAAGAGCTGCTGACTTTTGTATCTGCCCTCTCCCTATTCTACCTTCACTTTAAAACATATCAATATATTGTGAGAGATAATAGCCCCAAGGGAGAACAACATTAGAAAGATCTGTGCTTATCAAAATACAGTAAAAGAAGCAAATTTAGCTACTGTTTACATAAAAGAAATTGGATTAGGAATTTGATATGGCCCATTTTGTTTAGGGAAAGCAGTTACCGAGAAATAAAGTAGGTTAAGTTCAAAAACAGTAAAAACAAAGGTAAAGAGTGTTCCAACACATTTTAAGCAGCAGAGATTAAAAATAAAATGACCAAAACAAATCCCAGAAATTCATGAAGTAATGTATTGCATTTGAAGTTTATGAAATATTAAAAAAACATTATAAATCTAAAGACCTGGAATATTAATCAATAAATACACTTTTTGGCTTTTCTGAAGTGTAGCCTCTACCTATTTGGTGATTTTTGGTGATTTTCTTCAGTAACCTTAATGCTGGATAGAGCTCCCAAAGAAAAAAAAAATGAAATTCCTTAAATGGCTGTGATGAGAGAATGGAGGAATGAAAAGTCATTGCACTGAATAGTAAGTGGTGTAATTTTCAATGAGAATGAACAGCCTTTCTCCCTTAGATCCCACCATATCTTTCAGAGAGCCCACAGGCAGTATGCAGTTGTAGGAATCCTGTCTACAAATCCTAGATGCAAATCACCTTGTGATTGTATCATGGACTGAGATGTGCCCAAAAAAAGGATAAAGATTGCTCATCAGAATGCAGCTGCCCTGGAAACAATGGGCAGGTACCATTGCTATTGATACTCTCTGGAATATGCGTAAGTTCATCTCCACCCATCAAGTACCCCAGAAAGGGAAGATGGTGAGACAAAAGATTCGTCACCTGGCCCCTGATGTGTATTATGTGTGTGGGCAGGTAAATGGAGAAGGAGGAGGCGGAGGCCCCCACCTTTCTCCTAACCCCTGTACAAACACAAGGAATACACAGGAAGATTTCCTGGGGCACAATACTGGACACATACCTAAGGATTAAAAACTGTATAAAAGGTCTGGAGTGATACTGACAGGAGAGAAGAAAGAAAATGACATCACAGCCTGGAAACATCACAGGACAGCATAAAAAGAACTTGCACTGTGAAAACTCTTTCTCCCCACCTCTGGCTAATGGTTATATAATCCCTTTCCTGCTCTCTCCCTCTTCTCTCTATTTCTATTTGTTTCCCTCTCTCTCTCCCTCCTTCTGTTCTGTCCACTTTATTCTGTTAATAAATATCTTTGCTGTTGATATTTTGTCCTCGTTTTTGCCTCTAATTTCATAACAAAGGAATATTCAAAAAAGAACTGAGTCTCTTTCCTTCTCTGGACTGAGACAGCAATGTGAATAAAAACCTTTGTGTCCATAAGATGGCCACTGCTTTTATTTTATAGTTTATTGCCCCTAACAGAATTGCATCTGTTTAAACTACTGGAAACTTTTTGATTGTAGATATAAAATATTTTTATTCCTCAAACTAGTTCTTTTACTTGACTTTATTT
Source organism: Melanerpes formicivorus (assembly GCF_026170545.1). Lineage (NCBI taxonomy): Eukaryota > Metazoa > Chordata > Aves > Piciformes > Picidae > Melanerpes > Melanerpes formicivorus. The sequence goes on along the minus strand of NW_027142396.1, from coordinate 4,350,693 downwards.
TTGTTGTTGTATTTTTTGTCCAAAGCCTTTATACTGGTTCATTAAGAGTATTTTTGGTTGTGTTGGATTGTTTTTTTTTCATTTTGTGGTGTTGTTGTTGGTTGTGTGTTTGTTTGTTTTTTTTCCATGATACATGCTTTCAACAAAATTTGAATTCTAAATTATTGGCTGAGAATTTGTGCACAGTCATGTTGGAATACTTAGTACATTTCTTGTGTAAGAATGGCATTCCAGTTAGTACATAAAAAATAATCAATATGGTAGTAAAACAGAGTTATTATTAAAGAGTGGAAATTTGGTTGAATAGATCATTGGACTTCCATAATAGAAGAAAGAAAAATAAAATAGTTGAGTCACCTCAAAACTGTGTAGCCCAGTTCATAGCAGCCATGTTTTCAAAGACTGCAAAGTACTGTAAGAAAACCTACTTGCTCCTTCTTAGGAAGACTGAGAAGGCTTCAAAAGAAAGAACAGCCCAGAGAGTAGATTTGCATTCAGATACACATCCAAGGATGTGAGATACATGTTTCTGAGTGCTCTTCCACTTCACTAGGAGAGGCAATAACTGGAGCGATCTCTCTGGCTTTTTGAACATGACATTATAAGCTCCATGGAAGCTGTAAAGTGTTACAGCTTCCATGGAGTTTATAATGTCAATGTTACTGCTTACAAGTAAACAAACAAACAAACAAATACCTTCATTCAGTAATTTCACGACATATAAGTTCCTTCAGGATTCCTAGCTATCATGTCATTCCTGATATTTAATTTCTAGGAACAATTGTAATAAAATCTAAAAAATGTCCTGGTTTTGACTAGCTTGAAAAGAAAAACAAAACCAAAATAATAATAATAATAATAATATAATATAATAATAATAATAATAATAATAATAATAATAATAATAATAATAATAATAATAATAATATAATAAATAATAAATCAGTTAATAATAGTGCCATGGATCAGTTGCTATAGAATTAGATCCATAATCAACTGTTTTGAAAAACTATGGTTTTCTTCTGTTGATTTTATTCCCCTTTGCTTCCGAAGAAACACACAAACCCTCCCTGAGAATAGACTAGACTAGACTAGACTAGAATAGAATAGAATAGAAGTTGACTCCACCACCTCCCTGGGTAGCCCATTCCAATGGCAAATCACTCTTTCGGTGAAGAACTTCTTCCTAACATCCAGCCTAAACTACCCCTGGCACAGCTTGAGACTGTGTCCTCTTGTTCTGGTGCTGGTTGCCTGGGAGAAGAGACCAACCCCCACCTGGCTACAAACTCCCTTCAGGTAGTTGCAGAGAGCAATAAGGTCTCCCCTGAGCCTCCTCTTCTCCAGGCTAAGCAACCCCAGCTCCCTCGACCTCTCCTCATATAGCTTGTGCTCCAAACCCCTCACCAGCTCACAACCTCACAGAAATTTCTGTGTTAACAATCCCTGAACAAGTACTTTTTCTTTTTTGCTGTTCATAACGTAATAATGCATGGCTGTATGATGAGAGTTTTGAAAAGAAAAAGAAATTAATTCCCAATTACTTTTTATTAATTCCCATGTGTATGGCATTTTAACACCTATAAAGGTAAAAAGGGCAGAGCATTTTGATTTGCTGTGTTTTGATAAAAAAAATAATTAAAACAGTGTTTTCAGACTGACTGAAATTGGCAGAGATAACTCTGGTGAGTTTATTTACTCATACATTGCCCCAGCTCTAACTACATAAGTGTTATTCTGCGTATCATAGCCATCAATAATTATATCTCTTGGTCGGTTTGAACAAGGCCACAAAACAGGGTTCTTGCATGGAGACATACCCCAAACTTGTGAATCAAATCAGTCTGAAAGAAAGATGATACATAGCTAGCCTTCTTCAACAAATTTTAATCTGTGTTCTTCTATTAGCAGCTCACTTAAAATACTATGCACCACATTTCAACACATTTTTATATACAATCTAGATTTTCATTCTTGGTTTCTTCATAGAGATAACAATACTCATGAGATCTTGAAAATTTTGTTCAATAACAGGAAATCAAAACAATATGGAAGGTTGAAGAATATAGAAGGTTGAAACAAAGGTGATAGGGAATGCAGATTTACCAGTGTTCCATGGTGCAGTTACCAGCAGGAAACTGATTTTGTGCCAACCTCATTTGACAATAGACTGCCTATAAAGCGTTGAACTGATATATACCTGGAAGTATAATTCTGGTTAAAAAGAAGGAAAGCAAAGCATTTCATTTTAAAATATTTTCAGTAACTTCCTTGTATTTTTAAGCAATATAGGCAGGAGTTGGAAAGTGCTCAAACAATTTTTAAAGAGTTGTTCAGCTATTCTTTCCTCACTTTCTGTAAGTATGAAGAAAACACTTGGCAGATAGAGTTATGTCTAAGTTCATCAGAAACATTAGAAATAATGAATTGATTATGCATAATACTTCCTATGTGTAACTGCTTGAATGAAATGTCTTTTAAAACTTTCTGATCTGTACATTGGCCTCCCTCTCCAGTTTCCCTATTTCCCATCCCTTACAATAGGTTCTTTAGTAATTTGGTATTCAGATATATGCTTAGCTTTTGAGTGGAAAGATGTAATTGATGAAGGACTTGAGAACAAGAATAAGATAAAATAAAATAATTTGATACAATTGTAATGTATTCCAAGAATAATAGCACAGTCTGTTCCAGACAGATGGATTCCTGTTGGCTAGATTGGAATTTTGATTCCTAAATCTGGAAGAATGATATTGATTTATTATTTTTTTGTGTGTACCACTGAATTAATTAGCAAAAATAATAAAATATTGCTTTACTATTATCAGCAGTCATGAGGTCTTGTAAACTAAGTGAATTTCTGCAATTAACTGTATGAGATATGGAGGGAATCTCCTTAAAAACCCTCAAAATTGTTATGAAAGACAATATTTACACCCTTGTATTACTGCTGTGAAACAGCATAATAAATTGGAATAGGTTGCAGTTCACTAGGTGAGGCAGACTGAAAATCCATTAGATTAATTACTTCTCATAAGTATAATTATGTTTACAGTATGCTACATTTCTACATGTCTAATGGGCTTCAAAGAAGAGCAAGGTGTAATTAAAAACTTTATCTGGAAAGGCTAATCACTAAGCTTAAAAAGAAATATTCTTCGAGCTAAACCAGACAACAGCAGGCTTTATTTTCCCTAACGTGTGACTGTGCTATCTAAATAAAGAGATCATATTCTGCAAATCATAGCTAATGGTGAAAAATATGTGTGTTAGAAAATCTATAATCCTTTAAAGTTTCATGTGGGTCTACAGTGAGGATGCCATTGCTGTTTATTGTGATGGGTTACAGCCCTCCTGAAAGCAGGGGTGGGGAGGGTTTGTGAGAGCCTTGCTCTCCCCAGAGCAGGGTTTTCCCCCTGGGAAACTGAGCTAGTCTATTCCACTTCCACTCGTTGTCCAGTAGGCCTATAAAAAGAAAGACACTGCAGCCATTTGCTCTCTTTTACTTCTGCCTCGCTGGGACAAAAGGACTAAGAGATTTGCTGCTGGTTTCCTGGTTTTCTGCCATGTGGTTGGGCTTGGTCCTCCTCCCTGCTGCATGCACACTTCTTCAAAGGACTGTTCGTATTGTATATATTTTCCCCATCATGCCTTGCAGAGGGACCTCGACAGGCTGGACAGATGGGCAGAATCCAAAAGCATGAGATTTAACACATCCAAGTGCCCGATTCTGCACATTGGCCACAGCAACCCCATGCAGTGCTACAGGCTGGGGTCAGAGTGACTGGAGAGCGGCCAGGTAGAGAGGGACCTGGGGGTACTGGGAGATGGTAGGCTGAACATGAGACTGCAGTGTGCCCAGGCAGCCAAGAGGGCCAAGGGCATCCTGGCCTGCATCAAGAACAGTGTGGCCAGCAGGAGCAGGGAGGTCATTCTGCCCCTGTACTCTGCACTGGTTAGGCCAAACCTTGAGTCCTGTGTCCAGTTCTGGGGCCCTCAGTTTAGGAAGGATGTTGACTTGCTGGAATGAGTCCAGAGAAGGGCAACAAAGTTGGTGAGGGGTTTGGAACACAAGCCCTATGAGGAGAGGCTGAGGGAGCTGGGGTTGCTTAGCCTGGAGAGGAGGACACTCGGGGGTGACCTTATTGCTGTCTACAACTACCTGAAGAGAAGTTGTAGACAGGCAGATGTTGGTCTCTTCTCATAGGCAGCCAGTACCTGAACAAGAGGACACAGTTTCAGGCTGCGCCAGGGGTGGTTTACGCTGGATGTTAGGAAGAATTTCTGTACAGAGAGAGTGATTGGCCATTGGAATGGGATGCCCAAGGAGGTGGTGTAGTCACCATTATTGGAGGTGTTCAGGAGGAGACTTGATGGGGTTCTTGGTGTGATGGTTTAATTGTTTAGGTGAGTTGGATTGGTTGATGGGTTGGACGCGATGATCTTGAAGGTCTCTTCTAACCTGGTCTATTCTATTCTATTCTATTCTATTCTATTCTATTCTATTCTATTCTATTCTATTCTATTCTATTCTATTCCTTACCCTTGTGAACCTTTCCTGTTATTGTTATATATTTGTATACATAATTTAAAGAAAATTTTGCATCTCTACTTCTTAACTCCCTTACTTTCCTTTGATTTTTTTTTTTCCTTCCCTCATCTCTCCCTGTTTTTCTCCTTCCCTTTTTGTTTTTCTCTCAGTAGGGAAAGAGGAGGGAGGAGTGGGGGATGGATTCCCAGTGTTGCCCCCCCCCCCCCCCATCTAGCACTTAAATCCCAGTTAAGGCTCAAACCACCACATTTATACAGAGTAAATACCTGGTTGAGAACTTTTAGCCAAATGAAAGTGCAATTATAGATGTTATTGACTTTATATGTAGTGAATGGTCATGAAGAGTAAATAAACTTGCATTGGAGGATGAAATAGCTTTGATAAGTCTTGAAAATTCATTTAAAATAACATAAAAATATAAAACAACACCAGAAGGGAGTTTGAGAGATCATCTAAAGAGACTTACTTTTTCCTACCAGAACAAGAGGACACAGCCTCAAGCTGTGCCAGGGGATCTTTAGGCTGGATGTTAGGAAGAAGTTCTTCATAGAAAGAGTGATTGGCCATTGGAATGGGCTGCCCAGGGAGGTGGTGGAGTCACCATCACTGGAGCAGTTTAGGCAGAGACTTGATGGGGCAATTGATGCCATGGTTTAGTTGATTAGATAGTGTTGAATGATAGGTTGGAATTGATGATCTCAACGGTCTCTTCCAACTTGGTTAATTTATTTCTATTCCATTCTATTCTATTCTATTCTATTCTATTCTATTCTATTCTATTCTATTCTATTCTATTCTATTCATCTCTAAAAGTTCATAGCCTGAATTACATATGCTAAACTCCCTCTCTAGTTAGCAGAATTAAATATACACTCATAAAGTATTATAAGACAAAGGCAGAGAGTATTCATAAATCTCCAGATTTCTCCTCATGGTGACTTGCTTGATGAATTTTAAGCATACGACCTGGATGAGGGAACACAGCGCACTGTTAGCAAACTTGCTGACAACACTAAACTGGGTGGCATGGCTGATATGCTGGAAGGTTTTGCTGCCATTCAGAGAGTCTTGGACAGGTTGGAGAGTTGGCAGAGAGAGACTGAGTGAAATTCAACAAGGGCAAGTGTATTCTTGTACCTGGGAAAAAAAAACAACCCCATGTAGCAGTATAGGTTGGAAACTGACCTGTTGGAGAGTAGTGAAGGAGAAAAGTACCTGAGGGTCCTAGTCCCTGGAAGGTTGACCATGAGCCAGCAATGTGCTCTTGTGGCCAAGAAGGCCATTGCAATTCTGGGGTGTATTAGAAGGGGTGTGGTTAGTACATTGAGAGACATTCTCCTCCCCTTGCGCTCTGTCCTGGTGAGGCCATATCTGGAATATTGTGTTCAGTTCTGGGCCCCTCAGTTCAAGAAGGACAGGGAAGTGCTTGAAAGAGTCCATCACAGAGCCATAAAAATGATTAAGGGAGTGGAACATCTTCCTTATTATGAGAGACTGAGGGAGCTGGGGCTCTTTAGTTTGGAGAAGAGGAGATTGAGGGGTGACCTCATTAATATTTATAAATATATGAACATTGAGTGCCAAGAGGATGGAGCTAGGCTCTTCTCAGTGATGCCCAATAACAGGACAAGGGGCACTGGGTGGAAGTTGAGGCAATAGAAAATTTCATGTAAACAGTACAAAAACTTTTTTCTCTGTGAGAGTGACAGAACACATCAACAGGCTGCCCAGGGGAGTTGTGGAGTCTGTGTCTCTGGAGATATTTAGTACCTGCCTGGATGTGTTCCTGTGTGATCTGATATAGGTGATCCTGCTCTGGCATGGGGATTGGACTAGACGATCTTTTGAGATCCCTTCCAATCCTTAACATTCTGTGATTCTGTGAAATTAAGCACAATCTCACCTCTAAAAATCATATCTTATTATACTGGTGACAAAATATGTAAATATACTCCTTGTCAGATATTTGTTTAAACTTTCCTTTAAAATCTGTATTTCTTTCTAACTTGCAATGACGATATGATAGTTCCAGTAACAAGTAATTTTAGACAACTCCATTTGTTCCTTCAGCTCTGTCCTCTGGGAAATAACATTTCAAGATTCTTATGTACTCAGATGCAATCAGGTGTATAGATTTCTAAATCTTTCTCACAAACCCCTTTTATAACACCTTTAGTCTCCCATTTACATTGTTTTTTTCATAGTACTCATCTGTGTGCAGATCTCTATGTGTTACATATCTGATAGATACACTTCACAGGATGAATTTGGGGTTCAGCTCACTAGATATTGATCAAGTGTGAGGATTTTTGCGTACAGTATGTTATCAGCTCTCCTTCCACTTGAATTTCATTGTACATGGGATGAATATTTCCCTGAAATTACAGTGAAGTTGTTACCGTTACCTAGAAAAAGGGGGCAGATGAGAGGAAAGCCTGACTTCCTAGAGTGGAAGACTCTTCTAGGATTTAATTCAAGCTTCTGTGTATGGATTCACATCTATATTACGAGATCCAGAAGCATTTCCACACTCCAGGAAACAAATGATTGCACCAAAAAGGTCCTTAGCAAAAGGAAATTGTTCTTCTCTGCACTCTTTAGTTTCCATCCCCAGTTTCCTTGCACTGCTTTCTACTGGAATAGAAACCAAGTGAAAGGGCAAGAAAATAGGCATTATTTGCTCTAGATGGTGCACTGATATAGAAGACTGGATGGAAATTGGACTGTAGGACACAGAATTACAGAATATATCAGATTGGAAGGACCTCAAAGATCATCCAGTCCAACTCTTGACCCAGCACTGAAGAGTCAAAACTAAACCATGTCTGTAAGCACCAGGTCCACACGCCACTTGAGCACCCCCAGAGATGGTGACTCTGCCACTGCCCTGGGCAGGCCATTGTAATGTTTGATAACCCTTTCAGTTAAGAAGTATTTCCTAACATCCAGCCTAAACCTCCCTGGCACAGCTTGTAACCATTTCCTCGGGTCCTGCTGCTTGTTATCAAGGAGAAAAGGCTGGTCCCGTCCTCATTCCAACCTCCCTACAGGTATACAGAGTGATCAAAGTGTTGCCCAGGGAGGTGGTGGACTCGCCATCCCTGGAGGTGTTCAAGAGGGGATTGTATGTAGCACTTAGTGCCATGGTTTAGTAGTCATGAGGTCTTGGGTGACAGGTTGGACTTGATGTTCTTTGAGGTCTTTTCCAGCCTTACTGATTCTATGATTCTGTGATAAGGTCTCTCCTCAGTTTCCTCTTCTCTAGATTGAACAACCCCAGTCCCCTCAGATGCTTCTCCTCGGTCATGTGCTCCAGGCCCTTCATGAGCCTCACTGATCTTCTCTGGATGTTGATCTTCTCTGAGGGGCTCTGAACTGAACATAATACTCAAAGTGTGGTTCACTAGTGCTCAGTACAGGGGGATGATCAGCTTTCTGTTCCTGCTGGCCACAGAATGCCATTGGCCACCTGGGCACACTGATGACTACTATTCACATTATAAACCATATTATTTCTACAGTTAACTGCAACCCTTTAAGTTTATTCTAAGATCCTTGCAACTGCAAATACAAAAGAGCACATGAAAAAGAATCAAACATTTTGCCAGATCTGGCAAACAAGTTCTGAATGCTTTGATGGGTTTTGCCTATACTATTTTCCAATGACAGTCACAAATGCCACAATATTTCTGAATGCAATCTATTTAATACATTTTAGCCTGACCAGGACTAAATCTTGAGAGACTTTTGAAGTTGCATACTTACTTGTCTTATTATTCATGTATTTTCATTCAGATTTCTGCCTCCCTTACAGAATACTTCTTTTAAAAGTGGTTAGAGACAAGGTACTTGTTGAGGGAAAAGAAAACAAGAGGATATTTCTTTTTTCTTTTTCCTTTTTCCCCCTATACAAACACTTAACGGATGTCTGAAAAACAGAGACACTGAAAGGAGAAAAAGCCAGCAAACCCAAGAACAAAACAAAAAACAACCAATTCAGATGGCTTTTATTTATAAACTTATCACTAATATTTCATTTCATTCTCCTTATTCTTTAATGGGAGCATGATAACATTTTGTGTGTTTATTGGTATTATAATCAGGCCATTCTCTTGTTTAGAGCTGCTGAATGTGTTTATATTCTGCAAATAAATTTATCAATTTAATTTAACTAGAGAGAAAGCAAGCCATTGATGCTGCTCCTTCTCATAAAACTGCCTGTTCGTGGCAGTCTAAATTGACAAGTAATTGACCTCTTTGTGTCCCTCTTAGGAAAAATGTGAAAACTGACTTAACCAGGTTAAGATATGCAATCATACTGATGTGGGGGTATGTTTTATCATTTGATTGCACATAAATGTCAGCTGCATTTAGGATAAGCATCAGAAAAATAAAAGGTGAGGAAAAATAATATCCTTCTATAGAAAATATTTGTCACTTTCAGAATCTCAAAGTCAGGAAAAAGAATGCTAAAGAAAAGTATCAGGTTGTATTTCCATACAAAATACTGCCATATACTCAGTTCATTAAAATATCCTGAGTTCATCCCTGATTACTAAAATAAACTTTCAAATCATGCTGAATTCTACTAAGACCCTTTCCTAGGACATTTTCATAAGATTAAACTTTCACACTATCACATATGCAATGACTGCATTACTCTTTAAAAGTCTGTCAACAATAGTCAGGGCAGTCTTTTCCATATTTGTTTGCAGGTACTCTTAAATTAGGCTAACAGGTCTGTAGTTCCTTGAGACTTCCCTAGCACCCTTTTTCTAGATTTAAATTACACTGGTTATCTTCCAGTCAACAGGGCCCTTCACAGACTCCTAAGACTAAGTAGATGTCCAAGAGAGGTCCTGTCTGCCATATCATTCAGTACTTTGCAATGAATCCCATCAGTTCCCATGTACTTTTTGAATACGCAGCTGATATAGATAATCCCTTAGAATTCCAGTGTTCATAAATGAAAAGTTGCTGTTCCCACATTTGTAGTCCTCTGACTCATGAGAGTGGGTAACTCAGGGCTTATAAAAATTATTTAAGGTTGAGGTAAAAAACACATTGAATGCTTCTGGTTTTCCTTTATCCCTATTAGTCAGGTGACCATCTTCAACAAGTATTTGTCTGACATTTTCTGTTGAACTCCTCTTGTTACTAATATACTTTAAAACCTCCTTCTCATTATCTGAAAAAAAAAAATAACACTGGCTTCAGTTGAGCTATGGTCTTTGCTTTCTCCTCCTTGCATCCATGAACTGTGGTTCTGTAATACTGTAATCTTCCTGTGAATGTTGACCTCACTTCCAGAAATCGTACAGTTTCTTTTTCCTCTAGAGAGAAGTTCCCTGCTCACCCAACATGGGTTTCTGTAACACTTGCTTGACTTGCAACATGGTGGAACTGCTGTCTTGCACAGTGAAATTGTTTGACAGACAAAAGCAGATCTCAGTGAATAAGTAGTGCATTCAGTTCTGGAAATCCTATCACAGGAAGGATCTGGAGGTGCTGGAATGTGTCCAGAGAAGGGCCATGAAGATGATTAGAGGTCTGGAGCACCTCTCCTATGAGAGGTCCATCTCATATGAGAGAGCTCATCTGTCCAGCCTGTCAAGGTCCCTCTACAGCACTCTCCTACCCCCTAACAGATCAACTACTATTGCAACCACACATTTGAATGTTTTTCTCTCAAAATTATAATACTAAAACAGTATTGAGATTTGTTTGGGTTCAGTATTGTATTTTCTGAGAACTTTCTCTATTTCATCTCTCTCTTTTTTTTTTCTTACCTTTTTTTAAAGAAAAATAAAAATTTGCAAGTCATAATTTGGAAAAAAAATGAAGATGTATTAATATCATACTTTATCATTGCATAAAATGCAGAAAATTCTTCTGTTTGCAGTCTATTAAATGTACAGTTTCATGTTATTTGTCATAACTTCCCTGTCCTTGCTTTTTTCTCCTTTCCTGACTATTCACTTTATAACTTTCCTTTTACACTATTTTATGTTTTATAATTGAGTCTATGAACTATGTTGGATTAATAAATGCCTTGGAGACAAAAGTCTTCCCCCCCCCACGAGAAGAGCAGTATATCCTCTGTGTACAGTTTTTATGAGATTAGTTTAATCTTTCATTTGCCTTTTATTTCCTTGTTTTATTCTCAGAAAATCACTGTAAGGAGCCTTTAGAGATCGCCTCTTCACAGGAATACTTCTTAACACTTGACACTACGTGTTCTAAATGAAGCACACTGAAATCTACACATAGAAACCTACACGGCTCTAAGTAGGAAGAAACCCGAGAGCATGTGTTGAAAGAAATTCAGTTGTTTTGAAATGAAATCTGAAATTTTAAGGAGATATATATGAAATGGAAAATATATGTATATATATATATATATGCTTTTATATATAAAAGCATATATATACACACACTTTATAGATTTATTTATATATATACTTTATATATTTATTTATATATACTTTATATATAAAAGTGTGTGTGTGTATATTTATATATAATTTATACAGTTTTAAAGAATATAAATTAGAAGGGCAAGGTCTAGACTGCTAAAGATCTAAAGGAGGCCATAAAATATATTTGCAAGGAGAAAGTTTTGGTCTTTTCCTTAGCTTTTCGAAACAATGTAAAAATAGTTGGAATGTGCAGTCTTGCACATCAGAAGTGTACAGAAGACCAAATATCAGGATAGTTTAGAAATATAAAAAAATGGAATAAGTTGGAATAGATTTCTGTGAAAATGATGAGAAAAGTCCTGTGGTGACAAGAAGTAGTAAAGTCTGCCTCGATTACAAAAGACACCTCTTACAAATCACAAATTCTCCTGGTTTCAATGTCATGTGTAGAAAGCTCTTGTGTTACTACCAACTTTTTATACAACTTGATAAAAGGCAAACATAAAAGCTTAATTTTGCTATGTTTGCAGTGAAATACTGGATGGGGTAGAATAGAATAGAGTGGAATAGAATAGAATAGAATAGAATAGAATAGAATAGAATAGAATAGACCAGACCAGGTTGGAAGAGACCTTCAAGATCATCGCATCTAAACTATTACCCAACACAACTAATCAACTAAACCACGCAACCAAACACCCTATCAAGTCTCATCCTAAACACCTCCAAGATGGTGATTCCACCGCCTCCCCAGGCAGCCCATTCCAATGGACAATCACTCTCTCTCTGTAGAATTTCTTAATCTCTAGCCTAAACCTCCCCTGGCACAGCTTGAGACTGTGTCCTCTTGTTCTGAAAAAAAGAAATTAAAAAAGTAAAGATAAAAAAAGGTTCAGCTTTCATTATTTTGGGTTTCCTAGTAAATGATTTAGTTGTTTGGTCATTTTCTGCATTTCTACTTACACACACACACACATATATATAATGTAGAATCTGCTGAAATGTCAAACTCTCTTGATTTATTGAGTAATCTGAAAAGGTAGTGCTGCAGTCATGATATTTACACTTGATTAGCAAAACCAACATAATGCAGTATGGCATTCTGTTAAGAAGGATTAAATATTATTACATAGAGAAGGTGGTAAAACAATTTACAAGGTTTTCTGTTTACTTCAGTGAAGGTCAGAAGTGTCATTTTGAAATGAAATATGTAAAATAAGATAATAAGGAATTTTACTCCAGTTTCTCAGTAGCAGTTATTTCCATTTATTTGACTCCATTCTAAGAAATTACTGTTGCTGTTTACTCCTTCAGTTTTATACATTCAAGTCACCAAGTCACTCCTAACTGCAAGTCATTTGTCTCTATAGACTTATTCAAAGCTTAATCTATAGATAGGCAAAAGAAAACAGGCAAGCCTTAACAGAAAGTTGAAGTAAAATTAGTTAAACACCCTGGCGTTATGAATTTATGAATTCATAAAATTAATAATATGGTGAATATGAATATTAATAAAAACATTGTTAACTTTCTATTAATATGAAAAATTGCCAAACCCACATCAAATATGTTTGATGTATGGCTGGAATATATATTTACAGCAGGAATATACAATACTTAGGCAATATAACAATTGTAACAATTTTAAGCAAACCAGGAGGAATAACATAAAGTGAGAATCCCTGGGTTCAAAGTGGCACTCGACCATGGCAGGGGAGAACCGTAACAAGAACCATTAAGCCAAGGAAATAATGAATTAATTACTCACAAAGGCTGGCTCTGGCCAGCCTGATCTAGTGTGGGGTGTCCCTGCCCATGGCAGGGGGGTTGGAACTAGATGGTCCTTGTGGTCCCTTCCAACCCTGACTGATACTATGATACTATGAAAGAGTTCTACCCCAAGTAGGGTGGTGCTGCTGTATTAGCTGTTGAGGCTTTTTGGGGTGCTCGTCTCAGGGCTGGTCTGGCTCAAACAGGACGGCAGATGATACAGCACAATATTCGCGAAGGGCTCTTGCGTCTATCTGGGTAAACTGAGGCATAGTAAAAATTCTAGTTGGAAAGGGGAACAAGGCTTGGATCCTAAGGCTTATGGCTTCTCAAGCTTGCAGTGGGGAGGCTCATGACTCCTATCCCAGGCTTTGGACCAAGCAACTTGAGGCAAGGCAACTCAAGGCAAGGCAGTCCAGGCAAGGCAAATTTAAGCAAGGTGACTACAGATCAGCCTGTATATATATATATATCTTGCCTGAGATTCAATTGGACCAATAAGGCAACCAAAGCCAGCAAACAGTTATCCAATGAAAAGGGAGTCTGCCAGGATGTGGCCATAAAAGGCCTGGTCAGGGAGAAGCAGTGGCCAGTGTGTGTGCTCTTATCCCAAAAGGAGTCTTGTTTACCAGACATGTTAGGTCCTGCCCTTTTGTCCCTTTTCCTGCATTACCCTGACTTCTGCCGCTGGAAAGGGACAGAGGGACCATGTGTAGATATTGCAGGACCTGTTTGCGTTTGTGCTAGGCACGTTTGGCCCTAACACGATGCCTGTTAAAAAAGGAAGCCTTCACATTTAGAAAGAGTCAAAGTATACCTTCCCATAGCTATACAAGAAACAAGCAGAAGTCAGAAATTATCACAGTGAAAAATATTTTATCCAGGATTACATGAGAGATAAGACATCATAGAGCAAAATATGTAATCGAATTGGACACACAAAGGATAAGTAAACAAATGTGAGATGGAAAAGCTATGTATTTCATAAAATCATGAAATGATATGGGTTGGAAGACACCTTAAGGATCATCTAGCTCCAGCCCTGCTGCCATGGGTGGAGACATCTTCCACCAGACTGGGTCAATCAAAGATGGACCGTGATCCAGCTTCTCTGGACAACCTCTGTGTCTCACCACCCTCACACTAAACAATTTCTTTCTAATATCTAGCCTAAATCTACTCTATTCATTTTAAAACCAATACTATTCACCTTTGTTAAAGAATTCCTCCCCATCTTGCCTGGAGGTGCCCTCTAGATAGTGGAACACCGCTATAAGGTCTTCCCAGAGCCTTCTCTTCTTCAGCCTGAACAGCTCAACTCTCTCAGCATGTCATCATAGGGGAGGAGCTTCAACCCTCTCATGATCCTTTTTGAGGCCCTCTGGACCCACTCAAGCATGTCCCTGTCTTTCTTATGCTCAGAGATGAAGGTAACACTTCAGATAGAGACTAACAAGAATGCAGAAGAAAGGAAAAGTCTCAATTTCCCATGACCTACCTGCCACACTTCATTTGATGCATGCTGGGATACACTAACTTTCTGGTCTGCAAACACACATTGATGGCTCATATAATTTAAAACTAGCAAGGAAATCATAAAACAGGAAAGACAATACCTAAAAATATAGGAAACAAAATTAAAGCCAATATATTATTAAGGTTAAGTCTCCATATGAAAGTTCATTCTTGCCAAAATTTTGAGGTGCAGAAATACTATGGATGTCAGTGTTGTGAGAGACTAAAAGTTTGTCTCTCTTGATGTGACTCAACAAAGATAAAATCACTTGCTGCTTGCCCAGACAATAGCTGATATGTGTTGGGCAGAGCCACTGGAACGACTCTTGGAAGGTGTAAAGATAACATTGCTCACTAGGCCACAGCTGGCCTGACAACAATGGACCTAGGCCACCTTCGGGAATATGAATGAGACAAGATAATCTCCACCCATCAAGTACCCTGGGAAGGGTGACACAATGGATTCACCACCTGTTTCCTGATGTGTAATGAGTGTGGGGGCTTGTCTGGATGGAGATGGAGGAGGCGGAGGCCCCCCCCTCCATCCAGAACCTTGCCCAAACACACAGAAATACACAGAATGATTTCCAGGGGAACGATACCTGGACATTTACCTAAGGATGATTTCCTGGCCCCTGAAATTCCTGAGGGACAATACTTGGATACATACCTAAGGACTAAAAACTGTATAAAAGACTGGAGCAACTATTGGCTTGTTAAGGAGAAAAACGGAGATGAAGGAAAACACAGGAGACGGAGCATGCTGCTGAGAAGGGAAAGCTGGGACAATGCCGCTCCAGAGAAAAGAGGCTGCCCAGAGGACCACATATCTTCTCCAGCCAAAGCCTCAGCACCCTTTCTCTACAGACCCAGGCTGCCCAGAGGACCACAGCTGTTCTCCAGCCAGAGTCTCAGCACCATTCCTGTATCAACCCGATATCTCCCAACATCTCCTGCAGCACCTTTCCTCCACAGACTCAAACTGTCTTGGGGGGGTGAGGGGTGTGGTAATATAATTCCTTTCCTCTTCTCTCTCTCTTCTCTCTCTCCCTCTCTATTTTCTCCCTCTCCCTTTCTTATGTCCACTTTATTTATGTAATCAATAGTCTAGCTGTTGATATTTTGCCCTCTTTTGTGCCTTTAATTTCACAACATGGGAATATTTAAAAGAACTGTGTCTCTGGACCGAGACAGGTGTGCATGCCTACATCTGAACAGTGAGTTTAAATAAGACATTTTACAGCATTTTCACTGTAATAGTTTCCAATATGAACAGTTTAAACAGTATTGCTACTAAAATACTACAAGGTTAAAAAAAAAAAAAAAAAAAAAAAGAGAGAGAAAAAATGTTCCTTTCATGAACTTCAAAGTATCATTTTAAATTAAAAAATCTCCACACAACCCCCCTCAAGAACCCTTCACAGTCTCTAATCCACTCCATGGAGAGAAAGTAATGGGATTAGATCATTATCAGCATTTCTTTCATTGAGTTAAATGAGCTGAGTGTTACTGAAAAGGACTATGTTCTTCAATACAGCATAACATGGAAATGCTTTTGTTGGTGTTAGAGTTAGATGTCTTCATTTTGTTAATTTTGTTTAGTCATGTCATTATCAAAACAAGAGGACACAGTCTCAAGCTGCACCAGGGGAAGTTTAGGCTCAAGGTGAGGAGAAAGTTCTTCACTGAGTCATTTGTCATTGGAATGGGCTGCCCAGGGAGGTGGTGGATTCACCATGCCTGGAGGTGTTCAAGATGGGATTGGACATGGCACTTGGTGCCATGGTCTAGTCATGAGGTCTGTGGTGACAGGTTGGACTTGATGATCTTTGAGGTCTCTTCCAACCAAGGTGGTGGAGTCACTGTCCCTGGAGGTGTTCAAGAGGGGATTGGACATGGCACTTGGTGCCATGGTCTAGTCATGAGGTCTGGGGTGACAGGTTGGACTTGATGATCTTTGAGGTCTCTTCCAACCTTGGTGATACTGTCATACTGAGTGATACTGTGAAAACCTTTCCTTTACTTAGACTCAAAAACACTAGTATTAGGAGCTGCTAAGACTACAGAGAACCGGCAGTCTTAATTAATTTTCTGTTTGGAATTATAAACTCTTGGCTTCATTACTAAATGACAGCCTCTAATTTTAATCCACATTTCACAGCAGTGCTCCTAACATATCTGAGAATGTTCTTTAATGTCTTTGTTTTACAGTTCAGCTGTTTCATAGATAAGCAACTCTTCAGGTTTAGATGCCCACTGATGTACAGTCGTAATACATAATTCATTGAGATGTGTTAAAACCAGGAGAATTCTTCTTAAAATATGAAATTATTTTCATTTCTAGAAGGATAATTTATCTTTAATTTGATGAAAGCAGAATATTTAAATAAATCAGTTATGAACATTTATTCTCTGTGGTTAGGTTTTAGCTTACAGTTTTCTTCACACATAGGCTCATTGAGATATGTAATGCAGCATGATTTTTTGGTTGAAAAAAGCAGCATGAACATGGATAAAAGGTACTGGAAAATTGATGATCTCAAGTCTAAGTTTTCACTCTATAAACTATTTATGTATATATATATAGGTATTAGGAGTCATAAACATGGTCTTTCAAATTAATTTATAGAATAAACCAGACCTTCAGGATCATCATGTCCAACCTATCATCCAACACCACCTAATCAATTAAACCATGCAACCAAACACCCTATCAAGTCTCCTCCTGAACACCTGCAGTGATGATGACTCCACCACCTCCTCGGACAGCCCATTCCAATGGCCAATCACTCTCTGTGTGTAGAATTTCTTCCTAACCTCCAGCCTAAACCTCCCCTGGCACAGCTTGAGACTGTGTCCTCTTGTTCTGGTGCTGGTTGCCTGGGAGAAGAGACCAACCTCTGCCTGTCTACTACCTCCCTTCAGGTAGTTGTAGAGAGCAAGAAGGTCTCCCCTGAGCCTCCTCTTCTCCAGGCTAAGCAACCCCAGCTCCCTCAGCCTCTCCTCATAGAGCTTGTGCTCCAAGCCCCTCACCAACTTTGTTGCCCTTCTCTGGACACATTCCATCAAGTCAACATCCTTCCTAAACTGAGAGGCCCAGAACTGGACACAGTACTCAAGGTGTGGCCTAAATGTTGAAAGCAATAATTTTAATCACAACCTAAAAAAGTCACCAGATTCTTCAGTAGCAATTTTGGAGTTTATTTTAAAATAAACTTCAGTTTTCATTTAAACTTCCTCCTAGCATTTCTGCAAGATTCTTTTTCTCTTTTGCAGAAAACTTTTAAGAAAGGCTTTAGATTTGAATGAACATCTACTAATGGTCTTAAGGTGCAATTGATATAGCATCCTCCATATTTATCTACGCCAACTTTGCATTCCTCGAAATTTCATTACCTGTATTGCCACAGGTCTCCAGCTTTGTCTAGTTCTTTAAAAGTGACAGTATAAAGTAAATTTTATTATGCATTAATAGAACTAGAAAAGAGCAAATCTACAGTTTAACCTCTACCTGTTTACAGTTTTCTGTCTTAGGTACTAGCAAACTTTAAATATGATGTAACTAAAAAGATGAAAACAAATTAACAGAAATCAGAGAAAAGAAAAAGAGGTGGTATTTGGAGCTAGTTGGAATGACTTCAGAGTTGTGGTGAATAGATTAAAAATAAAATAGTTTAGCTAAAGAGTAACTAAGGGAAATGAGAGAGACAGTGGGACAGAGAGGGAGAGAAAAGAAGAGAAATTATTTTGTACGGAAAACAGGTTATCCTAGAAGAAATGAAAAGAGATTAACAAATGGGAGGTTTAGACTGAATTCTGACAGGGAGATGTATTAGGATTTGGAATAGTCTCCTAAGGGTAGTGGTAGAAGATTCATCATTTGGCATTTTTAACATTAGACAGGACAAAGCACAGGAGAAAATATAGTTGGAGGAAATGCTGCCTTGACAGAGAGATGAAATGAATAATCTAATAGGCCTTTTCCATCTCTAACTTGTTGCTATGAAACTGCCAGAAAAGACTAAATTTAATCTTCTCAGTGTCTTTTATTCTTTTATGCATAAATTATCTTAATCTTTTCTGCACATTTTCTGCCTCTTCTGTCTCCTTTAACACAGATTTAGAAGGGGTATTTAAAATATTTTCATTCTATTTCCACTTTTTCAGCAGTTGCAGGTTAATTTCTATTCTCATATGAGGAAAATGTGAAAAAGAATAGGGGTTAGTTGAGTATCAAAGGCAAGCAGGAATTTTTCATTTAAATGTTTTCTTCCAAATTGTGAAGATTTTCACTAAGCTTTTGTAAAATGTTGGACTGCAGCTCCAATTCAGACAAAATTTTTAAAAAATCTCTAATCACCTACCCTGTTTTCAATATTTCATTTAGAAATCCTAGGAAGAAAATGGATCGGGCAAACATTTTTTAAAACTCAAGGGTGATCCTCCTAAAAGAAATGGAAGTGTTACTGAAGTCCTGGGGCCAGTATATTTTACCGTTCTCTTACTGTTCTGGATTTTGTTTGCATTTATATGTATTGTTTTCTTTCAGCAAAGGAGAATGACAATGGCTGTTTTATTCTCAATGGATCGTGTAGACATGTCACAATGAAATTACCAAGCAAGTATGTCATCTTTTCTCTGGAATATTCTTCAGAGACCTGAGTACCACAGGAGATTTGAAAGTGACATGTTGCAAGAAACGGACCACAAGTTTCAGAGAGGGTGTTGTGAGAATCATAACATTGTCATCCATGTCAAATTGGAAAACCATAAAGAGAAGGAAGAGCGATTGTTAGAATAGAATAGAATAGAATAGAATAGAATAGAATAGAATAGAATAGAATAGAATAGAATAGAATAGAATAGAATAGAATAGAATAGAATAGAACAGGTTGGAAGAGACCTTCAAGATCATCGTGTCCAACCCATCAACCAATCCAACCCACCTAAACAACTAAACCATGGCACCAAGCACCCCATTGCTGTGATGTGCCAGATATACAAATTTAATTACCATGGCAATTCATGAAAAATTCAGCCAACCAAACAACCAAAACCAACAACAAAACCAAACCAAACCACACAAAACCAAGAGAAAACAAACAAGCAAAAGAAACACAGAACAAAACAAAACTGAAGAGCACACACACAAAGCAAAGCAAAACAAAACACCCTACAAACAAACAAAAACCCCTCCCACAACTACATAGTGGTTTCATTAATTCTTTTAATTATTTAATCTTCTGAAAAACTGTATTTGCTTTGGAGATCAGAAAATCAGGTGAGCTTGGCAGGTTTTTCTTCTGGTTTACAGAGCCTGAGGTAGGCAAAGGTCATGATCCATGGACATATTGATTGTTGCCATATTCATTCTACTTTGATATATTGCAATATTCTTTTATTTACACAAATTTTGAAAGATTCAGTTTGGTTCAAAATTGAGATTTTTGTTTTTCTTTTTTCTTTCTCTAAACAATAATGACAATAATTGAAAGTTGTTTTCTATTAACTTTAAGAAGATTTGTTGTTTACCATTCCAGTTCATGCTGTTGATTAATAGCTAGGAGACCCAAACACAATCTGAATTTACTTAGGAGTTGTATCTTCTCCTTTTCACTCTATTCTGAACGTCTAACAACTTGCTCCACGTATTGAGCTTAATACTTTGTGTAAATCATTTAGCTCTGGCAAAAGATACCTTTATTTTCTAAATATAAAAAAAGACTCCTGAAAGCTGAGGGGTTTGTAACTTATTTTGCTACTGCAATGAAAAACAGAATGCTGAATCAGAATGTAGATAATATCAACATGACATTGAGGAGGGGTGAATAGACTAAATAAATAGTGTTTGTAGTTTTAAGAATTTACAGCCATCCATAATGACTACCTTCATAGCAGAAAATAAAATACGGTAGAACATTGTGTCTGCTCCTGAAGACAAGTGGCAGAACATTTCTCACTCATTGTTATCTACAATGAAACTCTCTTCTTGCCTTAAATTGAATTATTTTTATACTGACAATTGAGAACAATATGGTTCATCCGTGGCCTCAGTCTGCTCTTAAGCAGTGTCTGGAGAGCATTAGCTGTCACGAAACAAATCTTATAAAGTTGCCAGGGAATGTACTTGACTACTTACCACTATGTAAATACTCAAGGTACCCTATATTTTTGGGTAGCCATCTTGGTGGTGGAGTCAATATCATTGGAGGTGTGTAGGAGGAGATTTGATAAGGTGCTTGGTTGCATGGTTTAGTTGATTAGGTGCTGTTGGATGATGGGTTGGATGCAAGGATCTTGAAGGTCTCCTCCAACCTGGTCTATTCTATTCTATTCTATTCTATTCTATTCTATTCTATTCTATTCTATATACTTTTGCTGTTAGTGGGATTTTGAAAATGCTAGGCAGTGGAACCTCCTTAGGATTATCCTCAGGGTGTTTGGGAACTTAAAACTGATCACTTCTCTGCAGACTGATTTTTGGATAGGTTTTAACATATCTCTGTACTTTTCCTGAAGAAAAAGCAGAATATAGCAGAGGGAAAGGACGTTTTAAAATAAATAAAAAAATTAAAAGCAAAGCATGAACATCAGAGAAAAAAATCTCAAAAGAATGCCTGCTGTAATAATACTTGACACTCAATTACTCTGTAATTCTAGGCAATCCACTACTTCATTGCTATCTACACATATGCATAAGTAGCTACTCTGATTAATGTTGGCATGAAAAAAGTAATGATGATTTGTAATTTGTTATAAAGGTTTGCCATAGAAACTTACTAAAAATATATGGAAATTGCTAGTTGCTTAAGTGAGGATGGCACTTTAAAATGATAGCCTAATCATTATTAATTCTTTTGATATTTACTGCATTATCCTTAATCAAAAAGAGTTCTTTTAGAATTAGTGAAGGTGTCAAACAAATTTCTAACATTAATTCAACATTAATTACCTGGAGCTTTTCTAGCAAACTCAAGAATGCACTATTGTGTTTCAATTTTCAGTGCAAATTATAAGTAATGGGAAATATTCTCTTTCTTTTGGAAGCATTAGGAAAATGAGTAGGAATCTATATAAGAATAGTGCTATAGCTCTAGGCTATAGAAAACTTGAATCATGTCCCTGTTATGGGTGAAATGCTCAGAATGGTGTTGTAAACTACACTCCTAAACATGTAGTTGGTAATTGTATGTCTCTTGTCCAAATACTCCATGCCTGGTTTAACTAATTGTACTAGTACAGGGAGGTTGTAAAAGTTCTGGAAGCTTTTCTTGAATAATGATAGATAGAAAGATTGCTTTGGGAATGTGGATGTGACTTCTCAGTTACAGTTATCTTTCCATAACATATGTGTGACTGGTCTGAAGCCCTTTTTGAATGAGATAGGCACAAAATTCATAATCATCTCTCCTGGGATGTTGGGAGAAGCCCTGTATCAGACTTTTACCCTGAGGTGACTTTCATTCAAAGAGACCTTATAAAATGTCCAAATTCCTCATATTTTCACATAGAAAAGGCTGGATGTTAAAAGAGATGAAACTTTTTCCTTCAGGTATTTATCTTATTCACAAGAGGATTCACACTCAGAATTTGCATGTTATCTTACATGGAAAGGAAAGCAGCTAACACAGCTGACAATTTTCTGTCAGTTTGGAAATACACCTTCAAATTAATATAACTTTATAATGGCACTAATAATCATAAACCATTGCATAAAAATAATAAATATCATACAAATTTAAAAGCAAATGTAAAATTAAATTTAAATTAAAAAGTAATATATATTCTTGCAGAACTTTTTGGGTTATATGACAAAGATGAACAAGAAAATCAGGGGTCACACTGCATTCAACGCCTGTTATTTCATTCAAAAAGTAAGATGCTTTCCTGAATCTATTCTTGTCTTCCCAAATCCATTCTTGTTTTTCTGAATCCATTCTTATAGCTTATATTGATTCAGCAGGGTGGGAAAAAAAAGGCCCAGACTACACTATACTGCAAGGAATAGAATGCTTATGACATCATTAAACGCTAGAAGTGATAAACAAATATATTGGATCGTTAACTTTCTAATAGTAAGCAGGAAATTAATTTTCTTTCAATTAAAAATGAAAAGATGGAGGGTGCATGTAGTGGATATGCCCTCAGAAATCAGCGGCAGATGTATCAATGAAAATATAAGTTTATTTACATATATATACAAACTCTGTAACAGGGTATTTACAGTCACCCTTCACAGGTATCAATATTCGGTTAGTGGAACTATCTTTACAGAATGTTATGTATGGGCACTTAAATCAAAATGATTCACAGAACTTATAATCGAAACTGAGTCAGAGAGTGGCGGGGGAGGGGTTGGTCAGTGACCGGCAACCCTCCACCCGGAGCAATATAAATGCTACCCTAACTGAAGCTCTATAAAGAAGGGCTTGGCTTACTCACAAGTTGAGAACTTTGTGGAGTCTTTCCTTAATAATGTTTATAGTCCAGACAACGTGGCACGGATGTGCCGTAATAAGGAGACAGGAAATGGCACCGTCCGCGTGGCCACACCACGTGTCTCTGCTGTTCTCTCCCAGGATACAAAAGGTTCCTCGCTCAGAGGGGGGCAGTGGCAGGTCAGCAACGCTGGTTCACACGGGCTACCAGGTTTTCTCCTACAGCGATGGATCACGCAGCGGTTGATCCCACGGCATCGCACGCAGCTGGGTGACGGTGACAAAGGACCACGAGGCCTCTTGAAGCACTGGCACATACACACGCACACACACACAGGCTCAAACACCAAGGTGGGGGGGGCTCATTTACCAAATGACCCCTATTTACCATTTGCCCCAGTGAATACTGGTCCAATAAGCATCTGTTGCTAACACAAAGATTAACCAATGAACTGACACCTACCAAATATGGCCTAAGTATATGCTATACCCAGGGAAACAAACATATAGCCTGCCTCTTGTGTACTACAGGGATGAGACCACGCCCAGGTAGGCTGTTTACCTGGACTCAGTGGCACCAGGATCCCCTCCTGCCGCCTCCAGAAAGGAGGGGGAACAAAGGAGGATTAACACACAGAGAAATATATCCTACATAAATGTTTGGGGCACAATCCTGACCATAACCATCGTTCACTACATTGCAAAAGGGTGACCACAGTGCTCAAAGCTAGAAGATGAAAGAAGATCTTAATGAAATAAAATGGAACTGGGAAGTCAATATCATGACTACTATACATAGCTAGGACAAAATCAGTGAGAACGTTCAGGTGATAGTAAGCATTTTTTGGGGCATAAAATGTTACTGGAATCTGCATTATGTTAAATACTTAGTAATAATAAATATCTGAGATATGAAGCAAAACTCTTGTCTTTAATATATCCTCTATGCTTTGTACTACTTATCAAAGGCAAAAAAGATTTCAAATGCAGTTATCTTACTAAGTCATGTTGGCATTCCAGTGGGTTTTCTTTAATCTTTAGTCTATCACACAAATGACACCGAAGTATTGTACCTGTTGAGATTTTTCTTATGACACGTTCCATTATTTAGCTTATCTTGCACTGGAGGGATGGGTCAGAGGTTTCAATATTTATTCTCTCAGCTTTCTTTTTTTTTTTAGGCTTTGTTTTGTGTATTTAAATCTTATTCTTTCTTTCAGATTTTGTTTTATTTCCATCCAGTAAATTTTAAATAGCACTACTCTGATGAATCCATGGAAGGTAATCATATTGTAGGGTTCAAAAATATTATTTTATATCATAGTAAATATGTTGCATTTTTGTATCTTACTATATATTCTTCTAATTTTCATTTTGATCATTAAAGGTGAAGATTACTTGCTCAGTGTGACAATACCTACAGTTATGGTTTGTTTTCACATCTAAATGAGTAAAGCAGAAAAAACCTAATAAATTGCAAAATATCTACTGCTACATAGAACTGTACTTAAGAAATATGCAACTGAAACATTGACTTTGAAATTAAGATAACTAAATAAAGATTCTTAAATGTAGGTATTAACATCTGTACTAGTGGTGTAAAGTCCTATTTAAGTCAATTTACTGCAATCTTAAAACAGAGTTGTCTAAATGTAGATGCTCATCTCTTTGAGGTCATGTCAAGTATTCAAGACACTCCCATGGACTTGGTGTTTATAAAATAAGACTTAATTTTTGATGGAGCAGCTGAAGACTAGCAGGTACCCCATAAAAACTAAACATACCACTGAAAAGGTATTTACTCAGTTAATATTTAGTACTGCCAATGTAACCTGGAGAGAAATTCAGCTCACTGTAGACACTGAGGATCCAACTCCATATAAGCATCTTCAGTCATCTGAAATACCCTAATTCAGACACGTTGATAGAGCTGCCAGAAACTACATTCAAACTATGAGATATTCAGGCCATTCTGCACTGGCATGTGGAAGACAGACAGAACAATGTGAGACTTCCTACATGGCACTAAACATGTGTACACATGTTGATAAAAGAATCTGCAGCATGTTGTATGGTCAGCTGAGTCACATCCTAAGCCTTTTGGACAGTTTTAACAAGTCACAGTGAAATTGGCTAAGATTTACCACTCTCTCACATACTGTAACATCTACCACCTAACCTCCAGAAGCCTGAAGTTACTTGAGACCTATACATGGTTTGTTTCCTTTAACAAGAGTAATATAAGATCTATTAATCTATCAAGTATTTTAGCCTCAGCCATAAACAGTCATTAAACTTTTTCAATTATGTTCTGTTTGGGTTTTTTTGTTTTGTTTTGGATTTACATAGAAGAAATGAAAGTGAGAATAGAATAGAATAGAATAGAATAGAATAGAATAGAATAGAATAGAATAGAATAGAATAGAATAGAATTTAACCAGGTTGGAAAAGACCTTCAAGATCATCCAGTGCAATCTATCATCCAACACTAATCAACTAAACCATGGCAACAAGCAACCCATCCAATCTCTTCCTAAACATCTCCAGTGATGGTGACTCCACCACCTCCCTGGGTAGCCCATTCCAATGGCAAATCACTCTTTCAGTGAAGAACTTCTTCCTAACATCCAGCCTAAACCTCCCCTGGCACAGCCTGAGTTTGTGTCCCCTTGTTCAGGTGCTGGTTGCCTGGGAGAAAAGACCAACCCCCACCTGGTTACAACCTCCCTTCAGGGAGTTGTAGAGAGCAAGAAGGTCTCCCCTGAGCCTCCTCTTCTCCAGGCTCAGCAACCCCAGCTCCCTCTACCTCTCCTTGTAGGGCTTGTGCACCAAACCCCTCACCAGTTTTGTTGCCCTTCTCTGGACATGTTCCAGCAACTCAGCATCTTTGCCAAACTGAGAAGACCAGAACTGGACACAGGACTCAAGGTGTGGCCTAAGCAGTGCAGAGTATATAGGGGCAGAATGACCTCCCTGCTCCTGCTGGCCACTCTGTTCCTGATGCAGGCCAGGATGGCATTGGCCTTCTTGGCCATCTGGGCACACTGCTGTCTCATGTTCAACCTACTATCAACCAGTACCCCTAGGTCCCTTTCTGCCTGGCCACTCTCCAGCCACTCTGACCCCAGCCTGTAGCACTGCATGGGGTTATTGTGGCCAATGTATAGAACCCGGTACTTAGATGTGTTAAATCTCCTGCCCTTGGACTCTGTCCATCTTTCCAGCCTGTCAAGGTCCATCTGCAGAGCTCTCCTACCCTCTAACAGATCAACACAGAAGTAGTTGGAATATATATATATATTTTAACTTTTTATTTCCTTTTTATGTTCCCTTTACTGTATTCTGTATAGAGCTTAAAGTTCTTTTCCAATGCACTTATAAAAGGTGCATAACTTACATTTGGAATGAAATAGAATAAAAAATCTGTGGAAATTACCCTGTATGATCTAGCATGTTAAAAACAGATCTAATTTTTTTAAGAGTAACACAGGCATATTCTCTCAAGAACAGAAAGGACAAAGAAGACAGAAAATGTGGCTTTGGCACCAACCTCTTTTATAGCCCAAGAGACAAAACCAGTGACTTAAAACAATTAACACATTTTGTGCTCACAAACTTTTCAGTCTATTAATCATGCGGGGGTATCTTGAATGTATTTATTTAAATTTTATCCCTTCTAAAACAAAGAATACAGTCTCAAAACATTTCTGGAACTACAACCATGCAACATTTTATCTGAAAACATTGATGTTGTTTCTTCGATAACACAGGTTTACTGGAAACCCTGATCTATTTTAAACATTAGGACACTGACACCTATTTGAGAAGCACTGGTAACCAGTGACAGAAGCTGGTGTGACTTTTGAGAATTTTATGGCTGCTTACCTCAGATTGATGAATTTATAGAATCCATTTTCTCCTCAACTTTTATCACAGAAAGAGCTGTGGGTTTCAGAATACCTGGAAATCTAGTTTACTGAAGTCTGTGTAGGGAGTTGAGCTATTCCTAGAGGATGCATAAATCACAGACATTGTAAAGCAGAGCTGGAACATGGAAACTCTGTATGTTATTATTTACTTTTTCCCATAGTACAAGGCCCAGAGTTTTAAGATTTCCTTTCCAATTAGGAGTTCAGAAAATAACCAAGCAAAAAGCCACAAAGCAAGGGAGCCAGTTGGATGTGGCTACAAGTGAGTCTAGAAACTTCGGAGTTACTAATTTAAAGACATTTAGACAACAGGGAACTGCACCAATACAGATCATGGCAGTTGAATAGTTAGGCAGCGTACAAGAAAGGAATTTTGCAGCTATTTCAGAAATCTTTGAAAATGAACAAATTTGAATGAATACCCCCAAAACATGTTATTTTCTATTACTATTGTTCTTCTAATTCTACTATTCTGCTAAGATGCAATTTCATCCATAAATATTTCCAGGCTTACATTTGGTTTATGTTATGCTAATCTGTAATTTTATTTGGAAGAAGAGTGCACCTTGTTAAAAAACTTTAAACTTAAGTATACCAACAAGTTCTAAATTTTCTTAAGGTTTTAAAATACTTTTAATACTCAAAATACTTTTACATATCAATTTTGAATGCAAGCACTGAGTTAGATTTTATTAACATTATCATAAAAAAATATGAGATCTTTGTCCAGCTGCCATTCACTTTTATATGTGACAAAATCTACCCCAAATTTTTATGGTTAAATTATTTGCTGAAAAGGACAGCATGCTGCTCTTGTAGTTTGTCAAAGGACAGTGCATGAAACAGTGCAATACAAACCCAAAGCTGTCCTGGTGTTAGAGGTTTCTCATGTATCATTGTGTTTTGAAGGCATGTAAACACAGTTTTAATGAGTACAAGACCTGACACAGCCATGTCACTGTACCCTATGCTGTCACTATTCATTTCATGACTTCACTTATTGACAGTGAAAATGATATTATGAGACAGTTATTTTGCACCTGGAGATACTGAGCTAGATCATGTTGACTAATATAATCCATCTCATATGATTCTTTCAAGCTTATGAAGAGATAAAAAAAAAACAAACCACAACCTATTCTGCTGCTTGTTCTAAAAGAAAATGTCAGTTTTAGAAGACATAATAACTTGAAAATCATATAATAACATTTTCTTCTAAAAGATGCAACTTCCTGGCATTTAGTAACACAGAAATCATTGTGAGTATCTATAAAACAAGTATCTTCCAAGCAGAGACTGTATGTTCTTAATGCTACATTCTACTGATCTACCAATGAAATTAGTTTAGAATAATCTCCTTTTGTTTTCCTTTTTACACCAAAACATTCAGCTAGAGAACTCTGCAGCTATCTTTCTTAAAGGCACAGCCTAAAACTGTCACAATAAGACAAATATTGAACAGTCAAACAATGCTGAAGATTCATAGACAAAAATTGAAGCTGCTGAGTAGAGACATTTCTCTATCAGTTTTAGCAATCTTAAAGTTAGATTTTGGACTAATCTGCCTAGGTCTTCCCTATAACCATAAAGAAAACAAAACCAAAGAAAAAGAAAAACAAACAGCGAAATAATTTTCAGGAAAATAATTTATCCTATCCAAATAAAAAATGTCTAAGATGTGTTGAAGCATCTTGAACACTTAATTTTTTCTTTCTAGTGATTGTGAAACAAGCCTGCATAATTAGAGAATTTGCATTGTTAAAGAGAGATGAAACAATTCCTATACTACATCCAAAATACTGTCAAACTCTTTGAACAAGTATAATTTGGTGTGCTGAAAGGAAATTGAACGGATAATACATTATAGCTAATTGAAGGGTAGAGAGTGTCATGTTTAAACTTGGTGCATACATCATTTTGTTAACTTATTTAAGTGTAAAATGATCCATCAGAATATCAGACTGAGCAATGAGTGGATTAAAAACAGTCCTGCAGATATGGGCTTGGGGTATTAGTAGATGAAAAACGGAATATGAGCCAGCAATGCGTGCTTGCAGTCCAGAAAGCCAGTATACCTGGGTTGCCTCAAAAGAAGTGTGGCAGGCAGCTCAAGGGAGGTCAAGACTTTGACCATTATTGTTAGACCCCATCTGAAGTGCTGCACCATGGATGTGTTGAGTGGGTCCAGTGGAGGGCCACAAAGAGGATCATGAGAGGGTTGAAGCACCTCCGATATGATGACATGCTGAGAGTTAAGCTCTTTAGGCTGGAGAAGAGAAGGTTCTGTGGAGACCATATAGCAGTGTTCCAGTACCTAGAAGGCACCTACAGGCAAGATGAGGAGGAATTCTTTATCAAGGGTGAGAGGTATTGGGTTTAAAGTGAAAGAGGATAGATTTTAAGTTAAATATTAGAAAGAAATTCTTTACTATAAGGGTGATAAGACACTGAAACAATTTGTCCAGCGAAGTTGTGCATGACTACATCCTCTCCAAGCTTAGGCTGAATGAGTCTTTAGTATCATAGCATCACAGTACCATAGTATCAGTCAGGGTTGGAAGGAACAACAAGGATCATCTAGTTCCAACCCCCCTGCCATGGGCAGGGACACCCCACACTAGATCAGGCTGGACAGAGCCTCATCCAGCCTGCTCTTAAACACCCCCAGGGATGGGGCCTCAACCATCTCCCTGGACAACCCATTCCAGGGTTTCACCACTCTCATGGTGAAGAACCTCCTCCTCACATCTAGCCTGAATCTCCCCACCTCCAGCTTCATTCCATTCCCCCTAGTCCTATCACTACCTGAGATCCTGAGAAGTCCTTCCCCAGCCTTCCTGTAGGCCCCTTTCAGATACTGGAAGGCCACAATTAGGTCACCTGGGAGCCTTCTCTTCTGCAGACTGAACAGCCCCAACTCCTTCAGTCTGTCCTCATAGGAGAGGTGCTCCAGCCCTCTGATCATCCTCGTGACCCTTCTCTGGACACGTTCCAGCACCTCCACATCCCTCTTGTAATAGGGGCTCCAGAACTGGATGCAGTACTCCAGGTGAGGTCTCACCAGGGCTGAGTAGAGGGGGAGGATCACCTCCCTCGACCTGCTGGCCACACTTCTCCTGATGCAGCCCAGGATCCGATTGGCTTTGCGGGCTGCAAGTGCACACTGAGAGCTCATGTTGAGCTCCACCAGCACCCCCAAGTCTCTCTCCTCAGGGCTGCTTTCCAGCCAGTTACTGCCCAGCCTGTATTTGTGCCTGGGATTGCCTCAACCCAGATGCAGGACCCTGCACTTGCTCTTATTGAACCTCATGAGGCTGGCTTGTGCCCACCTCTCCAGCCTGTCAAGGTCCCTCTGGATGGCCTCCCTTCCCTCCAGCGTGTCTGCTGCACCACACAGCTTGGTGTCATCAGCAAACTTGCTGAGGGTGCACTCAATGCTACTGTCTGTGTCACCCACAAAGATGTTGAACAAGACAGGTCCCAGGACTGATCCCTGAGGGACTCTGCTTGTCACTGGCCTCCACTGGGACACAGACCCATTGACAGCCACTCTTTGGGTGCAGCCATCAAGCCAGTTCCTTATCCATCTAGTGGTCCACCCATCAAACCCATGTGTCACCAGCTTGGAGACCAAGATGTGGTGCGGGACAGTGTCGAAGGCTTTGCTCATGTGCAGGTAAACTACATCAGTTGCTCGCCCCTCATCTATTAATTTTGTCACCTGCTCATAGAAGGCCACCAGGTTAGTCAGGCAGGATTTGCCCTTGGTGAAGCCATGCTGACTGTTCCCAATCACCTCTTCACTATTCTTCTGAGCCAGTAGTGCCTCCAGGAGGATCTGCTCCATGATCTTTCTGGGCACAGAGGTGAGACTGACTGGCCTGTAGTTCCCTGGTTCCTCCTTCTTACCCTTTTTGAAAATGGGGATAATGTTTCACCTTTACCAGTCTGTGGGGTCTTCCCCAGACTGACATGACTTTTGAAATATAATAGAGAGGGGTTTAGCAACCTCCTCTGCCAGTTCTCTCAGTCCCATGGACTTGAACACTTTCAGGTTCTTCAGGTGATCACAAACCTGATCTTCACTTACCATGGGCAGTTCTTCCTCCCTGTCCCTGGCATTGTCTTCCATAACATCAGGAGTGTGGCTAGAGGCCCTTGCAGTGAAGACTGAGGTAAAGAAGTTATTAAGTACCTCAGCCTTTTCCTCATCACTTGTGACCATCTTTGATCAACCCAATCTTGTGGAAGATGTCTCTACTCATCATAGGGGTCTGGAACTAAATGATCTTCAAGATACCTTCCAACCCAAATAATTCCATGATTCTATGGCAGGCAGCCATTAAAAATTAGTTGATTTTTTAAAATATATATGCAATACAGAGATAATTTGGATCCTACTTTCTATTTTCAGTGAAATTGAAATTCAATCCACAGTACATTACCCAGCGTGAGTAGTCATATGTGAAATCTCTGGGTGTGTGTACTTAAATGAGTAAATATTTGTCATGAAATTGATGAAAGTGTTGAAACCTACTGGTCTGCAATTAAAAGGTTTACAGTCCAGCCTGTTTCCCTTTAATATGGTTAGTGCTGAAAGTGACTTTTCCATAGTGCCCTTCTCCTTCCAGATGCATGCTCTACTGTGCCTTTACTATGCAGATTTGACTATTTGGATGACCTTGAGATGACTAAGAAATAATTGATTTGTTTAATAAGTGACTATTCTTTCCACGTTTTGTGTCCTGGGATAGATGCCCTGATCACCATTTGACCTCATGATTGCTGAGAAAGCAGAAGGAGTGTGCAATGAGGAAATAGGAAAACAAGCCACCTGGTTTCCTGGTAGCCTATATATTCATGGAAGGTTAACTGATGATTTAACCATATCTGAAATTTATTTTTAAGATCCATTTTAGGTTCAAGGTGAGGAGAAAGTTCTTCACAGTGAGTGTTGTTAGCCATGGGAATGGGCTGCCCAGGGAGGCGGTGGAGACACTATCACTGTAGGTATTCAAAAAGGGATTGGACATGGCACTTGAAGCCATGGTTTAGTAATCATGAGGCCTTGTGTGTCAGGTTGGACTTGATGATCTTTGAGGTCTTTTCCAACCTTATTGATTCTATGATTCTATATGTATGTCTTCATCTTACATGATACTTTTAGAATTCAAATGTCTCAGGATTTATCATATTAAGTGTGAAGTAGTCTCAGTAGAATAAAGAAAAAGCCTAAAAAGAAAGGGAAAACAACAACAACAAAAAAAGTAAGCTAAGGTCTTGGAAACTGTTGATGAGGAGAGATTAATGGGGAAAGTTGCAATATGTCCACTTGCTGAGCCTTTCAAAGTGAGGCCTTTTGCACTGTTGTAGTGATGATTAATTTAGGCAGCTGTGACAAGTGTGAAGAGGAAAAAAGGGGGGAAATGTCTGCAGCATAAAGAACTAAGGCAAAATATGGCATTTTAAGTAAAGGCTAACAAAGAATTGAGAAGCATATAAGAGATATCTGATAAGAAATCTAAAGTGCCCAGCAGCTGGAAATGTGGGTGTAGTGGTTTGAAAGACAGTAATATTTCCCACTGTCAGAATCATGATTTACAACACTAGGGCGTTACCATTCTGGACAGGAGATTTTTGGCCTCTCTCTCGCTTTCCCCAGTCTTGAGCGTGTGAGTGTCGTCTTTGCTTGTTTTGGTATCCAGACAGTATTTTTCCTCTCCTTTTCTTTCTGTTTCTTATATATACTAATGTAATAAGATACTTTTCTAGTTGAGGAGTAAAATATTCTGTATAAACCAACTGAAAAACTCTCTGATTTCCCCCCCACTTCTTGGTAAGAAGGGAGGAAGTGGGAAGAGGAAGCGGGGCAGATTTTTTGCTCTTGCACTAAAACTATAACAGTGAGTTGTCAGAGGAAGCAGGTTCTGAATGTACTCTAGAAAATGCTGTTGCACATTAAAAACAATTAGTTTGAGGGCTAGTTTGGGACCAGATAACAGTAAACCAAGTCTTCCTGAGCCATTAGAGGAGCTGCATGAAACCTGTTGCTTTGGGAAGGCACTCGGTGGCTTTTGAGTTTTGATGAGTTTTGTATGTCAAATTCATACTAAAAAAGAATGACCTAAATCACAGGCTGGCCCTTCTCAGATTTCCAGTCTTAGGTTGGTATGTAAAAAGAATTATTTATCCTGATGTGGTATTGGTAGTTATGAAGTTTATACAATTAGAGTTCATAGGTTTTAACCAAATCCTACAATACTGAGGGCAAAGGTACAATGCTTTTAGTGTTAGTGGGACAGATTTTATTTTAGTGGAAAACAATTAAAAGTAATGACACATCAAAAATTCTCAGTGACTAGTTGTCCAACCAGATAATTACAGAATCACAGAATCACAGAATCACCAAGGTTGGGAGAGACTTCAAAGATCATCAAGTCCAACCTGTCACCACAGACCCCATGACTAAACCATCGCACCAAGTGCCAAGTCTAGTCCCTTCTTGAACACCTCCAGGGATGGTGACTCCACCACCTCCCTGGGCAGCACATTCCTTGCTGTCAATCAGTGCCAGGCAGATTTTAAAGATGAAAACAAGCCATAGCGAATCAAACATTCAATTTCCTGGCACATAGAAACGTATGAGATCACGCATTTCATCCAAAGATAAATCTTCTTTTCCTCCAAATATGCCAGAAAAGAAAAATGTATTTTTTAAAAATAATTCCTTCCCAATACTAAGTTACTTAGATAGACATAGTTAGAAAATTACAGAAAAGTCCCTGAAAGCCAAATGTGGTTGTGGATTTTATGGATGAAGCATTCAACCATTTTCTTCAAGATAGGAAGATGTGGTGGTTTGGAATTTCCCACTACATTAACTAAAGCATGGCTCACTCAGTCAGGAAGCAAATGGAAGCTATATTTACAAAGCAAAGCCTGCACTCTACAATGGAATGCAATGAATATGTACAAACATTCAGCATTTACAATATTATACAGGTATTTTCAATCAGAAAACAGCACGGAAATCCCCATGTATCCCTTCTGGTATCCCAGAAGGAGTGGGGAAACTGCTCTGCTCTCCCCTAACTCCTCCTTTCCCCCCTATAATTAACAGAAAAGAGAAGAGACGTTAGAAGGAATGTTAGTTCTTATCTGCAAGGTTAGCTAGCAGCCAAGCAGAAACAGCCAAACAGCCAAAGAAGAAGGAAAGGAAAGAAGCAGAATGTGAGAGATTGCTAGGGTACATCTTGCACATCTGGCCAACGAAACTAATTTAGAATCATCTTTTGTTTTCCTTTTTACACCCAATTGTAAATTGTTTCTATTTTTCTAATTTTCTGCTTGAAATCTGCAGATAACTTTTAAAGGCATAGCCTAAAACTGCTACTGAATATTATTACAGAGCAGTTTGGAAGTATGCTATCAGAATTCACTGACCAGTTTGAAGAGTAGTTACTGCTATGAATAATAACATCATGAATGTTATTATTCATATAACATATGAATAATAACAACATGTTAAAATTAGAATGAGATAAATGCCACATAAGGAAACAATTACTTATCTATATAAAAGTATATACAGTTATTGGAAAGATCTAATTTATCCTGCTGTCACTAGACCTTAAAAACTAGCAAGACATTTTTCAGTCTATCTGCTATTACCAAGAGGCATTATCTAGTGCATTTTGTGCAATAGTATGAGTCAACTATTCAGTCTCTTGCACCATAGTGTTTTCTCTCTCTGTTCCTGATCCAGTTGTGACTCTCCTGTCCTATAGTAATTTATGCAATATATTGACTACAATTTTAAAAGCTTGTTTATTTATTAGATTGTTGAAATGAAGGGATTAGAGGCTACATTAAGAAATTCAGATGATATTTTTCTCTTTGATTTGAATAACTTCATGTTCATGTTCATGTTTTTTTTCTTTCTCCATTAATAATACAGATTTAGACTTCTCTGAAGACAAGGCATTCACTTTTACTACTTCATTAGCTTAATTTGTAAAATGATCTCCTATCAGATCTCTAGTTATGAATATCACAGTCTGAATGTAAGATTCTTTTAGATATGTAGCTATTCAGGCATCCATTTAATGATGCAGAATTGCCTACGTTATTGAGTGAGAATCTCAAAATCTCTATTTAAAGGCTTTTTAGATTTTGATTTTAAATATATTTACTTTGTATGGCATGCTGTGATAATTTAATTGAATAGGCTAAATAATTGGTACAACTATATACTGTGTGAAACAAAAGTGTCATAGCAAAATATATGTATATTTTTTTAATGATGGACAGTTAACACTGTAAAAATATTTTATGCCTAGAGGCACAAAGATAAAGATTACTAAGGGCAAATCACATTGCATTTCTCTGCATATAACAAGATGGCTTGCATGCAAGTAGGAAGGTATTCCCTAAAGTACCAAGGATACTGAAACTACACAGAGAAACATCAAAGACATTAGAAATAATTTCTATTGCCCTGTAGAAGCTGAAGAAAAGAGTAATAGACAATCCTTCCAATACCACCACCTTCTTGAAAATAATGAAAACCCTATTCTTCTCTTTTGAAAAGCACTCTCAGGAGAGATGAAGGCTGAAATAAAACATCTTCCCTGCTGATAGACGTATCGTTTTGTATAAAAATGGACCTAAAAAAAAAAGGAGAATGTGCATGTATTTTGTTTCAAATGCATTATGTACATTTGAATATTAGAGATTGCTACTGAGTTATAAAGTAGAATGAAGATGATCTCTGAGGTCTTTTCTAACCTTATTGATTCTATGGTTCTATGAAGGGCAGTGTTATCACATAATAGGCAGAAATAATTGGCTGAGTTGTCCACAAAGCCTGAGCTTAACAATTAAAAGAAAAGATAACATCTAAGATAACAAGTATTAATTATGGGAATTCTTTTTTTTTTCTTCAATAGCATCTAAATATCCTTTTTTATTTTTTTCCTTTTCTTATTTACCTGATAAATATTAATTAATTTTTAACTTCATATAATGAGTCTCATTGTAGCAGAAATGAGTGTTCTGTTATTTGCCTGAGCATCCACTGGATAGAATTGACTTCCTGGTCTTATTTTTTTTTAATTATTATCACAAAGCATGGACAATGTGTTTGGCAGTAAATTTGATCTAAAAATCCATTTAGTCAGTGAAAGTCTTCTCATTGACCTAAACCTAACCTTTTAACAGACAAAACAAAATCAGCCCTTGTTCAAAAGATTTTATAATCCAAGAAGAAAGCATAGGCAGAAGAGATTGCTGATTACGGAACTGTTTTGGTCAATTAGCTTGAATTTCAGGGTTGAGTGAGGATCCAGCTAGAGAATCACAGTATCACAGTATCACAAAGGTTGGAAGAGACCTCAAAGATCATCAAGTCCAACCTGTCACCACAGACCTCAGGATTAGACCATGGCACCAAGTGCCACGTCCAATCCCCTCTTGAACATCTCCAGGGATAGTGACTCCACCACCTCCCTGGGCAGCCCATTCCAATGACAAATTACTCTCTTGGTGAAGAACTTTCTCCTCACCTCAAGCCTGAACTTCCCCTGGCGCAGCTTGAGACTGTGTCCCCTTGTTCTGGTGCTGGTTGCCTGGGAGAAGAGACCATGGGATTCAGTGTGGTTTCACATACTCATATATGGAATCCCTTAGCATGATCTTTCTAGGTATGCTTTTCAAAACTAGTGTATCATAAATTTGACCTAGATAGTGAAAGCTACCCTCAGTCCACAGATGTTATTCAAATCCTGTAAACATGTAAATTTGATCTTTAAGCATGGCCAGAGTGCAACCTCTGCAGCATGAAGGGTCTGTGTACAAACACGAATGACTTGGCACTGAAGTACAGTCAACTTGTTGTAGTATAGATGTTTTAATCACCTCGAGCTATGTTTTCAGGAAGAGATGTATGCAGGTGAAGACCTTTATTACATTATGCAGTAAAGTTATATAGTCTATCAGAAGGCATGTGTCACATCTCAATTGGTCATTTTCTACTGGCATGCTTGTAATTAAGGCATACAATAGGTCAAAATAACAAAACAATATTTTAACACATCCAACCAGATTCTGCCCAGTTTCTGTCCTTCAGTTACAAGGTGTTTACATTACTCTCAGAGTCAAAGACAAAACATAGCTTTCTCTAATTCAAGCAAATGCAAATCTTCCCTATAGTCTTCTAAGGCTATCCAAAACCAACCCTCTTCCTACATCAACTCTTCATAGGTGACAATATTATAATTGTCAGAAACAATCCTGTCTAGTTAACATTTTTTTCCCTCTAAAGTTTTATTATGTTTCAAAAAAACTTTTCACCAATGACTGATGCAAACACTGTTTTCAGGCAGTAATAGGGTTCTCTGGCTGTAGAGAGGAAACATTTATATTAAACTGTTCTGAACTGAGCCTTTTTATGCCTTTCAGTCTAATAGCTGGAGAACATAGCCTCTTTTAATTTACTAGTACAGATCTAGGCTTAGATAACCAAATGCTATTCAATATTAAAGTAAGGTGGAAAGCATTTGAATTTATGGAAATTAATCTGTTCCCATGACTTCATAACAAGATTGATAAGAAATGTGCTGAGAATAATTCAAATGAATTTTAGAAATAACTGGAAGGTGTAAAATTCAAATTATTATAGTAATTCAAACTATAGTAACTCTCAAGGAAATTTCACTTTAGGCTGAACTTTTAATTTTTAACACAGCACATTTTGGAACAGAGGTTTAGAAGTACTTACTATTTTTTTTTTAATATAACTTCCCTCTGAAAGACAATGTAAATTTTAGTCTTTTACGTTTTGGGGAAGCTAGGAACAATCTGGGACACTTGCCAATTCCATTCTTAATGTCTCCTAAAACTTGTTTACTGCATAAGTATTTTCTTACTGAAAAAACCCAACAAAACAACAAAAGCAAACAAACATATGAAACAAACACACACACACAAAAAAAAAAAAAACAAAACAGAAAAAAATGTAAAAGCCAACCAAACAAATCAAAAACAAACAAACAAAACCAATCTTAATGTGGTAAATAATCTGCTTTCAAACTTTTTTTTTTTTTTTTAATGTATTATAGTAGTGTGATGCTTCAGCCTGCCTGCACCAACAATAAAGCACATCTAAACTCGGTCAGAGAAGGGAATGGAAAGCTGTATTTTACAAGCAATAATGAAAGGCAATGAATATATACAAAATATACAGTATTTACAATGTCATACCAGAATAGAATAGAATAGAATAGAATAGAATAGAATAGAATAGAATAGAGTAGGATAGGATAGGATAGGATAGGATAGGATAGGATAGGATAGGATAGGATAGGATAGGATAGGATAGGATAGGATAGGATAAGATAGGATGGAATGGAATGGAATGGAATGGAATAGAATAGAATAGAATAGAATAGAATAGAATAGAATAGAATAGAATAGAATAGAATAGAATAGAATAGAATAGAATAGAATAGAATAGAATAGACCAGGTTGGAAGAGACCTTCAAGATCATCGTGTCCAATCCATCAACCAATCCAACCCACCTAAACAACTAAACCATGGCACCAAGCACCCCATCAAGTCTCTTCCTGAAGACCTCCAATGAATTTGCAGGAAATAACACAAACACAGATCCTCCCAAGAAGGATCCCACCTTGGGTTCCCCCCAAACCTCTATCCCCCTCCTTCCCTTTCCCCTAGTAGTTAATTAGGCAAAAAAGGAGAAAGAGAGAGACAAGGATGTTAAGGGAAATTCGTTAGCTCAAAGCAGTTGTTAAGAAAGTTAGTTTTTCTTATCTTATTAGTTGTAGTCCAGGGTCAGTTGCATGCTCTCTGGCCAAGAAGTGAAACATCAGACAGACTGAAGCTGGAGTGAGTGAGAGAAAGGATCTTAGTGATATTTGATATGGTACCTCTCACATCTGACCAATAAAATTAGTTTAGAAATAATCTTTGTTTTCCTTTTTACAGCTAAACATTCAGCTAGAGAATTCTGCAGCTATCTTTTTCTTAAAGGCACAGCCTAAACTGTCACAGGTATCTAGGGTCCAGAAACAAGTTTAATAAATTTCTGAAACCATCATTCATAATCTACACAAACTATTTCCATCTGTGGGAAGGGATTAGTAATCCCTTCTTTTATCTTAATTATTTGTCAATTCTTTCTTTAGGTTAAATATATCACTGATTTTTTTTTAAGCCATCACTCTGGACTTTTTAATTGCCTAGTTGAAAACACGAGTGTAATGGTTTAGCGCAAGGGCTAACCTGCCTGCTTCCCCAACACAAAAGTGAGGGGAAGAGTAGCACACAAAACTCAGGGTTGAGATAAGAGTTTAATATAACATAAGACATCATAATTACAATGCACAATTACCTTAGCTCATAATCAAATGAATCTAATAATGCAATGCATGATTACTTTAGTTTAGCCTATTTGCAGAGGTGCAGAGAAATATAGAAAAAAAATAAAAAAAGAACAGCCTAAAGCAGAAAATCAAAACCAGTGAGCTATGCAACTATCTCAGTCCAGAGAGGGAGAGAGACTTATTTCTTTTGAATATTCCTGTGTTATTAAATTAGAGTCACAAGGCAGGCCAAAATATCAACAGGGAAGCTATTTATTAACAGAATAACATGGATAAAACAGAAGGAGGGGGAGAGAGAAAACCTTTATTAGAATAAATCTTTATTAGAATAAACCAAACCAGGTTGGAAGAGACCTTCAAGATCATCGTGTCCAACCCATCAACCAATCCAACCCACCCAAACAGCTAACCCATGGCACCAAGTACCCCATCAAGTCTCCTCCTGAACACCTCCAATGACGGCGACTCCACCACCTCCCCAGGCAGCCCATTCCAATGGGCAATCACTCTTTCTGTATAAAACTTCTTCCTAACATCCAACCTGAACCTCCCC
The DNA here is from genome assembly GCF_026170545.1 of Melanerpes formicivorus. NCBI lineage: Eukaryota > Metazoa > Chordata > Aves > Piciformes > Picidae > Melanerpes > Melanerpes formicivorus. The sequence goes on along the minus strand of NW_027142396.1, from coordinate 4,311,115 downwards.
TGGTGCAGCCTGAGACTGTGTCCTCTTGTTCTGGTACTGGCTGCCTGGGAGAAGAGACCATCATCCGCCTGTCTACAACCTCCCTTCAGGTAGTTGTAGAGAGTGATAAGGTCACCCCTGAGTCTCCTCTTCTCCAGGTTGAGCAACCCCAGCTCCCTCAGTCTTTCCTCATAGGGCTTGTGTTCCAAACCCCTCACCAACTTTGTTGCTCTTCTCTGGACTCGTTCCAGCAAGTCAACCTCCTTCCTAAACTGAGGGGCCCAGAACTGGACACAGTACTCGAGGTGTGGCCTAACCAGTGCAGTATACAGGGGCAGAATGACCTCCCTGCTCCTGCTGGCCACACTCTTCCTGATGCAGGCCAGGATGCCATTGGCCCTCTTGGCTGCCTGGGCACACTGCAGGCTCATGTTCAGCCTACCATCGACCAGTACCCCCAGGTCCCTCTCTGCCTGGCTGCTCTCCAGCCACTCTGACCCCAGCCTGTAGCACTGCATGGGGTTGTTGTGGCCAATGTGCAGAACCCGGCACTTGGATGTGTTAAATGTGTTAAATAGAGAGAGAAGAGGGAGAGAGAAGAGGAAAGAAATAATATCATATTATCATAGTATCATAGTATCTGTCAGGGTTGGAAGGGCCCACAAGGATCAGCTAGTTCCAACCTCCCTGCCATGGGCAGGGACAATTCACACTAGATCAGGCTGGCCATAGCCTCATCCAGCCTGGTCTTAAATACCTCCAGGGACGGGGCCTCAACCACCTCCCTGGACAACCCATTCCAGGGCTTCACCACTCTCATGGTGAAGAACTTCCTCCTCACGTCCAGCCTGAATCTCCCTACCTCCAGCTTCATTCCATTCCCCCTAGTCCTATCACTACCTGATATCCTGAGAAGTCCCTCCCCAGCCTTCTTGGAGGCCCCCTTCAGATACTGGAAGGCCACAATTAGGTCACCTCAGAGCCGTCTCTTCTCCAGACTGCACAGCCCCAACTCCCCCACCCCCCAAGACAGTTTGGGTCTGTGGTGGAAGGGAGCTGCCTTGTTGGCTGTGCTGTCCTTGTTGTCTGCTGGAGGAGGGGAGGGAGAGATCCCAAGTCCAAGTCCTTCTCTGAGCAGCCTCTTCAGCTCCATGAGTTGCAGCAGGCAGAGCTTAAGACACAGAAAGAGGGTTCCTCATGGTCTGCTTCTTCTAGGCTACACGGTGATGTCTCTGTCCTTTAGTCTCTTGGTATTTTCTTTATTTTTCTTCAGAGTGGCATTGCCCAGGTCTTTTTCTTCTTTTGAGCCAGTAGTTGCTCAGGTCTTTTATACAGATTTTTAAGTATGTGTCCAGGTGGTGAACCTATTATCCTTCTCACCATCCTCCCTTTCTGGGGTAGCTGATGGGTAGAGAAGATCTTTATTAGAATAAACCTTTATTAGAATAAACCAAACCAGGTTGGAAGAGACCTTCAAGATCATCGTGTCCAACCCATCAACCCACCCAAACAGCTAACCCATGGCACCAAGCACCCTATCAAGTCTCCTTCTGAACACCCTCAATGACGGCGACTCCACCACCTCCCCGGGCAACCCATTCCATAGCGCAATCACTCTTTCTGTATAGAACTTCTTGCCTATGCACATTCCAGAGAGTCATTATCCAGTGGCTTCCGCCCAATACACATTAGCTATTGTCTAGCACAAGGAGCAGGGCCTGCTCCCAAGCTCAGAGAGGTGCCTTTATGGCTGTAGGCAGCACCCTTGGGCAGTGCTAGCATAGTACTTCACCCAGCTATACAGAATGCCCAGCCCTATCCTCAACACTGATGATGCTTTCTGCTCAATTAATGGATGGTGCACAGGCATTTTGGGGTTACTTGAAAGTGCTCCCTAGGCTGGCAGAGGAGAGAAAAACATAATTAGGTCTCTGTCCCTTCCCTGTGCACAGGCTGCCAAAAGTAGTGAAGCTACTAAAGCTTCTCATGAAGAAGCTGAGCCTTTGCAATGATGTGAATGCTCCTCCTGTCTCCACGCTGCCACCAGATGCTTTCTCATTCCATTATCATGTGCATTGCTTCTCACCTTCTGTTTTATTCATGCCCAAATGACAACACTATATGCCAGAAGTTTAGATAGGCTGGTCAAGAACCAGGCAAAGGTGAGACTCTGGCATTCTACCCCACAGACCTGGAAGCTGCAGTAAATCTTCTCAGTTATCCACACCTCACACATCACCAAGAACCAATGCAGCTTGAGGAAAGCCCTTTCGATGTGACAGGACAAAGAGAGTGTGTCATGCAGCCTTCCTTCTCTGTAGGACCTGGCAGAACATGGGTGCTTGTAGAGGCAAAGCAATAGCCTCCTTGGAAAGGCTCTGTCTTTTGCCAGCCACCTCTTGCTGCTGTGGGGCAGATTATGGGGAAACATGACACAGAAAAGCGTTGCTTTCCTTGAAGTACTTTCTGAAGGTGTTGGAGGTTTCTCCATGAGTGGACTCTTGCTATAAGAGGAAGGAGAGGAAGATTACACTATCTCACTGAATGCTGGCCATACTAAAGACCCAACATGACCTTCCCCCGGGTGGGATTGTGTGAGATCAGCCTGGACAGTGAGTGTTGACAATTTTTACTTAATTAACATTATATTTCTGTTCCCTTAGAGTGGCCACCAAGTTGCCACATGCCAAGCTTCTCTTCTTGAAATGCTTGCTTAGCCTGCTGCTGTGCATCAGCAGAAACTGCAATTAGTAGGACAACTGCCAGCAACCTAGCAGTGTGGGCCCAAATCTACTCAGCCCTGCTGGGGAGCACATGCTCCCCCTGAAAGTGCTGATGCAGGTGACAGGGAAGATTAGCTGTATTTGTCCTCTGGCTACAGCCTGCCAAGCCCAACCAAGCATTTCTGTTCAGAGGTAGCTCATTGTCCCCTCTCTTGAATGAATACTCATGGGGTGTCTGTCAGGAAAGCAGCCCCACAGCTTCAGCTTTTTACATAAGAGTGAGGGTCAAGAGAGGGAAAGTTGTTTGATCCATTTTCAGCTACCTGGGCTGAACTCAATGATTTGATATGTGCAAGTGGTGGGCTTGGTGCTGTTCCTCATTCTTCATGGAAAGAATTATTTGTTATTGGAATGGGCTGCCCAGGGGGGTGGTGGAGGTCATCACTGGAGGTGTTTAGGAAGGGACTGGATGGGGCGCTTGGTGCCATGGTTTAGTTGATAAGATGGTGTTGGATGATAGGTTGGACTTGATGGTCTCAAAGGTCTTTTCCAACCTGGTTAATCCTATTCTATCCTATAAAAAAATACTGGTAGCAGAAATGACAGATATGTGAGATTATGGGTGAAGTGGTATGGTCTGGGCTTCTAGAAAAACATCTCCCTTTGAGCACTACATTTGTATGCATGAGCACTATTTTATTTTCAGTAGCAGACAGACATCTAATAGAACATCTTAATAATTTCTAAGAACATGAATCCTAGAACTGATTGAAAGTCAAATCTTTTACATTAGCAGTATTGTGACATGCCAGTAAAATCAATAGAAAATGTGAGGTTCATAAATATAGGAGTGATTATGTATGTATTTGAACAAGATCTCAACACTGAGCAAACTATGCAAAATAAATCTTTTGCAAATTCCCATGAAGCAGGAAGCTGTCACCAGGTCAACTATCCTCTCCATATGCTTTACTTTTCATACAGATCAATTTGCAATACACATAACATGAGATTTGTGACTACTATTTCCAGAACTGTCAGTTCTATAGGTCCTGAAAGATGATACCTCACAAAAACTATATGAGGAAAACTGCAGTAGTGATATTATGTATTTTGTCCGACAAAATGGCTCTTTTTACATGACTCATCAAAATGTCAGATAACTCATTTACTAGTTTTCTCCTTTTTCTTTTTCCTTTTCCCCCTGTGACCATTTGAGGCTGTCCCCTTAAGAAAGGGAATATGGTGGACGGAAGTTGGTAAATGAAAAAGACGGATCTAAACTAATTTCATTGGTAGATTGGGAGGAAGCACCTTCTGAACTGGGAGTGCAGGAGGGTATCCTGGGCATTCCGGCACTTTCTATCAGTCTTTCTTCCACTCCTCCTTTGGGCAGCAGCTCTCTGTTCTGGGCTTTCGGCCAAGGCTTGACCTTGAAAACTGATAAACTGCAAGGCCTGTATTAACTGCTTTCCAATTAACACATAACTGCTTCTAACTTTTTTCTCTTTCTCTCTCTTTCTAACCCACTCTGGGGAAAGGGGGAGAGAGGGGGGAGCAGAGGTGGGGAACCCCCTCAGCAGAGGGGGGGAACTCACATTTCTGTGATACTTTGTTGTATATTTCTGTATATACTGTAAATATTGTAAATTTGTATATAGTCCCCTGCGTTTCACTGCTTTGTAAATATACAGCACCCATTGCTTTGCTAATTCAGCTGTGAGGTTTTTTTTCCTTTCCCTTCAATTTTTCCTTCCCTTTACTTTACAGGGGGGAGGGAGGAGGCTTTTTGGCCTTACCCTTCCAACCCTACCACACCCCCCCTTTTTTTTTTTTTTTCCTTTTTCTGTTGTAAGGAAACCAAACAGTTCTGAAAAGTGGCTGATGAGTAACAGTAACTTTTGTGGGTGGGAAAATTTGGCATCAGAAGATTAGACGCTGGGAAGAAGTATGATGGACTGTAGGATCTTCTCCTTTTCAGCTTAGCTGTCAGCATTATGTGAGTACAGTGCATCTCATGTGACCAAAGGTAGATTGTGGAGAGATCTGTGGAAAAACTCATTCACACAGGCAGAGCACTGACTTTGTAGCAAAATGGTTACTGCTAGGCACCTGAGTTAGCACTTGTGTGTTCTGAGGACAGGATTACTTTTAGTCTTCTGATACATTTGGATGCTTTCATGTCACTAATAACAGATATATTAAAAGAGAACTATGGGAGGAAAAAAAAAAGCAAAGAGAGTTTTGATCAGCAAGGGAGTCTTTTGATGGCACAGGGACATCTGCAGCACCCTCTCTGCACGTCAAAGTCTGAAGGTCACACTAAAGGTCATAAAGTTGGGTCACTAGTGAAGACTTAACTCTTTTCATGTCTACTGAACAAAACTCTTGTGTTTATACAGGAAAGATCTCCAAATGTCAGACCCTTATAAGCTATAATGTAGTATGCTGAAATCACACTGCCTAACACATGTAACAGAACAAAATAGAATAGAATAGAATAGAATAGAATAGAATAGAATAGAATAGAATAGAATAGAATAGAATAGAATAAACAAGGTTGGAAGAGGCCTTTGAGATCATAGTGTCCAACCCATCATCCAACACTATCTAATCAACTAAACCATGGCACCAAGCACTGCATAAAGTCTCCTCCTAAACACCTCCAATGATGGCAACTCCAACACCTCCCCAGGCAGTCCATTCCAATGGGCAATCACTCTCTCTATGAAGAATTTCTTCCTAATATCCAGCCTAAACCTCCCCTGGCACAGCTTGAGACTGTGTCCTCTTGTTCTGGCACCAGTTGCCTGGGAGAAGAGACCAGCTGGTTCCATAGATTTTACCATTTTCCTCATATTCTTTGCAACTTCTCAAAAGAAGATGGGATAAAGTTTTGTTGCATGTAGCATACAAGAAAGTATTCTACATACAATCTTTGTGCCAGATCAGTGCCTAATTTTGCATAACCTGTCCACGTGTAAAGAAAAGACTGTGATATGCTAAAAAAATAATTTCAAAAAAGATCTTTCTTAGCTGTAAAGAAACCTATAAGTTACCAAACCAAGCCAAAAACCTCAACAATCAAACTCCCAAAATTTTATTATAGTAAAATTTGCAGCTTATTAAATCTAATACTAAACTTTGACATTCTTAATACAGGCTATGACATATGGACACTGTTTCCTCATACATTAGGAATGACCCCAAGATAAGAGTAGCTGGACTGAGAAGGGCAAGGTGGATTTCTTTTTCCTATCCATAAATAACTCATTTTGCTTGGTTTCCTTTGTGCATTATAGCAGGCTGTTAATAATTAGTTTTCTTTTCCTCTCACACAATGTGAAGATGTAGATTAAGCCATTGAACTTACCAGAAAGACATCTAACTGTAACCTCTTGAAGTCAAAGTACCTTCCTCTCATAATATAACCTAGCACAATAAAAGGAACAAATGTCAAAGTAGATTGCAAAACATTTCTTCTTTGTAGGGATTTTCATTAATTTCTATTTCTGAGATACCTCTTCTCACTTTAGAGTTCTGAGATACTTCTTTCTCCCCCTGTACTCGGCACTGGTTAGGCCACACCTTGAGTCCTGTGTCCAGTTCTAGGCCCCTCAGTTTAGGAAAGATGTTGAGGTGCTGGAACATGTCCAGAGAAGGACAACAAAGCTGGGGAGGGGTTTGGAGCACAAGCCCTACAAGGAGAGGTAGAGGGAGCTGGCGTTGCTTAGCCTGGAGAAGTGGAGGCTCAGAGGAGATCTTCTTGCTGTCTACAACTATCTGAAGGGAGATTGTAGCCAGGTGGGGGTTGGCCTCTTCTCCCAGGCAACCAGCACCAGAACAAGAGGACACAGTCTCAAGCTTCACCAGGGGAGGTTTAGGCTGAATGTTAGGAAGAAGTTCTTCATAGAAAGAGTGATTGGCCATTGGAATGGGCTGCCCAGGGAGGTGGTGGAGTCACCATCACTGGAGGTGTTTAAGAAGAGACTGGATGGGATGCTTGTTGCCATAGTTTAGTTGATGGTGATGGATGATAGGTTGGACACCCTGATCTCAAAGCTCTTTTCCAACCTTTTTAATTTGATTCTATTCTATTCTAGTGCAGTCTAGTCTAGTCTAGTCTAGTCTAATCTAGTCTAGACATGGTGGTTTCTATGGTTTAGATTGTATTTGGCAGTTTAGCAAACAGAAACTGATCCCTAACACTCTATCCTGCCTGTTTGGACTGGAAGAGTCAAATTGCTGCAAGTAATGAGATATATCAGCAGACCTGCTTGAGAGAGGTTGCACAGCGTCTTTCTTCCATGTACCTGGCACAGCTAAGGCTGTTGCTGCCTATTGATTGCTTTCATAAGCAGTGCATTTCATCAAAATCATCCTCACACCTTAAATTGCTACAACACATGAGGAACACTTATTGTACTGTCTATTATTGTCCCAGCTCAGTGAACCATTAAGAATGAAGTGAACCACTGAAGCAAAACCCATTGAACTACAAAATACTGAAATTAGTTTTAAAATAAATGAAAATATATTTAGTCTGAGAGATTTTTATATAGTTTTTCTAAAAGCCCTCTCTTTTGTGATGTCTCTGAGTAACATCAAATAACTTCTGCACTTCCTTCACTTTCACCTTATCTTCACATTTTTAACATTCAGATGGATCAAGTATTCAGGACTGTCTCCAAAGCCTACTACATCATGTCTGCTTTGTTTTGATTCATGTCATGATGAAAAATAGATTGGTTTGAATATCAACAACAGGTGGGGTAGGCAAGGACATGGTTGTGCTCACTTTAGGGAGCTGACTGCATGGGCTGAATGTCCCCTGAGGGAGAGGAGGACAGGAATTATATTGCTTATATTGTTAATAAAAATATCAGAGACAGAGTTTAAGTCTAGTGTCCTAAAGGCTGCAGGTGTAAATGAGCAGTATAGAAACTGCAAGTGTCACAAAGAGAACAATGTTTGAAAGAAACTGAAATTTAGAATACTTTGCCTAACATGGAACTGATAGTATCATACATGCAGTCTGAGGATGACACAGATGAACTCACAAAATGGATGCTGAACGCATAGCAAAAAAAGCCAGGCAGAACACTGTTAAAAAAAACTAACCTCCATCAGTAGTATCAGGGAAGAAAAAAGGGAAAAATCATCCTCTGCAAGGCAATCTGAATCAATAGCAATCAGGAAATGCAAGTACTTATCAATCAGTAAAGTGCAGTTGAACAGTAAAAGAACTTCTGGCAAGTAAATGCTTTAGACTCCTTTACAAGGACTTAGTACTCTCACATCAAGTTCTTCCACTGTTCCTCAATGCCAAGCATCATTCTCCACTACAAATAAAGAATGATTCTTTGTAGGTCAGAATAGGAATCTGAATAATTTGTGATGCTGAAACAAAGAACACTTTACCCTAGTCACCAGTGGAAGTTCAAGGAAGTTGAATTGTAACAATCATGGATTGCTACAAGAAAATCAGTTGAGATAGAACTGATCAGATTTAAATGTAAGCTTTTCAAAGTTAGATGTCTATTGTTAGTGACCTATTGGAGCTGTTTTTACAGACAATATAAAAAAGTAATCTCCAGAGGGTGAATCTTTCACCTATTATAGACACCCATGTTAGAAGAGGTTAATCACTCTATGATGATGCCAGTTCCTCTCCATTGGCTCTAGAAGGAAACTGTGTGATGACTGCAGACTAAAATGAAGGACTTTTAAATTCTTTAAAGTTAGGAAGATGAATCCTGTGTGGAAGGAGGTATCTCCCCCATCTCACTCTATCCCAATTTCTCCACTTTCCTCCAACTCATCTTTGTGGGGGGAAGTGGTGGGGTATGGGCTTTGAATGTAGTTCTTCAGGTGGTACAAACAGACTGTCCAGCTTTTTTAATGCATGTATTTCTGCATATGTCTGTCAGTTATCTGTAGTAATGTTTTTGACTGGATGATCAATTTATACCAGATCTATTCATGGTGATCTCTTTTATTTATATAGCTAAACTAAACAAAGATATAGAATTCAATCCCTTTCAGTAAGACCAAGCATCCCTGATTCAGGTATACAATGCTTGTAACTAAACTCATCAAGAGCAGATCTGTATAGCAGGGAAATCTAGTTAGGGCAATACAAACTGTAGCCTTTGGGAGAGCTCATATTTAACTAATCAGGGATCCAATACCTGAACTTATTCCCAGAAGCTTCTTTTAATTACATATATAGATCTGAAATTCCTACAGATTTTATGAAAGGAATTATCTGTTGGAGGAATGACTTGAATCAGTGCTTTCAATGACAGAAAACTTTTCATGCAAACTTTAAAAGCTGAATAGTTACAGACTATAAGCCTTTACATGTTCTGTTTCTCACAGTAATACTTACTGTATTTGATGACTGATCATGTTTTCTGCACACATCTTTGGCTTATTAGCCTTCCTCATTGTAAGTAAAGTTTGTCTTCCTGTAATTGCCTCTACATTGTTTGCCTTTCTGAGGTGTTCTCACACCATTGTCTCAGAAGGATCTCTGCTTACCAACAAGACCACAAACTCTGTGCTGATAACACAGATGCTGGGGCTCACTGTGACAAGTTTTTGTGGACCTTCTGATGGGCAGGACTCCAAAACAGCACATCCTCATGTTTGCCTTCCCAAGGTGTTTTCACACCATTATCCCAGGAAGATCCTAGTTTTCTGCAAGACCACTATCTCTGTAACAATAGCAGCTGATAACCAGACAAGGCCACAAGTTCCACTCTCAAGAGTGTTACCGTGAGACCGGGACTGACACATGTAACTAACCATGCTACCGTGTTATAACCATGGCAACTGAATGGGGAAGTGCGACTACATATGGGATTGGAAAAAGTATAAAACCCCAGAGGTAACAGGCAGAGATTGAAGCTTCCCTGCTGGTGAAGTTCTTCAGGATCAGTGAGACATCACCTGGATCCACAGTGGTAACTATCTCTGTTCTTGCTACCCCTTGCTTTTTCTTCCTCCTTTTCTGTATTTCTAACTTTCCTTCCTGCACATATAAGCAAAATAAATTCACGTGTTTTTCCCAAACCAACTTCCTGGTTACTTCTTGATTTCATTTGGAGGATCCATAAATGAACCATCCCTTCCTCAAAGCAGATTGAGACATTTTTATTGGCACAGTCATGCAGGATGCCGTGAAAATCAAGTATTGATTTGAGAATCTCAGAGTAACTGAGGATTTCGTGGTCCAGGATTATTTGTTCAGGACAACAGTAGCTGTGAATTTGGTCAGGATGACAGTGACTGTGAATTCAATAAGCTGGGTAACTCCTGACCTTGGACAGTAACTGATAAATTCCTGGTCCAAGATTAATTGACCAGGACAACAGTGACTGTGAAAACAATAAGATAGGTAACTCCTGACCCTGGAATGGTTTGGTCAGGAAGATGGTAAATGTGGTATTAATAAGAGGAACAATAACAATAGTCTTTAAGTTTCATTTAAGCTGGGCAGAGCTCAAGGGATAGGGGAGTGAGCCATTTGGTAAAGACTCTTTAGTGGAGTACCTCCCTTGAGATGAGTTATTATGGAAACTGAATTGAGCATAATCATTAAGTGTCTTGAAGAACAAAGTTGTAAGCCCTCACCATCAGAAATGGAATGGGCTGATAAAAACTGGAATAACCCCCAAACAACAGTGGACACTAGATAACTGCTTTAGAGGCAGAAGCCAAGGTTGGTAAAGGAAAAGGCAAATCAGTTTTATGTATGGTCTTGGAGGCTGCCCTTGTGGCAACAAATGAACAACACAACCAGGAATGTGTTACCATAAATCAGATGGTTACAGTTAATAAACTAAAGGACCAAATTATTGAGTCATTACAGGATGTGGTGAAGACTGCAGTCACGATAGAGGAAGAGAGACTGCAGGCTAATCTCTTGCAAAATGGCCTTAATGAGAAACTTTTGGAAGAGAGCAATGGGTTTTTCAGAGGCAAATGTAACAATGTAGGAACAGGGAATAAGCCCCCAGCCTATTTGCCCCCAGCCTATTTTCCCCCAGGATGAGTTGAGTGAACTGAAAGAGAAGGTAGAAAAATTAGGAGTGTCTGTGCCTTTAAGGCCATTGATAAAAACTGAATATTCTTATGATGGTAATAGGGAGCAAAATCCTCAGATAATTACAAAGGAAGTTCCCTTTACAATCACTGAGTTAGCAAAATTTCAAAAAATACTTTAGCAGAAGACCATGAGAATCAGAGACTGAATATATCTGGTGAATCTCGTTGTCGGGGGTGGAGGGGTGATCAAATTCTATTAACAGAAAGAGAGGTGGAGGGATACTGGGGACCTGGTGTCTTCCTAACCACAGGGAATCATTGGGCTCCATTGTCCCTAACCCAAAGAGCAGCCTATTGGGCAGGGTGGACGAAATTCCTTTGAAAGAGGAGACCCAATAGCTATCACTGGAAATACAGATCAGTTGGTAGAAAATGTTTGAAAACCAGCCCATATTCAGGCATGTATGGTAAGGAGTTGAAACCACACCACAGCAGTCTGATGTTGCTCCCTGTAGTTCATGAGAGAATGACTCCTCTAATTAGAGGTGCAAGGTTCTCTGAAATCTCTGGGCATTCAGTTACAGGGGCAAATAAAATCCATTCCTCTGGGAGAGAGGGTTTCAGCTGTTTTAGACAGCCTCATCATGCTGGTCCGACACTATTTGTAGAGGAAAGTGTGGACATGGGAGTGAGGTGGCACAGGAGCTCATTAATTATACATGCAAACACAGACCAGTTCTGGGCACTAAAACTGAGTCCTGGAAAATTAGACAGATTGGAGATGCACACACACACGCAAGACTTCCCTGGGAAAAAGTCTCTGGCTGCTAATGGTCTGAAGAAGCAACAAGGGGTTAACAAGGTTTCTTGGCATAAAGAAACCTGGATGGAAAGCTTGCAGAAGGGAGTCCCTAGAAATGCCACACATAGACTCCCAACTGATGCCATAGAAGTTATAGTTAAGTGCTGACTGTCTGGTAAGACAGGAGAGGGGGAAATAGCTGCCACGACACTCTTGTCTGAATACTAGCCTGTGCTCAAGGAGGAGGGAAACTCCTTCCTTAGTCCCCAGTAGGTAAGCAGGGGGGCAAAGGGTGTATAAATATTGGAAGGCTTACTGTAAACACCCATGGAGACTTATTGATCATATGTGCAATAGGACCCATGTTTTTCCCAGTCACTATCATAGTTGACACTGGGTCACAGATCTCTGCATTTCACCTGGAGGATGCAAAGTGATGTGGGGTAACCTGCTTCCAGAAAAAAAAAGTGCAGCCGATGCTTTCAGTTATGCACAGCCCCAAACAAGAGCCACGGCAAAATGCAGGCTGCCAGGAGAGAAGACAACAGTAGAAACTCTAATGGTTATAGGCATTTTTCCCTTGAATGTAATGGGCTTCGAGTTATTCAAAGGCAGGGCTAGGACAGATTACCAAGGGAGGTTGTGAATGTTTGACAGCAAGATGCCCTCTACAACTACCTGAAAGGTGGTTGTAGCCAGGAAGGGGTTGGCCTCTTCTCCCAGGCAACCAGCACCAGAACAAGGGGACACAGTCTCAAGCTGCACCAGGGGAGGTTTAGACACGAGGTGAGGAGGAAGTTCTTCACCAAGCGAGTCATTCGTCATTGGAACGGGTTGCCCAGGGAGGTGGTTGAGTCATCGACTCTGGAGGCGTTCAAGGGGAGATTGGACGTGGTACTTGGTGCCATGGTCTAGTCATGGGGTCTGCGTTGATAGGTTGGACTCGATGATCCTCGAGGTCCTTTCCAACCTAAGCGATACTGTGATACTGTGATACTGTGATACTGTGATACTGTGATATCAGATTATAGCAAACAACCTCTCTTGTCCCTCCTTCTAAGATAGTAAGCATGAAACCATATCCTTTGCCTTTGGGGGCTAAAGAGAGAATTGGTTCAGTGATTGATGATTTAAAAGAAAGAGGGATTGTACTGTCTGCCCACTCCCCATATAACTCACTGGTATGGCTGTAAATCACATGGGAAATGGAGATTGACTGCAAACTATCGCTGGCTTAATGCCAACACTGACCCATTGACAGCAGATGTACCCAATATAGCAGAACTAATTGCTACTATTCAAGAACAAGATCACCAAATGCTAGCAACCATTGACATGAAAGACACGTTTTTTATGGTACCAACAGACCAGGACCAATTTGCTTTCACTTGTGAGGACAGCAATACACTTTCACAACTACCCAGGGCTACAAACATTCCCCAACCCTAACTCATCACACTTTAGCTCAAGAACTAGCTCAAGCAGTCCCTGAGAAAGGAGTAGAAGTTTACCAGTGTATTGACGATATGCTGGTAGTAGGTGACCAAGTGAATCCTGTCCAGATAACTACTTGATTTTTCCTTGATTTCTTTTGGAGGATCCATAAAAGAACCACTTCTTCCTCAAAAGCGGATCGAGGCACTGATATTCAGTGAAAGACTAATAAAAAGTAAATATGCTCTGGTAAAACTGTAATGTAACTTCATATGCATCTCATGTTTTTGTTCATGCTGAGAGGTATTTCAGACAGGGCAAACTGCTTTACAGAGCCATCATTTTTATCTACAGATTTCAAATACTTTTCAAGGGAAAAAAATCTTTGTCAGTTTGGGTAAAGCCTAAGTGGAGGGTTTATGTGACTTGTCCAGTTTGACTAACAGTACTACTACCACCAACACTAGTCATTGAGTAACCATAAATCCCCTGGGATTAACTCATTGGTATATTCGGCAAGAGTATCTTCTAAATCAGAAATACCAGGAGTGGCCTGCTATGTGTGTGTCTTTGCGTGAATGCTGTAGCAACAAATAAGCATTATGTAGTAATAAATAAATATTGTAGTAATAAGTATTATATTAATAAATAAATTTTATGCATTCACTGGACTAATTGCTACCTTTTATGTAATTTCAGGTAAAAATACTATTCTGTGGATCTGAACCTGCTTGCTTTTGTGGGTTTTATTCAAATAATCTGAGCTCAGATTATTTCTTCTGTTTTTTAGTAGCTTAATGTGCTAAAGTTACTACTAAAGCTCCTCACAGAACAAAGAATCAAAACAGAAATGCCTAGGGAGAGGAACAGCAGCCAGAAGGTGAGACAAAGACAGAACATGAGATGTAATCTCAGTTGGCAGGTCCAGCCAGCCACAGCAGAGTGATAGTGTGGAAATTTGTTGAGAGAGATTTTCAGGACAGCACTGTCCACACGGAAAACAGGGTATGCATTATACAGTTCAAAGCACAACCCTCTATGTTACTGCAGCGCTCAAATGCCAGTGTGCATCAGCTATATTTTGCCCTCACGTCATTTGTGCTCTTATGTAAACAGTAGACAGCCATCTTTATGCACTGAAAATCTGCTGGAAGGCGAGGACTGTGGTTTTAAACATAACTGCTTTGGTTACTTGCAGTACTTTACAAATGGTAAATAAATATAACATTCTAGCTAGTGACATAAGTTGCCACATAAGTTACCTGTTTGGCATCAGGTTTCTAGAGATTCTAGAAATATTCTAGAAATATTTTCATTTGTCTCAGTGGAAGCTGCATTAAAAAAAACAAACAAACACTGCCACCACCACCAAACCCAAACAAACAAACAAACAAACATAAACCCCAGAATGAATAAGGAGTAACAGATAGTTTGCTTACAGCAGTGATGCAGAATTCCAGGAAGCTGCTTCTTCACTGAATAAGACATGGTTCTATATTAATTTTCAGAAGTATATGGATTTATTCTGCACACTCTGGCCAACTTTTTAAAGGAGGTTTGGTAGCCTATATTTATTGAAAGAAATTGAAACAAGATACATAGATATAGAATAGAATAGAATAGAATAGAATAGAATAGAATAGAATAGAATAGAATAGAATAGAATAGAATAGAATAGAATAGAATAGAATAGACCAGGTTGGAAGAGACCTTCAAAATCATCAAGGCCAACTTATTATCCAACACCATCTAATCAACTAAACCAGTGGGCAATCACTGTCTCTGTGTAAAACTTCCTCCTGACACTAGTAGTTCTGTATATGTTACATAAATGCAGCTTGAATGGCTCTAGGAGAGATTAGTACAGCAGAGTTGAAGGATCAGGTCTGCCTTTGAAATAAAAGATGAATTCTCTAGGGAACAGAAAATTCACAATGTTTCTAAACAGGACTGTGAGAAAGACAAACTGGGAAAAATCATGTGCAGCCCATAGTAAATCTTTCGTGGCAAAGTACAAATGCACTCAAATTGATGATTTAATTTGAAATGACCATCCGTTAGCTTACAGACACTTAGGTGATAACAATTAAAGTGTATGTGCCTTTCAGAAGGTCACCGGAACATGGCAAAATACTTTGTCAGTGACAGGCCTGTGGGGAACACCACACAGTGCTGTGCATAGATAACCTTACTGGACCAGAATTAGTTGCACTACTGAATCTTGTCTCTTGCTCACTGTTCTGCATATCTATATTTCATTATGCTATAGAAAACTCATCAAATAATAATACATATGTATCATCCATAATAAAAGTGCAGGCCATACTGGCTTGATTTTTTTGTTTCCCATTTTTTTCATTCATTCCATTTTTTCATTCATCCCTAATATAGCCCTTAAACAACCCCTGTTCCTTAAACTTGAAGTCCTCTGAAGAACATACACCTTCTACAAATTTTCCAGGGTTTTTATGTAATGTTCTTTAGCACTGTATTAGATTGGAATGGAATGGAATGGAATGGAATGGAATGGAATGGAATGGAATGGAATGGAATGGAATAGAATAGAATAGAATAGAATAGAATAGAATAGAATAGAATAGAATAGAATAGAATGGAATAGAATTAACCAGGTTGGAAGAGACCTTTGAGATCATTGTGTCCAATCTATCATCCAACACTATCTAATCAACTAAACCATGGCACCAAGCACCCCACCCAGTCTCTTCCTAAACATCTCCAGGGATGGTGATTCCACCACCTCCCTAGGCAGCGCATTCCAATGGCCAATGACTCTTTCTGTGAAGAACTTCTTCCTAATATCCAGCCTAAACCTCCCCTGGCACAACTTGAGACTGTGTTCTCTTGTTCTGGTACTGGTTGCCTGGGAGAGGAGACCAACTCCCACCTGGCTACAACCTTCCTTCAGGTATATATGTTTACATACATAGAATGTTTATTCCCAGATTTGTTTATGTTTGTTTTGCAGTTGGTTGTTTTGTTGTGGGTTTGTTGGGGTTTGTTGGTTTGGGTTGGTAAGGGTCTTTTTGTTGTTTGGTTGGTTTTAGTTTTTTGATGTGTGTGTGCATTTTGTTTTGGTTTGGGTCTTTTGCTTGCTTGTTTGTTTAATGACAACGATTTTGGAATGAATTAAGTAATAAAATTTGTGTTTTATGAGTTACAATATTTTCATTTTTCAGATACATCCTTGGTACAGATAGAAATTTCTAGACCAATGAAATTGGCAAAATTTTTTTCAGCATTCTGTCAGTATTGTTTTTTTCTTTTTATTTTTCACTACAGATATTAAAGAATTTATTCCACTGAAATTAGCAAAAGACTTTTCATTTATGTTAGAAACTTGCTTAGGGAGAGCAGTCCATCAGTAAGCATTGTTTCCCAACAAAATATTTAACCAAGGCAATATACACTATTCTCCACATTGTCCTGAATATTCAAGGTAAAGCTGATCATACAAAAATGATCACCTCTGTTCTTTCAGCAATTAATCCTGAAACATATTTTCTTTCCATTCAGATCACAGAAAATTAGGTTTTACTCCAGTTTACACAGACACTGTGCCTTTAAAATATCTTTGAAATATATTTGAGTATATAAAGACAGAGCTAAGATTAGGGGTGAGTGGGAAGTCACTTCCTTCTTTTTCATTTGGGAAAAGGTTTCCAAATCTGAGATCTATGCCAGAGAAGATTTAGGAATTGCAGGTGTTTAGAAGACAAATTGATGGGGTCCTTGGTTGCATGGTTTAGTTTGTTAGATGCTGTTGGATGATGGGTTGGACGCAATGATCTTGCAGGTCTCTTCCAACCTGGTCTATTCAATTATACTCCTATTCTATTCTATTCTATTCTATTCTATTCTATTCTATTCTATTCTATTCTATTCTATTCTATTCTATTCTATTAAGATTGTTTTAAGAAAATATTTTTTACTGGTAATGATTTCAAGAGTTCCAAGTATTATTCAAAAGTTTCAGAATGTTTATATGTTTTATTATTAGTTATTCAATAATGTGGTGAATGAAAAGAGCATTTTACACATGTGTTTTTAACTGAAAATTGATCTTTTTATTTCAAATAGATTGTCTACTTCTGCTAGAAATATTCTTTCAGTAGTTACCTTAACAATACCCCAAGACCAATACAGTTTTTCAAAGTTTGCTAACTTATTTTCTTCTAGGGGTGTTTAAGCATGAAAGGTATTGCTGTCTACAACTACTTGAAGGGTGGTTGTGGCCAGGACGGGGTTGGTCTCTTCTCCCAGGCAACCAGCACCAGAACAAGAGGACACAGTCTCAAGCTGTGCCAGGGAATGTTTAGGCTGGAGGTGAGGAGAAAGTTCTTCACTGAGAGAGTTGTTAGCCATTGGAATGGGCTGCCTGGGGAGGTGGTGGAGTCACCATCCCTGGAGGCGTTCAAGAGGGGATTGGACTTCGCACTTGGTGCCATGGTTTAGTCATGAGGTCTGTTGTGACAGGTTGGGCCTGATGATCTTTGAGGTCTCTTCCAACCTTGGTCATTCTGTGATTCTGTGTTTTCTTGTCCTTTAATTGGATTTTCCCTTCAGTGAGTTTTCCAGAACACACATATTTCTTCACAAGGATTGCTTGTATAATGATTTCTAAGAAAAGGTCTCTTTCCCTAATCATTCACAATCTTCTATTATTTTAAGACCATTTTGAAAGAGTTTGTGGAACTCTACAACAGGTGAAAGACTTCCATGACACAGTACTGTTCTTTATTGGAATGTTTAATAAAATCTATCTGCATTGAAAGTGGCCAGCCAAATTTAGCTTGCACTGGTAAACTGAAGTGATGACAGTTCTGCATGCTGTTCTGCACCCTGTTATTTCTGTTCTCATTTGTCTTCATTTACTTTATCTTTTACCTGTACACAACAAATATTTTTGAGGAAGGAGTTTCTCCCTTTGTGATAGCTGGCTTCCCAAACTGTTATCTCCACATGCTGTTGCAGGATTACATTAGCTGCTCTACCACTTGTGTGCTGTTGTCTAGTTAACAGATTTATCCTTGTCTCGAACTTTTGCTAAGAAGAAGAAATAATAAAAAACCACTGATGTTAAAAAAATAAAAAGAAAAAAAAGAAAATAGTTTCTTTTATGTCCAATTGTTATTCTCCAGGTTCCAGGAAATGTCATTTAACTTTTTGTGTTTAATGTGGTGACTACCCAGGAGCTTGGTGAGCCTGGCAGCCTTGGCAGGCATTCTTGACAGCTTGTCAGGCCTGAGGCTACTGTATGTTGTCTTTCCTCTCAATAATTAATTATTAATTGGAAGCCATGATTTTTTAATGACAGACTGATTTAAATGTACTGGGTTTGGGGAGATTGCATTTTTTTTTTTATAAAACACTCATTTTTTTGAAAGCAAGAACAATAAGTAAGGAGAACAATGTACATGCTTTCAAACAAGTCAAACAAAATCACTGGAGGAAGGCTTACTATACACATACATTCATCTGCGTATATAAGGATGCATTTACACACAAGGAACCCAGTCCCTGCTGGCCAAACACAAGTGACTAAACACCTTTTTGCAAGCCCAGAAAATCAAACACAGCCTGAAGCGCCTCATTTAAGGATTTGCTATGCATACAAAGCACAAATCCCAAAGTAGTAGATTATTTTTTTTCTTAATCGGTCGGTATGTTCAGAGGAAATGTAGGAAAATTATGGCCCTAATTTTCATAAGGATTCACAGAGCAGGGAATGGGAAAGAAAATGATGGCATTGTTAATTGATGGAAATCCAACATTCTTCCAGAATACTTCATTTACACCTATGCTATATATTGAATATTGCATAATATACATTACATGTTGTATATTATTACATACTATGTACTTTATACTGCATATTGTGTACTGTATACTATATATTATCTCTATTTCTACTTTGTATAATTCCACCTATGTTTCATTTAGCATTTTGTTCTGTTCTTGCAGAGTCCTGGAATTTGCTGAACAAGTGGCAGAAGTTCACAATTGCCCCTTGGAGCACAATCTCCAGCCTTAAATTGAACATCTGTACTCCAGACTCAGTGCCTAAGGAGCACTTTCAGAAAAAAGAGGCCAGCCCATGTACCCAACAGGAAAATGCTGAGAACAGTTCTGACTGATGTCCCATCCTCTGTAGATATTCAGTGTTGTTTTCACCAAAACTTGTCCCCCTATATCCTATATTGAGGGTTGAGAAAATTATCCTAAAAAAAGGGTACATGTATATTTTAAAATGACACAATAATAGTTTTGTTTCCACAGAGAAACAGAGCTTCTCCAAGGGTGGTAATGTTCCCTTGTATGTAGATGATAAAATATCAACAGAAGTGATTTCACACTATGTACAACAGCAGCATGACAGCTCCATACCCAGCTGCAGTCCTTGTTATAGCAAACCTCCCTGAGTGGAACTATATTTAGGGTAGTAAAGGCAATTATTTTCCTACTATTCTTGGGGTAGGAAGGGGCAAATAAAACATGGTCATTATTAATCAAAGTATTCATGAACTACTTACCATTTGTAAAAACTCTGCTTTAACTGATACTCATAAATTGTACTACATACACAAGCATCCTCCCCCACACCTTCAGCCTTCAGGCTTGTCATCACTCTCAGTAATAAACACCTAAAGGGTGATCCCACCACAAACAGAGGTATTTCCATAAACATGTTGTTTGCAACTAGATCTAATCAAACTTTTCTTAATGCCTTTGCTGTGCAGTTCATGTATGGACAATCCAAAGGACCTCCACAGGCCAGAAAAGAAAAAGGAAAGAAGGGGCTGCATTAAAAGGATTAAACTACTAGTCTGACCAAAATAAATCAAAATCCATGTAAGATATTATGACATGACCTTTCCTTGCCTGGAAGTAATCTTTTGCTCCCAACAGAGAATAAACTCCATACCAGAAATGGGCATCAGTCTGGTTATACTAGTTATACTAATTAGACTAGTCTAGTTAACTGGTTTTGGAAACAGAAATCATCTCTCTGATGCAGTGAGGTACTTACACTTCCATCTCTCATGTCTGTCCTGTCCAAAACAGTGGTCATGTCCTTGACCACTAGGACATTTCCTTCTCTTGGAGCTTTTCTGTATAAATTAGTAAATGTTTACTGTAATCTGATCTGAATTGTTTGTGAATAGCCCTACCAATGACAACTACTTAATGCAAGATACTCCTGAAGAGATCCCAGCTGGACACAAGAAGAAAATTGTTCACAATGAGAACAATCAGCCATTGGAATAATCTCTCCAAGGAAGTGGTGGATCCACCAACACTAAATGCCATTAAGATTCATGTGGACAGGGTGCTAGGAGAGATTTCTGGTTTTGTCTGTGTAACCTAAATCTGCCTTTCAATGTAATTCCTTAAGTTGGTCTTACATTGGTGTTAAAAAAGATTAGATTAAAATGCCTCAGAGAAAATTCTTTCCTACATCTCCAGTCAACATTCTCTAGAGCTTCCTGAAAAATGGTGGCATATTATTAAAGAAAAAAAAAAATAGTGTGTGTATTTGTTCAACTGTTTGAGGTTGCAAAACATGGATTGTGTAACTCTGTAACTCGACAATCTTGTGCTGATGCTATGTATTATACTATGTATGAGCCATTTCAATACAAAATTGTAATAAAAAACATACAGTTCATACAGTTTTTGTAGCCCCAGGGGTAAGCAGTAATTGGCAGGTTAATTAATTGAATAGTAATCCAGAAGGAAATATATTCCAGTGGAGATAGTGAAATGCTCTCCCTTTCCAATTGATCATATTTAGTTAAGAGGATTGACAGTAGTCTGCAATTCACTCAGGTGCTACTTTTGGGCAGGGCCTGTGTTACTTAATCTAATAGTACATTTTTCTGCTTTGATGTTGATAAAAGCTCCTGAAACTCATCTTCTCTAATTGTATTATAATAGAAAGAGTGCTCTAGGGACAATAAAAAGGGAATGGACCCTAAAATATCTAGTGGGATTGATACAATTGGACTGTGTTAAGTTACGTGACAAAAGCTCATCTTCACACTTGCAAACAAGCAAAGACAGGCAATGGCAGGTGGAAACATGAATTATACAACACTAGACTGCTTCCAGGCCCATCACAGGATCTGTCAGCTCATCAAAAATCTCTTCTCTTCAAAGGAATACAGGGCTACACTGACAGATATGGGGAACCCAAATTAAAGACTCAGAGGGACACAGGTTTAGGAACAGTCTGTCTGTGCTCATCCCAGGACTATCCAAGAAGATCCTCAGACCTAGTGTCCTGAAATTAAATCTATCAAGGTGTGGGAACATCAGAGTACCTTTATACTGAGAAAGAGTCACTGCCTAGTGTATATTACATAATATGGGGTTCAAGGGAAGAGCATTTTGGGATTGCATAGGACTTCTTATGGGATGTTTAGAGGAGGAGCCAAAGACAGGAAAAAGGATGACCTGGGAGAAGCAAGCACAGTTAAATAGAGGAATGAGGCATCAGAAACAGCTTGTTGCATGTAAGCTGTTTATTGCTTGTTATACTCTCCTGCCAGATGTAAATGTTTGGTTAAACAATAAACTTTCCTGTGTGGCATCAGTGTAGTCTATTCTATCTTCTTACTGAATTCTGTTTCTCTTTCTCTGGGTGAGTAACTCTCTATTGGATGTGCATGTGTTTATGGTGACCTGAGTAACAGCAACTCAAGTAGGACCTCAGGTCACAGGGGCTAGTGATTGCAGCAACTGGAGACCATGAATGTGTAAAGGAGTTTGTGAGTGTTAGTGTGGTGGGCTGAACCTGGCCAGTAGATGAAAATACATCTTATTTCTCTCTTACTCTTCTCTCTCACAGGTTGGAGAAAAAAAAATGAGGAAAGTTGAGAAGGCTTGTGGACTGAAATAATGACAGTTGAACAAGGAAAGTAAAATCACTGTGTGTAAGCAGAACAAAAGAATCAATTCACTGCTTTCCATTTCCAGGCAGATGTCCAGACACTTCCTGAAAAACAAGACCTCAACACACCTAATAATTATTTGGAAAGTCAAACATTCCTCCTTTCTCCTTCTTTCCTTGAGCTCTTTGTTTCTGAACAGTCTCACACTGTCATCTGATATTGAAGACCATGCTAATCCCTGCTACTCATAGCCCTATGTTAAGCTCAATACCTCAGCTGGGAATTTCTGAGACAAGCATAAGAGGATGGAACAATGTTTAAAGTTGGAGGAGGAAGAGAGTGGATAAAGATGAGAAAAGTATTGTGCCTATCTCAAAAGCATCCTTCATATACCTATACTGAACTTGCTCTCCCCAAATCTTTCATATTTCTCTCAATCCTGTTCCTGACCCCGGTTCTATGTTTTCAGAATCTCAGTCCTGATCTCTCCAGCCATAATTCTTGGCATCATTTTCAAGTTTTCTGTTTTTGGGGTTGTTAACCAATGCTTAGCACCAGGTTATGTACAGTCTGAAGCTATTCTGAATGAACATATGCCTGATAAATACCTGTCAGACAACTATTTAGAAGTTGTTGGTTTTGTTGTTGTTATCATCCTCTCCAAATACACTGAGCAAAAATCTACTTCTGTTTTTAAATCTAAGTCTGGTTACTTAGAACTAAATAGAAGGTAAAAATAAACACTGGAACAAAAATCTGGCAACATCAAGGGATAGTCAGTTAACTTCAGCTCCAATGCTAACACTAAAGCCTACATTTTCATTTGAACAAATGGAATTAAAGGTCTACTTCCCTTAGCTTTAACAAAATTTCTGACTTGCCAGACTAGCCTTCTAACTATCAGCACAGAATGAATGCCAAAACAGTTTCAACAGAAAGAGACAATTCCTTTGACTAGTTCTCCAGCATACAGATACAGAAAGATATCTTTATGAAATATCTCACCACTATTACTTTGGAGGAAATATTTTTACTCAGTAACAAATAATGCCAGATACTGCCTTTACTAAATCTACAAATCTATTATAAATTAGCCCTGATTGAAATAAAGCCAATTGGGCAGTATAGCAGGATGTTGGGTGGGGAAACCTTATGGAGGGAAAGAATAGAACATGAAGTGAGAAAAGGCTTTTCATATAAGACAGTGACTCTAAGTACTCCAGATTAATATTTTGCAGACAGGCAAGAATAGAGAATGTCCAGTTCCTCATTGGTTTTCCACCTCTCTTCTTCCAAATACATGACTCCTAACTTCAGTAGAAAGGGGAAAGAATGGGGAGAATTCTGCTCCACCACTCTGAAACCTGCGGGAGTCCCATACACTCTATCTTACTAAAACAGAACTTAATTAGTTGACATAATGGGTCTGTAACAAATGTTCAAGTTAGATAAAACAAAAAATTCCCAGTAAAAAGATGAAAGCTTAAAAAGCAATCATAAGTCTCTTGTGACAGTGAGCCAGAACCTGGCAGACCAGTTAGTATGACAGTAACAACAAACTAACAGGTGCAATATTAATAAAAGACACAAGAGGATCCAAGCTCTCTGCGTCATGCCATCAGTTCTCTGGATTGTGCTGGATATTGATCATAAATAAATAATTGTTCCGTTCTGCTGTTGATTAAAATGTTAGTAAAAGTACAAAGTTACACAAGCAGAATTTAAAGCTGTACCAGAGCTATGAAAAATCCATAAAAGGGGTCAAGTGATTTCTCCTTCCTGCTCAGTCCTTAGATTAATATCAGCTTCTTGTTATGTGGAATTTCAGAAGGGTAACAAGTCTGAAAGATAGTGTTTTAATTTTCCATCTACAAGTGGCAAAACATTCCTGTTGAATATCTGTATTGTATATATGGTCATTTTCACTTTCTCTAGTATAAGAGCAAGCACAAATGTTTGTATAAATCACATACATAAAAAAATTAAAGAGTTAACAACTACTTTATCAGCATAGACTCATTGGACCATTGCCCACAACAACGCCATGCAGAGCTACAGGCTGGGGTCGGAGTGGCTGGAGAGCTGCCAAACAGAAAGGGACCTGGGGATGCTGATTGACAGCCAGCTGAACATGAGCCAGCGTTGTGTCCAGGTGGCCAAAAAGGCCAGTGGCATCCTGGCCTGCATCAAGAATAGTGTGGCCAGCAGGAGCAGGGAAGTCATTCTGCCCCTGTACTCAGCACTGGTTAGGCCACACCTTGAGTACTGTGTCCAGTTCTGGGCCCCTCAGTTTAAGGACATCGAGAAAGGCAACAAGGCTGGTGAGAGGTCTTGAGCACAAGCTGGGATGTTTAGCCTGGAGAAGAGGAGGCTCAGGGGAGACCTCATTGCTCTCTACAACTACTTGAAGGGTGGTTGTAGCCAGGAGGGAGTTGGTCTCTTCTCTCAAGCAATCAGCACCAGAACAAGCTGTGACAAGGGAAGCTTAGGCTCAAGGTGAGGAGAAAGTTCTTCACTGAGAGAGTAATTTGCCATTGGAATGTGCTGCCCAGGGAGTTACCATCCCTGGAGATGTTCAAGAGGGGATTGGATGTGGCACTTGGTGCCATGGTTTAGTCATGAGGTCTGTGGTGACAGGTTGGATTGATGATCTCTGAGGTCTCTTCCAACCTTGGTTATACTGTGTGATAATGTGATATTTATTGCAACAACCATCCTTTAAATTCTTAAGTCATTGTTCAGAATTATTCCTTCATGAAGAGAATAATTCAAATTTGTGACAGAAAAACAAACAAACTCTTATTGTAGAAATTAAATCTATTACATTAAATAAAGTAAGAATTTAAAAGAAGAATTCATGCAAAAATACTCATATTTTGACATGAAATATTTATTGGTATGTATATTGGGGAAAATATTCTAGATAAACATTCTTTATGTGAAGTGCATATCACTAAGGTATCTGGGTTCTGACCTAACAAAAGAAAATAAAAAATTGCATGGATTCAACTCTAGAGAATGTACAAAGTGAAATGCAAATTTTTTTTGTTATTGTGTGGGACAATAAGATTTATTGTTCCTACCTAGTCAAACATTTTTTATGCTTTTTTCCTTTACTGAGAAAAAACCAAAACAAAGCAAAAAACAATGCAAACAAACACACAAAAAAAGAACAAAACCCCTGTAAGTATTTTTTTAATACAGTAAAAGCATGATACTTTCCTAGAAAAACTGTATAAATGTGAATCACAGAATCACTAGGGGGAATGGAATGAAGCTGGAGGTGGGGAGATTCAGGCTGCATGTGAGGAGGAAGTTCTTCACCATGAATGTGGTGAAGCCCTGGAATGGGTTGTCCAGGGAGGTGGTTGAGGCCCCATCCCTGGAGGTGTTTAAGCCCAGGCTGGATGAGGCTCTGGCCAGCTTGATCTAGTGTGGGGTGTCCCTGCCCATGGCAGAGGGGTTGGAACTAGATGATCCTTGTTGTCCCTTCCAACCCTGACTGATACTATGATACTATGATACTATGATACTATGATCACCAAGGTTGGAAGAGACTTCAAAGATCATCAAGTCCAACCTGTCACCATAGACCTCATGACTAAACCATGGCACCAAGTACCACGTCCAATCCCCTCATGATGCTTCAGTAAAACTTGTTGAGAAAAGGATGTATCACCAAGAAATGAGAAAAATACAAATAAAGCTGTAAAAATTAATACTACTATTTATTGCCTTTAATAAAAATGTTTTCTCGATATCCAGCACTGTTAGAAAAAGGGAAATGTTTTTTTGCCTAGCAGTGTTTGGGTTTTGGTTTGTTGGGTTTTATCCCTTTTCTGCTTTCTGCAGTTTACACCACAGCTACAGCTCAACTTCCCAAGATTTTTATTTCAGTATTTCTCAGGTTCTTCAGCCAAAAGACCAAAAGACTTTGAGATGAGGAATGGTTACTGTCATCTAAGCCGTGAGTTGCTTTGTCACATGAGTTAGCAGATTGCATTTCTGATAATGAGAATTGAGATCTATCTAACAGCAATCAATGAATGACAAAATGGTGACTGCATCTTGCTGGAGGAGAGAAAAGGAGCTCTGATTGTGAGCACAGAAAAAGAAAGGGAACTGTTACAACCATCCTGCACAGAAACTGAGTTTTAAAAACAGGAAAAATCACAAGATAGGAGGCTACCACGCAGAATTGTTTATTTATGTACATGCGGGCTTTGGCACATGAAAAGAGATGAAGTAAGATGGGATTAATCTCAAATACTAGCTAGAATACAGAAAAAAAAACCAAAACCATAGGCAGAAAGGCCTTTCAGTATTTCATTGATTGTTCCCATGTTCCTTTATAGCTTCACTGGCCTGTTAATTTGCTTTATAATAGTGGAGAAGACTTTTTTCCCTACATCCATTTTAAACCTAACAAATAAAACAACAACCAACCAACCAAAAACCCACAAAAAACAAGACAGTTATTATGAATATGTTCTTCTTATTGCATAATCTATTTCTGATAATAAGAGGGTTTTTTAAACTTCAGAAAATGAATGAATTGGACTTTTGTGATATATGTGATCTGTACTTACTACAAGGCTTTATATCTTGAACAAGACACTAAATTACTCCTTTCAGAAGATATGATTTAGATGTCCTGAAGACATTCTATCTTGTATAATAATTATCATATGAATTTACTGGAAGTTCACTATCATATCTTTTTTTCTGTGTGTTTGAAGCATGGATTTGAAGTATCAAGTAAAAGATATTACCAATAATGAAATCTAAATGGTAAAATTGTAGTTCTTTCTCTCCAGAAACATTCTTTGCTACCTCTCTGTGATTCTTATTCTCATTCATTCAGTCTTTTAAACAAATCTATAAAGCTAGAATCAGAAATTGTATAATGGTAAAATATATGTCCTACAAAAGAACAATTAATTCTATGTTATGATTAATCAAATTCATTAATTAACATAACCAACCCCTCAAACTGATGGAGTCATAGAATTGTTAGGGTTAGAAGGGACCTCAAGGATCATCTAGTTCCAACCCCCCTGCCATGGGCAGGGACACCTCACACTAGAGCAGGTTGCTCAGAGCCTCATCCAGCCTGGCCTTAAAAACCTCCAGGGATGGGGCTTCTGCCACCTCCCTGGGCAACCTGTTCCAGCATCTCACCACCCTCATGGTGAAGAATTTCTTCCTAATGTCCAATCTGAATCTACCCATTTCTATTTTTGTTCCATTCCCCCTACTTCTATCACTACCTGACACCCTAAAATGTCCCTCACCAGCTTTCTTGTAGGCCCCCTTCAGATACTGGAAGCCCACAATAAGATTTCCTTGGAGCCTTTTCTTCTTCAGACTGAATAATCCTAATTCTCTCAGTCTGTCCTCATAGGAGAGGTGCTCAAGCCCTCTAATCATCCTTGTGGCCCTTTGCTGGACACTTTCCAGATCAACATAGAAGGTATAAGGCCAAACTCCTCTGTTGTTTGGTGTTTTTTTTCTGAATCATATTCATGCCATTCAGTACAGAATACAATAATTCAAACTATAAAGAATCATAATATGTTTGCTGATAAATAAAAAGAAAAGGCCTCTAGGTTTAGTTGGTGTGAATAAGAAAAAGATACCGGACAAGGGCTCCTAAATTATCACACGTAGTATCTTGATATGACCCTCATATATGAATATGTGCCATACCAAGTAATGTAATACTAAACATAAGAATTAAAAGAACCCAAACAAATATTGTTTCTCATCCAAATCATGTAGTTGAGTCTTTCCTGAATTATGAAATAGACATTTTATTAGCAATTATAAAGATACTTTCAGGGATTTAATATATTTTATGAGAATGTTTATCAAAGTATCTCAGAAATCAGCCCACATGAAGTCATACTCAGCACATGATATTTCTCTCTATATATGAATTATGCAGATGAGAAAAAAAAAGTAGGAGTATTATAATGCATATTTGACTTCAAGAGTGGTATTCACCTCTAGGTGAATTTTTGGTCATAACATTTCTTGAACTGGTTTAGTGTCATCACATCCAGTGGAGATTTAGTTAGTATCACAGACAAGTTCTAGAGTGTTCATTGAGTCCTCTTAACATAGGCATCTAGTGCTATTTCAGAAGACCAGTGGTATCTTATCCAGCTGGTGCTCAGGGACTTCAGTCTTCTATATGTTCTATGTCAACTCTGACAGCTACTATGAATTACTAAGTCTATGACAGCCTAGGGTAGTCAAATAGCACCAGACATTCAGCACTGCACGGTTCAATTGATCAGTAGGTGTCTATCCTTTTCACCTGAATCTCACTTTAATACTTCAGACATCAAGAAGAATGTTAACCATCAGGAACATACTGGCAAATAATATAGCAACACGCACATGTGTAGTACATATAGGTCTCTTCTAACATAGATATGTCACCTCTCTGAATTGAGGGAGGTGCCATAAACCCATTAAGTGTGATATTTAAAATGGGTGAAAAAAAAATTGCTGTCCCCCTATTTTGTTTTCACTAAGGTACCATTCTGGTAATATTTGTATCACATCCACAAATTGTTTACAGAGGTGTATAAATGCAAAGCTATAACTTTACATGCACAGACTTATTTTTTTTTAAAGTGTTCTCCCCAGATTAATCTCCCCACATTCAAAATGAGAAAAAAACCCAGCATATTAATAAACCCAAAGACTAGTAGAAATGTAACAGCTACAGTTTAATTCCTTTTCATTTTTTCAATGACTAATATGTTTAACTTATGTCCTAGTATCTGTGACAAAGGCAATCTCATGCTTGGAATTCTCTTTTATCCTCAGCTGGAAAATTACAACATGTAGTGAATAAATCCCTTTGCAAAATAAGATTTCAGCTCAAGTCCAGCAAAAGTACATCAGTAAATAAAATATTAAATTGCACACCATTAGGTGTGCTCAACTAAAGATGCTAGAGAGGGTGTCACAGAAAATAGACAGCGGGTGGCAAACACTACAAGAAATATGCCTTCCAGTAAGTCCTGGGAAGCAAATCATACTTGAACAGATGAACAATACAGGAAGAAATGTGTGAAGAAGTTTCTAAAGGGCAAGGTAAACTCACATTCTGCTATTTGGAGTGTTCTTTATGCCACATTTGCAACCAGCTGAAGAGGTAGTATTTCATATAACTAGGAACTTGAAGAAATATTTGAGGCAGGCTGTGAGGGAAGGATGAGTTCTATCTAAAACAAAACTCAAATCTAAAATAAAGTTTATGGGGAAGTTTTAAAGTAAAGACTGAGGAAAAGTCCAACTGATATACAAGGGTGAGGTAATAAAATATCTGCAGTATTACAAAACTTGACAGAGCAGAAGTCAATAACATTCAGGAAGGTAACAGAGAGGAGCAATCTCTATAAAAACGATTCTATTGAAGCAGAGCACATAAACTGAAAGCCTAACAGAGACAAATATATAAGTGGTGCTATATAAATCACATAATAATGAAGAATTAACTGGCCAAGATGAAAGTCTTGATTTTAAATGAGAGCATTTACATACTAGGAATTGAAGAAATCACAGAATCACAGAAGCATTCAGGTTGGAAAAGACCCTTGGGATCACGAAGTCTGACCGATAACCATACTCTGCAAAATTCACCCCTAAACCATATCCTCAAGCACTACATCCAAATGACCTTTAAACACATCCAGGGTTGGTGACTCAACTACCTCCCTGGGCAGCACATTCTAATGCCTGACCACTCTTGCTGGGAAAAAATTTCCTAATCACCAGTCTAAACCTACCCAGTTGTAGCTTAAGGCCATTCTCTCTTGTTCTATCACTAATTACCTGTGAGAAGAGACCAGCACCAGCCTTTCCACAAGTTCTTTTCAGGTAGTTATACAGACCCTAACCCTAACCCTCAATCTCCTCTTTGCCAAACTAAACAGCCCCAACTCCTTCAGTCACTCCTCATAAGTGAGGACACAATACTCAAGGTGGGGCCTCACCAGAGCAGAGTAAAAGGGTACAATCACTTCCCTACTCCTGCTGGACACAGCATTGTGGATACAAGCCTGGATGCCATTGGCTTTCCTGGCCACCTGGGCACACTGATGGCTCATATTCAGTTGCCTTTCAGTCAGAACCCCCAGGTCCTTTGCTGCCAGGCAGCTCTCCAGCCACACTTCCCCAGGCCTGTAGCTTTGCTTGGGGCTGTTGTGACCCAAGTGCGGGACATCTGGCCTTGTTGAAGCTCATTCCATTAATGTTGGCCCATCGATCCAATCCATCCAAGTCCCTCTGTAGAGCTTCCCTACCGTCATGCAGATCAACACTTCCACTTAACTTGCTGTCATCTGCCAACTTGCTGATAACACACTCTAAATCTTCATCAAGGTCATCAATAAAGATGTTAAACAGAAGTGGTCCCAACACTGAGCCCAGAGGAAGACCATTTGTGACCATCCGCCAGCTGGATTTAACTCCATTCACCACAATTCTCTGGGCCTGTTCACCCAGGCCAGTGCTTTATCCAGCAGAGTGTGTGCTCATCCAAGCCACAAACAGCCAGTTTCTGTGGGAAACGGTGTCAAAGGCTTTTTGGAAGTCTAGGTAGACAATATCCACAGCCTTTCCCTCATCCAACAGTCAGGTCATCCTGTCATAGAAGGAGATCAGGTGTGTCAAGCAGGATCTGCCCTTCATAAACCCATGCTGACTGGGTCTGATGTCCTGCTTGTTCTCTATATGGCGTGTAATAGCACTTGAGATGATATGTTCCATGACTTTCCCTGGTACCAAGGTCAGACTGACAGGTCTATAGTTTCTCAGATCGTCCTTTCTTCCTTTCTTGTAGATGGACATTACATTAGCTACCCTCCAGTCCACTGGGACCTCCCCAGTTAGCCAGGGCTTCAGGTAAATAACGGAAAGTGGCTTGGTGAGCACATCTGCCAACTCCCTCATCACCCTTGGGTGTAGCCCATCTGTCCCCATAGACTTGTGTGAATCTAAGCATCATAGCAAGTCAATGACCACAGCCTCATTTACTATGATGATTTCATTCTGATTCCTCTCCCTGACTCCTAGTTCATGAGGCTGGGTGTCCAGGGAACTGCTGGACCCAGTGCTAGTGACTTTGGCAAAATAGGTATTGAGCACCTCATTCTTCTCCTCATCCTCTTATAATCCTTAGCCTTGCAACTTCTTCCTTGAGCGCAGCCATTAGAGGTGAGCAGATCATTCACCTGCTCACGTCTAATACATATGTTATCTCTGAAATCCTCCATTGCAAGTGCCAGGCTCTGGCACTCACCATAGTCAGGGGCCTTGACACTGACTATGTTTTACCCAGGCTACTACAGAGGCTTCTGTACTCTGTCACCTGACCTAGCATGTGCCGCTTGATGCAATCCAGTCAGACAGCAGCTCTCCTGCCAAATTATATTTGCACAGCTTTGTTCTCCCCACATTTAAATTTCCCATAACTGACATCACCCCTCTGAGCAGGCATGCAAGAAGATGACCCTTGCCTTCTGTCAAGGTCCTCCCACCTCAAAAAGCCCCAAAAAGAAACAAAAAATAAAGCACTTCTTGGCTCGAGCCTACCAGTACTGGTCCAGGTCCAGAGTCACTC
Organism: Melanerpes formicivorus; assembly: GCF_026170545.1. Lineage (NCBI taxonomy): Eukaryota > Metazoa > Chordata > Aves > Piciformes > Picidae > Melanerpes > Melanerpes formicivorus. The sequence goes on along the minus strand of NW_027142396.1, from coordinate 4,279,573 downwards.
ACAGAATCACAGAATCACCAAGGTTGGAAGAGACCTCAAAGATCATCAAGTCCAACCTGTCACCACAGAGCTCATGACTAAACCATGGCACTAAGTGCCAGGTCCAATGCCCTCTTGAATGTTCTCTTGCCAAACGGCAGAGAGATTAAGGTAAAGGGCTGATAAACTGCAGCATCATAGCTTGAATCACAGAATCACAGAATTATTGAGGCTGGAGAAGACTTCTGAGATGATCAAGTCCAGCCTATGACCTAACACCATGCCACCAAGTGCTGCATCCAATTTTTTCTTAAAGACCTCCAGGGATTGCGACTACACCTCCTTGGGCAGTCCATTCCAGTGCCTAATCAGCATTTCTGTGAGGAAGTACTTCCTAATATCTAATCTAAACCGCCCCAGCCACCATGCCCTCTTGTCCTGTCAGTAGTTGCCTGGGAGAAGAGCCTGACCCCCACCTGACTACAACTTGTAGAGAGTGATAAGGTCCCCTCTAAATCTTCTCTTCTCCAGGCTGAACCCCAGCTCCCTCTGCCTTTCCTCATACGACCTTGCCTCCAGCCCCTTCACCAGTCTCATCACGCTCCTCAGGACCTGCTCCAGTACCTCAATGTCCTTTCTGAAGTGAGTGGCCCAGAACTGCAGACAGTATTTGAAGTGAGGCCTCACCAGTGCTGAGTACAGAGGCAGGATTACATCCCTAGTCCTGCTGGCCACACTCTTCCTGCTAGAGGCCAAGATGCCATTGGCCTTCCTTGCCACTTGGGCACATTGCTGACTCATGTTCAGCTGTCTGACAAGCTGTACTCCCAGGTCCCGCTCAGCTGGGCTGCTCTCCAGACACTCATCCCCTAGTCTGTAGCACTGCATGGGGTTATTGTGGCTGAAGTACAGGATCCTGCACTTGGACTTGTTAAATCTCAGTACACAATTTACATTAGGAATGTCAAAATCAGTTGTATGTGTGGAGGAGTGGCACCATATGTTAAACAAAAGATTAGACTGAAATATGGAAAGATCCAGAACAAATTAACAACTGACAAGAAACATCAGATTTCTTTGTATTGAAATTCTGTGCCCCAGTAGAATACAACAGGAGGATTGTATTTATCAGAATCTTGGAACATTTAGATATAAAAAACTGGGAGACAATAATTTTTTCAGGTGTAAATAATGATAGTTAAATCCATTAAATTTCATTATGAAATCAAATAACATCTGACTTTGTGTTCTCATGGTAGCTGTTGCATGAGACTCCAGAAAACTATCTGGAATAATCTGGAAAAAGCCACTACTATGTTTCATAGTAACAACGAGAAGACGGAGTAATAACTGCATAGAAGAGGTAACAAAGGACTATACGTATTGCCTTTCTTTTGCTGAGTTCAATTGTAGGAGAATTAACAATGACATTTCAGAGTGATTTCAGCACTGGTTAGGCCACACCTGGAGTACTGTGTCCCGTTCTGGGCCCCTCAATTAAAGAAGGACATTGAGACACGAGGTAGGTGAGAGGCCCTGCAAGGAGAGGCTAAGGGAGCTGTGATTGTTCAGCCTGGAGAAGAGGAGGCTCAGCAGGAGACCTTCTTGCTGTCTACAACTACCTGAAGGGTGGCTGTAGCCAGGAGGGAGTTGGTCTCTTCTCCCAGGCATCCAGCACCAGAATGAGAGGACACAGTCTCAAGCTGCACCAGGGGAAGTTTAGGATCAAGGTGAGGAGAAAGTTCTTCACTGAGAGAGTTGTTAGCCATTGGAATGGGCTGCTGAGGGAGGTGGTGGAGTCACCGGAGGTTTTCAAGAGGGGATTGGATGTGGCACTTTCTGCCATGGTCTAGTAGTCATGAGGTGTTGGGTGACAGGTTGAACTTGATGATCTTTGAGGTCTTTTCTAACCTTGCTGATTCTCTGATTCTATGATTCTGGTAAGCCTTGTGCTGGTCAACATATTCAGAGGATGAATGGTTAGGTGATAAAGCTTACAGATGATGTGCAATTATGGAAAGCCATTTAGAAAAAAAAAATAAAAATGCCTGTCTACGAGGAGTTGCAGAAGGATCTTAACCCTGCTAAGTGTCTGTGAAATAAAAAAGCAGGCAAAATTTCTGTTGACAGATTAAAAAAATATATATGCATGAGGAAGAATCACAGAAGCAGCATGTACATATTTGTTTGTTCTAAATTAACATCACCTCTGATGAAAGCGATCTTTCAGTCATTGCAAATAATTGTATTTTAAATGATTCAGCCTCAAACATACCAGCTTGAAGCTGAACAGTGGCCAAAAATGTGATTAGAATGCTGTGAATCATTAAGAGAGGAACAAAACAGAAGTCATAATTACCTCACTGCATAAAACTAAGGTGGGCTCTCATTTTGTCTGCAATTATAATAAAGAATTTCCTGACTCAGAAAAGGATATCATAGAATAAAATATTCAGGGAGAAAACACAATTTGTCCATAATGACACAAAAACTGACATGTGGAAAAACATGGGAAACCCCAAAACCAACAAAAGCAAAGAAAGAAACAAAATACAAAACCAACAACAACAATAAAACCAAGCAAACTCCCCTAACAAAATTAAACCAAAAAACACCACAAAAAACCCCAAGCAAAACCAACAGCAACAAAAAAAAACCCACACAAAAACCAGACAGACAGATGGAATTCTTATATGTATCTGAAAGAAAAAGAAAGAAAGAAAGAAAGAAACCCTTGAGAACTAAAGATATGCTTTGTTTTGTTTTGTTTAAATATAAAATATCTCATAACTTTTGGAGAGCCAAGTTTTGCTTAGTTTTATAAAAAGGAGATTTGTATTTACTTTTTGTGCCCTCAGGACACAGACTCTGCAACCTCTTCCCCCCTCCTTAGGTTTTGGCTGCCTGTGCTCCAGCCCAGCTCTGTTATGGTGCCACTGTAACCTTAGGTCAGACTGCTGGGAAAAGAGTTGTGTGAGAAGAAGCTGTGAGAAGCATTAATTTTATTTCCCCATCCTTTGCTTCAGAATTGCATTTAAGTTCACAGCCTTGCCTTTGCTTGATCTACACTGCAGGTATGCCTGCACCTGGACAAATGTCCTGCTTGTGCTGTCCCATTAACCTGACTGTCTGGCCTGATTATGGCCCTGCTTTAAACAAATTTGGGCTTTCTTATCAGTCACAGCTGAAATTTGTTCTTGTCACCTTCTCTGCTTAGCTTTATTAGGTACAGAGGGATTACCCCCTTCATAGACCACTATCCCTTTTTGCCTTGCTGTCCCTCTCATCTCTTTACTCACACACAGAAAGATAATATCAGCAAGGTACCATGCATGGCAGAAAAAGATACAGGCCCAATAACTATGTTGGGTTGATACAATCATATCCATTGCTTATGACAGGGGATTAATTTTTATACTCTTGAACTGCTTTCTTTGGAAGACTGGGACCAAAACATTTTCATGGCCAGGGTCTACAAATTGTTGTCTAATTTGTTAATGCTTTGCTTATATTTTTATTGACATATTTTTGGATTTTGTAAAACCTAAGCATCTGTCTATCTATCTATCTATCTATCTATCTATCTATCTATCCAAACATACATATATGCACATTAACAATTGTGATTATTCTCGGTTATGGTGAAGTATTTCTTCATGCCATTTAGAGTAGAGTAGAGTAGAGTAGAGTAGAGTAGAGTAGAGTAGAATAGAATAGAATAGAATAGAATAGAATAGAATAGAATAGAATAGGCCAGGTTGGAAGAGACCTTTGAGGTCATCGTGTCCAACCTATAAACATATTTAGTAAGGTTGTTCAGCTTTGCTGCATTTTTCATCTTCTAAAGCTTCCTCCAGTTATTCTGCAGTTGTCCATTGCCAATTCTTTAATGTTTAAATGTGTTTTCCCACAATAGAGTCTTGTTGTTACCAGGAAGATAAATACAATAACCTGTCACACACTGTTTTGTTTTATTTGTTAATAGTTCTTCAGTGGAGGAAAAAAAAAAAAGTTAATTAAAACAAACCAAAACCAAGCAAACAAACAAACAAAACCACAAACCAAGCAGATGAAAGAAAGTATTATAGGTGATCATTTACCAGATGCTGTGGTTTAGTTGAGTAGATGGTGTTGGGTGATAGGTTGGACCTGGTGATCTCATAGGTCTTTTCCAACCTGGTTAATTCTCTATGTCTTCTGTATCATTTTGTTGGGGGAGAAAAAAAAGTTGGGTGTTTATAGAGCAAAATTATGAACTCCAGGGGGAAAAAAACAAAACAAAACAACAAAACAAAACAACAAAACAAAACAACAAAACAAGTTAGGGAAAAACATGCACATACACTAGCGTAAGTGTAACAACGTTTTTTTTAAACAGGAAATATTGTGGCGTATATTTCCTTACAGAGTTTTGAATACAGCTCTTTTGGATCTTACATGTTTTTGTTGTTTGTTTGTTTGTTTGTTTGTTTGTTTGTTTTTTTAAATGAGACATTACTGAACATTCTGGAGAAAAGTTTTGTCATTCCTCAGATGGAGGCTTATGTACACCTGAAAAAACCACTCATCTCTATGCAACTGCTGTGATGCAAAAAAGTGTTTGCATAAACTTGAGATCAAACAGTAGAAATGATAATCTTAGACAAATGTCACTCAGTACTGCACTTGCCATTAAGAATTGGGGTTGGAGTGGCTGGAGAGCTCCCAAACAGTGAGGGACCTGGGTGTGCTGATCGACAGCCACCTGAATATGAACCAGCAGTGTGCCCAGGTGGCCAGCAGGGCCAATAGCATCCTGGCCTGCATTAGGAATAGTGTTGCCAGCAGGAGCAGGGAGGTCATAGTGCCCCTGTACTCTGCTTTGGTTAGGCCGCACCTTGAGTACTGTGTGCAGTTCTGGGCCCCTCAGTTTAAGAAGGACATTGAAACACTTGAGCGTGTCCAGAGACAGGCAACAAGGCTGGTGAGAGGCCTTGAACACAAGCCCTATGAGGAGAGGCTGAGGGAGCTGGGATTGTTTAGCCTGGAGAAGAGGAGGCTCAGGGGTGACCTCATTGCCCTCTACAACTACCTGAGGGGTGGTTATAGCCAGGAAGGGGTTGGCCTCTTCTCCCAGGCAACCAGCACCAGAACAAGGGGACACAGTCTCAAGCTGCGCCAGGGGAGGTTTAGACTCGAGGTGAGGAGGAAGTTCTTCACCGAGCGAGTCATTCGGCATTGGAACGGGTTGCCCAGGGAGGTGGTTGAGTCATCGTCCCTGGAGGCGTTCAAGGGGAGATTGGACGTGGCACTTGGTGCCATGGTCTAGTCATGGGGTCTGTGTTGATAGGTTGGGCTCGATGATCCTCGAGGTCCTTTCCAACCTAAGTGATACTGTGATACTGTGAATATTTTTGTATGTATAACTTAATGACAGTATTTTTTTAAAGAGCCATCTTATACCATTTTTAAATTCAGGTTTTTGAAAACGCAGGTGACAACAAGTCTCATATCAGAATGCTGTATCCAGAAGTACTCCTTGTATACTAAAAAAGTGCTTCTTTATTGATTTCTAAGCAAGCACCTACCCAGAAGAATTGTATGACAGTTTAGGCTGTGCCTTTAAGAAAGGATAGCTGCAAAACTCTCTAGCTGAATGTTTGAGTGCAAAGAAGGAAAACAAAGATTAATTCTAAACGAATTTCTTTGGTCAGATGTGAGATGTACCGTAGCAAATTTCTCTCACATTCTTTTCTTTCGCTCACTCCGGTACTCTGTCTCTTGCTGCTTGCATGGCGCTTTTCTGGACAGAGAGGGAGACTTCTTCTCTGCAAACTTTGAGATAAGGATACTAGTTTTTCTCTAATGAAGCTTTGGAGCTTAACTGAAAAATTCCCTTAATACTTTTCTTCCTCCTCTTTTTTTTTTTTCCTTTCTAATTAGCTAGAGGGAAAAAGGGGAGGGCAAAAGAGGTTGGGGGGAACCCGAGGTGAAATCCTTCTGAGGAGGATTTCTGTGTTTGTTTTCTTTTATGTAAATTCTTGTATAATATTGTAAATACTGTATATTTTGTATATATTCATTGCATTTCACTATTGCTTGTAAACTAGAGCTTTCATTCGCTGCTCCAACTAGCTGAGTTTTTTATTGGTGCGGGTGGATTAAACCATCACACCACCACAAACGGATTTGCAGCAGCAGGACAACAGTACTCTGCTCTGGTTAGGCCGTACCTTGAGTACTGTGTCCAGTTCTGGGCCCCTCAGTTTAAGAAGGACACCGAAACACTTGAGCGTGTCCAGAGAAGGGCAACAAGGTTGGTGAGAGGCCTTGAACACAAGCCCTATGAGGAGAGGCTGAGGGAGCCGGGATTGTTTAGCCTGGAGAAGAGGAGGCTCAGGGGTGACCTCATTGCCCTCTACAACTACCTGAAGGGTGGTTGTAGCCAGGAGGGGGTTGGCCTCTTCTCCCAGGCAACCAGCACCAGAACAAGGGGACACAGTCTCAAGCTGTGCCAGGGGAGGTTCAGACTCGAGGTGAGGAGGAAGTTCTTCACCCAGCGAGTCATTCGGCATTGGAACTGGTTGCCCAGGGAGGTGGTTGAGTCATCGACCCTGGAGGCGTTCAAGGGGAGATTGGAAGTGGCACTTGGTGCCATGGTCTAGTCATGGGGTCTGTGTTGATAGGTTGGACTTGATGATCCCCGAGGTCCTTTCCAACCTAAGTTATACTGTGATACTGTGATACTGTGATACTGTAATAACTGGAAAGTGCAGCATAGTGAGCCTTTGCAAAAGATGGAAACTTCTTATAGCAATTGCTTCTGTGGGAGAGGGTTGTTTAGCTGTTTAAAAAAATCTACTTGTTCTAACTTAAAATGACTGATTCACATCACTGTTGAAAGACTAACACAGAGGTTAATACTGAGAACTGCCTGTATACATGGCCTTCATTAACACCATATAATTATACTGAGATTTCTTGAGCTTGACTTGTCAGATAAGATCTTATCTAGATGAATGGTTTTTCTTGCTTTAAATGCTTGAATGAATCTTAGAGTCATTTGGCACTTGACAGCCTACATTATGGCATGTTATCAGCCAAGTAGTGCAAAGGAAAAAATAATTATTTCAAAGAAGAAATGCATGATAGAAATATTTTAAACTGTAACAATAGCTGTGTTGGCTCTAAGGAATGAAAAAATAAAGTAAAATTACAAAGCAGAGACAAGTCCAGTGAAGAATGTCTTTCTTCAGAAACTTGCAACAAGGTTACCTATCAGTGAGCACAGCTGCTGAAACATTATTTGGAGAAAGTTATTCATGAAGTGTTTCATTGTACTCCTCCCCATAAATTAATGCAACCACTTTTGCTGTTATTGTCATTGTCTTGAGGCTATTTCTTGACATGCTTTCTCTCAAGGGAAGTCAGAAGACAAATTGCATGTTGAGATAAAATGCTGGAATTACATTTTTTTGTTTTCTATTCCACCTTAATTTCACCCTGATTTTACAGCTATCTCATTCACCAGGTTGCCTGGTATTGGGCAGTCTCAACGTAGCACAGAAATGCAGTTGTTTTATAAGAAAGCTCAAAGACTTACAAGAAACCGTCCACTGTTTATAGAAGAATTATCTTTAAATCTATTTTAGTGAGAGAAGAGTAAGTGACTTCCCTTCTGTATAAAGGAACATATTTGAGATTTATTTGTTGATTTGATGTAGGCACTTCATAAAAAAAGAAGTTACTGTGCCTATTGTTCAAACTTTCCTGAGCATAAAGCACATAAATCTGTACGTGAGCTAACAATGTGCACTTGCAAACCAGAAGGCCATTTGCATCAACTGAAGTGTGGCCAGATCAAGAGACATGATTCTGCCATTCTAGTCTGCTCTGGTGAGAACCCACCTCCATCACTGTGTCTAGTTCTGGGACCCTCAACACAAATAAGACACAAACCTGATACAGCGAGTCCAGAGGAGGGCCATAAAGGTAACCAGAGGGCTAGAGCTCCTCTCTTATGAAGAGAAGCTGAGAGAGTTGTCCAGCTTGAAGAAAAAGGCTCTAGGGAGACCTTATAGCAGCCTTCCAGTACCTGAAAGGGGCCTACAAGGAAGGTGAGGAGGAACTGCTTTCAAGGGCATGTAGCACTAGTACAAGGGTCAATGGTATTAAACTAGAGAAGGGTAGTTTTTTTTTACTATGAGGGTGATGGAACACTGGAACAGGTTACCTATGGAGGTGGTGGACATCCCATCCCTGGAGACATTCAAGGTTAGGACTGATGGTGCTCTGAGCAACCTAGTCTAGCTAAAGATGTCCCTATTCATTGATGGAGGATTGTACTAGATGATCTTCAATGGTCCCTTTCAACCAAATGCATTCCATGATTCTATGAATGTTGCTTGTTTTGTTGTTTCCTTTTTTGTTTGTTAATGTCCTAATATCAATTAACTATTTATATGTGTAGTTATGTCCTTAAAATATTTTTATATCTATGTAACTTATGGGGTTTGTTGTTTGTTTTGCTATTCTTGATCTTAATACATATTAAAATATGAATTAAAAACAAGAGTTTCTTTTGTAGACACTCTCTCTTAAAACAAGAAAATCATAAATTCTTCATCTGTGAGTACAGATCTTATAACAATAAGATACATAAACACAGCTATTTTTAATTCCTATTCAACTGCTAAGGGCAGATCAGGTAGGACTAACATCTGGCCATTATGTACCCTGAACCATGCCTGTTCCTTGGGACTGTGAGTTGCTACAAAGCATAGCTATGCCCAGCTGTGTACCATCAACTGAGTAGCCAATATAGTCAAGGACCTGCAATCAAATCTATGGTTCTATGCAGTTTTCCAATTCTGATCTTCTGGAATACACACTTTTCTCACTTTCAACAGTCCTAGAGATCACTATTGGGATCCTGGGTAGGGATCCTTCTTCTGAATTGTCACTATTATTTTGTTGCTATCAGTGGGGTTTCTTTGCTTGCTGTAAAAACCTAGCTTGAGAACTACATGCTATGTTGGTTTTATCCTTCAGCTCTATCCCATCAGTATTTGTTAGTCTCTGAATATTAATTTTAGACTATATGCACACTGCAATGAATAACTGCCATTTTGCTTCCAGGCTTGTGGTCTACTCCTAGCTACTGGGAACCTGTTTGTGGTAAAATGTGGTCAATATATCCTCTCTGTCTTCACTGAATATCAGCTTCCTAGGTCAAGGACCAAGTTATACCCTGTCTTACCCAAGAGTCTTGTTCAAAAGGGGAAACAAGCATCTGTTAAGAATACAAAATAATAGAACAGTCTGAAATATACAAATAGTTTAATCCATTGAAACCTCAGCTATCAGAGAGATATCTTTCATAGAATTATAGAATCATAGAATGGTCTGGGTTGTAATGGACCTCCAAAGTTCACCTAGAACAACCCCTTCTGTGACAAGCAGAAGCATCCTCAACTAGATCAGGCTACCCAGAGCCCTGTCAAGCCTCACTTTGACTATCTCCAGGGATGGGGCCTCAACCTGGGGAACCCCTGGGCAACCTATCCCAATGTTCCATCACCCTCATAGTAAAAAACTTGTTGCTAACATCCAAATGCTAGCATGCTGTAATGTGTGTCCAAGGACCTTCCCATATACAACAGTCTTATCTCTAAACTTATAAATACAGGTAAAATAATAATAATAATAAAGTTAATGATCTGTTTTATTTAAAAACTGAAAATTACACACATGCTTCCTACTATTATTGTGTAGCTCTCAGGTTAATTGCTTATGAAAGACAGTCTAAGCCACTAGACCTTATAGTTTTGTGAAGCTACTGATGTCCTTTTGTCCTTCAACATAATGTAGTGTTTCTTTCAGTTTTAAAGAAGTAAATACCACAATAATCTATTAATTTCTGTCCACCTTAAAACTGTGTTAATTACAGTGGCCAGTTACATTAAAAATCAAAGACAAGCACTGAAAATGCAGATTGGAACTTTTATATCTTGAATGTTCCTTACCCAGAAAAAGAAATTACTGTCCTTTGTAGTGATATTTTTCTCTCTCCTTGTGTTTCTTCAGACCTTCTAACAAAGTTACTAGACCCTTGTCTTTGATGGCATTGTCTTATTTTGAGGGCATTATGCAAAAAGACTTTAAAATATCATTGAGAAAGAACTCAGACTTTATAAAGTATTCTTAACTAGAGCAAGTGATCTGCATCATAACCTAAACTCTTGATGGAGGTGACAAGTATTTTTGAGTCCTGAACTGCATTTTGCAGCAGTGCTGTGTGAGACTTAAAAGAGAAATTGTGAAGTTACAGCAAGCCTCTGTAGCAATTAACATGCAATTCCATATGCACCTGATAAGTGTTGGTAGCATGCAGTTATAAATGTTGTTTTCAAGTCATTGCTGTCTCTCGTTTTAACTGATTGCTCTACTAGCAAGCTGGTGACTGACAGTAAATGACTAAGTCAGCTTCTTCGAGAAGCAAACATCTTTGTAATGGTAACATTCAATGTGGGGAAAAACTAGATTAAAATGCTTGAAACAGGACCTTGCATCAGCAAGTACATTCTTTCCAACTCTAATCAATTTGAAGGATTTAATCTGATTTATTTCTATACTTATAGCTAAATCTGTATAGCTATATTTTGAAAGACTTTACTGACTTCCTGGAGTTCAGTGCAAATTTCCTCAATGTGGTGAAAAGTCCGTTTGGTTTGGGAATCTACTTGTCAAACATACATGCATGGTTAGGACAGTTTTACACTTCAGAAACAACAAAACAGGCACTTTAATAGAACCATAATATATTTGTTCATGAGGATAGTGAGTAGTTCTTAGCAATTCTTCATGTTTAGAATATATATAAGTTTACAAACAGTGAATAATTGCTGCCTCAGTATCTCCAGGTGCTAAGAAAATAATTTTAGCTTTAGCATGCAGATGAGGAAACTGAGGAGGATGTAGTTGTGCACTTTTGGAATATCCTGCTAACTGGAAAATAATCTTACTGTCCACAGTGCCTTGACATGCACATTTACAAAAGTGGTAAGCAGACACTGGTTCGGGCTTGTAGTGATGGGACGAGGGAAAATGGCTTTAAGCTGGAAGAGGGTAGATTTAGACTAGATATTAGGAAGAAATTCTTTGCATTGAGGTTGATGGGATACTGGAACTGGTTTCCCAGGGAGGCTGTGGATGCCCCTTCCTTGCAAGTGTGCAAGTCTATGTTGGATGAAGCCTGGAGCAACCTGGTCTAGTGAAAGGTGTCCCTGCCCGCGACAGAGGGGTTGAAACTAAATGATCTTTAAGGCCTTTTCCTACCCAAACAATGATAAGGTATGATTCTGTGACAAAGTTCTACTATTTTGCAGAGTATTCAATGCAATGCTGTAGTGTTTGTTAATGAAACTACTATATGTTAGTTATAAGAATTAATTTCTCACCAGCAATTTTTACTACCAGTGAAGGGATACAGGCTCAAAGTGAAATCACACTCATCTGGTTTGGGTGGGAAAGTAAAGATGGATTTTAGAGTATACATTGAGAAACTAGAAAGCTGGAGTTAAACAAACAAGCAAACAAGAAACAATAAGAACTTCAGGTGTTTTTATAAATGTAAAAAGCTAATAGATAGTGTAGTCTGTCTCATTACTAAAGCAAATTTTGTTCAGTTATTTGTTCTTCAAGTTTTTTTCAGGAATCTTTTGAAAAGAGAATGTAATTTGTACATGTTATTGGCTATAGATAACATTTAGATAACTATTGTAAATGTCTGAGAACAGATGAATAGTTTCACTGATATCAAATACACTCTTCAAATAAGTAATGATTATTTAAATATGTCAATGTTGAAGGCTAGCATGTGGGTTTATGTCATCCTGAAGTTCATAGAAAAATATTCTATTGACACATCAAGCTTAGCTTTTCATTTATTTTTATTTCATACTTGTTTCCCCGGTGTTCCATCATTTTGCTCTCCATGCAAATTATTGCAGTGGAAAGAAATTGCCTTGAAATAATTATGAAATGACAACAAATAAGATTTTACAGTAATTCATTTTTGCAATGACATATGCCTAAACAACTCTCTCTAACTGAGCTGATAAGAAAAAAAATGATAGAATTCAGTAAAGTCAGCTGGAGAAACATTAAGGGTGTTATATATACAAGCTTCAGCTATAATTCCAAATAAATAAGATACTTTATTAAAATACTGAAATGTATCTATCTTAAGTGTTGTTGGAGATTTCTGCTTTTTTTAGAATAAACCTTTATTTAGAATAAACCAAACCAGGTTGGAAGAGACCTTCAAGATCATCGCATCCAACCCATCAACCAATCCAACCCACCTAAGCAACTAACCCATGGCACCAAGCACCCCATCAAGTCTCCTCCTGAACACCTCCAATGACGGCGACTCCACCACCTCCCCAGGCAGCCCATTCCAATAAGCAATCACAATTCATGGCACAATTTCTAATATGTTGTGAGGGTTTTTTAATATGTTAGTTACTCGTTGAGAAAGCCAGATGCATTTCAAAATAGAATCAGAGATATACTCTATCAGATCTCAAAAAATATATTTCTTTAGGATAGAATAGAAGAGTACAATAGAATAGAATAGAATAGAATAGAATAGACCAGGTTGGAAGAGACCTTCAAGATCATCGTATCCAACCCATCTTCCAACACCATCTAATCAACTAACAGAGTCACCATCCCTGGAGGTGTTCAAGAGGGGACGTGGCATGTGGTGCCATGGTTTAGTCATGAGGTCTGTGGTGACAGGTTAGACTTGATGATCTTTGAATTTTCTTCCAACCTTGATGATTCTGTGATCTAAATGCATCAAAACTGTGCTTTGGCAGGTTCATCTTTTCTTGCTCTTTTCTTTTAATTCAAGACTCTGTTCATTGTCCCCTGACTCATCTAGTGCAAATTTTGCAATTTAATTCATCTGAGTAGCATATGATGTCACTTGTAAGAAATATTGCTACAAAGAAACCCAAACAACTGTTTTGATTTTTTTGCATTTTCCAGTGAAATCCAATTTACAGATCTGAATTACTAAAAATATGTTTCTTCACTCAACTACTCCATTTATTTATCCTTCTTTCGAATTTCATGGTGGTAGCTTACTATAATATAATACCTGCAGTAATATATGGTTTACTGCACAATGGTGGGTTTTATGGTCATTTATCAGCTAACTTTTTGCTGTCTTATACTTCTAGAATACAGCTACCCACTTATCTCTATAGTGGTTATTCTATATCAGAGAATCACAGAATCACCAAGGTTGGAAGAGACCTCAAAGATCACCAAGTCCAACCTGTCACCACAGACCTCATGACTACTAGAACATGGCACCAAGTGCCACATCAAATCCCCTCTTGAACACCTCCAGGGATGGTGACTCCACCACCTCCCTGGGCAGCCCATTCCAATGGCTAAAGACTCTCTCTATGAAGAACTGTCTCCCATATCTTGTCATAATTTAAAATCAGAGTTACTACCTAAATCAGTAAACTTCTACAATATGTATTTCTTAAATAAGTGAGAAAATAGTGTTTAGTTTTAAAATACATCTAGCTCTAATGTGCCACTAACTTCAAAATACCCCTGCTTCTTGTTAAGATTAATAAGTAATTTTTGAATGTGTCTGGCTTCTGCAATACTAAATGTCTGGTAGATGGAAAGCAAGTATGATCTTGCATATTTATAGAATAGAATAGAATAGAATAGAATAGAATAGAATAGAGAAGAGTAGAATAGAGTAGAATAGAATTAACAAGGTTGGAAAAGACCTTTGAGATCATCGAGTCCAACCTATCATCCAACATTATCTAATCAATTAAACCATGGCACCAAGCACCCCATCCAGTCTCTTCCTAAACACCTCCAGTGATGGTGACTCCACCACCTCCCTGGGCAGCCCATTCCAATGGCAAATCACTTTTTCTGTGAAGAACTTCTTCCTAATATCCAGCCTAAACCTCCCCTGGTGCAGCTTGAAAATGGAGACAGGTATTAAAAAATTACCATGTTTAAAAGTTCAGTTATTACCATCCAAACCAACAGTTTAAACCCAAAATCCAACCATTAATGAATAGTTAATGAATATTTATGTAATATAAGGGCTAATAATAAATTTTAAAGAATAATATAAAAACAAAGCTATTATTGTAAATGTCCTGAAATCCCACATGCCTCATGCAGAGGTCAGAAGAAGCAAACTGACAATTATAAAAGGCTTTACAATGAAAAGCTAGCATTAAAGTTGAAAATGTCATGAGTTATCATCTGTTCCCCTACTCCTTAAAAAATAGGAATGAAAAAAAATAAGAAAAAAGAAAATTACCCTCCCCCATCTCCAGAAAACACACACACACAATCCAGCCAGCATGGATTTAGGAAGGGCAGGTCCTGCCTCACCAACCTGATCTCTTTCTTTGATCAAGTGACCGCCTGGTGGATGTGGGGTAGGCTGTGGATGTAGTCTACCTGGACCTCAGCAAGGCCTTTGACACCGTCCCCCAAAGCAAACTTCTGGCCAAGCTGTCAGCCCATGGCTTGGACAGCAGCACTCTTCACTGGGCTAGGAACTGTCTGGGCAGCTGAGCCCAGGGAGTGGTGGTGAATGGTGACATATCCAGCTGGCAGCCAGTCACTAGTGGTGTCCCCCAGGGATCAGTGGTGGGCCCTACCCTCTTCAATATCTTTACTGATGATCTGGATGTGGGAATTGAGTCCATCATCAGTAAATTTGCAGATGACACCCAGTTGGGAACAGGTATTGATCTGTTAAAGGGTAGGAGAGCTCTGCAGAAGGACCTTGACAGGCTGAACAGATGGGCAGAGTCCAAGGGCATGAGATTTAACACATCTAAGTGCTTGGCTCTACACACTGGCCACAACAACCCCATGTAGTGCTACAGTCTGGGGATAGAGTAGCTGGAGAGCAGCCAAACAGAAAGGAACCTGGGGGTACTCGTTGATGGTAGGCTAAACATGAGCCAGTGGTGTGCCCAGGTGGCCAAAAAGGCCAATGGCATCCTGGCCTGTATCAGGAACACTGTGGCCAGCAGAAGTAGGGATGACATTGTGCCCCTGTACTCAGCACTGGTTAGGCCACACCTTGAGTCTTGTGTCCAGTTCTGGGCCCCTCAGTTTAGGAAAGATGTTGAGTTACTTGAATATGTCCAGCAAAAGGCAACAAATCTGGTGAGGGGTTTGGAGCACAAGCCCTGTGAAGAGAGGCTGAGGGAGCTGGGGTTGCTTAGCCTGGAGAAGAGGAAGCTCAGGGGAGACCTTCTTGTTGTCTACAACTACCTGAAGGGAGGTTGTAGCCAGGTGGGGATTGATCTCTTCTCCTGGGCAACCAACGCCAGAACAAGAGGACACAGTCTCGAGCTGTGCATGGGGAAGTTTAGGCCTGATCTTAGAAAGAAATTCTTTCACAGAAAGTGTGATTTGCCATTGGAATGGGCTGCCCAGGGAAGTGAGAGGGGCAACATCCCTGGAAGTTTTTAAGAAAAGGCTGGATAAGGCACTTAGTGCCATGGTTTAGTTAATTAGATAGAGTTGGTTGATCGATGGCTTGATGATTGTATAGGTCTCTTCCAACCTGTTTGATTCTGTGAAAATAAAACAACAATGAAAACTACCAACAAATAAACAAACGTCAACCTACAAAACCCAGCAAATTGACATCATCACCACAAGAAAAGACATTTCAAAAAATAAAAGAAAAAAATCAAATCATCTGTAAACCTTTAAGGTAATAAAAAGTACCAGTTAAAGGTGGAGAATTCACTGCAGACTTTCGATAAATAACAGCGAATATGGTGATTTGGAACATTTAGATTATAGGCAGAGTCAACCTCTTGATCCTGGTCAGAACAGATTGAGACATAATAAAACTGTATACAAAGCCATTTTTCGTTGGTTGAGGTGATTTGCATTCCATTTAAACATAAGAAAGTATCTTTTTGTGCTAAGAATAATCACGAAAAGAAAAAGGTTTCTTATAATGGGTGAATATCACCAGGTATGGAAATGCTACTAATGTTGACTTGATATAGCACAGAGTAACCTGCTCTAACTGACCCTGCTCAGAGCAAGGGAATTAGACTAGGTGATCTCAGGAGGCCCTTTCCAGCTTCAACCATTCTGTCAATCTGTGCAGTTTAGGTTCTTAAAGTGTCTTTTGGGATCTCATAAATTGTTACTAGGGAGTCATTCAGTTTTACTTTCACTATACATTATAAAGGTTACAGGAAATTACTCATGATATATTCAGAGGGTTATACATATGTATGTGTATCATTGACATCTAGAGAATGAATATTGTGAACGTCCCCTGCTGAGAAAATCATCTTCCATAAAAAGCAGAGAGAACTTGAAATGTAAGAAATCTTGAATGTAGAAACAATGGAAAACTCTTAGAAATACAAATCTTACTACTGAATGAGGCAATATTAAATCAGATTTAAAGGTCTTCCAGAAGCAGAAAGCAACACGAGTAGGAGGTTTCCCTCTTTTCAGCAGCCTTCCTCCTTATGTACTGAGTACGATGCTCATGGTATGGGATACCCATGTGAGCCAGCTTAAATCAGCTGACCTGGCTGACTCAGAATTGCTAATGGCCTGCAGTCTGTGGCTGGCCCGTGTCTTTATCAACAAAACATAGTATTTTTGGATGACTGCTGTCATCTAGATTCAGGTATAATGAGAAACATTTGTATATTCTGTATATTTTCTTTTTTAGGATATTTTATTACTTTCACAAGGTAGGTTGTTTGGGTTTTTCCTCATGTTAATGAGCTGTGTAAGTTAATGGTAGTTAGTGGGCAGAGTAGCCTAGGAGCTATGAATTTTCTTTGTGTATAGTTACAGCCCCTGCCTTGCAGCAGACTCTTGAGTATTACCATTAAAGGTTTGTAAAGGATGAGGCACAATGGAAAAATATATACACTGTTATATATTTTATAAGTAATTTAGTAACTATAATATAATAGCAATTTACTGCCTAGCACAGCAAAAACGTAATACTTACACACATGCCGTCAACCCCAATAGATAGCATAGTATGCAGTGGAGCATAATCCAGGCTCAAAGACAGCAAGGCACCAACTCTTAGCAGGTCACACCCGCGCGACAACAGTGGTTGAATGGTTGCTGTGACACATCATAGCTCTGGATAGGATATAGGCTGACATGCATGAAGCCACGTAGGGCCATTATGTGCCAAGAGGCAGGCAAAACCTGCCTCTTGATTATGTACTGTAAAAGCACCACTGCACTTGTGCTATGCACTTGTGCTTGTCTTGTACCCTTGAGGGTTGTTATTTCATCCGCCCTCCTCTTTATCACTTACACAATGACTTTTCCCCCACCCTCCAAGATTCAGGGGCACACAGCCTGCTTTCACGATGTGGGTGGAGATCTATTTCACTACTTGCCTCCTCTAATCTCTTCCATTTAACCTTCGGTTATTACATTGCATATAGTCACAAGTATAAAGCCTTGCCCAGTCACATCCACAGATAAAAGGTAGTTACAATACAATAGAGGCTTTGTCCATCAGTTACATCTACAGATCATAGTTCATCAATACATCTATGGAGTTTTCCCATCACTGACACATTGGGAGACCATGCATGAGGCAATGTGTCAAGGCTGCCTACCAAGTAATTGACTGTGAGTTGTGACTGCTCCTAAAACTTTCACTCTACTCTCAGATCTTAATTTTTTTAGTAGCAAATATTGTGAATTGTAGTAGCCCTATGTAGGAGGTTAGTTGTTTGTGTTATTTTTTTTTTACTATTTATTACAAATTTAAATCTGTTGTTTTAATTGTTTAAATTAAATCAGTCTTTTGAAGTGCCTTTTTTTAGTAAGCAAATTAAATATTTTGGAAGGAAAAAAAAAAAACCACACAGCAATTTCTAGCAATTCAAGGCCAGGAAAGATGACCTGAAAGTGTGATATGGAAAAATATTAGTATCACAGTATCACTAAGGTTGGAAGAGACCTCAAAGATCATAGAGTCCAACCTGTCACCCAACACCTCATGACTGGACCATGGCACCAAGTGCCACGTCCAATCTCCTCTTGAACACCTCCAGGGAACGTGCCTCCACCACCTCCCTGGGCAGTCCATTCCAATGGCGAATGACTCTCTCAGTGAAGAATTTTTCTCCTCACCTTGAGCCTAAACTTCCCCTGGTGCAGCATGAGACTGTGTCCCCTTGTTCTGGTGCTGGTTGCCTGAGAGAAGAGACCAACCCCTTCCTGGCTACAACCACCTTTCAGGTAGTTGTAGAGAGCAATGAGGTCACCCCTGAGCCTCCTCTTCTCCAGGCTAAACAATCCCAGCTCCCTCAGCCTCTTCTCATAGGGTTTGTGCTCAAGGCCTCTCACCAGCCTTGTTGCCCTTCTCTGGACATGTTCAAGTGTCTTGACATCCTTCTTAAACTGAGGGGCCCAGAATTGGACACAGTACTCAAGTTGCGGCCCAACCAATGCACAATACAGGGGCACAATTACCTCCCTGCTCCCTGGCCATACTATTAATGTCTGAATGTACATAAGTAATTAAGTTCACTGTACTACTTTAAGAAGACTGTCATTTATAAATGGAGTCCTAAGTATTGAAAGAGTTAACAGATGATAAATATTGCCCTTTTTTTTTAAGTCACCAGGTCTCATAGAATATTCACTTCTACATTTTAAAATTAGTTTTTGGTGATCAATCCCATGGTCTCCAGAGAAGTAACCTTACAAAAGTCTAAAGGACTTGAAGGGCTTCTATGTTGCTGCAAATATTTAGACAGCACCTTTACACTTGAAGTATTCCAGAGATGGCTCAGTCTCAACAAGCCTTGAAAAATCTCATTCTGAGATTTCTGAGGTTGTTTCCCTATCTTTATTTCCTATATTCCTTTTTCCATTCCCTGTTTTTTGTTTTCTTTTTCCCCCTATTCTTCATTTCTTTTCTCTTTTGGCTTCTGACCTAAGAGTGAAATCAATTGTATCTTGCAGCATATGGCACTAACACATTGAGATGAGAAAACACGTCCACCCCTGACCAAACTAAAGTGAACCAGGAAGAGAAAGACACCTGCCAAACACATCTGGATGGTATCCCAGAACAGGGAAGTAGACCAGGGCCCAGAGCTATGCCTATTACAATAGCCTTCCTACTCAAGCCTTCCATATTCAGTAGAGCAACTCTATCCTTTCAGTGCTAAAAGAGTTTGATAAAATAACAAGCCCATTCTCTGAAACAAGCTTCTTGTATCTTCCATTCCGTGTGTTCAGTATCTACTTCAGTTTAGATGTAATAATCCCCTCACCTCTTGTCTACTTTCCTCTCATTTTGTGCAGACAGAATAAGTTAATGCTTTTAATATGTTGTGTCCACTCGTCCCATCAAATAAAAGCATATTCAGCAACAGTTTTTTTTCTTTTCATTTTTTTTTAGTAGAGGTGAGCAGGAGGTGAAGATGGTACAAAACAAGTGTCATATTTTAGTGTGTGTGTGTGTTAGGAAATTATCAAAAATTAAAGTATCTTGAGAGTTCACATTTGACCTGCTTGTAGCTATTGGTTCAGGCCTTTCACAGTCATGGAGCTGTTGAAATTCAGCAGTCATTCCCAGTTTCTGGTAGAGTCAGCATCTATTTTTCCACCTACCAATTCAGTCGTAGGTTTTTGGGAGTCGGCATCCATAGAGAGAGAGAAGTATCACAATAGTTTATAGTTTCATTCAGGGTTAGAAGGGACCACAAGGATCATCTAGTTCCAAGCCCCCTGCCATGGGCAGGGACACCCTACACTAGATCAGGCTGGACAGAGCCTCATCCAGCCTGCTCTTAAACACCTCCAGGGACGGGGCCTCAACCACCTCCCTGGACAACCCATTCCAGGGTTTCACCACTCTCATGGTGAAGAACCTCCTCCTCACATCTAGCCTGAATCTCCCCACCTCCAGCTTCATTCCATTCCCCCTAGTCCTATCACTACCTGAGATCCTGAGAAGTCCTTCCCCAGCCTTCCTGTAGGCCCCTTTCAGATACTGGAAGGCCACAATTAGGTCACCTCGGAGCCTTCTCTTCTGCAGACTGAACAGCCCCAACTCCTTCAGTCTGTCCTCATAGGAGAGGTGCTCCAGCCCTCTGCTCATCCTTGTGGCCCTTCTCTGGACACGTTCCAGCACCTCCACATCCCTCTTGTAATAGGGGCTCCAGAACTGGACACAGTACTCCAGGTGGGGTCTCACCAGGGCTGAGTAGAGGGGGAGGATCACCTCCCTCGACCTGCTGGCCACACTTCTCCTGATGCAGCCCAGGATCTGATTGGCTTTGCGGGCTGCAAGTGCAGCTTTGCGGGCTGCAAGTGCTGACTAGTGTGAAAAATCAAACTTTTAGCCTTCCTGCTAAGAGTGGAATACACATCTGCAATTTAGATTTACAGGTTCTCTATCCAATACATAGAATAAGGGCACTTAAAATCTGCCTCTACAGAAGCTATTATTCTTATTAAGATACTGCTTAATAAACCTTTTGTGAAATATGAAGGCAAATACATTATATATGTATGCTCTTTCCTTTCAGAATTATCTTTCTTACCTCAAACACTTATCTGTGAATTTTATTTTCGATTAATATATGAATAATTTGTCTTAATTAACTTCATTTTAGACCAAATCATAGAATGGAAAGAAAAGTGGATCTTTTTTTTTAGTGGCTGCAGAAATTTAGTGGTTTGGGGCTTGGTTTCAAGGTGTATAGTCTAAAACAGATTATTATTGGCTTCAGTCAGCTCTCATTCCAGGATTCATCTCTCACTCAAAGGATCAGTTATGAAAGCATCATGTGATGACAGTCTATCATGCTGAAGTTGTGCCAATACATGAAGTAGTTTATTATGCTACTGGGAGAATAGAAAGGCTCTTATCTAGTGACTAAGACACTCTGTTCAGTTCTATTACTTGCTCCTATAAACAGTTGTTAATTATATACATTGTAGGATGACTTAAAAAGATATTTCCAAAAGGACTGAAGTTTAGGGTACTGTAGAGGGTTAATACAAGGGTTAACCTGCCAGAAATGAGGGAAAAGTAACACACAAAATCTTGGGGTTGAGATAAAGACATAAGAGTTTATTGAATAAATGAGATAGCATAAATGCGATAGCATAAATGCACAATTATCTTAGCTAATAATCTCATTAATCTAATAATACAATGTGTGATTACCTTAGTTTAGCCTGTTTGCAGGAGAAGCACAGTGAAATACAGGGGGTAAACAAACCAAACAAAAAAAAATAGTATAAAAGAAAACCAGCAGCTATCCACTTGCTGCCACCCCTGCTGAAAAGCGACAACACTCAAAAACTTGGAACCCACAAGCAGCAGCCAGAACAGGAAGCCTCCCAGGCTGCAATCTGAACTTCAAGCTCCATAATACTTTGCTCCAGATGGCACCATCATTTTGAAGGTGGGATGTCTGCTGCATGTTATGAATAACAGCAGCAGATTCAACTCGATCCATGACAGACACTAAAGAAGAATGAAGTGAAGGTTGAGAGGTGAACTCTTGAGTGATCTATGAACTAAGGAAATGTCAATGATATTACAGTAAACAGTTGTACTTTTTAAGGAGATATTGGTCTTTGTACATGGATAGACAAGGTAAAGAGGTTAGAGTATCAAGGTACCTTTTACAGAACAGACATTCAGGGAGATAATTACACTGGCATCTGAAGACAGACATCATTCTTACTAGAGATGTGTGTCTATAACTGAGAATGTGTACAGAGAAACATGTCAGAGGATGTGCCTCATTTAAGCATTACAAGACAACAAGCAGCTGTTGATGGGACTCACAATTAATCTGGTAAGAAATTAATGTGACTGAACAGTGAAGAATTAAATAATTCTCACATTTCAATGTTCTAGGGGTTCTTAAGAGAGAAAGAAAGGGACATTATAAAAACAAACAAACAAAAATATGACCAAACAACAAGAAGAAAAAAAACCACCACAAACAAACAAGAAAACCCCCCAACCTTTAGTAGATCGCCTGGGAAAACATTACTATATCCATTCCATTCCTTTCTCATTGGTCACCTAATTCAGTTATCAAGGCCAGAATAAGAGCAATATCTAGTCAGAGGTCTACAACTTGCCTTTTGCTGTCTTGTTTGTTTCAAGAGGATTTCAGTGCCTTTAAATTGTAATTTTAGAGCTTAAGATGTGTAGGAAAGAGGATAAAGGAAGCAAAAATGCCTGCTCATCACCTTAATATTACTGCAATGAGAGATTCATGTGTAGAACAGAACTACTTAAAATATTGTCTTTTAAAAACAACTGTCATTAAAGGCTGAAGTGAGATCACCTGGGATCACAGCTTGTGGCATGTGTAGAGCAAAGTGGACACATATTTTTAGGCTACAGATGTATACCCATGATAATTCAAATGCAAGACTGTTCTTTTATTGACCCAAAATGCATTTATCCCTCACCAGGATGAATATTTAAGACATTCACTCTTACCTTGGGCAAAGTACTTATATCAGGAATATGCAGAGACACAGCTCCTCTCTAAAATGAAGTTTACATTTTTAATTTTACCTCTAGTTAACTCTTTTCGAGGTTCTGCAGTTTTAATAATCTAGAAGATCGACAGAATATTCAATATCAGCTTTTCAGTGAGAGTTTACCTATGGAGATTTCCTAGTCTTGCAATAGATTTTATCCATCCTGCTGCAGAAGACTGGCAGTTACACCGGAGGCTTGCCATTCAATCTTAGCTGATAATTAATGAAGTTTTCTCATTTTGAACAACTGTGTGATATTTTCCATGTCTGCTGAGACAGTCAATCCCTTCCTCAATCTTAAATTTTCTTCTGTACCTTTGATTGTCCATATCTCCTCATGTTTTTTCCCATAATCAGCATGATCTCCTTCAAAAATCAAAGCATATAACATCCAAGTTCACTATTTGTTTCTTGCATTCTAGAAGGATGATTAGAACAGAAGTATGAATTCTCACTTTTTTCCTGATAAGCCATATCAATCTTTTTCATGTAGTGTGCAAGATGTGAGAAGAGGTGGGACCTTTCTTAATGAAGGCACATCTGTTTCACCACTGATTGAATCACCTAATGAGATAACAGATGAAGCCTATTCCTTTCTTAAAAGTTGGTTCACTCAAACCCACACAGCTGTAGATCATCTTTCCAGTCCTGTTATCTAATGTGGGTGTCCCCCTTTTCCCCATGGACAAAACACAAATACAAGTATGTGAAGTGTTACTGTGAGTCAGTGTTGCACATACAATAACATTCTAAGAACATCTACAGCTACAAACACATGTACACTCCTATACATCTAATGCACACTTACATACATCTCTGATGTCTTACCTACTGGTTTCCCTGAGTTTAAGTTGCCTCTGCCACAGTGATACCAGTAAACTGGTAGACATACAACTCACCATGTTAAGTCTATTTGGATACTTGCCAGTCTTTAACATCCCTTTAAGATTCTTGTATCTGAACCCATGAAGGTGGCTTGTTTGTTTGGGGTTTTGCTTTGTTTTGTTTTGTTTTAAGTATAAAAGAATGAGTTTTAGGTAATTACATTACGTCTGTGGCTTGCATCTAGTTCTAAAAAGCAAGAACACAATTAAAGGTATTAATGTGCCTGTTGCATTTGCCAGAGTCTTTAGCCTTTACAGAACAAATATTTGTAGTGTTATCTGAATGGTTACTCAATAAATCAACAGCTTCTGTTGTTTGGAGCATCTGCACAGACACATACCTTTTTGTTAACCAAAAACAAACCAAAACAAAACATTCTGATTGGTTTTATGCCCATAATCATGTTCTGCAGAGAGGGCATATATTTGACTGGAGGCATATATTTGACTGGAGAAGAGGAGGCTCAGGGGTGACCTCATTGCCCTCTACAACTACCTGAAAGGTGGTTGTAGCCAGGAAGGGGTTGGCCTCTTCTCCCAGGAAACCAGCACCAGAACAAGGGGACACAGTCTCAAGCTGTGCCAGGGGAGGTTTAGACTCAAGGTGAGGAAGAAATTCTTCACCGAGCGAGTCATTCGTCATTGGAACAGGTTGCCCAGGGAGGTGGTTGAGTCATCATCCCTGGAGGTGTTCAAGAGGAGATTGGACGTGGCACTTGGTGCCATGGTCTAGTCATGGGGTCTGTGTTTATAGGTTGGACTCGATGATCCTCAAGGTCCTTCCAACCTAAGCTATACTGTGATACTGTGATACTGTGACTTGCTAACAGATGTTGGATGTGCTTGTTTAGAAAGCAAAATTGTTCATTGCTGGTTACTTAACTCCCACTACCCTGTATGTGCAGGTCAGAAAATGCTCTAGATTCTTTGTGTAATGGGTGTTAAAAGAAAGACCCTTTTTATGAGACAGGTCATTATGATTTTATTTGACTTTTACTTTTATAAATAGGCACACACCAATAAAAACAGACACACATTATGTAAACACCACAATTTATTGTAACACCTAAGCTGTAAGTGAAGAATTGTCAGAACGAGGATTTCTTTGATGAACATCTGGGTGCTGCTTTGGCCAATAAGCAGTACCTCTTAGACTAATCAATTACTGGACAATTGAATAGGCAAATGTGGACCATCTATCACACCATGTAACTCATGAATCTAGGTAATTGAGTCCATCATCAGTAAATTTGCAGACGACACCAAGCTGAGGGCAGGAGTTGATCTGCTAGAGGGTAAGGGGCTTTACAGAGGGACCTTGACAGGCTGGATAGATGGGCAGAATCTAACGGTATGAGCCTTAACACATCCAAGTTCTGGGTTCTGCACATCGGCCACATCTGCACATCTTACAAATTTTCAATGCCGTATCACCATCTCAGTGGCAGCATCAGTGATATTTACTTCACATCATGTCTTTTAGGTATGAAATTTAATTTCAGTTATCAGTAAAGAGGAAAATTAACTTTTCCATCCCACCTCTCCATACGTACATGCAGACTCTTTGTAGGCTTCCTTATGTATTCCTTCCAGACACTTCACTTCTTACTGATTTACTGTATAGGCTGTGTGGAGATTTCAAAGAAAACATCAAGATTTTTTTTCAGAGCAGTAGAGCAGTGCTGAGATGAGTGAGTTGCAGTTTTAGGTTAATGGTTGGACTTGATGATCTGGAAGGTCTCTTCCAACAAAATGTTTCTACAAGCATACCACAAAAAGCATGGTTGGTTGATATACACAGACATGTGTTTTCACACATGCCACCATCCACTACTCCTGAGCTCTTTGCCCAATGCACCTTCTTTATTCATCTGCACTTCCTTTGGTTCAAATTCATTTCTGTCTTCTTCCATTTGCAGTTCATTAATGTTTCAAATGTTCTGTCCCCCTCTTTCTTATTACTCCCATTTATTACTGCTGTCATTTGCAAAGGCAAAGATTTAACAAGGTCCCAGCTGAGGTCCTAAGTAAATGACAGGCCTCATTCCCAAGGAAATGACAGTGTCAAAAGTTTGTGTCAGTCCTAGGATCACCATATAGAAAGGTTTTAGGAGTCTATCTGGCACTACTTTATCTTTCTCCTTTCTCATTGAGAAGAGCACATATGCCATAGCTTTCCAGCTTGATCCCTGCCAGAGGTTGTATTAAGAACCCCCCAAATGAGCACTCTACTTTCCAACCTGAAAAACAATTTTGATGTTTTTCTGTACCTGTAATTATTACCTGTGCAGAGGGAGCAAGAAATGACAACCCTGGTCTCAGAGCTGCTGAGGGGTGACACATAGCACCAAATCATAATGGTTATTTTGTCTTTAAAAGCTGATCTGAGGCTTTGAGTTGTGAGGGAATCTTCTTCCTAGTGTTTCTATACATCAGAAAAGGCCTGCCTAGACTGCACTGTGTGTGAGTCAAACTCAGCCCCAGTACTAACCAAGTAGTCACCACAAGCTTCTTAATAAAAGTTAAGCACATGGCTAGTTCTCTTTTTCAAAAGCAGTTGGTTATGAGTTGATGATATGATCAAAGAGTCACACATAGGATAGTTTTCTGTCATGGCTTTTTGAATTTCTGCCTACAAACTAGAATGACAAGCAGGAGAAAGCATCTTTTTATTCACAGTACAGGATGATATGTGGTAATGTTGTCTGGATGTAGGCCTCTTCATTCCCCTTCCCTTCCCCCTTTTTCATTCACAAAGTCTCAGAGGACATTCCATCCCTCAGCAGACTACTGAGAGTAAGATGTGGCAGAGCAAATCTGTTCCTAGGACTTCACTGGGTCATGGATTTCTCTTCCTGTGGTTTTGAGCAGCCACTTCAGGCTCATCTGGCTAATAGTTTGCAGGAACAACAGGACATCTGCAGACAGAGGCTCAGCTGTGGGTCATGATCTTCATTGCTGTCAGATGAAGAGGGAAGCCTGTTTTGCAGTATTTGTAGACATACTACCACCTCTAATGGAACACATTCTCACTGCATGCTCTCTTGTTACTTGGTTTGAAATTGGAAACAGCAAACTTTATTAACAGTAAGAACTCCAGGCTGTTGATTCTGAAAAGGGCAGCATTATGGTGTTTTCCACAGTCTTTATGGCACTCATCCCAGACTTAGAGAGGCAGTTATAGTGTATGGAGCAGAGTCATGGAAAACATGCTGGTTGTCTGTGCTACCTTCTGAGACCTTAACCAATGTACTGGGAAGCACCCAAAGGAAGAGAATTGTTTTTGTTTGTTTATTTAATATATATGTTTTGTTTTGTTTTGTTTTTTATAGGGAGGGGTGTGTGCATTTTTCTTACAGTGCAAGTTGAAGAAAAAACAAACAAAAAAAACCCCAAACCAAACTAAACAAAACCCAGTTACCACTACCACGAGTGTTAGCATTTTTTAATCAAAAGCTCCATATCTCTGATGGCACTTCAAATACCCTGCTGCACCACTCAGTTTGTCACACAGTCAGAACTACTTCAGGTTTTGACAGTCAAAGGCTCACTCCATTTTCACTATATGAAGGTTTATGTCTTCCTTGTCCAGGTACATTCTTGTGATCTGTTAGTAATAGATAGAATTTCCCAATGAACCAGTAGGAACTAAATACAATAAATTATTGTATCCATCCTTCCAAAGAAATTACAAAGAAACTATCCTTACAATTTGGGGATAGAAATGTGCAATTAACTGCATCAAAAACATCCATAGATTTATCAGTGAATAATTAATTGGATAATTCCCACACCATTAAAAAAGTCCTTGGAAACCAAAGCCTGGAAGTTTTGTTCTTGATGTTACCCACTTTATTCAAACAAGTTTTGGAGAATGACATCTGAGGTCTTGACCACTGCTTTGCACACAGTAGTGGACTTATTGAATTTTAACTGCTCAGACTACTAATCAGTAGAGGTTCAGGGTTACAGGGCTTCACAAGTGGGAGGGAGAGATAGTCACTCTAATATAGGTATGATTTTCTGAAATGCTAAGCTATGATAGCATAGTAGTAATAGCTCAGTGCAGTCAACTTGCAGACAAAAGCCTACACTGCTCCTGCAAAAAGTGTGTTATATTCATTGCTAGTCACCCCATATTCCCAAGACAATTGAATGCTGATGTGCTAATTGGACATGAGCAGACCTAGAAAAAGACAAGAACACAGGCAGGAAGAGAACCTAGGCTCATTTCCATTTTTGAGGTTTTATTTGAACCATGTTGGAATGGGCTATGATATGCCACGATCATTTACCTGACACAGAAAAGGTCAGTGTGATGCCTGGTAGTGTGGTGAGGGTTTGTGGAATACCTTACTTTTAATAGCTTTGTATTACATATAAGAAGGAAATATTAAGTCTGGGAGATGGAACTAATCTATCCTGAAGTAAAGGCCTGGACCACATATTGTGTGGTAAGGACAGAGCTTCAGTTTATTCAGTCCTTCTTTTGTACCATTAACTAGTAATTACTTGCTAATATGGACCCAGCCAATGAAGCCTGGAGGCTGTGTTAAATTTTCTCTTTGGAAATTCTCTCCATAGCCTTAGCTTCAAACCATGTAACTTCATATGGTTCTTTGGACATAAAGAATGATCCCTGTCAAACTAGAAAGAGTTAGCAGTGACAATGCAAAAAAGACATCTCAGATCAGTTTTATTCATGGAGAGGGCCACTCTCTGAAAGACAGTGAGAGTAACCAGCAGGGAAAAATATAACTGAAGAAAATCTTTTGTAGTCCTCTCTACTTTTCTCTAGTCAATGGAATGGGAAACGTTTAACATTTCTATTCTTAGCTATATCACCAGAGTAGTCTCTGCCATTAATAAAAATTATTTACCTACATCTAACTGTAGGTTCATTTGTTTTTATTTCTGTTCATAATTGCTATGTTCAAACTCTGTGCAGTTTAATCAGAGTTTTGCAATGAAAAATACCCCCCCAAAAAAACCACAACAAACACCAATCAACCAAAAACACACACCCCAAAAAAACCAAAATGACCCCAAACCCCACAAATAAATAAACAAAAAGAAAACTAATCCAATAACAAGCAACCCCCCAAAATCTAGGGTACAAATACTGTGCTTTATCAAGCTTACAGATCTGTCTGTCACTGAAGTTTAGAGTCACAGGTGCATAAAGGATGGTAAAGAGATGAGATCCTATCTATATATAGCCCTTCTTGAATAAAACTGCTGTCAGGTATTTAAGGTGTCCTCTTGAAAATGTTTATTCAGAGTGTATGTTTGGTGCTGCTGAAAATACTACAGTAACAAATAAAAGAGCCTAGGTAATGAGAATGTAGCACAGCTGATATTCTTAAAGGGAAATATGAGATCTGGAGTCACTTTTAGAAGAAATGAGTGTATAGATCCCAATATTGATGTGTGATGAGTGACTAACTTCAGCTTAGCATGAAAGACTGTAAAGGTAAAAGTATTTACCTGATCATGAATTCTCCCAGTGTATCAAAACATCACTTAAAAGTCTCAGAGTTTCTGAGTAGAAGAGGACTGGCTAAAGGTCAGTTATAGATAGATTTATTGACAAATGATCTGAGGATTTCAAAGCAAAGCTATAGTAAATATTTTTCTAGTATTCTTGTTTTCTCTCCAGTAAGTTGCAATTCAATAGCTGCTGCTATGTTAGTAGCAATGTGTAGTCTACCAGTAGGGGCAGGGAATGTACACATCATAAACAAAGCACAAAGTAAATT
Organism: Melanerpes formicivorus; assembly: GCF_026170545.1. NCBI lineage: Eukaryota > Metazoa > Chordata > Aves > Piciformes > Picidae > Melanerpes > Melanerpes formicivorus. The sequence continues at coordinate 4,250,349 of NW_027142396.1, read as the reverse complement.
TGTTCAGACTGTGCAACAACAGCATTAAGAAAGAAGTGGTTGAAAAATACACAGGAAACAAAGTCAAATACTGCCAATACTTTTTCATGTCAATATAGAACATTTTTATTGACTCTGTTTAGAATATTCCAGAATTAAACATAAAAGGAGAGTCATATGTCATCACTGGTCCATGGTGGAGTGAGACCAGATCTGCTATCAGCTCAGTATTGGTATAAATCTGGGAATTATGCCAGTGAAGTTCAAGAGAAAAAATTGCATCCGAGTATATCAACACATCAGAGACCTAAAGCTCTGATTTCTAGTCTAAATTAGTTTTTGACTTGGACTGCACAGATGCACTGGGAATAAAGAAACAGCAAGAACCCTCTTTAAATATCTCAGTAGGCAACAGTACTTGGTCAGAATAAGCAGGTTTAAATCAGTGATACTCATCCTATTAACTCATCTTCAGCACACGAAGAGTGAAGGAATGAGAAGAAATCATGCTCTATGGCTTCCCCAGAATCCTGTATGTTAGAATTAATAAGGCAACAGTAGTAGTAGGCTAGAACAGAAGTAATCTGTTTCCTTAGATGAAGGAGAAAGCAGAAAGAACTTTATTTTCTCCACCACCGTTTGGGCAGGGCTGAAAGTAGGCAATCTGCACACCCATACAACAAAAAGCTTTCAAAATTGCTAATGAGCTTGTTGACCTCTCTCATTTCTAAGACTGTCTTCTGATCCCAGTTTTCATTTTAATTAATGTCAAAATTCTAACTTCTATTGAGAATGGCTGTTTTATGCGTCTATGTCCTCATGTATCTTTTTCTTTTTTCTTTTTTTCCTTTTATTTTTTGTTTTTGAGTTTTGTTCTTCCTTTTACACTGAAATGCTATAGCTGCCTCATTTTTTTTTTTTTTTTTTTTTTTTTCCACAGAATCATAGAATCACCAAGGTTGGAAGAGACCTAAAAGATCATCAAGTCCAACTTGTCACCACAGACCCCATGACTAAACCACGGCACTAAGTGTTACATCCAATCCCCTCTTGAACACCTCCAGGGATGGTGACTCCACCACATCTCTGAGCAGCCCATTCCAATGGCTAACAACTCCCCAATGAAGAACTTTCTCCTTACCTCAAACCTAAACTTCCCCTGGCACAGCTTGAGACTGTGTCCTCTTGTTCTGGTGCTGGTTGCCTGGGAGAAGAGACAAAACTCCCTCCTGGCTACAACCACCCTTCAGGTAGTTGTAGAGAGCAATAAAGTCTCCCCTGAGCCTCCTCTTCTCCAGGCTAAACAATCCCAGCTCCCTCAGCCTCTCCTCATAGGGCTTGTGCTTGAGGCCTCTCCCCAGACTCGTTGCCCTTCTCTGGACATGTTCAAGTGTCTCGATGTCCTTCTTAAACTGAGTGGCCCAGTACTCAAGGTGTGGCTTAACCAATGCTGAGTACAGGGGCAGAATGACTTCCCTGCTCCTGCTGGCCACACTATTCTTGATGCAGGCCAGGATGCCATCGGCCTTCTTGGCCACCTGGGCACACTGCTGGCTCATGTTTAGGCACCTCTCAATCAGCACCCCCAGGTCCCTTTCTGTTTGGCATATATATTTTCATACATATGAATGTATGTATGTATTTTCATACATAGGTTCTTGAGTCACAAGGAACCTGCTCATCAAAGCAGGTTTGCAGGAATTTTTGAAGCTCTAGAATATTCCCAAAATAAATGGATTTGGTGGCTTTGACAGCAAAACTATTTGTGCAGAGAGCTATGAATAAAACTGAATTTTCCAAAGATGCATGACTAATCAACAAGGACATAGTTTCATGGTATGAAACCACGACATCTTACTTAATTTATAATTCATTACACCATGAAACTGAAGGTTTACGAGGTCATTAAAAAGTACATAAAGCAATAAGAAACATTTATCAGAAAAATAATTATTTGAAAGCAGACTCATAATAAGGCAAATAAACCCATCATTTTACATCAGTACAGTGACAGTAAAAGGCAATGTCTGAGATAAAAACAACAATAAAAAGAAAAAGGCCCTATAATAATGTCCTTAATTATAGAAAAAAATTGCAACTGCTCTGTTTTTTTCCCTAAGCTAATTTTAAAATAGAATAGAATAGAATAGAATGGAATGGAATGGAATGGAATGGAATGGAATGGAATGGAATGGAATGGAATGGAATGGAATGGAATAGACCAGGTTGGAAGAGACCTTCAAGATCATCACATCCAACCCATCAACCAATCCAACCCACCTATACAACTAACCCATGGCACCAAGCACCCCATCAAGTCTCCTCCTGAATACCTGCAATGATGGTGACTCCACCACCTCCCTGGGCAGCCCATTCCAATGGGCAATCACTCTCTCTGTATAGAACTTCTTCCTAAATCTACCTTTAGATTTTAATTCATGAAGTTTTAAGTGTATATAGTTTTAAGTTGTATAGTTGAAGTTTATAGTTGAAGTTGTATAGTTGAAATTTAAGTGTACGTATATGTAAGTTTAAGTGTATATAGCATAAATTTGTATTTTCATATTATTCTGGGCTGCATTTCAATACTATTCTCTAAATAAGAACTGAGGATAATTCCAAGCTGTTACTTTAACGCCTGTCAGGTTCTTTGAATATTATCTACCTAAGCATTTTGAACGGGTACTGACAATGGAACACACAACTCTGCTATTCTTCCTCACATGTGGAAACAACCTGATTCCTTAAAGTTCCAGTAGTTCCAGACAGTATTCTTACAGAATAAAATGATCCTTCCTATATTTGTGGCTGGGGAGAAAAAAATAATAATTACAAATCAGAGCTACTTAGTCATCTCAGTGTACAGTAGAACACGCAGTTCTAAAGACAGAAGAAAACAAATGTGTGTGCTCTGTATAATCACTCAAAAAAACCCTGAGGAATTGAGGTTTAATACATTCTCACTTGTTTTTCTATTATTTTTTTTTCCTTTTATTCCTCCCCTCCCCCCCAGTAAGCTCATATCAGGGACTCCTATGCCGTTTGACTAAACATAAGGTACACAATGTGACTTCCAAATTAAATGATTGATTATCATTAGTCATTGATGTAAAACAATACATTGGAATTTTTTTTTCTATGAAATCTTAAAATAAAAGTTAACAGAGGGATTAACATTCAGAGCTATGTTACAAAATCAAACTGTTTGACACAGGTGTTTGCAAGAAAGGTAGGTATCTAATACTTTAAGCATTATGTTCATTGATCTCAGGAAGACAATTTAAGTAATCAGCTGCCTGCTTGTGGGGAGATGTATAACTCCTTTTTGTCCATTGTATTCACTAAATTTTCAAGGAGGGATTGGGTTCATTTTGGATGTCATTTCTCTTCTCTTCTCTTCTCTTCTCTTCTCTTCTCTTCTCTTCTCTTCTCTTCTCTTCTCTTCTCTTCTCTTCTCTTCTCTTCTCTTCTCTTCTCTTCTCTTCTCTTCTCTTCTCTTCTCTTCTCTTCTCTTCTCTTCTCTTCTCTTCTCTTCTCTTCTCTTCTCTTCTCTTCTCTTCTCTTCTCTTCTCTTCTCTTCTCTTCTCTTCTCTTCTCTTCTTCAAATTTTCTTGTATACATAGTGTTCTTTTAACACAGAAAGTAAAATTTTGAAGCAAGATAAATAGCCCAGACATAAATTATTAATTTATTTCACCCCCACCTTCATCCTCCATCCCAGGTCTGTTGAATCACACTAGTGAGAGCACTGATCTATGGTGTTACCACTCAACATCAATAACAGGATCATTTCCTGTGATTCTCACCTAATATTTTTCTCAATGAACTGTTTTGCATACAATAAAAGTATTGCCAGTTACTGTAGCCTAATATTATGAGTCATTAATCAGGTATTCCTGATGGTTAAAAGTACTGGTCTTCATGTTTAAGCAAATATTTCTGTAGCTTCTTGTTGGCATTTTGTCTCAGTATGCATTGAAGAATGTGATGGAGAAACCTAAGCCATGTATCAAGTCGTGTAACCCCCTAGATACCATAATTAATGTTTTATTGTACTAAGATAAGCATGAATAAATGATAAGTTTTACTTAACACAGTGAGCTGAGAGAAAGGTCAGGAGTCTGAGAGAAAGTATGAGGACTCTAAATAGAGGAGGAGGAGAACTGATGAGTAATCAAATTAATCTCTGAGAAGAGCTATTATATGTGGTGAGTAATCTCATATTTCATTTTTTTTTCTGCTGTGCTAGGGTATTAAGTCTGTCTTTCAGGCCTAGGAAAATTTCCCTGATGGTAGTGGAAATGATAATACAAATATATATATATATATATAAAAATATTACAGGAATAATGTGAAACCATACAATGTTATGGTCATTTGAAGGTCAGAAATAGGACAAAGGAGAAGGATTTTTGTCTGTTTTTTATCTCTTGGCTTTTGTTTGTTTGTTTGTTTTTATCTCTTCACTCTGATGCACGAACAGATGTGCAGATTACTTTAAGCACACTGTTTCAATCTCTGCTTTACAAACGGCAGGGCAGAGAATATCAAAAGCGATCACTGCATCATGAAAAGATACCTCAGTGAAATGACAAGAAGTTATGCATAAATTACCGTTCTGATGGAATGGGTAACTCAACCAATAAAGATATGAGCTCAATTTTAATGTATATTTTACATTCAGAAAGAAAAGGGTGCCAAAAAGCCTTCAAAAGGTAAGTAAATAATATGAAGCCCTGATGCAAGGCAAATTCTGTGTTCCATTACACCATGGAAGGGGAAAGCTTTTCCATACTACTGTTATTTGAATGTCTAAAATATAATGTATAGCTAATAAAAAATACAGGAGCAATAATGCTATAAAACAATGCAATAGTGCATCTTCATCTTGAGGGACATCAGCCATGGATGTGCACTGTGTATTCATTCAAACAAATTTGTTTTACATTCTGGTTGAGTGAGTATATTTGAAAGTTGTTACCCCCAAACAGGTCATTAGTGTCAAGCAAGGAGTTTGATATGACTTTTTTGTACCCTACTTCTTCCTCAGATTTTTTTCTACAATGCTCACAAAGTTTGCATTCTGTGACTGTTGTATCTGCAATATTAAAAAGAATTTAGACTTTATGTAGTTTTAACCCCCTTGCAATAATCAATAAAAGAAAAATCACTATTTTCTGTTCCCTGAGTTATAAATAAAAGAGTTTTATGTTAGTTTAGAGTAAAAGGATATTTCAGGACATTTCAAAATATCATGTGATGATTACAGTGATTACGAGGAGAGGCTGAGGGAGCTGGGGTTGCTTAGCCTGGAGAAGAGGAGGCTCTGGGGAGACCTTATTGCTCTCTACAACTACCTGAAGGGTGGTTGTAGCCAGGAGGGAGTTGGTCTCTTCTCCCAGGCAACCAGCACCAGAACAAGAGGAAACAGTCTCAAACTGCACCAGGGGTTGTTTAGGCTCAAGGTAAGGAGAAAGTTCTTCATTGGAGAGTTGTTAGGCATTGGAATGGGCTGTTCAGGGAGGTGGTGGAGTCGCCATCCCTGGAGGTGTTCAAGAGGGGATTGGTCATGGTACTTGGTTTAGTCATGAGGTCTCTGGTGATGGGTTGAACTTGGTGATCTTTGTGGTCCCTTCCAACCATGGTGATTCTGTGATTCTGTGTGATTATGTGAAAGCTATTCCTTATTTGCTTTGTGACTATTTGAACTTGCATATGATTGGAAAGATTTAGTTAAAGCTGATCAGATGACTCGCCTGCTAGCATGTGGAACTACCAGGAGGAAAGATTTAAGTTAGTACCTCAGGCTTACTAGCACAATCAAAGCACAAAACTTCAGTAACAGCAGAGTTGTGCCACCAGTATGACTGACTTCAAAAAGAAAACAAGATAAGTGTTGTAAGGAAAGCTTCATTCCAACATGAAGGACTTGGCAGAAATTCATCAGTCTCAGAGGTCTTATACTTTTCTAGCAAACTCTCCTTCTGGTGTGTTGCAAAACAAGAAATGTTCCAAGACTTCTCAGCAAAACAGTTGAATTTTGCCACTCTCGATAAGAGCCATTCAAAACTGTAATGCTCCTCTCCAAAGAAAAGGAATGGAGAAAAGCTATCAATTAGGGGTGTGACAATATCACATAGTTGCTGGAACCTTTTTCCGGCAGTGAAACTGATGCATTAGAAATTACATGGCATGTGAAGGATCTGATTTCATATCTTTCTCCAGTCCATCTCTAGGACTTTATAGCCAGGAAATTATTTATGTCATGCTATAGCATGATTGACTGAATCCCCTGTGCAGCCCTTTACTCATGAACTTTGGGTAACTTTTAACATAAAGGACAGTAGAAAAGAGCGAAACCAAAGAATGTTTTGACAATAATTACAAGGACTGGATTTTACTAATCAGCACCTAGTGAATACAGACATACAATATCAAGTCCACTAAAAATGCACTTGTTTGCACAAAGTGTAACATCCTGAAGGAAAACTATTGTAAGAGACTCTTCTCCAAATTCTCCAGAGAGTAACAGAAATTTTAATCAGTTATTCTGTGCCCCAAGTGAGACCTGTAATATCTCTCAGAATGGAACTGTTGCTTTGCTCTGTATTTATACAGTCCAATACACAACTCTGTACATTTATAAGCAGGAGTGTGGGATGCTACCCTCATATAAGTAAATATAAGAATAGCTACCACAACACAGACACATGGATACCTTTCTATCATGTATGCTTGACAATCTTTTACCATGTTTGAAATAACTTTTTTTTGGAGCTAGCAGTACAAACATGCTTCCTACTGGACAGGTGATTGCTTTTTGCAGTAATGTCAATTGGCATGAAAAGATCATAGAATCATAGAATCATAGAATCAATAAGGCTGGAAGAGATCTCAAAGATCATCCAGTCCAACCTGTCACCACAGACCTCATGACTACTAAACCATGGCACCAAGTGCCATGTCCAGTGCCCTCTTGAACACCTCCAGGAATGGTGACTCCACCACCTCCCCGGGCAGCCCATTCCAATGGCTAAAGACTCTCTCTGTGAAGAACTTTCTCCTCACCTCAAGCCTAAACTTGCCCTGGTGCAGCTTGAGACTGTGTCCTCTTGTTCTGGTGCTGGTTGCCTAGAAGAGACCAACCCTACCTGGCTACAACCTCCCTTCAGGTAGTAGTAGAGATCAAGAAGGTCTCCCCTGAGCCTCCTCTTCTCCAGGCTAAACAATCCTAGCTCACTCAGCCCCTCCTCATAGGGCTTGTGTTTGAGGCCTCTCCCCAGCCTTGTTGCCCTTCTCTGGACATGTTCAAGAGTCTCAATGTCCTTAAACTGATGGGCCCAGAACTGGACAGGGGACTCAAGGTGTGGCCTAACCAGTGCTGAGTACAGGGGCAGGAGGACTACCCTGCTTCTGCTCGCCACACTATTCCTGATGCAGGTCAGGATGCCATTGGCATTCTTTGCTACCTGGGTGCTCTGCTGGCTCATGTTCAGCTTACTAACAACCAGTACCCCCAGGTCCCTTTCTGCCTGGCTGCTCTCCAGCCACTCTGACCCCAGCCTGTAGCACTACATGGGGTTGTTGTGGCCAAAGTGCAGCACCCAGCACTTGGACTTGTTGAATGCCAAACCTGCAGCTGTGAAGTAGGATTGGAAGCAAAAAGACACAAAATATGAACGGAAGCAAACATAACCAAATGCACTCATTGGTCTTCCATGATATCCAGGTATAAGCCCACTTCTTTCTAGAAGCTCTTTAACATCTGTGTTAGTGTAACAATGTCCCTTGCTCTGGGTATGGGTCTGTACTGGGGCTTGCTTGTGGCCACTTCAGATCTATATGCTCTTATTCACACACTTTGACTCTTAAGAAAGTGGCTATCACACATTCCTGAGGGTTTCTTTTCCTTCATAAAACAAGATAAAATATGAGATGATAAAATACAAGAAGAGGAAGTAAAATAAAGCAAAATAAAATACACCAAAAATAAACTAAAGCAGAATTTAATTAGGGTCTGGTTTTTAAGGAATTCATCTATCTCTTCAGGAAACAATGCTTGATGAACCTTAATAATGTAATTCTCATTGGAGTTATTAAATGTTTCTGAAAATACAGCTGATTTAAAATCAGGCCTCTTTTTTGTCTTTTTCTTGCCTTCCTCACACTTTGCACTTACATTTTGGGAGTAATAGAAAACTTTAGGAGCTAAGCAAAAAGAAAAATAGTAATTGTTTACTTTTATCTGTAATATAATTAGAAACATTCCTTAAAAATCTCAGGGATATCCTGGGGCATTAGAACTTCTAAGGTAACCCACCACAGAAATTATATTATTTTCCCTATTTATTGTGTTTTAATGATTTTCTTTGTCCTCTTTCTGTTTTCATACCTTTTTAGCTTTCAGAATACTACATCTCTATCACATTAGCAATAAAGTGTTATAGTAATTTGTATAGCACAGGTTCATCCATATTTCTCTTTCATTTCTGAAATATTTTTGAGATTATTGCTACATTTGTTTTGTCAGTTCCCTGATATGAAAGCTGTTATTTTCAGATGGATATGACAGTGATAGTTGCATGGATCCTCTTTCTTAAACAGTCCTGGCAACTTTTGTTTAGGCTACTTATAGGATGCTCGTAGTAGCAACGAATTGATTTCAATAACATTGAACATTGTAAGGAATTAAGTTTGTCTTTCTGTCATTGCCTCAACATTGTTTGTCCCAAGGTTCTTTCACACTGTTGTTCCGGGAGTATCTCTCGTTATCTACAAGATCACAAACTCTGTTACTATAGCAGCTGGTAATCAGACAAGGCCACAGTTCCACTCTCAAGAGTGTTCATATATAATCTGGTGCTCACTGTGACAAGTTTTTGTGGGTCTTTTGATGGAGAGGCCCCTCAGAGATGATTGACACAGCAGTTTAGAGTTGAAACAGCATACAACTTACCATGAGACAGGGACTAGCACATGTCCCCTGTGGGACTGATGCTGACACCAGTGAAATATAATATAACCATGGCAACTGAATGGGCAACTGTGACCATGTATCTGATTGGAAAAGTTATGAAACCTCAAAGGTAACAGGAAAGTTTGAAGCTTCCTCGCCAATCAAGACCTTCAGGATCACTGAGAAAACACCTGGATTCATGGTGATAACTATCTCTGCTTTTGCTATCCCATACTCTTTTCCTCCTTTTCTATATTTCTAACTTTCCCTCCTTCACATGTAGGCAAAAGAAAATTCAAGTGTTTCTTTCCAAACCAACTATTTGGTTCCTTCTCAGTTTCATTCAGAGGACCCATAAAACAACCATCTCTTCTGCAAAAGCAGGTCAAGACAAGGAGATATATATATATAGATAGATAGATAGATATGCGCACTTATATATTCCACACCTTATATATTCCACAGCTTGAGTACTTTGTCCAGTTCTGGGCCCCTCAGTTCAGGAAGGATGTTGACTTGCTGAAACGTGTCCAGAGAAGGCCAACAAAGTTGGTGAAGGGTTTGGAACACAAGCACTATGAGGAGAAGTTGAAGGAGCTGGGGTTACTTAACCTGGCTCAGGGGAGACCTTATTGCTCTCTATAACTACCTGAAGGGAGGTTGTAGACAGGTGGGGGCTGGTCTCTTCTCCCCGGCAACCAGCAACAGAACAAGAGGACACAGTCTTAAGCTGCACCATGGAAGGTTCAGACTAGATGCTAGGAAGAAATTCTACAGAGAGAGTGAGTGGCCATTAGAATGTGCTGCCCGGGGAGGTGGTGGAGTCACCATCATTGGAGGTGTTTAGGAGGAGACTTGGTAGGGTGCTTGGTTTAGTTGATTAGATGATGTTGGATGATGGGATGGATGCAATGATCTTGAAGGTCTCTTCCAACCTATTCTATTCTATTCTATTCTATTCTATTCTATTCTATTCTATTCTATTCTATTCTATTCTATTCTATTCTATTCTATTCCATTCCATTCCATTCCATTCCATTCCATTCCTTTCCATTCCATTCCATTCCATTCCTTATTCTAGTCTATTCTATTTCTTATTCTTATTCTTATTCTATTCTATTCTATTCTATTCTATTCTATTCTATTCTATTCTATTCTATTCTATTCTATTCTATTCTATGATGAATTTGCCAGTCCCCATAGAAAAAGTAACAACTCTTAGGATGTGTTTATTATAAACCATCCATTTGCTCTGCACATAGGTGCTGCAGAAAAAGCTTTGTTTAGGCAATCTTTCCTCTGAGCTTTAATAGTAACTATAATTCAAGCATGAACTTGCATGCAGTTCAAAGCAAGTTTGCCTTCTGTCATGTCTACAGGATCTTCTCTTCCAGCCACTGCTTCTGTAACCTAATTCTACTAAAGAGTACAGAAATACACAATATTTTTAAGGAATCTGACTTTACCATGCTAATTCCCCAAAAAGTCATTTAAAAAAATAAGTTGTGGAAAAGCAATATGATTTTAATCTGGGACCTCCAAACAAGCAGCTTGTTCCAGCAGTGAGACAGGATTTCAACCTCAGATATTAAGCATGAAGTGGTTGATCTAAATTCATAGAAGACAACAGGGGTTTTCAGATGGCTTTGGAGCAGGTTCATGGATTTATTAGTGAATGATGCTCAGCTGATTTTTTTTTTACATGACTGGTAATAGAGAAAACTTAGCTTTTAGGAATTCAATAAAACCATTTATAACGTTAATATGACCTTTGTTTTTCTTCACTGTGTACTGTGCAGTAGTGACCACACAAAGAAAGCCACAAGTGTGTGTATGTTCATCCACACTTTTAAGCGTGACTATCTTTATGTATCTCTCTGGCTATTTAATATCATTCAATAGGTGTAAGCTAAAAGAGTTAGCCTGAACGTGAATTAAGTTTGGTTTGTGTTTGATTTTTTTACTCTATTTCTGATCTTTCTCAGCACACCGGGATTCATATTGCAGTTTTCTCCCTCCTCGCTTTTACTAGGCTGCTGATCAGTATTGATTTCAAAGCTATATTTCTTGGGAAAACCAAGCCAAACCAAACCAAACCAAACCCAAAAAAAACCCAACAAACCAAAACTAAAACCACCAAAAACCCCCACAATCTTTCAAAATTACCTAAATGATCTTGGGAACAGATATATACTAAAGTAAACAAACAAACAGACAAACTCTGTAATTTGTTTTTTATAGTGCAAAAATAGAAACTTACTGGGAAAGTACAACTTTCCCATGATTAAAACTTATTTTTACTGCTAGGCAAAATTTGGCTCTCCTCAAAATCCCTCAATAAAGGGGGGGAAATCTTTGCTCTCCAGATTGAAGTTTCCCCACCCTGTTAATTCAAAATTATTCAAGCAAAATTTTAAGAAACATTAAATGTGACTATAATTATTTTGCCTTTTTTTGTTTGGCTGGTTGGGTTTTTTTTTTTTGCCAAGTATCATCTAGAGGAAATTCAAACCAAATCAAAAGTCTGTTTGGTTTAGAAAATTAATGTATTTTCCCTACTCACTTATTTTACAGTTTTATTCCACAAAGACATGTTCTGTGTGGAAATAAAACAAGCAAACAAACCCTGGAAAAATAGAAGAAAGCAGCCTTTGTCAAGGTGTTTATTGCATTAGCTACTAGAATGCAACAAATGTTGACTGGTCTTCATAACTTCAGAAGACACAGGATGTCAGTTTTGATTTTAAACATTTCTCTGCTACTGGTTCTGTTACTGGTTAAACATATAATATCCTGTCTTGATTTCCTTCTCTTTAGAGCAGTAAAAATTGTAATAATCTACAGGCAGTGGAGATTCCCCCTTGCTGAGGGCTAATGCATAGGAAAAGGCAGACTATCCTTCCCACCCTCGTGCATACTCTTGTCTGATGTGTGACAGTGTTTGGCTTTGTGCTCTCATGGACACTGCTGTGCTTAGCACTGGAGGGAGGAAAAGCTCACAACGTTTTTTTACTGAGGGTTATATAATTCTGGTAGGAATTGATCCTAACACCCCCAAGGCAAGAGCTGCCCTTACTTTTGAGTAAGAATTATAGATGTCTTCCAGCAGGGATAAAGCCTGCATGTCACTTTGGCAATCAAAATGGCAGTTCTGTGAGGCATTTGGAAACATATAAAGTGTTGTGCATTTCTCTCTTATCTGCAGCACAAAACCATGCATGACCAGTGCTATTTATAAAGCTATATTAATTAATGCTTATGTTGAGACAATATTAAATCTTTGAGGGCGTTTTTTGTCCCACTAATATTTATTTCATGAGCTATGTATTTTTCTCCACAAGGCAAGGGTTAGATTTTGGGTTTTTTTTTTACAGTTTCTAGTATATCTGGATTTTTTCCAGACTCCTTTTTTTCCTTTTTTAAGCCATGCCTTTGATACCTCTACCTCAGTGTCTATGACTTTTCGGAATAATTATTAACAGTGGCTCAGTTAGTTAATTGGCTAATTCCCTTTGGGAGGCCTGAAAAAAGGCCAAAAGACTCAAATATTGGTTACCTAGAAACAAGTAAAAATGTATTAGAGTGAATTTTATAATTCTGTGCAAGTTTTCTGAATTTGTAGTTTTTTGTGAAAAAAAAATAATAAATTAGTCTTGCTTTTTAATTATGATCAACTTTTTGCATATCTCTGCACTGAGCACAGAGAACATTTTGACAAGCATAAACATACACTTACTTGATGAAAATAATTTTCTTTTCATGATTACACTTGCTGACTCCTCATTACTTAAACTGCTAGAAAGAGATCTCAAGGGAGTGGCTTAGCCTATTCCCTTAAGGTCAAGAGCTTCACAAGTAGATATAATTGAGTTGTAGGGCAAAGATGAGTAAAGCTTTTAGGAAGCTAGGAAGAAAAATCCTCTTGATAAAGACATGAATCTAATTTCCAGACTGTTATTTTAGTACATAAATTGTCTAATTATATTGTATCTCACAGGCAGAATTCCTACTAATTTCTAAATCTGAGGTTCCTGTTCTGAGCCAGTTTCAGGAAGCCTTTTAGCAGTTCAATAAAATTCTGTATGATTTAAAAATGACTTTTGAATCCTGTACAGACATGCCTACTGTTGTTTTCTTCCATAACTTTAGTTAAGCAGTTGGGATGGCAGAGAGTGGTATTTTTCTAGGGAGAGTACTATTAGGATTTAGTGTGGTTTTTTTTTTTTCTGAACAGGTGTAGAAATGTATTTACATCAGTATCTCAACTAGGCTTAGGAAATAACTGTAGGAAAAATGGCACTTTTAGGTCACCACTCATCCCACCAATGTACTTCTGTAAAACAGATGAAATGAATTCACCCTGCAGCTTCTTCTAACTATAAAGGAAGCTCAAAACTACCAGTCTCATGTGGCCATATTTGTGTACCTTCATGCCAACTAACTAACTGAATTATGTTAAATAGGAGTACATAATCCCAAGTGTGTATACCTAAGGTATCCTCTGTCTGGGTGACTATATGGATCTGATAATAATAAGTGAAAAATAAGTACCCTCTCCTTACACTGAGATTGTCATTGAGATTGATCCTTACAATTACACTGATTCCTGGCACATTTATACCATATGCTTTTTTGTCTTTGAGCCTTTCAAACTTCTTGGAAATCATTGGAAATTTAGCTCAACCTGTAATCATGATGCTTGAGATGGGAGGAAGATTTGTGCTTTTTCTCCCAATTCACAATGCAATCACCTGAACAGTACTGCATTGTAAGGATTGCCCGAAAAGAGGCTACATATGAAGGAAATAATTTTTATGGAAATTAACCAAAACAATAGTATCTTTTAAGTAGTCTCCTTGGAAATTAATCTCAAAGTATAATGATGTTCTCTTTGTTATTTGTCTAATGTGCCAGTTATTACAGAACTAAAGAGCCTGCCCAGGGCTAGGTAGGCTTATCTGGAAAATAGCACACTAATGCCAAAGCTTGGGTCACAGCTTTCAGCTTTCTTTGATTCAGAGTTTAAACATAGATATTTTTGCACAGACCTGTAAGCATAAGTGACCACTGCTTAACCTGAGTATATAGCATGGCTGCCTTGAATAATACCACCTCGATGTACAACTTGTAAAAGCTCATTTGCATGAAGATGAGAAAAAGGAAAAGAAAAAGAAAAAAAAAAAAAAGAAAGGCAAAGAAAAGGAAAAGATTAAGAAACAGAAAAAAAAATAAAGAAAAAATATAAAGAAAAAGAGAAAGAAAAAGAAAGAGAAAGAGAAAGAGAAAGAGAAAGAGAAAGAGAAAGAGAAAGAGAAAGAGAAAAAGAAAAAGGAAAAGAAAAAGAAAAAGAATAAGAAAAAGAAAAAAAAAAAGAAAAAGAAAAAGAAAAAGAAAAAGAAAAAGAAAAAGAAAAAGAAAAAGAAAAAGAAAAAAGAAAAAGAAAAAGAAAAAGAAAAAGAAAAAGAAAAAGAAAAAGAAAAAGAAAAAGAAAAAGAAAAAGAAAAAGAAAAAGAAAAAAGGAAAAAGAAAAAAAAAAGAAAAAGAGGAAGAAAAAAGATAAATAAAAAGAAAAATATAAAAAAAAAGTAAAGACAAAGACTTTTCATTTTGTACCAAACTTGCAAATCTTTCATTTTACAGTTTTTATGCTCTACATTTGTCTATTTGATGAGGACCAATAGACTGGAACTGAGAAGGAATGTTCTCAGCCATGTGTATTTTAAAATTGTCTCCTTTTCTCAGCTTACAAATGTAATGCTCTGCATTGGAACTAAGTAACCACACACAAAAAAGGCTTTTGAACAAATTATTTTATTCAGTTTGATTTGTATTTGAATGATCCACAAATATTTCACGTGTCTAATAAATAATATCTAATTTATTGTACAAAGCATGCCATTTCAGAGTGAAGGAAAAGTGAAAATAAAACCTCATTTCATTTTTTTTAACATTTTTTAACCTTTTTTTTTTTCAGCTTAAGAAACTCAACTAATTAAACTTTTCTGTTAAAGGAATTTGTGTTGCCTGGTTTTGTTTTGTTTGAAGCCCAAAATTCAACAACCAAATATTAGTAAAGGACTAGGTTAATAAACCTTGTTATACAACAGAAAAGCCCTATTGTCATCTGCATACATTACCTTTTGAGAAAAGTTTGTTATGCATGATAGTGTCCTACAAATTTTGAGATGAAGCAAAGCCAGAATTCTGTTCACATTACTCATGCACGAATTGTGGTTCACAGAACTGTAACAATGAAAGCCATTTCGCAAAGTCTTTTAACGCTGAACTGGCAGGAACACTTTCTCAAGGGCTTTTCTATGCCAGCTCAATCCTTGGTCTCCTTTGTGTAGAAATGCCAAAAATATAAAATTTTGTTTGTGAGTTCTAATGGATATTGTTTTCCATTGGGGAGCAAGTCTGAAGAGGGTGTGTGCCCTCAAATACTTAGTCTCTTGTAGCTCTTAGCATGATACCGAAACATCAGAAGTAATTAAATAAAATGATATTGTAAATCCCAAGATAAAAGTGTAAGTAATGACTAATTCTTTGGTATTTTGTCAAAGCCCTCCTCATAATTTCAAAGCTCTAGTCAATATTCATGCAGCTAATTCTCCCTAATTAGATTTTTCTTTCCACTGCTAAAATGTTTGTGTGCTGATGAATAAATAATTTCTTAATGTTCTAAGGATATTTTGATCCAAGCTTTGGTTTTCAAAAAATATGTTTATTTTGAGACTCACACTAGTGAAGTAATTTTATATACATATATGTATTTTCCATTCCTTTATCAAGAAGATGAGTAAGAGTTCATAAAGGCATAAAAATCCAGTGCTCCATTTTATATTGCCCTGAGTAGCACTTAGAGAACATTAAACTATTTCCTCACTAGCTTTTCAAATCTCCAGTAATTCTTGCATCTCGTTCTATTGCATGTGGGTTATCTGTGGCTCTATACAGAGCCTTGAAGTCATACAACAAAAATAAGCAGTCTAATTCAACATATTCAACATGGTGTCACATCCAGCTGGCGGCCAGTGAGTAGTGGAGTCCCCCAGGGATCAGTGCTGGGCCCCATCCTCTTTAACATCTTTATTGATGATCTGGATGAGGGCATTGAGTCTATCATCAGTAAATTTGCTGATGACACCAAGCTGGGGGCAGGAGTTGACCTGCTAGAGGGTTGAGAGGCTTTGCAGAGACACCTCGACAGGCTGGACAGAGGGGCAGAGTCCAACGGCATGAGATTGAACACATCTAAGTGCCGGGTTCTGCACATTGGCCACAACAACCCCATGCAGTGCTACAGGCTGGGGTCAGAGTGGCTGGAGAGCAGCCAGGCAGAGAGGGACCTGGGGGTGCTGGTTGATGGTAGGATGAACATGAGCCTGCAGTGTGCCCAGGCAGCCAGGAGGGCCAGTGGCATCCTGGCCTGCACTAAGAACAGTGTGGCCAGCAGGAGCAGGGAGGTCATTCTGCCCCTGTACACTGCACTGATTAGGCCACACCTCAAGTACTGTGTCCAGTTCTGGGCCCCTCAGTTTAGGAAGGACATTGACTTGCTGGAACGAGTCCAGAGAAGGGCAACGAAGTTGGTGAGGGGCTTGGAACACAAGCCCTATGAGGAGAGACTGAGGGAGCTGGGGCTGCTTAGCCTGGAGAAGAGGAGACTCAGGGGTGACCTTATTGCTCTCTACAACTACCTGAAGGGTGGTTGTAAACAGGCAGAGGTTGGTCTCTTCTCCCAGGCAGCCAGCACCAGAACAAGAGGACACAGTCTCAGGCTGCGCCAGGGGAAGTTCAGGCTGGAGGTCAGGAGGAAGTTTTTCACAGAGAGAGTGATTGCCCATTGGAATGGACTGCCGGGGAAGTGGTGGAGTCGCCGTCACTGGAGGTGTTCAGGAGGAGACTTGACAGGGTGCTTTGTTACATGATTTAGTTGATTAGATTGTGCTGGATGATGGGTTGGATGCAATGATCTTGAAGGTCTCTTCCAACCTGGTCTGGTCTGGTCTGGTCTGGTCTGGTCTGGTCTATTCTATTCTATTCTATTCTATTCTATTCTATATATATTTGGCTCCAACACTTTCAGCTTTCCATGGTCCATAGACTAACAACTTTCACTGTTTATTGTTGGTGTTTTTATAAAGGATATATTTTACCTATCTTGATTTGTGTTCTGTTAGTTTTTGTTTGATGGTCAAGTTCTAACACACCTTACTATTTTATTTTTAACCACACAGAAGTTATTCAGCCTTTCAACCACAACTATCAAAAATGAAATTTGATAGTTAATTCTTTGTGCTGCAATATACAATGAGGAAAATGTAATTTTATGCCTTTGGATATCTGACTTTAATTTGCCTCTAGTTTGTTACTTTAGAAATTAATTTGTCTTCTAGATATGTCCATGAAAACGTAAAACTCACAGCAGTTAGTGACCACTGTGAAGAAGGAAACCAGATGAATCAAGATGTTAGAATATGCTATTATAGTTCTACCAAGGTTGAGGCAGAGATAATTAAGACCACAAAAATAGCCAGATATATAAATCAATTTCTTGCCTATTTGCTCAGACCCCACTCCAACATTTATAACTAAGGAATCATATTTTACAGGGCAAGGAAGTTCTAAGTTTTCAAGAGTACATGTGAAATTAATTGCATTATGATAACGGTGTTTTGAATAGCTTCACATGAGAAACTTGCAGACTGCTCATAGCTTGAAATCTCTGTGCTGAAGAATGTAGGTTTTTTCCTCTTTACGCGGTGAAAGCCAGCGCAGAATGCTTCTCAATCAGCCACAGAGATCTATCATACAGATATATTTGTATTGCTTCTCATAAGCTCCTTTGATAATTAGAAAGGGAGAGCAGCAGACATTTCTAGAGAACGTAAGCTGGATTCTGTTTCAGACATTAACATCAAGATAAAATAAACTGTGCCTTTGAAGTTCCTCTTTTGGTCTGAAGTTTTCTCTCTTACTTATAACAAAAGCCTAGGGTGAAAGCCTGTGCAATAGATATCTGCCTTCCAAGATGTGGAGATCTTAGAGAGTACCTTTCAGAGAGTTATTATTAATTTGGGTGCATAATTTTTTTTTTCCTTTATCACATTTCCTGATTTAGAATTTTTTGTCTAATACTAGTCTGACTAATCTTGCTTTCGATTTATTCCATAGAAATCCCTCTGCTGAGCTATGACACAGCTCACTTTATCTCACTGAAGACTATGAAATAGATAATTAAAAACAAAAAAAAAAAAAAAAACACACCAAAACTCCAACAGTTTAGTAGTGATTAATTTTTAGAGACCTGAGGATGTGGAAAAGAGCTGGAGAATAGAATAAATAGAATAGAATAAACCAGGTTGGAAGAGACCTTCAAGATCATCGCATCCAACCTATCATCCAACACCACCTAATCAACTAACCCACGTAACCAAGCACCCTGCCAAGTCTCCTCCTGAACACCTCCAGTGACGGCGACTCCACCACCTCCCCGGGCAGTCCATTCCAATAGGCAATCACTCTCTCTGTGTAAAACTTCCTCCTGACCTCCAGCCTGAGCTTCCCCTGGTGCAGCCTGAGACTGTGTCCTCTTGTTCTGGTGCTGGCTGCCTGGGAGAAGAGACCAACCTCTGCCTGTTTACAACCCCCCTTCAGGTAGTTGTAGAGAGCAATAAGGTCACCCCTGAGTCTCCTCCTCTCCAGGCTAAGCAGCCCCAGCTCCCTCAGTCTCTCCTCATAGGGCTTGTGTTCCAAGCCCCTCACCAACTTTGTTGCCCTTCTCTGGACTCGTTCCAGCAAGTCAACATCCTTCCTAAACTGAGGGGCCCAGAACTGGACACTGTACTCGAGGTGTAGCCTAACCAGTGCAGTGTACAGGGGCAGAATGACCTCCCTGCTCCTGCTGGCCACACTGTTCTTCATGCAGGCCAGGATGCCATTGGCCCTCTTGGCTGCCTGGGCACACTGCAGGCTCATGTTCATCCTACCATCGACCAGTATCCCCAGGTCCCTCTCTGCCTGGCTGCTCTCCAGCCACTCTGATCCCAGCCTGTAGCACTGCATGGGGTTGTTGTGGCCAATGTGCAGAACCCGGCACTTGGATGTGTTCAATCTCATGCTGTTGGACTCTGCCTGTGTCCTGTGTATTGTATGTATTGCATTATCTAGAAGGCATTAGACCTACATGTAAGCCACTGTGTATCTGGAGGCCAGGACTGATCATGGCATTAATGCCTGAGGCAGTGTAGAGGTCACCAGATTAGTACATAAGTATTAGGGATAGATGAGTACCTAGAGAGAAATTTTCCCTGCCTATGTTTAGGCACTTGTCAAAACAATAGATTGGTATAGCTCAGAAGAAAACTATCTCTATTTACAAAGTTTATACAGAGATTCTGAAAAAAGTATTTAAAGATTTAGGTGCATGTTATGAAAGTACACAGCTCTGTACTTGCACAGCATTGCTACATATCTTCTAGTGTCTGCCATCTGAGCTTTCATCACTTACAACCCTGTTAGTGTTTAACTGGAGGTTAAAGAAAACTGAGCTTTCTTTCTTTTGATTACTGGGAATTTCTAAGCTATTTGTTCTTCAAACTCCTTGTCTATTTACCATGACTGGCTGCCATTTATCTCATTTGTCACAGTTCTCCAAAATCTCAAAGTATTTAATCATACAGACAGATGTCTAGAGGTACTTTCAGAAATGCTGGGATGTTTACTCTCTATTTGATTTATTGAGGATTACATATTTTGAAAATCCTGTCAAACTTTTCCCCCAAACCCTTTTAAGGATAACAGAATCAGTTCAGGATCAAGGGTATTGGGTTTTAGCTAGACAATATCCTTCTGCAAAAAAAGTAGATTTTTTTTTTTATTATTATTCTTTACAAATATCTACAGCATTAAGTCCCTGAAAGTTAACTTGCACCTTCCATTACAGAACGGTGACTTCAGAGACACTCTTTATTGTGGCCCTGTACTCAGCACTGGTTGGGCCACACCTTGAGTCCTGTGTCCAGTTCCGGGTCCCTCAATTTACAAAGGACATTGAGACTCTTGAATGTGTCCAGAGAAGGGCAGCGAGGCTGGGGTGAGGCATCGAACACAAGCCGTATGAGAAGAGGCTGAGGGAGCTGGGGTTGTTCAGCCTGGAGAAGAGGAGGCTCAGGAGAGACCTTCTTGGTGTCTACAACTAACTGAAGGGAGGTTGTAGCCAGGTGGGGGTTGGTGTCTTCTCCTGGGCAACCAGCACCAGAAAAAGAGGACACAGTCTCAGGCTGTGCCAGGGGAAATTTAGGCTTGAGGTGAGGAGAAAGTTCTTCGCAGAGAGAGTTGCTAGCCATTGGAATTTGCTGCCCAGGGAGGTGGTGGAGTCGCCGTCCCTGAAGGTGTTCAAAAAGGAATTGGACATGGCACTTGGTGTCATGGTTTAGTAGTCATGAGGTGTTGGGTGACAGGTTGGAATGGACAATCTTTGAGATCTCTTCCAGTTTTATTGATTCTATGATTCTAAATGTATAATGTTTATATATCCACCTGGGAATACTCTAGACTAGAATTGTGACCGTAATGAAATTCAAGACCCCAGAAACATCAAATCCAGAAGATTTTTGTCTCTTTCCTTTTTCTTCCTAAAAAAAAAAAAAAAACCTGATATGAAATTGGAAAATTTATCCCAAGAAATAATTAATTTTGGGGTCTCTTTAGGGGACCAGTCTTGAGCATTCACCTGGACAACAGTTTCATTTCCTTTGCTGGTGTTATGCATCACTATCTTAGGCAAGCACGCTCTTGCAGATTATTACTATTAATCTTACAACTGTTGTTGCTGTTTATTACTACTACTACTACTATTACAGGCAGGAATTCAGGTTTCATTAGTAAGTTATTTGAAATAAACCCCAAAATCCAAGTATCTCTAAGCTTTGGCAAAACCTGCATTCAAAATCATAGTTACATTGCATGCCTTTTATGTGTGTTTTTTATCCAGAAAGAATTCTGCAGTTCTATCTCTTTGTTCACACTTTCTTCCTGGGTTTTTTAATCTGTACCATTGTAGGAGAGAAATGTTGATGGGATTTTATTGACACCAACTTCTCTCCCAATGCAAAATGCATAATTTGTCTACCATTAAACAAACATATGCCAATAATTCAGTGTTTACAACAACCTCTTTTTTTTTTCTCTTTTTTTTTCCCTTCTATAATTCAGTTAATGAAGAATGGTCACAGAGATATTTGAGGAACTAGTTATAAAATATATTCTGTTTCTCATTAAACTAGTTATAAAACATATTCTGTTTCTCATTAAACCTGTTCAGTTTTATAGGCATGAAAAGAGACATCAGACACGAAGTAAGGAATTAACAGCATTGCAAATGTTGCATATAAGCTACCACGACAATATTCTCTTTGTGTCTTAACTGCAACTTCTGTGTTAAATATCAAGCTTCAGACTCCAACTCAATATAAAGCTATCTGATAAGAAACATTTGTAGAAGCAAAAGAGATTTGTGGTGGTTCCTATAAACAACATTACAGCATTTCCTTTATTCAACTCCCAAGCAGGTAAGTCATTTTAACTATTAACACACTGTAAGCAGTTAAGTTTGCCTACCTCTAATTGCCTCAGAATTGTTTACCTTCCCAAAATGTTTAACACCTTTGTCCCAGAGGACCATAAGCTCTGTGCTGACACTGGATCCCACTGCAAATAGGACTCACATCTTCACATTGTGCCTTCACGCTATTGTCTCAAGAGGAATCCTTTCTCATCTACAAGACCACATCTCCATGCTGATAGCCAGCTGATGCTAGGGCTTGCTGAGAAAAGAGGCAACAGGGAGAGTTTGAAGCACTACCTGAAGGGAGGGTGTAGACAGACGGGGTGTGGTGAAGGCACATTATGCCCAGATACTGAATCTTGTCCCAGCATGTGGGCAAGTTCCCCCTCCTCCAGGAGGAAGATAAAAGCCAAGGCATTAGCCAGGCTTGCATGCACCCAGCGCATGCAGCACTCGTGCTGACACCAAGTATGGGCATAATTCTAGCTTCATGCTTTCTATAGGCTGAAGCCAGTTGTTTATGAAAGTGCCCATTGGTCAAGCCCAGCCTCGAGGAATCTATGAGTATCACCCCAGTTGGTAAAGAAGTTGCCCCCTCATTTACTTTGTCTCTGTGCTTGCTCGAGAGAGTAACTCTCGAGCTGCAGCCTTGGCCATTGAGCTTATTGTTGTTAGCTTCTGTTATACATGCATGCATACTGAAAGCCTCTGCATCGTTAAGAAGCCCACAGGGAGGACCTTCGCTGTTTCTGAGGAATCCAGCGTTGCCATAGCCAGTTGTATCGACCGGGAGAGCCCACCGTGTCACCGGAGGACTGGACCAACACCCAAGGGTAAGATCTGCCCAGTTGCTGGGGAGAAGGGACTTGATCGATACTGAGTGCATATATGCCTAGCCCCCGTAGCAGGAGAGGAGCCGCCGTATGCCACTCTGAGCCCTGTGAACCTCAGGGAAGACCAAAGCATTGTTCGTGCCTACACTGCACCGAACCCGGGACCACTCCGAGAGTCCCGCTGCTCCTTTAAGCTCAGTAAACGAGAATCCGCCGCCTAACGCAGCCGCATTCTCTCCCCGATGCTGTTTGCATCAGCCCCGAGAATCGCCGTGGTTGGGCCAACCCCCATAGCTTTGCCTGCTGCCGCGTCATCCTAGCCCACCTACCGGCCACCATCGTCCCACCTTGCCGTGCGAGCCACGGGCCGACCCCGACCAGGACCGACCCCTGTTGTCTGGAGGGAACTGAATATCTTCCACGTGCTTTCCATCCACTAGCACTCAGTTCAAAGTATCCGCGTTCAGCAGAGTAAGCGCTGACGCATAGAAAGATTGTAATATTGCTGTGTATAGCCAGAGGCCACCCGCGTCCCGCCGCGACCCTTCATTATATAAATATAGAGATAGCCTGTAACTAGTTCAATTAAGTCTCAATCATAACACTAAACCACTTGTGGAATCTACTTCACGAACGTGCACTGGAACATGTATATCAGTTGGTGATTCATCAGTTATTAATAGTTTGATAATTAATAAAAATAATATTTTCATAATTCATATTTCATATTCATAAATTTAATAATCTCTTCACCACATGGGGGCTGGACTCTTCTCCCAGGCAACCAGCACCAGAACAAGAGGATCCAGTATCAAGATGCACCAGGGGAGGTTTAGACTGGATGTTAGGGAGAAATTCTTCACAGAGAGAGTGATTGCCCATTGGAATGGGCTGCCCAGGGAGGTGGTGGAGGTGCCATCATTGGGGGTGTTTAGGAGAAGACTTCATGGGGTGCTTGGTGACATGGTTTAGTTGATTAGATGTTGTTCGATGATGGTCTGGACGCAATGATCTTGAAGGTCTTTTCCAACCTGGTCTATTCTATTCTATTCTATTCTATTCTATTCTATTCTATTCTATTCTATTCTATTCTATTCCATTCCATTCCATTCCATTCCATTCCATTCCATTCCCACCAATCAGTGAGGCCTTATCTGGATCTATGGAGATCTCAGCCTATGCTACTGCATAATCACAACGTCACCCAGATCCATGCTGGTAATTATCCTTTTTGCTTTGCTACCCCTTGGTTATTTCTTCATACTTTTTCTATGTTTCTAACTTTTACTCCAGCATATGTAAGGAAAATAAAGTCAAGTGTTTTTTTTTCCCAAATCAACTATTCAGTTCCATCGTGGTTTCATTTGGGGGATCCATAAAAAAGTCATCCCTCCTGCACAAAATGGATTGAGAGACACACCACCAGAATGAAAACTAGCACCATGGCATCTCTATTTAGACACTCCTAAATTAGATTTTATAATTTAGAGTAGACAGTTAAGCTCCCTGTATTGTCAGGAGGGAGGCAGAGTTCTCTATCTAATAGTTAACATTACACAAATACTCGATCATAATCTTAAGGTGCCAGGCTTGCAGACAGAGATGATGATTAGGTTTGTGATGCAGGCATGACATTTACAGTGAAAGGTTGGTAGAAAAAGTGGTCCCTCAATGAGTTTCTTGTTAGTAGAGAAGTATAAAATCCCAAGACCTAATGTGGCTGACAGATAGCCCAGCTGAGGTCTCAAATCCAAACTGAGTAACCTAGCAAACATTCACTTAATTGACTTAGAAGTCTGCAAGTTTTTATGCCAATCTGTTGTCAACAAAGAACCTACATAGAACATTATATTTCAAAGCTTGCCAAAATCCTAACAGATCTGAATATTATCTCGTGTATCTGAGTATTACCTTGTGCTTATGAACTTGTATAAGTAGAATCCCACGTATCTTATTCAACCCTGAATGAGTTAGGATAAGATAAAACAAAACAAAACAAAAACAACAACAAGCACCAGAAAATGCAAACAACAAGCACAAAAAACCCACAAACAAACAAAAGAAAAACCAACAAAGAAAATAAAACCCACATAAATACTCTATTACTCAGTGATGAATGAATTTATATGGGGTAAATCTTCTCTGTGTAATTTTGTAATGGTTGATTTAGATATTTTCATGTACAATATATTACCTGATTAAAAATTATCTTCTGAGACCTCTCTAAGGAAGAGAGATTAAAGTGTTCCAGTGTTCTGTCACCCTCACAGTGAAAAGCTTTTCTCTTACATTCACATGGACCCTCCTATGTTCCAACTTGCACCTGTTGTCCCTTGTCTTATCATTGGACATCAACAAGAAGAGCATTGCTCTATCCTCCTGACTCTCTTCCTTTACATATTATAAACATTAACGAGGTCACAGCTCAGTCTCCTCCTCTCCAAGATAAAGACACCCAGCTCCCACAGCCCTTTATCATAAGAGAGAGGTCCCATGCCTTTAATCATCTTTGTGTCTCTGTGCTGGTCTATTCCAACCAGTTCCTTGTCCTTGAACTCAGGGGCCCAGAACTGGACACATATTCCAGACAGGGCCCCACCACAGCAGAGTAGAGGGAGAGGAGTACCTCTCTCAGCCTACCAACCATACCTCTTTTAATACCCAGGATGCCATTGGCCCACATGGTCACAAGCGTTCATTGCTGGCTCACGGTCATCCTGTTCACAAGGACACACAGATCCCTATATTGCTCTCCAACAGGTCAGTCTGTACTGATACCTGGGGTTGTTCTTTCCCAGTTGCAAGACTCTACACTTGCCCTTGTTGAATTTCATTAAATTTCTCCCTGCCCAACTCTCCAGCCTGTCCCAGTCTCAATGAATAGCATCACAGCCACTCCTCCCAATTTTGTGTCAAAAAATTTGCTTGGTTCCTTCTGGTCCCTTTCTTTGCTTAGAAAAGAACAAGGAAGAATAGAATAGAATAGAATAGAATAGAATAGAATAGAATAGAATAGAATAGAATAGAATAGAATAGAATAGAATAGAATAGAAGTAAAACATGTTGGAAAAGACCTCAGAGATCAAGTCCAACCTATCATCCAACACCATCTTAATTAAACCATGGCACTGAGTGCCCCATCCAGTCTCTTCCTAAACACCTCCAGTGATCGTGACTCCACCACCACCTCATTGGACAGCCCATTCCAATGGCAAATCACTCTTTCTACAAAGAACTTCTTCCTAACATCCAACCTAAACCTCCCCTGGCACAGCTCGAGACTGTGTCCTCTTGTTCTGGTGCTGGTTGCCTGGCAGAAGAGACCAACCGCCACCTGTCTACAACCTCCCTTCAGGTAGTTGTAGACAGCAAGAAGGTCTCCCCTGAGCCTCCTCTACTCCAGGCTAAGCAACTCCAGCTCCCTTAGCCTCTCCTCATAGGGCTTGTTCTCCAACCCCCTCACCATCTTTGTTGCCCTTCTCTGGACACATTCCAGCAAGTTAACATCTTAATACTTAATAGATAATATTAATACATCTTAAAAACTTAGTAGATCCAGTACTGCAGAACAGTTTGAAAACTTTCAATGTTTTCCTTATGATGGCATGTTGTGTTTTGTAGAATAGATACTCCCTAACACTGTAGGAAGACAGCAAATGAGCAAATGTTCAGATCCAAGTGCAATAACACACCTGGATACTAGCTATTTTTATTCTCTATCTGTGCTAAGAAGTTAAAATGACTTATTTTTGAAAGGTACAGGTCACAGGCAAACACAGATTGGATTTTAAATGGGTGTCACTCCCATCTGAAAACCTGAAACTAACGCCATATATTAGGAACTGTAATATCTTGCAGTTTATAAGAAGCTAAAACAAACAAATATGACCCATCCTAATAAAACGTAGTTGATATTAAAAAGGATGCTTTCAACAGTCAATACCTTGAGTTCTTTCAGCAGTTTGGATAGTTCTAAAAATTATACAAGCCAGTAGCTATAGAAACTTAATAGCTTTTTCTCCCACAATAACCAAGTATTTTCTTCATCTGTTTGCTCTTTGGCAATTTAAATGAAAATTATCCTCAGAGTTGCTACCTTTAACTCATTTCTGTATAAGAAATCAGAAATTATTAGGCAAAGCTGTGTACACAGATTATTTTATTTTCTTCATTTCTGCTTGTTGCATCTGGAACCTTTAAATACAAATTGTATTTTGAAAAAAAATATTTATTTCTAAAATAATTATTAGATGTTTATTTTACACTGTTTTCTGAAGTGAAGAGATCCATAAAATCTGTAATAGTAGCTACCAAGTATTTTCTTGTAAAATTATTCTTTTGAAATAATTTCTGAGTTTAACTCTTATAAGTTACAATCTAGCAGTTTGTTTTCTTTTTAATTCTATTCTACAACACAGCAAAGCAAACCAAATAGTATCATAGTATCAGTCAGGGTTGGAAGGGACCACAAGGATCATCTAGTTCCTACCCCCCTGCCATGGGCAGGGACACCCCACACTAGATCAGGCTGGCCAGAGCCTCATCCAGCCTGCTCTTAAACACCTCCAGGGATGGGGCCTCAACCACCTCCCTGGACAACCCATTCCAAGGCTTCACCACTCTCATGGTGAAGAACTTCCGCCTCACGTCCAGCCTGAATCTCCTCACCTCCAGCTTCATTCCATTCCCCCGAGTCCTATCATTACCTGAGATCCTGAGAAGTCTCTCCCCAGCCTTCTTATAGGCCCCCTTCAGATACTGGAAGGCCACTATTAGGTCACCTCAGAGCCCTCTTTCCTCCAGACTGAACAGCCCCAACTCCTTCAGTCTGTCCTCATAGGAGAAGTGCTCCAGCCCTCTGATCATCTTTGTAGCCCTTCTCTGGACACGTTCCAGCACCTCCATAGCCCTCTTGGAATAGGAGCTCCAGAACTGGAGGCAGTACTCCAGGTGGGATCTCACCAGAGCTGAGTAGAGGGGGAGAATCACCTCCCTTGACCTGCTGGCCACACTTCTCTTGATGCAGCCCAGCATCTGATTGGCTTTGCGGGCTGCAAGTGCACACTGAGAGCTCATGTTGAGCTTTTTGTCCACCAGCACCCCCAAGTCTCTCTCCTCAGGGCTGCTTTCCAGCCAGTCACTTTTGCAACTTCACTTAAGTTCACAAATCAAACACTTGGACTTTCAGGAGTGTGTAAAACTGAATGGGATTCCTGACAGTCTCTTGTTGGTATAAATCTTGTTTCTAAACTTCAGTCAAGTAGGATCTCAACACCAACAGAATCTAGTGACATTTTTTGAATGACTTGTAAAATCATTTTCAATGACTTGTGATTCATCTTCAAGTAAGTAACATGCCTACCTGTGCTGAAGAGTCCTTGAATGTATCATTTAAGTGTGGGATGACTTTCTGACAATATAGAATCAATATAATAGTTCCTGTGCAACTTGCACTGCAAAGACACGGAAATGTAGCAAGTGGCTAGAAATCCGCTAGTCGTCAAGTTGCTGTACTGGAAAAGCCAATGAGTAGGAAATGTGTTTTTGCTGTCATTGAAGTGAACACAAAGAAATAAGGCAGCTCAGCACCACCAATTTCTATTTGTGCAAACCATAACATAGCAAAGCATTTTTGAACCATTTTTTACAACCCAATGCAGCCCTACAGGGTGGGGTCGGAGTAGCTGGAGAGCAACCAGGCAGAAAGGGACCTGGGGGTACTGGTGGACAGATGGATGAACATGAGCCCAGGTGGCCAAGAAGGCCAATGACATCCTGGCCTTCATCAGGAATAGGATGGCCAGCAGGAGCAAGGAAGTCATTGTATCCCTCTACTCAACACTGGTTAGGCCACACCTTGAGTCCTGGGTACAGTTCTGGGCCCCTCAATTTAAGAAGGACATTGAGACGCTTGAACATGTCCAGAGAAGAGCAACAAGGCTGGTGAGAGATCTCAAGCACAAGCCCTACAAGGAGAGGCTGAGGGAGCTGGGGTTTCTTAGCCTGGAGAAGAGGAGGCTCAGAGGAGGCCTTCTTGCTGTCTAGAAATATGTGATGGGAGGTTGCAGCCAGGTGGGGGTTGGTGTCTTCTCCTGGGCAGCCAGCACCAGAAAAAGAGGACACAGTCTCAAGCTGCTCCAGGGGAAATTTAGGCTGGATGTTAGGAAGAAGTTCTTTACAGGGAGAGTGATTTGCCATTGGAATGTCCTACCCAGGGAGGTGGTGGAGTCACCGTCCCTGGAGTTGTTCAAGAAGGGATTGGACATGGCGCTTGGTGCGATGGTTTATTTAGTCATGAGGTGTTGGGTAATAGGTTGGACTTGATGATCTCTGAGGTCTTTTCCAACTTTATTGATTCTATGATTCTTATTTACAAGCCTTACTTTGAAAATATACTTGAAATTATCTTTTTAATAGACAAAGCACAAGTAAGTAAAAATTTTAACAGAGAGAAAATTCTTAATTGAAATACACTACCTCAGTTAACTAAATTCCTATAGGTTCTCAAAAGGATACCAAGAATTTTGAATTATTCAGATCCCTGGGTGCAGTTCTGTGCTTCCAAAGTCCTGAGGTTACTAAAATATTCAATTGTAAACTATCTGTGGATAATAGGAGATGCTCATATTCAACAGAGGCACAATCTCTTGAAAATTATGTTATTTCTTTGTGTTTCTCCAGTTCTGGCAGAATTAACAACCATCCCAACATCCAAGAGAGATAAGTAGATATCTTTATAATTAACAAATGTTGTGGATTGAAACATGGTGATTGAAATAGTGATTTTTTTTTTACTATACTCTCTGTAAACCGATGATATAGAGCAACCTGGGGTAAACTTTTGTCAGAAATGTGAGTGGGTTGTGGGTTTTGGGTTGGGTTTCTTTTTGAGGTGCGGGGTTATTTTGTTTTTCCCTATGCTGTGAAAAGTGTCTGAGGGTGCTGGGAAAAAAGAAAATCCCTCTGTTTCAAGAAAAGAAAAAAAAAAAAAAGGGAAAAAGATTACTTGGATCAAGCAAGGAAACAGTGGAATGGGCTGATGAGCAAAATGAAGATAAGAGAGACCTTATAATCAACAATGTAAGGCTCAAAGCAGCTTATCCAAAACACCAGGAGAAGTTCAGGCTTGAGGTGAGGAGAAAGTTCTTCACTGAGAGAGTTGTTAGCCATTGGAATTGGCTGCCCAGGGAGGTGGTGGAGTCACCATGCCTGATGGTGTTCAAGAAGGGACTGGACATGGTACTTGGTGCCATGGTCTAATAGGCATGAAGTCTTGGGTGACAGGTTGGACTTGATGATCTTTGAGGTCTTTTCCAACCTTGCTGATTCTATGATTCAATATATGTAAATAAGGAAATGCCTACAGAAAAGCAGTACAGAGGAAGCTCTTGCACATCATCTGCAAAGATAGCATGGGATGTCTCTCTAAAGTGCCTGTACACAGCATGAGGACAAAAAGAAGGAATGAAAGGTCTGCATATGGATGAAATACTATAAACTCAAGGGATCATGGAAACATCGTGGTGTTGCTAAAAATTAAATAATGCCTTGGGTGGATACAGCATCTTTAGAAAAGGCAGGGAAGGACAGTGAGGAGAGACAGCTCTCCTTTCATGAGAAAGTAACATGAATGTGAGAAGCTCTGTCTAGGCACAGGTGGTGAACAAGCTGAGAGGCTGTGGGTCAGGATTAGGGGCCAGATCACTGTGAATATCATTGTGGGTGTCTTCCACCTAATGGAGGAAACATCACATCTGCAGAATCTGATTCTTATGATAGGCTTTAACCATCCTGATATCCACTGGAAGAGAAACATTACAGATAAGAATCAATCAAGAAGGTTTTTGGGAGTACAGAGGCAACTGGAGAAGCAAAAAGGGAAGATGCTTGCTATACTAGCTCATTCCTTTTGTGGTTGAAACACCTGCAAAAGCCCTTCTTGCTATTCTTTGCATTCTTTGCCAAGTTCAGCTCCAGCCACACCTTGACCTTCCTGACACCATTCCTACACAACCATGCAGTGCTCCTATGCCCTTACCAGGGTACCAATCTCTGCTTGAACTGCCTGTGAAGTTCCTTCTTGCCTTTTAGAATAGAATAGAATAGAATAAACCAGGTTGGAAGAGACCTTCAAGATCATTGCGTCCAACTTATCATCCAACACCACCTAATCAACTAACCCATGTAACCAAGCACCCTGTCAAGTCTCCTCCTGAACACCTCCAGTGACGGCGACTCCACCACCTCCCCAGGCAGCCCATTCCAATGGGCAATCACTCTCTCTGTGTAAAACTTCCTCCTGACCTCCAGCCTGAACTTTCCCTGGCGCAGCCTGGACTGTGTCCTCTTGTTCTGGTGCTGGCTGCCTGGGAGAAGAGACCAACCTCTGCCTGTTTACAACCACCCTTCAGGCAGTTGTAGAGAGCAATAAGGTCACCCCTGAGTCTCCTCTTCTCCAGGCTAAGCAGCCACAGCTCCTTCAGTCTCTCCTCATAGGACTTGTGTTCCAAGCCCCTCACCAACTTCGTTGCCCTTCTCTGGACTCGTTCCAGCAAGTCAACATCCTTCCTAAACTGAGGGGCCCAGAACTGGACACAGTACTTGAGGTGTGGCCTAACCAGTGCAGTGTACAGGGGCAGAATGACCTCCCTGCTCCTGCTGGACACACTGTTCTTAATGCAGGCCAGGATGCCATTGGCCCTCCTGGCTGCCTGGGCACACTGCAGGCTCATGTTCATCCTACCATCAACCAGCACCCCCAGGTCCCTCTCTGCCTGGCTGCTCTCCAGCCACTCTGACCCCAGCCTGTAGCTCTGCATGGGGTTGACCAGCAGCTTGACTAGCAGCTCTCAACTCCACCATGCTGATTTCTTCCTTTTCTTATTGGATTTCTTGCACCTTGCGATCAAGACACAATTGGAGTGCTGGGTCTAATTCTGGGCTCTGAAGTGCTTCACCACCCTCATTGTAAATAATCTATTCCTACCAGGAAGAAGTACTTTCTTTCTTAGAAAATTTATTGTCTGACTACAATATTTTTTCATCTAATACAGAGAAAAACTTGGTTTTATAGCCATTCCTTTTATTTTGCTCTTCCAGTTTGATCCTCAGTCTATTGCTAAGAGCTTCATAAGAAGAACCATGTAAGCAGGAGCAGCCCAATTAACTTCTGTTACTGCTTATAATTATCAAGGTTCATCTTTTTTCATTATTTTATGCAACATGGCATCATTAGTATTAATTATAAGAAAAACTATAATTTTTTAACAGAAAAATTGCTTTAAAAAAGAGGACATTATGAAAGTCCACTTATTTTCACTTACTAAACTATTTTTCAGGTTAAGTGCAAGACAGGCATCAGATTTAATATCAATTTCAAATGTATTATTCTTAATTAATAGCAGAGGCCTCAGTAAACATGCAGCAGAAGCAAAACACTTGTAAAAATAATCAAAGGAAAATGTAAAATGATCTTCATGGATAAGTAAAGCTCTGATCTGTAAACTATATGAAATCCTTCTATTACGACATGTTTAGCAATTTTCTCATGTGGCTATCAACATAACAGCAGAATAAGCAACCTTGAGAGCCCTTTTGCAAGTATTTATGAGTGATCATGCCAGTTTTGTCTATGGATACATTCATCTGACTTTCTGTTTACCTTTTCACAAAGATACATTCTGGCTGCAAGAAAGGTAATGTCACCTTAATTATGTTCTTGCCTTGGTAGCATAAATTATTTGTGCTTTAACATATTTATATTTAGCCTTCTCAATCTTTCATTTCTGTCCTCCAGTTTGTGAGCTCTCTGAAACTATTAAAGGAAGCACAGTCTTAGAGTGTATAACCTGGCAATGTTTATTATTGGTTTTCCCCTGTCATATCTCTTTGTAACATAGTTCATTGACTCTGAGAAGCTGTGTTAGCCAGTCCAAGAAGATGTAAAGGGGAAACTGTTCTTAGTTAAAGTACATTAAGATTTTATGCACGTCAAGGAGGTCATTCCAGCTGCTACATCTACTTTTCTATTATTCTAGAGCTCTGGAGATTGTTGACAGGCAATATGCAGCTTGTCATTTCTACATCATTAAACCAAAAATTGTCATAATGGGACTGAGTGTCTTAGGAGTACCAAAAGTCATAATGCACCTCTTCCCATCAGCTGTAGGAACAAGAAACAGTCAGTACTTCAGTGAAAAAGAAGACGATGTTCCAAACTGGTAACTCAGTACTTGAAAAAACTATTTCTTTTACTGTGCCCTTTTGACTGAGTCACTATTAACAGCATCATTAACTGCAATTCCTTGAATCAGTAGACATAAAGTTACTGAATTCAGATGGTTATGGAGCCATGGAAATCATGTATCATTGCCAGCAGCAGATCCAGCTCACTTTCTGAACTAATACTGTTGACTTTTCAGAGTTGTTGGTTACTGAAATTTGCTTTCACCTCGTGTACTACACCCAGCTCCTGTAGAAACACTGATAGATACACATCCACTTCAACTTTTAGGACAGCAGTTTCAACACCAGAAACTTAAATTTGTCCACATCACTTAACTCTGAGGCAAGCAGTATCACTTCAGAGAAGAAATAGACAGCATACACCACACAAACACATAGACACAAATCTCCCATGCACAAACATCTTCACACACACTGAAGTCCTCACCTGCTTTCTTGTACAAGAACTGAACTTCTGATTTTGAATTTCTCTCCTAATTTCTCTGCTTGCCCTCTCAACTTGTTATAACATTGTCAGTGATGGGGAATAGCCATCTTCAGATGGAAAGTCATCCTGTTATAAATGCATCTTTAGGATGACTCAACATACTGGCTCAGGACAGTCACATAGGTAATCAGCTCAGACTCCTAATTTACTGAAATCCTCACTCATGACAGATGAATTCCACCAGTGCCATATGAGGAGAGGCTGAGGGAGCTGGGGTTGCTTAGCCTGGAGAAGAGGAGGCTCAGGGGAGACCTTATTGCTGTCCACAAGTACCTGAAGGGAGGTTGTAGCCAGGGGGGGTTGGCTCTTCTCCCAGGCAACCAGCAGCAGAACAAGAGGACACAGTCTCAAGCTGCACCAGAAAAGGTTTAGACTGGATGTTAGGAAGAAGTTCTTCCCAGAAAGAGTGATTTGCCTTTGGAATGTGCTGCCCAGGGAGGTGGTGGAGTCACCATCATTGGAGGCGTTTAGGAAGAGACTGGATGGTGTGCTTGGTGCCATGGTTTAGTTGATTAGATGGTGTTGGATGCTAGGTTGGACTCGATGATCTCAAAGGTCTTTTCCAACTTGGTTAATTCTATTCTACCTTGTACAAGGAAAGTTTCCTTGTCCACAGCAGCTTCCACTGTTTCTCAGTGTAAAGTTTTCCAACATGCTACACTAAAAAAGCACATTTTGTCAGGAATATGCCTTTATGCACAGTTTGCAAACAAGAAGATTTTTATTTCACACGTTTTCAAGATGTAGTTTTGAAAATAATTTTATGAAATTACAAAACCATTGTGTTCATTGATAATACTAAATATTCATATAAAAAAAAAAATTAATGTGCCATTAAATTAAATATCTGTTACAAGTCTAGAAATGCCCACTCTTTATTCTGTTGTTTGTGTGCTTTCAAACAGAATCACAGAATAACAGAATCACCAAGATTGGAAGAGACCTCAAAGATCAAGTCGTACCTGTCACCACAGACCTCATGACTAAACCATGGCACCAAGTGCCATGTCCAATCCCCTCTTGAACACCTCCAGGGATGGTGACTCCACCACCTCCCTGGCAGCACATTCCAATGGCTAATGACTCTCTCTGTGAGGGACTTTCTCCTCACCTTGAGCCTAAACTTCCCCTGGCACAGCTTGAGACTGTGTCCTCTTGTTCTGGTGCTGGTTGCCTGGGAGCAGAGACCAACCCCCTCCTGGCTACAACCACCCTTCAGGTATTTGTAAACAGCAATAAGGTCTCTCCTGAGGCTCCTCTTCTCCAGGCTAAACAATCCCAACTCTCCCAGCCACTCCTCATAGGGCCTGTGCTTGAGGCTTCTCACCAGCCTTTTTGCCCTTCTGTGTACCCTATGTTCTCAACACAGCTTTTCATTGTATATTGCTCTCTTTCCTGAAGTAATAAAACTATCCAAATTTCTTGTGACCTAATCAATTTACCTTAAAATTTATGAGTTTATATGGGAAAGAATAAAAACTAGTATTCTGTGAAAAGTAAACAGGGAATTACTTTGTTTACATTTTGCATAAAACCTTGATCATAGAGGCCAAATATTGATTGTAATTGCAGTTGTTTTGGAGGACTTCTGAGGGGTTTTGTGAGTTAGTTGTTTGAGATTTTTTCACTTTTGGATATAGAGAAAGAACACTTCTGGTCTAAAATCTTATGAAAAGCTGATATCTCAATGGATAATACAAAACAACATTAAAAATTCCATCTGTATATGTACATATCATTTTAATATTAATGAAGAGAGGGAGAAATTAATGTGTCAGTTATGTCCCAATTTTTGAAGGACACAGTATTTTGGCTAATCTCAGTTTCTCACGACACTGAAACAGCAGTTTTCCTATATTGACTTCAATTGCATTGTTGTCTAGAGGTGCACACCACAAGTCCATACCAAGGAATTTTTTTTGTTATAGCCAAATGATTTTCTTTCTACTTTTAGTTGAAAGCATCCTTATGAAATATACACTGGATTACAACAGTGAATACAATAAATATAACATAGCTTCATAGTTAAAGTGAAAAGCATACAAATAAGCACACATGCACTGTTGAAGCAATAGCACCTACTCAACTGGCATTGCATCTAATAACAATCCCTGAATGTTTTTCAAAGATTTTGTGATTTTTTTTTTTAATTAGGAAAATAATAAAAATAAAGACTCAGAAACAATTCATTTTCTTTGGTTAATTGTCTTCCTAGGTGTGCCCTTCATCAAATATCCTGGAAAATCATTTTTAGAGATCCATCAAATTAACAAGTATACAAGTCATCTGTGAAGGTTCTCCTGCCCTGGAGCAATGTATTTTGACACCATAAATTAAAGGAACTATAGTAAACTCAGTATGCTATGAAGTTAATTAGCATAGTTTTATTCATTTTATAATTAAACATGTTTTAAACCGATCACATAACATGGAGAGTTGGGCAGGGAGAAATTTAATGAAATTCAACAAGGGCAAGTGTAGAGCCTTGCACATGGGAAAAAAACAACCCTGTCTATCAGTATAGGCTGGGTACTGATCTTCTGGAGAACAGTGAAGGGGAAAAAGACCTGCAGCTCCCAGTGAATGAAAGGCTGATCATGAGCCACCAATGTGCTCTTGTGGCCAGGAAGGCCAATGCCATTCTGGGGTGTATTAGAAGGGCTGTGGTTAGTAGGTTAAGAGATGTTCTCCTCCCTTTCTACTCTGCCCTGGTGAGGCTGCATCTCAAATATTGTATCCAGCACTGGGCCCCTCAGTTCAGGAAGGACTGTTTGAAAGAGTCCAGTACAGAGCCACAAGAATTATAAGGAGAGACTGAGGGAGCTGGGTCACTTTAGTTTGGAGAACGGGAGAGTGAGGAGTAACCTCATCAATGTTTACAAATATGTAAAAGGTGAGTGCCAGGAGGATGGCGTGAGGCTATTCTCAGTGATGCCCAAAGACAGGACAAGGGGCAATGGGTGGAAGTTGAGGAATAGGAAGTTCTATTTAAAGATGAGGAAAAAAAATCACTTTGAGGGTGACAGAATACTGGAATAGGCTGCCCAGGTATTGTCGTGGAGTCTCCTTCTCTGGAGATACTCAAAACTCACCTGGATGCCTTCCAGTATGATTTGGTATAAGTGATCCTGCTCTGTCAGGGTGATTGGACTAGATGATTTTTTAAGGTCCCTTACAACCCTTAACATTGTGTGATTCTGTGATTTCTAAGATTAAAGATCTTTCTTATATTTCTCCCTCCTTAACTCTTTCCTTAAACACTGTAACTCACTCATTGATCTTGTAGGGCATGTTTGTCCTGACATCTATGACAAAACAGACATTTACTGACTTCTAATTCAGTAGGAAATTGGGACAATTTGTCCTTACTCTGTTTGATATTTAAGGATAGAAACTTTAAGAAGGAAAGTACTTTTGTTTGTTTATTCATTTCTAATATTGACGGGATTGGCTTAGTAACAACTGTGGTTATCACTTCCTTTTACAAGGGTGGTTAAAAGAAGAGAGGTTAGGAATTATCAGTAATTAGTCCTTAGAGTAAAAGATAAAAATAGTTTGGGTAGGAGGCATGAAAAATTGGTAAAGGTACTATATATAGTATCTTTCTTTTACCTTTTTTTTTGTTTTTTCATGAAAGGTGTAGGTTTAGTGTGATGTGTGGAGAAAAGGACTGTTAAAAGATGAAAGGAAACTTACTCAGTGACTATCTGAACTGGTCATCTAATTCTGTTCTAAAAAGATAAGCATAAACTGTACAGTGATTTTGAACAGTTGTTCATCTGTGTAATCATGAAAAACACCCAGCAAGATAACTTTTCATATTTTCATTGTTGCTGATGAAGGCATGAAGAAAAAGAGGAGACAAAATGCTGCAATGTCACTGTATCCTGGGCTTTAAATGTCTTCTTAGTAATTTTAGACAGAACCAAGAAGTGAGTGGTTAAGGCACCTTTACCAATTTTTCATGCCTCCTACCCAAACTATTTTTATCTTTTACTCTAAGGACTAATTACTGATAATTCCTAACATCTCTTCTTTTAACCACCCTTGTAAAAGGAAGTGACAACCACAGTCACAAATCGGTTAAGTTTTTGAGCTGTGGAATGTGTCCAGAGAAGGGCAAAAAAGCTGGTGAGGAGTTTGGAGCGCAAGCCCTGTGAGGAGAGGCTGAGGGAGCTGGAGTTGCTTAGCCTGGAGAAGAGAAGGCTCAGGGGGGACCTTCTTGCTGTCTACAACTACCTGAAGGGAGGTTGTAGCCATGTGGGATTGGTCACTTCTCCCAGGCAACCAGCAGCAGAACAAGAGGACACAGTCTCAAGCTGCACCAGGGGAGGTTCAGGCTGGATGTTAGGAAGAAGTTCTTCCCAGAAAGAGTGATTTGACTTTGGAATGTGCTGCCCAGGGAGGTGGTGGAGTCACCATCACTGGAGGTGTTTAGGAAGAGACTGGATGGGGTGCTTGGCACCATGATTTAGTTGATTAGATGGTGTTGAATGATAGGTCGGACTTGATGATCTCAAAGGTCTTTTCCAACCTGGTCTATTCTATTCTATTCTATTCTATTCTATTCTATTCTATTCTAGTCTAGTCTAGTCTAGTCTAGTCTAGTCTATTCTATTCTATTCTATTCTATTCTATTCTATTCTATTCTATTCTATTCTATTCTATTCTATTCTATTCTAGACAGGGGGAAAAAAAACAAAAGGCCACAATACCCTGACAGAATCATAGACTCATTTCAGTTGGAAAAGACTCCAGAGATGGTTCCTCTACCAATTCCATGGGCAGCCTTATTCACTAATGCCTGACCACCTTTCAGAAATGAAATTTTTCCTGATATTCAGCTACACTTTGCCTTGTGCAGCCTGAGACCATTTTCTCTCATTATATCACTTCATACTAGGGAGAAGAAAACTACACCAACCTCATTGCAACCTCCTTGTAGGTAGTTGTAGAGAGCAATGAGGTCTCCCCTCATCGTCCTCTTCTCCAGACTAAAGAATTCCAGTTCCTTCTACCACTCCTTATGGTACTTGTTCTCCAGGACCTTGATCAGCTTTGTCGTCCTTCTCTGGTCACACTGCAGTGACTCAATGTCCTTCTTGTACCGAGGGGTCTAGAATAGAATAGGATAGACTAGACTAGACTAGACTAGACTAGACTAGACTAGAATAGAATAAAACAGGTTGGAAGAGACCTTCAAGATCATCGTGTCCAACCTATCATCCAACACCACCCAACCAAAGCAGATTCTAGAATAAGTTCTCTTATTTTCTGGGCAAAATTTCTGACAGCCGTACCAAAATGTAATGGTCAGAATGTCAGCACAATGTATATCTATTGAATTTCCTCTTTTGCTATGCTCTTATAAATAATATCTTAATTTACTTTGAAAGAATGATTGCAAGTGCTTTCGGACTTATATAAATGGAAGTGTTTCTTAGCAGTCTAGAGAAAACATACTCAAAAACAAAACAAAGCAAAACAAATTCTTTCCCCTTAGTTGTTGCCACAGTCTTTTTCTAGTCCACCAGCACACATAAACACTGATTTTAGGTTTTCTCCATTTTCCCTGGGCTTCTGTTAATACCACCTATGTCTTTGCCCAGTCTGACTCACAGGACAGTCATGCTCTGTTCTCAGAGATGACATCCAACGGATTGGAATGGTATTTAAAGATTAGAAAAAGTTTGGATTTTTATACAGAAATAAAATATGTTGATGTTCCTAACTATTTTCTAATAAGATTATACA
Organism: Melanerpes formicivorus; assembly: GCF_026170545.1. Lineage (NCBI taxonomy): Eukaryota > Metazoa > Chordata > Aves > Piciformes > Picidae > Melanerpes > Melanerpes formicivorus. The sequence goes on along the minus strand of NW_027142396.1, from coordinate 4,211,524 downwards.
ATTTTAGGTGCTTGCTCTTAATGTATTTTACTAATTGGCTGTGGGATATTTTAACATTAAATTATGATATAACTCAATCTTATAAATGCAACAGGTTCTGCTTTCAGTTATTTTCTACTACAGTTATTTATGTTTGTTGAACTTTATTTTAAGTGAAAAATAAAAAGAATTCAATTGAAGTGCCACTTGAACCCCTCCTCATTGAAAAGCTTTCTGTAGTTAAATGCATAGTTTCAGTTTGGCTTGTTCCAGAATTTGTATTTTCTGTTGATCTTTGGCCAACTCCTGATTCAAGTCCATTTTAACTCCTGTTCAAATAAAACTTGCCTCTCCTTCTCAGGTGCCTTGCAAACAAAAGAATTTATCATTAAAATTCTGACTTATTTTTTCTGGGTAAATTTAACCCTTTCCCATCCCTTTCTAAAGATGCTTTTGCTTCAATCTGGAATAGCTCAGTGCCAGCGGTTAAGATACCTGCACTGGAAGCCAGCTGTCCAGAAGTCTTCAGTTCCTCAGCTGATATGAAAACAAATGGATTCCCAATGTGGAAAACTTGACAGCAGTTTATGAGGAAAAGTAATAAACTTCCAAGAGTCTTCCAAGAATATCTATTAAGAAGAATAGAATAGAATAGAATAGAATAGAATAGAATAGAATAGAATAGAATAGAATAGAATAGAATAGAATAGAATAGAATAGAATAGAATAGGATAGAATAGAATAGAATAGAATAGACCAGACCAGACCAGGTCGGAAGAGACCTTTGAGATTATCAAGTCCAACCTATCACCCAACACTATCTAATCAACTAAACCATGTCACCAAGTGCCCCATCCAGTCTCCTTTCCTAAACATTTCCAGTGATGGTGACTCCACCACCTCCCTGAGAAGCCCGTTCCAATGGCAAATCACTCTTTCTGGGAAGAACTTCTCTGGGAAGAACTTCTTCCTAAATTCCAGCCTAAACCTCCCCTGGCACAGCTTGAGACTGTGTCCTCTTGTTCTGGTGCTGATTGCCTGGGAGAAGAGACTAACCCCCACCTGGCTATAACAATCTCCAGGTTGTCCCAGTTCCTGAGCAGTAGTTGGCAGTTTTTGGAGGAGTACTGGTCAGAGCACCCTAAACTGTAACAGAGGCTGTTCTAACAATTTAGTAATATTGACAATCAAGTTCCTCTGTTCATTTTTTAACTCCCTGACAGTTTTATTTAGTAATGTATACACATGTCTGTGAGTTCAGTGATATCAGAGGAATTCCTTGGATCTTCTCCAAAAGATGACTGAACATTCTAGTATATGTTATCCTGAACAGCAACAATATAATGTCTCTGAGTTTGCTTAATCACTTTATGAATACAGAAAAACAGTAGAATTTGCTGCACAATCTATGCTTCACAAAATCCAGTTAAATCAGGGTATGTCCAGGGGTAGGCAGTCATTGTGAAATATCTGGAAGTAATAGGGGAAAACAATTTAAATACCTTTTTGATTTTTTTTAGGAATTGTGCTGTTAGTCACACTGCCAGCACTTTCTGTCACTGACTCTTCTTTTACTAACAAACAAGCCTCTTCACCTTAAATTATACAGTAATCAGGTAAAACATTTCAACATTCTGTTTTTAATTTCTCCTCTGTGGGTTTTAATTAGTGGTTGAGTAGAATAGAATGGAATAGAATAGAATAGAATAGAATAGAATAGAATAGAATAGAATAGAATAGAATAGAATAGAATAGAATAGAATAGACCAGGTTGGAAGAGACCTTCAAGATCATTGTGTCCAACCCATCAACCAATCCAACCCACCTTAACAACTAAACCATGGCAGTTGATATTAACATACTGCTTGATTGTCTCCAAAATATAACTGAGGAATTCCTTCATAGCACATCTATAGTAATTTTGACCAATGTGGTAGAGGATATTGAATTAAAGGAATACATTGTCTTGTATGCAGTTTTTATATATTGCTTCTCCTGAAAATGAATCTGACAGAATATCTTTAAAAATATCACAAACCCAAAAAGTGTTTTAATATTCTTGTCATCTATCTTTGTAAAGCATATTGGTTTTAATAACAGTAAAGACACAGAGAGTGGTACTCACTATCCCACTCATAGTCTCACTCCTACCTAACACAAGTTGGCAAATCAAAGATTCCAAGAGTTTTTCAGGACAAATGAGGAGAAAGTTCTTCACAGAGAGAGTTGTTAGCCATTGGAATGGGCTGCCCAGGAAGGTGGTGGAGTCATCATCCCTGGAGGTGTTCAAGAGGGCATTGGACATGGCCATGGTCTAGTAGGCATGAGGTCTTAGGTTACAGGTTGGACTTGATGATCCTTGAGGTCTTTTCCAACCTTGATGATTCTGTGATTCTAAATTAGTGAACTAGACTTAATCTTATCATTATTCATGATAATTTCATCCCCATTTAGGCAGAGTTCCACAACAGGAAATTCAGGAAATCTAGACCCACTAGTCAATAAGGATTCTGCAGGTTGTTTTGACTATCACATACAATCAGGCCTTTGCTGGAAGCAGTTTCAGCCTCTAACATTCTTCACATTCAAATCAAAGCATATTATAAAATATGATTATTTTTTTGCTGCAGAATCTATTTTTAATTTAAACCAAAACAAAAATAGCCAAACAAAACCCCCACCCAATCAAACAAACATAAAAAAACAAAAACAAACAAACATGTACAGTCTTATTTTTAGCAGAGGCATCATTTGGATTGACCTGATAACAAATTCTGTCTGTCCTTTTTCCAAGGTGAAAAGAAGAATAACTGAAAACAGAAGGAAAGTTAGGAAAATGTATGTGTATACAGCATTTGCCCTGAGATGGTGCCTGAATGATACATACATGTATGGCATTCATCTTGAACATCTGAAGAATCAAGAAATCAATCTTCTTAGCTTGAACACTAAGAAGAATCTATGGATTCTGTAATCTAACTGTAGATCTTTTGACACTGTAGCTTTGCCTTTACCAAAAAAAACCAACAACAGTGCTATAGGTTGAGTTTTAATCTGCTGCTATTCATACCATCTTTCCTCATGCCAGCTTCAAACTGAAAGTGCTGGCTGGAGTAAAGTGATAGGGAGCTTGAAGTTTAGATTGTAACATGAGAGGTTTCCTGGTCTGGTTACTGCTTTTGGGTTCTGTTTTTTTGGGCACTGGTTTTCTTCCACAGCAATGGCAGCCAGACAGAGAGGGATGGGCAAGTAGCTCCTGGCTAGAGTTTTTAGCTTGCTGGTTTTCTACTTGCTGTTGTTTTCTTCTGTGCTTTTTCTACAAATAGATTAAGGTAACTGTGCATTATGTTATCTCATTTATATTAAACTCTTATCTTATCTGAACTCTCTTTTTCAACCCAGAATTTTTTTGAATGTGTGTTACTTTCCCTCACTTCTGTGTTGCAGGGGAAAGGCTGAGTTAAACTAACAAACAAATGAAAAATAAAACTAGCTATAACATCATTCTGCAAAGCTATAATGGAGAATCCTTGACTTCAGTTTGATGACAGAAATGTCTGAAGTTATTCCATTATGGGAGTAGGATTCAGAGTTATGGAACATTTCCTGAGATAATACATCCCACACTTCTGAGTCACACTCTTGTAGTTCACATTCACATTTCTTCTCTGAGAAAAATTCCAAGGCAGAAACAGAACTATTTCTGCTGATTAGAAAAAAAGATTGAGTAAATAAGGGTCAAAAGTGAAATTCTGCAAAACTTGGAAATGATAGTTACAGGACTTGTGTGTGCATGTGTGTGTGTGCACGTGGATGTATCATATGTTTCATGTACACAGAATGATAAAGACAAGTTATTGTCCCATCACCTAGTTAATAGCAGATCAGATATTATATTTGGAATTTGAGCACTAATATTGTTTTCCTGATCATGTGATTATCTTTATGATTATTGGCTGAGGGCTGAAACTTCAAAAGATGAGGAAGACCTCTAATATCAAGAAAGAAAGCATATCCTATCTAGAAATTATAATCCCTGTGACAATAGTCACAGATAGTTCCATTCAGACTTTGAGTGTTTGTAGATAGTTCATGAATATATTAGTAATTCCTCAATTATTGTTGGATTGCCACAAATTGTAGAGAATAAAATTCAAGTGCATTTTTGTCTAGAAGTATCTCACTGTCTGACAAATTCTCATGAAGCTTTAGTTTGGGATGTGGTTTAGGTCATTGTATGGTGGAGAATCAAACAATCACCAAAGCAACTTTTTTCAATGCTTTACCACCCCATTGTAAGAAAATTCCTTCCTTATACCTACTCTAAAATTTCTCTCCTTTAGTTTAAAACCCCTTGTCTGGCCACAACAAGCCTTCTTAAACATTGCCGTTTCTTTGTTATAGTACTGAAAGGTCTCAATAATGTCTCGCTGGAGCCTTCCAATCCCTGGGCTGAACAGGCCCAATTCTCTTAGCCTTTCTCCTTTGAAGAGGTGCTCCAGCCCCTGATAATATTTGTGGCCCTCCTCTAACCCCACTCCAACAGGTTCATGTCTTTTGTGTGCTGATGACTTTAGAGGTAGATACAGTTCTCCAGGTGAAGTTCCACCAGACAAGACTAGAGGGGCAGAATCACTTCTTTTGACAGCTGGCCTCACTTCTTTGATGCAGCTCTTGGACTTCTGGGTTGCAAGAGCACTTTGGCAGCTTCACTCTACTTAGCCAGCCAAGCCACAGGCTTTGTAATCACTCACTAGTACTGTTCCAAAGATGAGTCACAATGTAGGTCTAAAACCAAATTATCTAAGCATCTATGTGATCTACAAGTTTTGGAAGACTGCAGCTCAGGGTGCATACATTTCAACAATATTCATTCCATTTTAAAACATATAACACTGCACTCAAAGAAAAGTTGGGAGCCTTGGTAAGTCTTTGGAGGTCACACACTGCTCAGTACAGGCTTCTGCTCTTATGAAGGATACATAAACTAGAGTAGGGTAATGATTTCACTCTCTGACATGTCTAAACTACTACTATAAGAACATGGTATGTTCACTGATTTAGGTCTCCCTCAATAATGCAGTGATCTAATTAGTCAAACACAGCCAACAGAGGAAGTACTGCTTACATTCTATTTAATGTGCCTTACAGAGCAGGAATCAAGAACATTTCTTTCAGCATTTGTTGACTCAGTGCTACTGTTTTATTGTGATTTGGTCTTTAACTGAATATAATCTAATAATCACCCTTGATGAAAATATTAAACATTCAAACTCTGCATTGACTTCTTAGGTCTTTGTGGATAAGTGTAATATCCATTAACCGCTTCAACATGACAATAGTTTGTAAGTGATAGGCCTTGACACTTGTAGACTAAGGCCAAAAGACTTAGCAGAACAATTACAGTTATGCATATCATTATATATAGTTTCAAGCTACTTCAAACTGAGACAAAAATACTATTCATCCTATCATTTCTGTCCTGGAGGAGGCAGGTCATACAAGTGCATAAATGTTTCTTTCAGAAAGATTGCCCTTAGAGACTAATAGCAGCATGCTGGTTACACAGTGTTTATGCAGTGGTGATACATACACATAAGCCTGTAGGCTCAAGTGTACTCTAGTTTTATACTCAACTTAGCTCTCAGTGAGAAGTTTTCCTGGAATCAATTGTACCTATTCAAGACGGGCAGCAATTTAGTGCTAACCAACAGTGACTATAACAGCCAACTCCTGAGAGAAGGTCAGTATTTTCCTGCCAAGATAAATTGTGAATTTTGCCTCCTAACCTGAGGAAAGTGCTAAAATCATTTGCATTATAATATATTGTAATAAAACACGGTGCTGCAAAACCAGATGGTGCTACCCTTATAAGTCTCTTAACCCTTATAAAATAAACTGTCTTAGAAGGTATACTGCTGAGGTGTCTTCCCCTGAGCAAGGTAGTGTGGAAAGAGAGCTATATGAATAAGAGGTAGGAGGCAGGATCACTGCCAAAAATGTGTGCACAAATGACTAATTTCCATGATGAAAAATCATGGTGTTTCTTTAGAAATTCCCTGTGTCTACTGCCCATCTGTTTTACTTATGTGCACTTAATGATAAGGGAATTGTCCAATTTGGTCTTACAACTGCTGTTGGGGTAATATTTAGACTCTTGAAACCCCTTGTGTTCCTCAGTAAAGCCAGAATTTAAACAGTGGTTTGAGTCTGCAGCAAGTGCTCTTGCCCCAAAGACTACTGAAAGCAATGGGACTTTTAGAGTCAAGGTGTCCTGGTTGAAAATAATAGAGAACTTTCACTCTGCAGGATGTGTTCTAGAGGAACAAAATATAGAATAGAATAGAATAGAATAGAATAGAATAGAATAGAATAGAATAGAATAGAATAGAATAGAATAGAATAGAATAGAATAGAATAGAATAGAATAGAATAGAATAGAATTAACCAGGTTGAAAAACAGCTTTGAGATCATATAGTCCAACTTATCATCCAACACTATCTAAGCAACTAAACCATGGCACCAAGCACCCCATCCAGTCTCTTCCTAAACACTTCCAGTGATAGTGACTCCACCACCTCCCTGGGCAGCCCATTTCAATGGCTTATAATATTACTACTAATAGTACTACTACTACTACTACTACTACTACTGCTGCTGCTGCTGCTGCTACTAATGCTAATAATAATGGCTAATAATTAGTAATAATAATTTTGTTAACCTTTAACAGATATTAGAATAAACTGAGAAGGAAAGTATGTATTAGAATAAACCAAACCAGGTTGGAAGAGACCTTCAAGATCATCGTGTCCAACCCATCAACCAATCCAGCCCACCCAAACAGCTAACCCATGGCACCAAGCACCCCATCAAGTCTCCTTCTGAACACCAATATGATATTACTCCCTGAATAATACAAAGACAGATAGAGCTGTGTTAGCAATTACCATAGTATATTTCTTATCAAATAAAATTTAATAAACCATAGCCCTACTCAGAGTGTTTTGTAGTAATTAAGCTGCCACTATACTTACTACTTTAAATGATATTTTATGAACTTTAATATCTATCTAGAAGCTGAATATTTTCTTCTCTCAAGAAATAAAAGTGAAAGGGTTTTTTTTTTAATTGTTTATTAAAGGGTTATAGTGTACTTAATGAAGGTCAGAATCCAAGAGATTTGCTAAAAATAAATTGCCTAAATTAAAAACAACCACAACCTCATTGTACTGCATGTATAATCTTGTGCGCCTTAAAATATGTCTTTTCCACATAATGAAGTGCATGTACAGAATGTGGAAACCTTGTGCTGAAACAAATATTACATGTGCCCATAAATTAATCTGTCCCCTTAGGAAAATGAAATTTCACAATGTAATTACCCCATTTCTTCACTGAAGACATAAAGGAATTTATGGTACTAATTACCCTGATAATGGAGAGGGATTTTTTTTTTTCCCCTCTTTCATTGCAATCTCACCTAGAAAAATATAGGATGATGTAACTCACTGAATTCTGCAGTGGCTCTGCTGTTGTACATTTATTAGAAGAAACTGAGGCATTTTGATAGTTTTGGGTTAACCTTAAACATAAATGTCCCACATGGCAATAAATATAAGCTTCCAATATAATACAGAGGATGTTAGAATGTCATTATCCTGCTGCTTCAAGTTTTCTCCTAATACTTTTCTAGGTAAAAGTGCTATTAAACTGAAAAAACCCCCAAACCCTCACATGCTTATGTGACATTTGTTTTCCAAATTTTTGATTCTCCAACTGTTTGTATCACTTTGTATGAAGCATCACAGATAATCATGTTCTTCATCATAAGAAAGCTTTTATTGAAGGATTTTTATGCTTATCCTTATGGCTATCCTTAAAAGCAGAAGTGTTTATATGTAAATCTTAAAATATGGATTTTTTTATAAAAAGAGGTGAGGAGAAAGCTCTTCACAGAGAGAGTTGTTAGCCATTGGAATGGGCTGCCCAGGGAGGTGGTGGAGTCACTCTCCCTGAAGGTGTTCAAGAGGGGACTGGATGTGGCACTTGGTGCCATGGTCTAGTAGTCATGAGGTCTGTGGTGACAGGTTGGACTTGATGATCTTTGAGGTCTTTTCCCAATCTTATTGATTCTATGATTCTATTCTATAATTTCTCTAAGTCTTTCATAACCTCAAAATTGTTCACAAACTGAAACTATGTTAATTTTCTAGGAGTAATTCTCTCTAACAGTTTAGAATACATATCAGACAGCTAACAAGAGAGACAAATTTAAATGTAAAGATTACCTCTGTCGACTAAAACATATCAACCAACAGAAAAGAAGACTACACACACACAGAAGTTTAGAAGTGATATCCTTCCCTCCAAAATTCCCAAGTCAATATTTGGGATTGGATGAGTATCTCTTTGTGTGTGTGTGTGTGTGTGTGATTTTGGTGTTGTTTTTAACAAATATGGTTTACAAACCACAGTAAGAATAGACAAACTAATGAAGTGCCGCACATCAATCAGGAAAAAGAATTCTGGTGGTGATTGTGGTGATGCCTTAAAATTATCATCAGCAAGCAGACATAAGAAATCCAGTTCTGATGATGCTTCCTTTCAATTTTTAGAATAGAATAGAATAGAATAGAATAGAATAGAATAGAATAGAATAGAATAGAATAGGAATAGAATAGACCAGATTGGAAGAGACCTTAGAGAGAGAGACCAAACTCCTCACCAGCTTTGTTGCCCTTCTCTGAACACGTTCCAGCAGCTCAACATCTTTCCTAAACTGAATGGCCCAGAACTGGACACTGTCCTCAAGGTGTGGCCTAGCCAGTGCTGAGTACAGGGGCACAATGACCTCCCTGCTCCTGCTGGCCACACTGTTCCTGATACAGGCCAGGATGCCATTGGCTTTCTTGGCCAGCTGGGCACACTGCTGGTTCATGTTCAGCCTACTATCAACCACCACCACCAGTTCCCTTTCTGCCTGGCCACTCTTCAGTCACTCTGACCCCAGCCTGTAGCACTGCATGGGGTTGTTGTGGCCAATATGCAGAACCTGGCACATGGATGTGTGCACACAGTGAGGATTGGCATAGCTGTCTTCTCACGTGCCTGCTGCTGGTGATCATTACGTCACCAGCAGCAATTTAACTTTTAAAGAAAGAAATAAATGAAAAAAAAAAAAAAAAGAAAAAACCTGACAAAAAAAAAACAAAAAAAACCCCAACACAACAAACAACCAAAAAAAAAAAACCCATTCACTCATTTGTAAGATCATGAGTCACCACACTTCTTTTCATTCTGCCTACACTGATAGCCCATGAAAGCTAAAAATACAGAAAGCTTTGCAACTATTTCATCTTGTGGGATAAAGGCCACACAAATGTTATTTCAGATACAAAGCTAATTAATTTAACGGAAAACAGCTAGAGGCAAACTAGTAAGGTATGTTCTGTCAATTCAACATTTGTAGAAGTTCATTTTGTTCCATTAAGAGTTGCAGAATTGCACAGTTTCAATTTGGAGACTAGTTTGTGTGGTCTATCCATTTGTGATTTAATATGACCAGTTCACATGAGTTGAAGTTGTAGGTGCAATATCCCTTTTAGTGCATGTAACTCTGTAAGATGCATACAGTGAAAATGCATGCAATACAATAGGAAAAATATGTTTCAGATGGTTACAGGATTTGATTTAGCCATACTTCATGAAGATTGGCTACACAAAGGATGGAGTGATTTGTAAGAATACAAGATGCTGGGGCAATTGGCATAACATGCACTGGAGTTGGAAAGGTATTTCAGCTTCTGTCTTAAGGGCTGTCCTGACGATGACTGAAAGCACATTGAACTGTATGTGTACTATTAGAATAAACCTTTATTAGAATAAACCTTTATTAGAATAGAATAAACCAAACCAGGTTGGAAGAGACCTTCAAGATCATCGTGTCCAACCCATCAACCAATCCAACCCACCCAAACAGCTAACCCATGGCACCAAGCACCCTGTCAAGTCTCCTTCTGAACACCTTCAATGACGGCGACTCCACCACCTCCCCAGGCAGCCCATTCCATAGCGCAATCACTCTTTCTGTATAGAACTTCTTCCTAACATCCAACCTGAACCTCCCCTGGCGCAGCTTGAGACTGTGTCCTCTTGTTCTGGTACTGGGTGCCTGGGAGAAGAGACCATCATCAGCCTGTCTACAACCTCCCTTCAGGTAGTTGTAGAGAGTGATAAGGTCACCCCTAAGTCTCCTCTTCTCCAGGCTAAGCAGCCCCAGCTCCCTCAGCCTCTCCTCATAGGGCTTGTGTTCCAAACCCCTCACCAACTTTGTTGCTCTTCTCTGGACTCGTTCCAGCAAGTCAACATCCTTCCTAAACTGAGGGGCCCAGAACTGGACACAGTACTCGAGGTGTGGCCTAACCAGTGCAGTGTACAGGGGCAGAATGACCTCCCTGCTCCTGCTGGCCACACTGTTCTTGATGCAGGCCAGGATGCCATTTGCCCTCTTGGCTGCCTGGGCACACTGCAGGCTCATGTTAAGCCTACCATCAACCAGCACCCCCAGATCCCTCTCTGCCTGGCTGCTCTCTAGCCACTCTGACCCCAGCCTGTAGCACTGCATGGGGTTGTTGTGGCCAATGTGCAGAACCCGGCATTTGGATGTGTTAAATCTCATGCCGTTGGATTCTGCCCATCTGTCCAGCCTGTCCAGGTCTCTCTGCAGAGCCTCTCTACCCTCCAGCAGATCAACTCTTGCCCCCAGCTTGGTGTCGTCAGCAAATTTACTGATGATGGACTCAATGCCCTCATCCAGATCATCAATAAAGATGTTAAAGAGCACAGGGCCCAGCACTGATCCTTGGGGCACACCACTAGTGACTGGCTGCCAGCTGGATGTGGCACCATTCACCACCACTCTCTGGGCTCGGCCCTCCAGCCAGTTCCTAACCCATTGCAGTGTGCTCCCGTCCAGTTGGTCCAGTTGAATTCCCATCTACATCCCATCTACTTCCTAGGATGTGTCTCAGCTATAATATAGTTAAATTCATTTTTCTGTGTTATTCCCTGGTTTCCAAAGGAAGAAAATGTAGTCATATACAAGTCAAAAGTCATGGTGTGTCCAGATAGACTCAATATTGTATATATTGCATTGTATATACATATATATATAAAGCCTATGCATCTTTAACAATGAAACAGAATCACAGAAGCATTCAGGTTGGAAAAGACCCTCAGGATCACCAAGTCCAAGCCAGAAGCCTACTCTTCAAGGCTCACCCCTAAACCAGATCCCCAAGCACCAAATCCAAATCACCTTGAAACACAGCCAGGCTTGGGGACTCCACCACCTCCCTGGGCAGCACATTCCAATCCCTGACCACTCTTGCCCTGAAAAAAGTTTTCCTAATGTCCAGTCAAAACCTCCCCAGTAGCAGCTTGAGGCCATTCCCTCTTGTTCTATCACTAATTACCTGTGAGAAGAGACCAGCACCAGCGTCTCTACAACCTCCTTTCAGGTAGTTGTAGAGAGCCATGAGGTCTCCCCTCAGCCTGCTCTTTTCCAAATTAACCATTCCCAGCTCCTTCAGTCGTGTTAATTCAAATGTTATTTATCAGTACTATCATTTAAATCAGCATAAGCAGCATCAAAGTCTGACCCTGTAAATATTGTCTATTTTGTACATATTCGTTGCATTTCATCTTAGATTGTAGTTTTGCTTGTAAATACAGCTGCATCTGCTTCCAACTGAGCTGGAATGGCAGTGTTATGCTGGGGCAGGGGGGATTTCAAGCCACCACAATGGCTATACAGTAGCCCTGGGTCTAAAGAGTCACCACTCAGACCATTTCATGGTACAGGTCACACAGGTTCAGAACTGGCTGAGCAGTACTTAGGGTCTCAGTGCTTCAATTACTAGGTGATTATACCATGATTGACTTGCAGTCCTCCTCCACAAAATGTCCAAGAGCTGGCTAAGCAAACTCATCCTGAGCAGCACTCAGGGAAGTGACTCATTTCTGGTTCCCCAGAGTGGAGGGGCAGATGCATTGGTTCAGTGTAAGCTCTCTTTGTGGAGAGCAGGGAAGCACACAAGCCAGTTGAATGGATTCCTCTCTGCAGCCCTTCTAAGACATCTTATTTCACAGCACTGAGTCTAAGTACACTAAATAAGACTGTGTTTTGTCAGGCAGATTCTATCATCTCTCCCATTCCAGGACAGCCTGCTAAAGTCTAGTGAGGCTGGATGTAGCTTGGGTGGCATGGACTTCCCACAGTGTCAGGCTATGGCAGAAAAGGGATGAAACCTAGAGATGTCTGTGCTCAGAACACAAACCCCTCTTCTTCTGTCAGCTCCGGGTGGCAAGCAGCTACCCTTGAGTAATATAAACATCTCCTTCATAGAAAAAAATTCACTGCAACATTAAAATGAGAAGAAGCCACTCTCCCTTGCTGTATTGCAGAGAAGGAGATCCTATGTGATGATCTCTGAGGTCTTTTCCAACCTGTTTGCTTCTACGATTCTATGATGATTCTATCCCATCAACAGCCTCCAGTAACAGCAAGGCTCAGAAACATTTTCTGTGCAGTCAAAATCATTCTGAACAGAGAGTAAGAAAAGTTCACAGAACAAACAACACACTATGAGCATTATCAGTCTCAATACCATGAGTTTCTCAACACACAGCTTTCCTACTCAGTCTGTCCTCTTCCCAGACCATAGTGTTTCCCATTGCAGGGTTCCCTCAAAAAACTGAAACTGGGGCCTTCAGTTTAGGAAAGATGTTGAGATGCAGGAACATGTCCAGAGAAGGGCAACAAAGAGGAAGAGGCTGCCCAGAGGACAACATCTCTTCTACAGCCAAAACTGCAGCACCCTCCCTCTACAGACCAAACATCTCCTGCAGCACCTTTCCTCCACAGACTCAAACTGTCTTGGGGGCATGAGAGGTGTAGTAATATAATTCCTTTCCTCTTCTTTCTCTCCCTTCTCTCCCTCTCTATTTCCTCTCTCTCCCCTTCTGATCAATCCACTTTATTTGTGTCATAAATAGCCTTACTGTTGATATTTTGGCCTCGTTTGCACCTCTAATTTCATGACATGGGACTATTCAAAAGAACTGAGTCTCTTTCCCTCTCTGAACCAAGACAATGACCTTCTACCCATGTTGATTCTTTCCCATATGTCTTTTCTGCTATTACACCTGTTATTTCCACTATTACACCTGTTATTTCCAATGTTTTATTTAGTTCTGTATTTTGATTGCATGATGAAATTCAGTTGGACACCTTCACCTGACCTGTGCTGACAGATATCAATGTTAAAAAAAAGTAAAATAAATAGTTTCTGATCTTCTCACTGAGAGTATTCATTGGCACTTTTAAGCAATATTATCACTGTAGTGAAGGATGCTTAATGTCAGGATTGTGCCCCAAACATTTGTGTAGGATATATTTCTCTGTGTGTTAACCCTCCTTTGTTCCCCCTCCTTTCTGGAGGCAGCAGGGGGGATCCTGGCACCACTGAGTCCAGGTAAACAGCCTACCTGGGCGTGGTCTCACCCTTGTAATACAAGAGGCAGGCTATATGTTTGTTTCCCTGGGTATAGCATATAATTAGGCCATATTTGGTAGGTGTCACTTCATTGGGTAATGTTTGCGTTAGCAACAGATGCTTTTTGGACCAGTGTTCACTGGGGCAAAAGGTAAATAGGGGTCGTTTGGTAAATGAGCCCCCCCACCTCGGTGCTGAAGCCTGTGTGTGCGCGTGCCAGTGCTTCGGGAGGCCTCGTGGTCCTTTTGCCACCGTCACCCAGCTGCGTGCGGTGCCGTGGACAGCACTCTGTGGGATCAACCGCTGCGTGATCCATCACTTAGGAGAAAACCTGGTAGACCGTGTGAACCAGTGTTGCTGACCTGCCACTGCCCCCCTCTGAGCGAGGAACCTTTTGTATCCTGGGAGAGAACAGCAGAGCCACGTGGTGCAGCCACGCGGCCGGTGACATTTCCTGTCTCCTTATTACGGCACATCCGTGCCACGTTGTCTGGACTACAAACATTATTAAGGAAAGACTCCACGAAGTTCTCAGCTTGTGAGTAAGCCAAGCCCTTCTTTACAGAGCTTCAGTTAGGATAGCGTTTATATTGCTCCAGGTGGAGGGTTGCCGGTCACTGACCAACCGCTCCCCCGCCACTCTCTGACTCAGTTTCGATTATAAGTTCTGTGAATCATTTTGATTTAAATGCCCATACATAACATTCTGTAAAGATAGTTCCACTAACCGAATATTGATACCTGTGAAGGGTGACTGTAAATACCCCGTTACAGAGTTTGTACATATATATATATAAATAAACTTATATTTTCATTGATGGATCTGCCGCGCATTTCTGAGGGCATATCCACTACAATCACACATATCCTTTTTATGGAACCATAGAATCATTAAGGTTAGAAAAGACGTCACAGGTTATCAAGTCCAACCATCAACCCAACACCTCCATGGCCACTAAAACATACCCCTCTTGTGCAACCTGAGGCAATTTCCTATCATACTACCAGTAGCTGCGTGGGAGGAAGTACTGACCTCACACCCCAATATAACCTCCTTTCAGGTATTTGTAGACAGAAATAAGTTCTACCCTCAGGCTTCTTTTCCCCAGAAGAGGTCAAAGGTATATAAATAAGTACCTGAGCAAGTAAAAAAGATTATCAGAGACAGAGAAGGGCTATTTTTGGGTTTGGTTTATTTGGGTTTTGTTTTGTTTTCTTGAAATAAGAAATCATTAAACTTATTTTGATGTAAAAATTATATTTACCTTTGACCTAAAGGCCACATTCCAAGGTATTAAAACCTAGGCAGATCTTGATTTTTCCCTCATTTTCTGGGGACATACAAATAGATGAATTTTTAGGAATTTTAAAGAGAATGTCTACTGCATTTATTATTTGCTGTGAATTTCATTTTTCTCATCTCTGTTAAAGCAAGTTTTCAACTCTCTACTTAATTGTATGCACTAGAGAAATTCTTCTGCTTCTTATGAAAAGACTGCCACAGGATGAAAAAGTAGGTTGGGTGGATTTTTTGTTCAAAGGCCTCATAGGTGCCTACATATTTTTTCCCATGTGACACTGAGATGAAAACAGTTATATACAAGACAACACAGTAGGACAAAATGTTTGAAAGCAAGAGTAAATGCAGATACAGTTACTTTGCATAGCAGATCTAAAAAAGAAGACAGAAAAAAAAGTGAATAGAAGATCCAAGAGAAAGACTAAAATGAAATGTCTACTTTGACTTATTTTTGAATGCAGGCTATTGTATAAATTCAACACTACAGTGGCTGAGATGAACATGGATGTGTCATTCATCTGTATTGCAGTGTCTGCATGAGCTGCTACAAGACTCCTGCAATCCTCAGGAATCACCAGTCATGCTATGATGCTGTTCTGCTTGCAAGTGCAGAAAGGATTTAAGAGAAAAACATCTAGATCTGCTCTTTTCCTCATCCTAACTAGATGTGTTAATCTCTGGTAGTTTGATTAATTGTTTGTTTGTTTTTCTGTTGTTCTTTTGGTTGTTTTTGTTTCTTTTTGTTTGTTGTTGTGGGTATGTGTTATTTTTCACTCCTTATCTAAAACCTCTGCATATCATTGCTAATGGAGTATGTGAATTAATCTCTGCATTATGCAGGTACCAATACTCATAATAGTCTTTCATCCCAATGACTGGAATATAAATGGTCTAATTAGTGATTGTAGTAATCTGACTTAAAGATTACTCAGCTTTTAATGTAGTTTCTTAAGTCATATAGAGAACTGGAAAAACAGGAATAGAATGACAAATGAAGAAGTCTCACCTAACAAAATCAGCATGTAGTACATCCATGTTATTTAGCGATGCAGCAAAATGTGACATCTCAACTCAGTACAGAGGAAAACAAAACAAAAACTATATAGGCATGTATTTTAAAATAGAAGATAGAAAATCTGTAAGCCTTCTACCTAATAGCTCATGTATTATTTTCTCTCTTTGTAGTTAGAGTGTGCCTCTGTATTGATTTTATTTGAATAGCCATGTATGTGATGTTCAGTATCCAACTGAGTTTTGAATAAAACTCTGAACCTACAATTTATAGGCAATATTGTGATTCCTCTGTGATAAACTGAGCTCCTTAATAATCACCTTTCTGTGCCTCAGATGAACATAACACATACAGGTTACAAGTTTAAGAAGAGTAGGTGTACAAGAAAAATCATATTTAGACAACAAATGCATGAACTGGAAATGACAGATGAGCAGAGCATCTAGTGTTTCAATTTGAACAGAAGAGACATCCTGTACTTCTGGGATCTAGTCTCCAGGCAACTAGAGATCAGAATAAAACATTCATTTACTTCCTGTTCTACAACAATAGTCTCTGAAAAATATGAGTAAAGAGCAAGAAAATAAGAGAATGTGGCAGGCAGGACAAAGTTTTGTTATAAAATATGTGGTAAGGGGAAGTCTACTTCAAAAGTAACTTTATTTTTTTAGCTGATCTAATGGTCACAACTTCAAGTATATAATAAAAAACCAGTTCTAGACAGCTGAAGAAGTAATCTTTACACCTCAACTTTTCAAGAACATTTGTCAGCCCTCATGGAATCATCACCATATTAAATATTAAAAGAAAGTGGTATTTTCCTGGGGGAAAACATATACACAAGATTCAGGAGCACCTATACTAAATTAAGTTGTCAATATATTTTATATTCACAGTAATGTACCTACCACTGTTACGTAATACAGTGAATCTCCAGTCTGACTATGCTTTCATTACACTGAGGACTGACTAACTATATTTGCAAAATTGATCCATTTTAATATTCAATGTAATAGTAGAGATATTAAAATTATTTATTTGATTTTTTGGAGACTCTTGTTTACATGTGTATGCGTGCAGGAAGACACACTTCTATGAGGACCAAAGTCTCTATATTCATATATATATATATACACACAAACTAGAGGCTGAGGGAGCTGGGGTTGCTTAGTCTGGAGAAGAGGAGGCTCAGGGGAGATCTTCTTGCTCTCTACAATTACCTGAAGGGAGGTTGTAGCCAGGTGGAGGCTGGTCTCTTCTCCCAGGCAACCAGCACCACAACAAGAGGACACAGTCTCAAACTGCACCAGAGGAGGTTTAGGCTGGATATTAGGAAGAAGTTCTTCCCAGAAAGATTGATTGGCCATTGGAATGGGCTGCCCAGGGAGGTGGTGGAGTCACCATCGCTGGAGGTGTTTAGGAAGAGACTGGATGGGTTTCTTGGTGCCATGGTTTAGTTGATTAGATAGTGTTGCATGATAGGTTCAACTTGATGATCTCAAACGTCTTTTCCAACCTGGTTAATTCTATTCTATTCTTACATACTTGTATATAGTTATAAATAATTTTTGCATGTGTTTGTTCCAGGGTAAAATGGGGAAATACCCTCTACTGAATAAAATATTATGCTTGTATTAAGAGTATAAGTTTATTTTTTTTAAATGTAATTGAGCCATGAAGAAAAAAGAAAAACTAAACATCCTGTTCTTCTTGTAAGTACCTTTATGATGGTTTCTACATACAAAGTTATCTGTTTTCTAGAAGTCTTGATTCCCCCTCGTTTGCTGATAGATGCCATACCTAATAACTAGCAACAAATTGAATTTTCTGTAGTGCGGTATATTATTCTTAAAATGAAAAATGCACACAAAGGCAGACAAGTTTCATGTGTTTTTCAAGCCTCATTAAGCTCCCTTCCCTTCCCTTCCCTTCCCTTCCCTTCCCTTCCCTTCCCTTCCCTTCCCTTCCCTTCCCTTCCCTTCCCTTCCCTTCCCTTCCCTTCCCTTCCCTTCCCTTCCCTTCCCTTCCCTTCCCTTCCCTTCCCTTCCCTTCCCTTCCCTTCCCTTCCCTTCCCTTCCCTTCCCTTCCCTTCCCTTCCCTTCCCTTCCCTTCCCCTCTTCCTCTTTTTATCTTTCCCTTTTTCTCTTGTGCACTCTGTTATTCTCTTACTTTGCTCCACTCTCTTTTGTGCTTTACTTTCTCTATTTTCTTGATGATTTTTCTCTCCATTTTTCCCCACTTTTTGTCTCTTTTTCCTTCATTTATTTTTCTCTCTCTCTTACTCCCCCTACCACTGATGTTCAACAAACCAGTCCTAAAGGATATTTCTTTTATGACTGACTACAAATTGATAAAATAACTAGTCATTACAATTGAGGAAGAGTAGGGGATGTTAAATGTCTTTGAGGTTGTGCTCTTTTGATTGCTCTAATTTTGAGATGTTTTAAAGACAAGCAACAAAATAAATAAAAACATTACAGAAATAGAATTGCAATCATGGAAACACAGTGAGATGACTCATGCTTCTGGGCAGCTTCAATAGATAGAAAATCTTCAGAAGGTATATATAAGGAAGAAGAGGCACTTAGGTGTCCCTTTATGTCATGGAGTGTTTTGACTCTCTTCAGATTGATGATGGTGATCATAGAATCATAGAATCATAGAATTGTTAGGGACCTTAAGGAACAACTAGTTCCAACTTCCCTGCCATAGGCAGGGACACCTCACACTAGATCAGGTTGCTCAGAGCCACATCCAGCCTGGCCTTAAAAACCTCCAGGGATTTGGCTTCTACCACCTCCCTGAGCAACCTATTCCAGTGTCTCACCACCCTCATGGTGAAGAACTTCTTCCTAACATCCAATCTGAATCTACCCATTTCTACTTTTATTCCATTCACCCTAATCCTACCATTACCTGACACCCTAAAAAGTCCCTCACCAGCTTTCTTGTAGGTCCCCCTTCACATGCTGGAACACCACAATAAGGTCTCCTCAGAGCCTTCTCTTCTGCAGACTGAACAGCCCTAACTCTCAATCTGTCCTCATAGGATAGGTGCTCCAGCCCTCTAATCATCCTTGTGGCCCTTCTCTGGGCATGTTCCAGCACCTCCAGATCTTTCTTATAATAGGGGCTCCAGAACTGGAATCAGTACTCGAGGTAGGGTCTCACCAGAGTGGAGTAGAGGGGGCGAATCACCTACTTCAACCTGCTGGCTATGCTTCTCTTGATGCAGCCCAGGATCTGATTGGCTTTATGGGCTGCAAGTGCACACCGGTGGCTCATGTTGAGCTTTTCATCCACTAGCAATCCCAAATTTTTTTCTTCAGGGCTGCTTTCAAGTCAGTCACTGCCCACCCTATATTGGTGCTTGGGAAAGCCCAAACCCAGATACCGGACCTTGCACTTGGTCTTATTGAAGTTTGGCTTGGGCCCACTTCTCCAGCCCTTCAAGGTCCCTCTGGATGGCATGCCCTCCCTCCAGGGTGCCTGCTGCACTACACAGCTTGGTGTCTTTGGAGAACTTGCTGAGGGTTCTCTCAATGACACTGTCCATGTTACCAACAAAGATGTTAAACTAGACTGGTCCCAGTACTGATCCCTGAGGGACTCCACTTGTCACTGATCTCTACTTGAACATGGACCCATTGACAGCCACTCTTTGGGTGCAGCCATCAAGCCAGTTCTTTATTCACTGTATGGTCCATCCATCCAACCCATACTGCATCAACTTGGAGACCAGGATGTTGTGTGGGACGGTGTCAAAGGCCTTGCTCAAGTCCAGGTAAATGATATCAGTAGGGTTGACTATTTATTGATAAGAATGAGGGAGAAGAACCGTAAGATACATATCCTGGGGAGAGTGTACCACCCCACACAGATGGAGAGGCAGATGAAATGTTCTGTAAGCAGCTGGGAGAAGTTTAACAGTTGCAAGCCCTTATTCTCAATTTATCAGATGTCCAATGGAAATACAACACAGTAAAGAGGAAATAATCTAGGAGATTCTAGGAATGTGTGGAATATAATTTCCTGACACAGCTGGTGATTTAGCCAGATAGAGAAGGCTGTCTGCTAGGCCTCTTGATCACAATCAGAGTAAGACTTGTGGGGGGGTGCTGATGTTTGAAGGCTGTTGCAGACACACTGATCATGAAATGGTAGAGTGTTTGATTCCTGGGGAAGTAATAAGAACTAGGAATGCTACCAGCCTGGACTTACAGGGAGCAGACTTCAGCCGACTTAGGAGCCTAGTTGACAGGGTGCCTTGGGAGGCAGTCCTAAATTGCAGAAAGGTCCATGAAGTCTGGACATTTCCTTTAAGGTGCCAGAGAAAGTTGCTCTTGTGTTCCATAAGACAAGTGTGATGGGTTACGCCCATTCTGAAAGCAGGGGGTGGGGTTGGGGCTTGTGAGAACATTGCTCTCCCTGGAGGGCATTTTCCTCCTGGGGAACTGAGTTAGTCTGTTCCACTCTCACTCCCTGTCCAGCAAGCCTATGAAAAGGAAGACACTGCAGCCACTGCTGTCTTACTTCTGCCTTGCAGGGATGAAAAAGAGTCACTGCTGGCTTCCTGCTTCTCTGCCACGTGGTCCTCCCTGCTACATCCACGCCTCTGCAAAGGTCTGGTTTTGTATTCATATTTTCCCCATTCATCCTTGTTCCTCACCCTTGTGAACCCTTCCAATTATTGTTTTTATATATATATATATATATATATATATATATATATATATATATATATATTTTAAAGAAAATTCTTTACCTCTTTGCTTCCAAGCTGACTCCAAATTATTTCTTGGTGGATTTGCTCCTTTCCTTTCTTTTCCATTCTATTGGGAAAGAGGAGGGGAGGAGTGGGGGAGATATTCTCAGACTTGCCCCCACCTGAGTTCTTAAATCCCAGTTAAGGCTCGATGCACCACAACAAGCCAGCAAGGAAGAAGATTGACCTAGCTAAACAGAAAACTTTGTCTGAAAATTAAAAAAAAATAAAATTGTTTATGGCCTATGACAGAAGGCTCAAACCACTCAAGAGGACTACAAAGATGTTATGAAGTTATTCAGGGAGAAAATTAGAAAGGCCGAAGCCTAACTAGACCTTAATCTAGCTACTGACATAAAAGACAATTTAAAAAACACATTAGCAACAAAAGTAAGATTAAAGAGAATCTCCTTTCCTTATTGAAAGGGGAGGAAAACATGATGACAAAGGACAAAGAAAAGGCTGTAGTGCTTAATACCTTCTTTACCTCAGTCTTAAGAACAGCTGTTCTCTGAGTACCCAACCCCTAGAGGTGGAAGGCAGGGAAGTGGAGCAGAATGAAACCCTTATAGATGTTTAGCCACCTGCTGCACTATTCAGAAAACACTATTCTGGGCTGGCTGAGCTCAGTCCAAAGGTACTGAGGGAGCTGATAGAAGTACTCACTAAGAGTCTTTCAATCACTTATCAGAAGTCCTGGCAAACAGAGGAGGTCCCAGCTGTAATATGTGAAGTTAGCAAATGTGACAACCATCTAGAAGAAGATCCAGAAGGAGGATCTGGTGAACTACAGGCCTGCTAGTCTGACCTTGGCCCTGGGAAAGAACAGATTATTTTGAGTACCATCATGTGTCATGTATAGAAGAATCAGGTAATCAGGCCCAGACAGCATGAGTTTATGGAAAGATAGTTCTGATCCTCTAACCTGATCTCTTTCTATGAAAAGTGGGATGATGGAAAACTGTGCATGTTGCCTACCTAGATGTTGGTACAACATTTGACACTATTTCTCACAGTATTGTCCTGGAGAAACTCGATGAACGTGACTTGGAGGGGCATACTCCTTGCTGAGTTAAAATATGTCTGGATGCCCAAGCCCAAAGATTTGTGATGAATGAAGTTATATCTAGTTGGCAGTCGGTCACAAGTGGTGTTCCCTAGGGGCCAGTATTATTGCATGTCCTGTCTCTTGGGTAGGAGACCTCTGCAGAGGGACCTTGACAGGCTGGACAGATGGGCAGAGTCCAATGGTATGAGATTTAACACATCTAAGTGCCGGATTCTACACATTGGCCACAACAACCCCATGCAGTGCTGCAGGATGGGGTCAGAGTGGCTGGAGAGCAGCCAGGCAGAAAGGGACCTGGGGGTACTGGTTGACAGTAGGCTGAACATGAGCCATCAGTGTGCTCAGGTGGCCAAGAAGGCTAATGGCATCCTGGCCTGCATCAAAAATAGTATGGCCAGCAGGAGCAGGGAAGTCCTTCTGCCCCTGTCCTCAGCACTGGTTAGGCCACACCTTGAGTCCTGTGTCCAGTTCTGGGCCCTTCAGTTTAGGAAAGATGTTGAGTTGCTGGAACATGTCCAGACAAGGGCAACAAAGTTGGGGAGGGATTTGGAGCCCTATGAGAAGAGGCTGAGGGTTGCTTAGCCTGGAGAAGAGGAGGCTCAGGGGAGACCTTCTTGCTCTGTACAACTACATGAAGGGAGGTTGCAGCCAGGTGGGCATTGGTCTCTTCTGGGCAACTTGCAACAGAACAAGAGGACACAGTCTCAAGATTCACCAGGGGAGGTTTAGGTTGGATGTTAGGAATAAATTCTTCACAGAAAGAGTGATTTGCCATTGGGATGTGCTGCCCAGGGAGGTGGTGGAATCACCGTCACTGGGGGTGTTTAGGAAGAGACTGGATAGGGCACTCAGTGCCATGGTTTAGTTGATTAGCTAGTGCTGGATAATAGGTTGGATTCAATGATCTTTAAGATCTTTTCCAACCTGGTTAATTCTATTTCTATTTCTATTACTTACATCTTTATCAACAACTTGGACAAGGGGATTCTGTGTACCCTTAGTATGCAAGCACCAAAATGAGCAGCAGCTTTTGTCTATTTGGGGGGAGGAAGGCTTTACAGAAGGAACTGGGCAGTCTGGATTAATGGGCTGAGGCCAGTGGTAGGACATTCAACAAGGCCTAGTGTCAAGTCCTGCACTTTGTTCACAATAGCCTAATACTACGGATCTGGGGAAGAACAGACGGAAAGCTGCCTTGCATAAGAGGATCTGGGGCTTTTGATTTATAGCCAGCTGAATATGATTCAGCAGTGTGCCCAGGTACTCAAGACTTGTATAAGAAGCCCTGTCTTGAACAGGACTTGGGAAGAGATTGTCCCCCTGTACTCAGTACTGGTGAGGTTGCATATTGAATCCTGTGTTCAGTTTTGGGCCCCGCACTATAAGAAAGATGGGGAGGTGCTGTAGCATGTTCAAAAAAGGGTCATGAAGCTAATGATGGATCTAGAGAATAAGCATTTTGAGGAGAGATGGAGGGACCTGGGGCTGTTTAGCCTGGAGTAAAGGAAGCTGACAGGAAACTACCACTTTCTACAACTTACCTGAAATGAGGTTGTAGCATGGTGGGTGTTGGTTTCTTCTCCTAAGTAGCAAGCTGCAAGAGGAATTGACCACAGATTGTGCCATGAGAAGGTTATAATAGATATTAGGAAAAAATCCTTCACCACAAGATCTGTCAAGCACTGAGACTGGTTGCCCAGGTAAGTGGTGGAGTCACTCTCCCTAGAGATATTTGAAAGAGCTGTAGACATGATGCTTAGGGGGAAAGGGAAGGGGGAATGCATATTGTGACTTAAAATAGAACCAGATGTAACAAAAATCAGACAATAAGCTTTCATTTCTGATAACGGTAACACTCATTAGAAAGTCTATACAACAAATTATGTGTTTCTGTAGATATTGAATCTTTGACACGACTACATTGATTATAAATAATAGTTTAATTTGTCCTGATATTTGACATCTTTCAATGATTTGGCCTGAATGACTTAAAAGATTTCCCTTGAAAGTTAATGCTTTAATAGAACAAGGAAACTTCTCAACAATTAAAAGCCTTTGAGTTTCAGAGATGATAATTTCATGTAAACCAAGCAAAAAAATCATGGATCTTGTTGCCATACTTCTTTGATCAGGGAAACATTGCGTTGGTGTTATTTGGGGGTTTTGTTGTTGTTATGTTTTGTTTGTTTTGTGGTTTTATTTGTGGGTTTGGTTTGGTTTTCTCTCTAAAAAGATACTAAGTTAGAAGAAGACAAAGGTAAAAATTGACAATGAAATCTTAACAGTCATACAAAGAAATACAAGAAGAAAAAATAGAAGTGTGGCCAGCAGATCAAGGGAGGTGATTCTCCCCCTCTACTCAGCTGGTGCTGGTGGACGAGAAGCTCAACATGAGCTCTCAATGTGCACTTGCAGCCTGCAAAGCCAATCAGATCCTGGGCTGCATCAAGAGAAGTGTGGCCAGCAGGTCAAGGGAGGTGATTCTCCCCCTCTACTCAGCTCTGGGGAGACCCCACCTGGAGTACTGCATCCAGTTCTGGAGCCCCTATTACAAGAGGAATGTGGATGTGCTGGAACGTGTCCAGGGAAGGGCCACGATGATGATCAGAGGGCTGAAGCACCTCTCCTATGAGAACAGACTGAAGGAGTTGGGGCTGTTCAGTCTGGAGAAAAGAAGTCTCTGAGGTGACCTTATTGTGGCCTTCCGGTATCTGAAGGGGGCCTAAAAGAAGGCTGGGAGAGACTTCTCAGGATATCAGGTAAATTGTAGGACTAGGGGGAATGGAATGAAGCTGGAGGTGGGGAGATTCAGGCTGGATGTGAAGAAGTTCTTCCCCATGAGAGTGGTGAAACCCTGGAATGGGTTATCCAGGGAGGTGGTTGAGGCCCCATCCCTGGAGGTTTTTAAGATCAGGCTGGATAAGGTTTTGGCCAGCTTGATCTAGTGTGAAGTGTCCCTGCTCATGGCAGGGGGGTTGGAACAAGATGATCCTTATGGTCCCTTTCAACCTTTACTGATTCTATGATTCTATTCTATGATTCTAAACAAGTCTGTTTCTAAACTCCTAAAGGCAAAAAGAAAGAGCATACAATTTCTTATAATATAAAACATTTGCAAAGGAAAGGCTGAGGTATCAAAACATAAAGAAAATGTAGGTACGTAGACATCTAATAGATGAATGAAAGATTAAGATCAGAAACAATTCCAAAAATATTGTTTATGTACAGGAACTAAATTTAGAGGTTGTGTATTATTTATTCAGAAAAATTCAGTGGAAGGGAAAAAGTAGGTAGTGGTGATAAAGGTAGTGACCTACTATGTTTCAATTAGAAAATGAAAGAAAATAATAAAATACTAAACAAAATTTAACTGTCTTTGCTACTGTTAATGTTTTTATATCTGCAGACAATACTTTATGGCAACAGTGTTAATGGAAATCAAGTTTTAATCCCCTAAGATTCCCAAACAGAAAGCAAATAAAAATACTGTTGCAGAAAATCTTTAAGTAGTTTGTCTAGCTCTAATATTTAGTAGGTATGGTCTTTATAACCGTTGGCTCAAATATTATGTCTAGATTAACTTATGTGTCCTTCATTTTGTACTCCTTATCCGCCTTTGATGCAATTCCTAATCTATGCAACATTTTAGGGAAGGGTATAATTCTATCTTTTCTGTATTCCATTTGACATCAAATCTAATTAAAAAGAAAATCTTGTCCTCATTTGCCTCTTTTAATTCCTTTACCCTCCCACTATCTCTGTTACTGACTTTGTGACTGAATGCTTTAATTTAAACTGCATTCATCATCTGTTTTTTTACACCAGTATATGCACAATTTATTCCATATACTGTCCTTATCTCACATTACTTAATTCAGTTATTTGTGTTGGGAATAGAATGTACTTCCTCAACATTAGCTGTATCATAATGGTTGCCCCAAAAAATGCTGTACATGCTGAATTAATCAATAGATACTAAAGAGGTCTTGTTTTTCTGAAAGGAGAGACGTTCCAAATTTTTGTGGAAACACAGTTGATGTATACATCTATTCACTTATTATTTAATTTGTGTGTTACTGTGTTATTACACCCAATCATGATGAGTTGTGTGAAACATAACTCATAGTAAACATAGCTTATAGTCTAATTATGTGATGGATTTTGTTCAGAAAATTCTTTAGCCTGACTTGAATTCTGCAGTGGAGTTTTCTGTAGATCAGCAGACAGATGAATAGATAGACTGAATGAGCCTAGATTTTGCTTTCTGGAGTGTGGGATAGAATGTCCCATCCAGGGAGCAGGAGCCAAACATCCTCACATGAAAAGTAAAAGGAAATGAAGACTGGAGGGAGAAGAATGAAATCTTAAAAGTGTAAAAGGATATCTGCCTGAGGCAGACTAGAGGAAGTGAATAAATGACAGGCAACTGGGAGAGAAACAGAAACTTTATAGGAGAAATGATGGGGTACAGTGGAAAAAAAATACACAAGCACATATAAAATAAGAATAAGTAAAGATAATAAAAGAGCATGATAAAAAGTAATGCACAGCGCATTGTAAGGAAATAGAGGAATGCAGAGATCAGAGAAATAAACAGGAGATTATGGAGGGCATCAAAACTGAACTGAGATTCAGATGACACTGATAGAAAAAGGTGGAAGGAATTAAGAGGTATTTACATTATGTTATCTTTGAAGTGGCGGATTATGTTAAATTATATAATTGCTGTGTGGAATAATAACATTGCCAAGACTCTCAAACATGTTATAAAAACTGATTTATGTAAAATTCAGTGCTATAGAATCTGCAATTTTCAATGCAAATGAAAAACGTTGCAGAAAATGTAAATCCTGGACTATCAACCCAGAACTTCTTATTGTGTATTACACATTTGAACTGTCCTAATTAGCTGTTCAAGCTCACTTTAAAAAAAGTATAGTTACTATTCCTGTCTCAGAGATAAGTCCATAGCTCTTTATTTGACTTATTTCCCAGCCTGATCTGTTTGGACTTGTGAGAGACTAAATCTTGTCTCTCTTGATGTGACTCAACAAAGATAAAATCACCTTTGCTGTTTGCCCCGACAATAGCTGATGTGTATTGGTCAGATGCCACTGAATAACAACTCTCTGGAATGTGCATAGGCAAGATCATCTCTACCTATCAGCTACCCTGGAAAGGGAGGATGGTGAAAATGACAATGGTTTCGCCACCTGGACACATACTTAAAAAACTGTATTAAAGACCTGAGCAACTACAGGCTCAAAAGAAGAAAAAGACCTGGGCAATGCCACTCTGAAGAAAAACAAAGAAAATACCAGGAGAGAAAAGCACAGAGACATCACCATGTGGCCTGGAAGAAGCAGACCAGGAGGAACCCTCTCTCCCTGTCCTAAGTTCTGACTGCTGCAACTCATGGAACTGAAGAGGCTGCTCAGAGAAGGACTTGGACTTTGGGATCTCCCCCTCCCCTCCTCCAGCAAAGGACAGCGCAGCCAACAAAGCAGCACCCTTCCTCCACAGACCCAAACTGTCTGGGGGTTGAGGGATGTGGTAATATAACTCTCTTCTTCTTCTCTCTCTCTTTTCTCTCTATACTTTCTCTCTCTCTCCTTCTGATCCATCCACTTTGTTCTGTTAATAAATAGTCTAGCTGTTGATATTTTAGCCTCATTTGTGCCTCTAATTTCATAACACGGGAATATTCGAAGAACTGAGTTGCTTTCCCTCTCTGGATCGAGACAGGACTTTTAGTGGAAATAACATCTGTTTAGATCATAAAATTCTTTTTTGCAAGAAAGTGGTAACCTATAGTTACATAAATGACAGGCAATGTTAGTGGAGATATAGATAACAGACACAATGTGTGTGTGTGGGGAGAAGCTCTTTAATTGAAAGCCAGGCAGATTCTATCTCCTTTGTGTTATTCTGGAGAGAAGTGAAGCTATATGCCAAGGGTATAAAGAACAGGGGAATTCACAGAATCACAGAAACACCAAGGTTGGAAGAGACCTCAAAGATCAAGTCCACCCCTGTAGTACAATGGGCAAAGGAAAAAGGCCTGCAGGACCATCTGGACTTCTGATAAGGAGTCAGAATGCCTGCAGGGCTGTCTGGCCTTCTGATAAGGATAAGGAATGCCACAGAACACAATGGATTTAGCTGAATCATCAAGAAGTGTCTCAAGGGCACTGTAGTAGTGTAATCGTGAGGGTCGCAAACAAGTAGGGGGCTTGAAACAGGAGACATCTGTTGGCCCGTTCGGCAGGAAAGCAGGATGTTAAAACCGCAAGAGGTGGGGTTGACATGTAATCTGTAACCAATAGTATGTTACCAAGTAGGCATAATTATAGTAAACTGAATATAAGATGTGTCTGATGCTCAATAAAGTTGGATTCCGCTGATCACATTGGTCGTATAGCGGCCCCTACTTGCAACACACCCGTCACCACAGACCTCATGACTAAACCACGGCACCAGTTAATGAGCTCCAGAGACGTTGTCTTGTGGTAACAGTGTGTTATGGTTTGAGGCTGATGCTTTAGCATGGTGTCTTAGTCATAAACAAGAATAGTGACTTTCTGGACATCTTTGAGTAAAAGGTAAATAAATTACCATTAGATACAGAAGAACAACTGATTCATCTGTATCATTCCATTGGCTTGCTGACTAGGATGTAGTCTGCTGCACAAGCTATCTTTTTCCCCTTTTTGCTTCTATCTCTGTGGCTTACATGTCTTGCTCCCTTCTCTCTTTCCTGGCCTTTCACTATTGTGTCTATGAGGTAACAGGAAGGGAAAAGGGGGAGGAAGTTGCCAACAGTTCCCCTGGACTGTCCAGCAGGGTGATTCTGTACAAGGGGATCCTTGTGTTTTTCTGAATTGCATATATATGCAAATGTATTTTGTACATACTCATTGCATTTTATTCTTCTACATTTTAGTTTACCTTTTGTAAAGACAACTTTGTTACAGTTTGAATGAGAACTTTAGCCTAGTCCTTGACTAAAAAGACTGGAAGTAAAATAAATTACCATTAGATGCAAAAGGAAAATAATTATTAAGTCAATAATAATAATAATAATAATAATAATAATAATAATAATAATAATAATAATAATAATAACAGGTTGGAAGAGAGCTTCAAGATCATCTAGTCCAACCCATCAACCAATCCAACCTACCTAAACAACTAAACCATGGCACCAAGCACCCCATCAAGTCTCCTCCTGAATACCTCCAATGATGGTGACTCCAGCACCTCCCTGGGCAGCCCATTCCAATGGGCAATCACTCTCTCTGTATAGAACTTCTTCCTAACATCCAACCTAAACCTCCCCTGGCACAGTCTGAGACTGTGTCCTCTTGTTCTGGATAAGTCATTGGCTTGCGAATGGGAGATACAAAGTAGTGGCAGAAACAGTTCTCACTCTCTACTCTGTCACTTCTGCTTACAACTTCTCTCTTTCTCTCTTCCATAGCCTTGCCTGGGTATCTCTGATTTGACTACTGTGTGAGGTAATGGGAAGGAGGAAGGGAGTAGGGGGTGGAGGTGAACAGGTCCCCTGGATCCGTCCACAGGGGTCTGAGGAGTTTCTGTGTTGTTTATAAATTGTATATATATAGAGAGAGAGAGAGAGAGAGAGAGTGCATATGTTGTATATTTTGTACATATTCATTGCATTTCATATTTCATATTATTGTAGTTTGCTTGTAGATACAGATTCATTTCCTTCCAAAACCTTCTGAGCTAGTCTGGCAATTTTCATCTTGGGTGGTAATTCTCAACCCGCCAGAAACTTTAATTTTGCTTCTGAGTTCTGAGTGTGGGTTTTGGGGAATTTACTCTGGGGGTAATTTCCAATTAGTTGGGTGCTAATCTCAACCCACCACACAGTGAAACACTGGTGAACTTTCAGAACCTGTAAGGTAGGTGGACAGGTTGACAGAAATCTTCATGTACCATGTACTTGAGAAGACAATGATTCAGCAGAACACCTTCTGAAGACAGAGCTTTCCATTTTACTTTGGTATTAAAGATAGTAAGTTTAGAAAATAAAGTTTCCTATGGCAGTATTAGGACTATAAATTCAGTGAGTCATTATTGGTTAAGTACAAATTCTGTGTGTTGTAAAAACTAGAACTATTAAATCATTCCTTATCTTACTCCCATAAACATTACTATTAAAGGTGTTCTTAAACTTCTGGATTAGCTGAATTTTCTTTTTCTTTTATTTTCTTTTCCATTCTATTCAGTGAGCAAATATCTGCCAGCCATCAAGGTATCCCCTAAAAAGGAGATGGAATAGCTGCCTACCTTGATGAAGTTCTGTGACAATTAAGTTCCTAATGCTGATAATTAGTTCTTTTCAGATGAAAATAGTTAAGCAAGTCCCAAATATAATTACTGTTATTATTAGAGACACATTCCAATTCTTTGATTGCATAATTGACATAGATTCCATTTGGTATAATATGAAAAAATGGCCTTTTAAAGAGTGGTCAGGTAGTAAAAATTCCTCTGAAGTGTCTTGCTGAGGAGCTTGTGGAAATTTGCCAGCCAAGAAACAACTGTATTTTCAAACAAACAAGTAGTCTTACTGTTTTGGATGGAAATGGTTACAAAGTAGTACCCTGCCTGAGTCGAAGTGGCATGAAAATGCCCCCAGATTTGAAAAATAATCCCAACCATGACCAGATCCTGACTGATATGTTTGTGGAGACAGAGCTCTTTTTCTTTGCACAATCACGTAAGCATCAGAAGAGTTGATATAAAAGTCTTCAGGTGCCTTCTTAAATGCCATGTTGGTTAGTAAATTTCTGTGGATGGACTACCAGTCAGATCCCCAAAATTTACCAGTCTGTTATTTTTCTTTAAGGATATGGAAATTTATGCTGAATAATCCCTGGGCAGCAATGCTTCTTCCAGTAAGCATAAAAATAGTCATCAAATCTTCATGACGTATAAATACTTGAAGCTCCTATTCACTTCAGAGCCACTGTAAATTTTAAGGTTGTAAATTCCTTTGTGTATCTCAATTGCAGCATGTGGTGTGATACAATTTCTTAAAGCACTGCTACTATATTCATCAGATCTTAAAGGACATGTGGGAATTAAACTGAGAGACAGGAATGAGAAATTAGCTATTCAGATGGTAATGAGACTGACCAGAACAGAGGTTTCTTTGACTTCCTTTGTCTTCAGTAGATATATATGTTCATTTACAGTACTAACAGTCTGGGCTGTGGTGTAATCCTCCTCCATAATACAGTTGCTTTATCAACAGTAAGTAAACTTTGCTTTTCACTGACAAAATTACTAAGTCATCTTTTTACAATCTACTTCGATTTGCATCATTGCCACTTTAGCTGTCAAAAAAAGAAGGAGCACAGTACATATGGAGCATTCTTTATTTATTGTGTAGGAAATAAGCTATGACTATTTACCTGTATAGAAGTCACATGGATATCTTAAGGTTTCTGTCACAATACTGGGAATTTTATTGTGAGTTTGTATACTGTAGTAGCAATCACTATAATTTCTTCTAATATTAAAACATGTCTCCAAAGACTAAAAAGATTGGGTGAAAGGCTTTGAAAGGATATAAATGAGATTAATTACCCTGATCTTTTGAGGTGTCACTGTCTTCTATGGACACAAGGTATCCAGAGGGTAGATGAAGAGACTGTCACCTTTTCTGGTGCCACACAAATTCTTACAAACTCATGCAGTGGATGCATCAGCATGACCTGCTCAGACAAAAAAAATATCTGTTTAACAGAAAAATGATTCCTCCTGGGAATTATGTCTGTCCCTCAGCATTCATTGATGATATGAAGGTCACAGTCTAATATGAAACTAAGCGCTTTTGTGACTCTAATGATTCAGTGAATAATCGATATCACCTTTTATATCCTAGACAGAAACCAAACATTTTTAAGGAGGTTTAGTTTTAGATTCTATTTAAAAAAACAAATGTAGAAAAAAAAACCCTCAGCTTTTTTTTTTTTTTTAATGAATATGTTTCTATTACTATCTAACAAAAATCCTTGAATTTTGCACAAAATATGTCAACTTCACCATGTTCATTGTGAAGTTATATCAATTTCCACAGGCAACAGAGTGTTAATAGAGAGTACTTCAATATCTGAACCACACAACCAAATTCACATACATCTGTAATTTTGTATGTCTCCCTCTATTCATTAAAGATACAGTAGTAATCTTAGTTGGCACCTAAAGGAGTTGTGCTTTACAGTTTGCCAAGTTGCCATAATTTTACATGTGAAGGCTCCATTGGGTCCTAATTGTGGTCTTGGCTACAGCATGAGAAAATATCAGTCAACTTCACTGACATGACTGTAATGCGTGCAATCTTAATTAAGCCTACTTCTTAATCACATACCAGATGATGGTAAAAATTATATCTCCACTAGATTACTCAAATAAAACTCCTGTTTTCTTCATCTTTATCTAGATAGTGGTGATCTCCATCACTCCATACATCCTCACTCCAGCATTCATTAAAAGCTGAAGAGGATAACCAGCCATTTTTATTAGCTGGAATCTAATTTAGGATAGCCATTTATAAGCAAGCTGTCTACAGCTGTCAAACAAATCAGCCAGTGTTTCTGACCAGAGGAAATTCACTAATAATGAACCAATTGATGTAATAAAGTTTGGGTTCACTTGTAGGATCAATAGCAAAACATTATGAGTCCCACTGAAATGAATGGTGACTATTTGATACAAATATTTCAGGAATAGAATAGAATAGAATAGAATAGAATAGAATAGAATAGAATAGAATAGAGTAGAGTAGAGTAGAGTAGAGTAGAGTAGAGTAGAGTAGAATAGAATAGAATAGAATAGAATAGAATAGACCACGCTGGAAGAGACCTTTGAGATCATCAAGTCCAACCTATCTTCCAACACGATCTAATCATGGCAACAAGCACCCTACCCAGTCTCTTCCTAAACACCTCCAGTTATGGTGACTCCACCACCTCCCTGGACAGCACATTCCAATGGCAAATCACTCTTTCTGTGAAGAATTTCTTCCAAACATCCAGCCTAAACCTCCCCTGGTGCAGCTTGAGACTGTGTCCTCTTGTTCTGGTCTTGGTTGCCTGGCAGAAGAGACCAACCCCCACCTGGCTGCAACCTCCCCTCAGGTAGTTGTAGACAGTAGTAAGGTCTCCCCTGATCCTCTTCTTCTCCAGGCTAAGCAAACCCAGTTCCCTCAGCCTCTCCTCATAGGGCTTGTGCTCCAAACCCCTCCCCAGCATTGTAGCCCTTCTCTGGACACGCTCCAGCAAGTCAACATCTTTCATAAACTGAGTGGCCCAGAACTGGACGCAGGACTCAAGGTATGGCCTAACCAGTGCTGAGTCCAGGGGTACAATGACCTCCCTTCTCCTTTTGGTCACACTGTTCCTGATCCAGGACAGGATGCCATTGGCTTTCTTGGCCACCTGGGCACACTTCAGGCTCGTGTTCAGCCTACTATCAACCAGCACCCCTAGGTCCTTTTCTGCCAGGCTGCTCTCCAGCCACTCTACCGCAGCCTTTCTTTTGTTAATACTTTTATAATGAAATTAATTTTTATCTCTTAATATGAAATCTTTTAGTACATTTAAGAGACAACAATTCTTATACATTCCACTTTTCAAACTGATACATGTATGAACAGTCTCCTATACTTTTTACTATAAACCCAACATATTCACATATGAAAACATTTATTTGACATACATTCTGTATTCACAATTATTTATATATTCAAGTTTTATTTAAAGGTCTTCAGACATTTCTTTTTAAAAATAAATTAATTTAGCTGTATATTTCTTATAGAATTTTTTTCTAGCATGTTTACTATCTGTGCAATACTGTATATTACTATGGCGTCATATGGGACATTATGCAGGTGGGGACTGGTCTCTTCTTCCAGTCAACCAGCACCAGAACAAGAGGACACAGTCTCAAGCTGCACCAGGGGAGGTTTAGACTGGGTGTAAGGAAGAAATTCTTCATAGAAAGAGTGATTTGCCATTGGAATGTGCTGCCCAGGGAGGTGGTGAAGTCACCATCACTGGAGGTGTTTAGGAGGAGACTTGATGGGGTGCTTGACACCATGGTTTAGTTCATTACATGGAGATGGATGATAGGTTGGACACAATGATCTCGAAGGTTTCTTCCAACCTGGTCCTATTCTATTCTATTCTATTCTATTCTATTCTATTCTATTCTATTCTATTCTATTCTATTCTATTCTATTCTATTAAAAAATGTGTACCTAAAACAAAGACAAACAAACAAAGTTAAATATTTGGGATTAGTGCTAGACTTCAATGGCCTAAGGAAAATTAAACACTATCTGTATGTTTAACTTTTACTACTAAAAGCAAAGAAATTTACAACTTGAATAATAAAATAGAACAAGATATCCAAACATTTTGTTTATATTCTCTCACATAAAAAAATTCCTATCAAGCTAATTTTCATTTAGCACAGTAAAAACATGTGAAATTAAGTGAATTAAAGTTTTTCATCAGTCATCATGTCTGTCTAAATACTCACTTTTGAATCTTGGAATAATTGTTCTTACTTGCAAGTCCTAACTGAAAGCTGCAATGACTGAAAAGTTTATATTTAAGTGACATAAACACTGCAAAATATGTTCTGATCCATCACTGTTTAGAAACTCTTTATGGCTCAAGTTGTTCTATTTCTGCCTTGGATTTTTTGTCATTAGAGAAAATAGGTCCACAGAGTTTATTTATATTTTGCTTGCACACAAAACAAATGAAGACAATTCTCCCTGGGTTATTATAGTCTAATTGGTCTGTGAATTACTGATGGTCCACGCTATCATGGAAATTGGTTTGCAGTCCATTCGTAATCCACAGTATGTTGTGATTTCAGTACAGATTCCCATCAAATGTTTGATGATGGAATGTGTGATTTGAACTTGAATAGCTATAAATGTTTATTTCTGTTGTTTACTTGCCAGTAACCACTGCCAGAGATTCTACCGTGTACACCTCTGTGTGTTTCTGTGTGTGTCCAAACTTGCAATAATATAGGACTTCCTACTGCTGAAAGAGTAGATGAAGGAGTTATACGAAGGCAAATCTTGGCAATGATCACAAGTCAAAGACTGACATACCCAGACCAGACCTCTCCTGTTAACAGGAAGAGCTTTCAAGAAGATTCCTCCTGTCCTGTGCTGAATTTCACTCTCGAAATTCTCACTTTTGCAAACACATCACAGCTCTAAATAAAATGCAGCAGTATGAAGTCTCATATTAATGATATTTTAGACAGTAGCTCTGATTTTCTCTTATGTTCTTTCACTGTTGGTTAATTGGTATCATTAGCAGAAATGTCACGCTTACTTAATTTAATTAGTTCTTACTCATATATTAACACTAATTTTATCTTTCTGAAAGCCAAATTAAGAAATGCAAGTGAAACCAGTGTTTTGGTTTGCTTTGCCTTTTGTGCCATGT
The DNA here is from genome assembly GCF_026170545.1 of Melanerpes formicivorus. Classification (NCBI taxonomy): domain Eukaryota; kingdom Metazoa; phylum Chordata; class Aves; order Piciformes; family Picidae; genus Melanerpes; species Melanerpes formicivorus. The sequence goes on along the minus strand of NW_027142396.1, from coordinate 4,176,331 downwards.
AGGTCTTCTATGTAACTGATTTTTAGGAAACAGTTTTTAGGAAAATTGTTTTTAAATAAGCAATTGATTTATTTCAATGGAAGTAGCTCCTGGATATTTTGTACCGCATTCATCTAATTTGGACTACAAACCATTTGCCTGTACTCATCAAACACTCATTCACTTCAGCACTGAGTTATATATATGTTTATCTTTGAAACCAAATGGACTGTTTGTGAAATTGCTCTTTTTGGATTGGGGTCCTGTGGTGATAGGGTCAAATGCAGTGCAAACCCAGAACAAGTCCTGGGATGTCCAGGCGCGATCCCCCTCTCCACCTTCCTCCTGCAGGGGTCTGGGGAAATGTGAGTAAAAGACAAAAGAACCCAGGCACCAGAAAGTTAGGTAAGCAAGAGATATGTTCTCCCCTTATGGTAAAACAGCACATGCACTAACCATGCTTCTCCTAGACTAAGCCTACGTCTTCACCTTTTATGGTCACAGCCTAGTAAAATGCCGGTTTATTGATTAACTGTTCTGCTTGATTCAGTTGCCCTATTGACCAAATTGAATCTCAGGCAAGTGATAAATGCAGGACAAATTGTATTCACGTTGCCCTGCCTTGCCTTGTCTAAGATCTGGGAAAGAAGCTACCAGCCTTACCTCGAAAGCCTGAGAAGCCAAGTCCTGCCCTGCCTTGCATCTCAGAATCTGTGTCATGTCTCAGTTTACACAGAAAGAGACAAGTGTACTTCATAGTAACACGTCATAAAAGCCCAGGAGCAGACAGAAGTGTCTTGCCAGGCAGAAGGTACAACGCCAGAGTGAGCAAGGACCCTGAGCCTCCTGCACTGAAGTGATAAATCACTTCCAGCTTAAGTGCCAGCTTTGCAAAACCAGACCTCATGAAGATGCCAAAACTAGCTATTTGTCTAAGAGCCTGAAACCCCAAGACAGCCTGTGAGATCCTGGGAAGAAGCTTCAAGAACTACCCACTGTTGTGTCAAGGCCAGCCTGGCCATTCAGACAGCACAACATACCTGCTGGCAACCAGCACCAGTCTCTTGTCATGCAAGTGCACTCAAGAGCACCTCAAAAGCCTTACTGGCTAACATGCAGCAGCAGCACCCCTCCGCTTGGGTGGAACTCCCATTGCTCTGTGTACTCTGGACTATATTGCAGCCCCAGAGTGAATCCTGGTGATAGTAGTATGAGTAATTGGTTTATTTTTACTGTCTCTTTGTTAATGGTTCCATCTGTCTGACTCGTCATTTTGGCAAGGTTCTTACAGAATTAACCAGGTTGGAAAAGACCTTTGAAATCATCAAGTCCAACCTATGACTCAACACCATCTAATCAAATAAACCATGGCACTAAGTGCCTCATCCAGTCTCTTTTTAAGCACTTCCAGATATGGTGACTCTGCCACCTCCCCAGGCAGCCCATTCCAATGGCAAATGACTTTCTGTGAAGAAATTCTTCCTAACATCCAGCCTAAGCCTACCCTGGCATAGGGGACTCTTGCTCAGTCTCCCCCAGAGGTCAAGCACCATATTGTGCCAGAGATTTTCTTTCCTGTGTGCAATTCTGGTTTGCTTAAAATTGTTAAAATTGTTAAATATTGCCTAAATATTGCACATTCCCATTGTAAATATATATTCCATCCATGCACCGAATAGGATAGGATAGGATAGGATAGGATAGGATAGGATAGGATAGGATAGGATAGGATAGGATAGGATAGGATAGACCAGGTTGGAAGAGACCTTTGAGATCATCGAGTCCAACGTATCATCCAACACTATCTAACCAACTAAACCATGGCATTAAGTGCCCGATGTAGTCTCTTCCTAAACACCTCCAGTGATGGTGACTCCACCACCTCCCTGGGCAGCCCATTCCATTGGCCAATCACTCTTTCTGGGAAGAACTTCTTCCTGCATCCAGCCTAAACCTCCCCTGGCAGAGCTTGAGTCTCTGTCCTCTTGTTGTGGTGCTGGTTGCCTGGGAGAAGAGACCAGCCCCACCTGGCTGCAAACTCCATTCAGGTAGTTGTAGACAGCAATATTAGTAAGTTGTTATTTTTTCATATTAATAAATACTTGACTTGTAAATAATATATATCTGCCTTATAAATAATATAAATAAATATTTTCCTTATTAATTTTGCATAAATCATAATCATAACAGGTCTAAAGGTATTTCTGATTTTATTGTATGTTCATATATAATGTAGATGATATTATTTGAAAGTGTTTACTGTGGAATAAAAACTATAGTAGCCACATCCTAAGTTTTAACTATCTATGAAAACTGCAAAAGCTTTCTGTCATGCTCTGCCATTTTGTATTTTCAAGTAAATAATAAGTATAATGTCATGTAGAAGTGTTTCTATGATATCAAATCCTTATAGTAAATAAAGTATTAAGTATAGATTTTTCTATTACATCAACATTTTAGAGTGTAGAAATTATAGCGTACCTTTCAATGGCCTCAGACCACCACTGATACCAGCGGAGCTGAAGACCTATTTTTGAAAAGACCATGGCCTTGAAGATGTGCCAAACTCGACATACCAAACTACAGTGAGGAAAACAGAACTGATTTGAGATCATACAGTAAAGAAATCACCAAGACAAGTAAAAAAATAAGGGACTCTTCCTTGTAGTTATCAATCTTACTCTGTCCCAAACCTCAATCTTTTCTCCATTGTCCAGCACTAAAGCATGCTTCCCTAAATATTTTAGCATTACTCTATGTTGTGTCTTCCATTGGTGTCCAAGCAACTTTTTAAAGGTTCATACTGGTGCTTCCTTTTGTGCACTATCATAGTATCATAGCATCAGTCAGGGTTGGAAGGGACCACAAGGATCATCTAGTTCCAACCCCCCTGCCATGGGCAGGGACACCCCACACTAGATCAGCCTGGCCACAGCCTCATCCAGCCTGCTCTTAAACACCCCCAGGGATGGCGCCCCAACCACCTCCCTGGACAATCCATTCCAGGGCTTCACCACTCTCATGGGGAAGAACTTCTCCTTCACATCCAGCCTGAATCTCCCCACCTTCAGCTTCATTCCATTCCCCCTAGTCCTATCACTACCTGAGATCCTGAGAAGTCCCTCCCCAGCCTTCTTGTAGGCCCCCTTCAGATACTGGAAGGCCACAATTAGGTCACCTGGGAGCCTTCTCTTCTGCAGACTGAACAGCCCCAACTCTTTCAGTCTGTCCTCATAAGAGAGGTGCTCCAGCCCTCTGATCATCCTTGTGGCCCTTCTCTGGACACTGTGAGAAGTGGAACTTAGTACAGCCTAAGAAAAGTCATGAAATGAAAGAATTTAAACACCTACACCTCTCTCTATAGCAAGATTATGATTTAAACCATATTCACTGTTTATATTTTAGTAAATAAAATGTGGTATGGGAGTATTCACTGTGTTGCAGATTAAACATTGGAAGAGATCAACTTTAATGATCATAAGAAGGAAATTAAATTCTAACAGTTATGTGAACAATATTGTCTGCGGAGGAGAAGATATAGTAGCCTTTCTGAATGTACAGCTCTCATCTGATAGCTTATAGGTATGGTGATGATTCATGCAAAGTGACAAAATTTAATTTACTGTATGAATTAAATTGAACTTTCAATGTTGATAATTTTCCCAGCAAGAAAAAAAGATCCAGTAAAATCCAGCAAGTTTCTTATAATGTGTGTCGAGAGATTTTGTATTTACCCTGCAGCATTCTTAAAATCCAGTACATTTATTATGTGATATTCAAGGTAATAGAACTTGTTTTTTTCATCTCTAATAATTTTATTGTAAGAATGCAAACAGATAAACCCCCAGCAGCCTTAAAAGTTGGAGCAAATTAAATCTAATTTGTTGGCAGTAAAGGTTCCTTTCATATGTTAGCTTCATTCACAGTTATATAAAAAGATTTTTTTGGAAACATTACTTACCATTTGAAACAACCTGAACATATCTTGAATATTTTTCCTGTGAACAAATTTTACCAACATGACTGTGTGTTGGAAATTTCCAAAGAATATAGAAGATCAATCATTTCTTTGTCCTTCTCTCTTTTGCCTTTTGCTGCCCCCCTACCAACACCACCACCACCACCACCACCACCCCCCCTCAAAAAAACAAACCAAAAAGGTGTTTGTGCATCTGCACATCTGTTCATGTGCAATGTAAAAATAGCTTCAGAACTTCAGTAGGTTTTCATTTGGACACACAGTGGATGGATTACTGTACTGAGATGAAGCAAAATATGTAGTTAGACAACTCTGGACATCATTTAAGCCCTCTAGATGAAAGCTTAGTCAAGCAAGGTTTTGCTTTATACATTTTTTTTCCTAGATTACCCTTTGTTTTTTCCCCTTTATATCTCCTCTCTGTGTTCTGTCCTATTCTGCAAGAGAAGTTGCAATTCTGAATATTAATTATTTATAGCATGATTTCCATAAGGTCATGCCATAGTTTTCACTTCAGTGTTTCTCACTAATCAGGAAACTTCACAACAGAAGTACTTTAAACAAAATGTTACAATTAAGATGGTAAGAAATTAATTTTGGAGGCAAAGTGTGGGACAATAGCAAAATTTGATCTTCCACTTGTCTGGCACAAAAAAATATATAAAAAAACTTGCCATTCTTACATCTTTCTGGAAGGATCTATACAAAAGAAGATTCTATTTCAAACAACAGGGTTGTTTGTTTGTTTAATTTGGTTTATTTAATTCTTTCTTTGTCTTGTGATAACTACATATCTCCATATTTGTTTGTTTGGGTTTTGTTTTTTGGAAGGGGGGTCCCAATTTGTGCCTTATAAATGCAGAACTTTATGAAGAAAGCTTGAGAAAGAAAAAGTAAACTCTGTTTTCTAGAGGGACAAAGGTAGACAAAAAGTCACCTAATCCATAAAAGAGATACGCAGTGAATTCACCTTCAAAGCCTGGTGAAAAATTCAGCACCAATTCTGATATAATAATTCATTATAAGTTTTGTAAAGGCCAAAGGTATTAAATTGTTTGATAGAAAAACATAAAAGTGACAGCATAACCTGGATCCTTAGGATTCATAAATGAATTTTCAGCATATAAACCCCAAAGAACTGCCCAAGTCTCAAAAAATTTTATGTCCATAGTTTAAAGATAGCATTTTCTTGTAAGCAGCATAGAGTACTTTGTTTTGAAATGTTCTAGTGGTAACACACCCTGGACAATGATATTTGCCACAACAGAACAGTTACCTAGAAATATGCTAAATATTCATTACCCTTTCAGAGAAACGTTTTGAGAAGTTTCTTTTTTGGATTTTTCTGTGAGTTAGTTTCAATTTGGACTTTGTGAGTTACATATTTGTACATAAATAACACATAATGGTCCAATTTAAGAGAAAGGATATTTTGACAATGCAGAAACCAAACATAAAATGGATGCATGTTTTATTTCTCTTAAAACTGGTCATCCTTGTCCTTTCCACCTACTTCAGCTTATCAAAAATTATAAAAGAGTTAGAGAAGAGTAATCCCTTCTGATTATACAAAACCTTATTGCTGTCTACAACTACCTGAAGGGTGGTTGTAGCCAGGAGGGGGTTAGTCTCTTCTTCCAGGCAACCAGCACCAGAACAAGAGGACACAGTCTCAAGCTGTGCCAGGGGAAGTTTAGGCTTGGGGTGAGGAGAAAGTTCTTCACAGAGAGAGTTGTTAACCATTGGAATGGGCTGCCCAGGGAGGTGGTGGAGCTTTTGAAACTTTTGAAACTCTCTGTAATGGCCTCTGCCTCTCTTCTCATGATCCATCTCATTCACAGGCCTATCATGTCTAGTAGCCTACTGGCATTGAGACTGCTGCAGCTTAATAGCTGTCTGTCCATCTAATAGACTTCTGTCCATCTAGTAGACTGCTGTCCATCTAATAGCCCAATTGTATCTATAGGTCAAGTAGGCATGGAAAAATGTATTCAATACACATAAAACCATGATGCATATGCTATGTCAGGGACATTGGACCATATCATCTCCAGGGGTCCCTTCCAACTCCTGTCATTCTGTGGTTCTTCAAAATATTCTGTGTAAAGCTTGGTCAGTTCTACAGCAGAATCTAACTGGGAGTCAATGAGATGACCAGATGTCTCATCTATGATATTAGCACACACTTCCAAATACAAACAAATGGTGTTTGCCAAGCAGCCTAAGAACAGTTGCATAGGGGTGAGACTACCACCTAGATAACTCTTACAAGGATTAGACAAATGCTTTGTTACAAGGTACTTATGCCAGTCACTTGATCTCAAGTTGATCCACTGTCTCATCTCACCTCACCAGAGACTAATGATGTAGTTGCTGGACCATTAGGAAATTGGTGTCTAAGAATACTGAGTGTACACATATATGCAGTCCCGATATACAGTGCATCACAACTACTATTGCAGGAGATGCCTGTTCCATACTTTTACACTATTCAACACCATAACTTTAATTCCATGCACCTAGCCATATAGAATAGAATTAAACAGAATAGAATAGAATTAACCAGGTTGGAAAAGACCTTTAAGATCATCAAGTCCAACCTATCACCCAACACCATCTAATCAACTAAACCACGGCACCAAGCACCCCATCCAGTCTCTTCTTAAACACATCCATCTTGTTCTTGTTCCCAGACTCTCTTAACAGCAGCAGCCTGTGACTAATTGAGCTGGTCTGTATTTCTCTGAATGGCTATAGGGTTTTATACCTCTGTTTTATTTATTATTTATTAACAGAAAATACACTGCCTGAAAACAGTCACCTTAACTCGTTACCTGAACTCTGCCTCAGACAAACCAGAGTACATTTTTTTTCACTAAGAATGGAAAAGGTAATGCATTAAAAGAATATTAAACTTTCAGCTTAAGGGGGATTTGGGAGCACATGGGAACAAGGAACTTTTGAAGCAAAAAATGTTGATAAATTGAAAATCTTATTAGGGGGTTAAACAAAGCAAAATGAATAGCCAGAATTAGTTTGTCATTGATCTACCAGAGCCTTAGTAATTCTTACTAATCCTTTATGAAGTCATTGTGTATTATAGGTCAAAGACCATATTAAAATTATAAATATTAATTTATGCTTATACATATGTAGTGTTTCAGAAAAAAAACCCTTGTTTCAAAGATTGTACAACTGTCATAACTAATTCACTTTTCTGCCATTAACACGTGTCAGTGTGCCCAGGTGGCCAGGAGGGCCAATAGCATCCTGGCCTGCATTAGGAATAGTGTGGCCAGCAGGAGCAGGGAGGTCATAGTGCCCCTGTACTCTGCTCTGGTTAGGCCGCACCTTGAGTACTGTGTCCAGTTCTGGGCCCCTCAGTTTAAGAAGGACATTGAAACACTTGAGCGTGTCCAGAGAAGGGCAACAAGGATGGGGAGAGGCCTTGAACACAAGCCCTATGAGGAGAGGCTGAGGGAGCTGGGATTGTTTAGCCTGGAGAAGAGGAGGCTCAGGGGTGACCTCATCGCCCTCTACAACTACCTGAAGGGTGGTTGTAGCCAGGAGGGGGTTGGCCTCTTCTCCCAGGCAACCAGCACCAGAACGAGGGGACACAGTCTCAAGCTGAGCCAGGGGAGGTTCAGACTCGAGGTGAAGAGGAAGTTCTTCACCAAGTGAGTCATTCGGCATTGGAACGGGTTGCCCAGGGAGGTGGTTGAGTCATCGACCCTGGAGGCGTTCAAGGGGAGATTGGACGTGGCACTTGGTGCCATGGTCTAGTCATGGGGTCTGTGTTGATAGGTTGGACTCGATGATCCCCGAGGTCCTTTCCAACCTAAGTGATACTGCGATACTGTGATACTTTCTGAAGGTAAAGAGAAACTTATGTCCTGGCTATAAGAGACCACAGTGAAACAAACTCTTGTTTAATAACCAGATATACACAGGAAAGAACCTGAGATAATAATTCAGAAATAATAATAAATAAAATAAAATAAAACAACTCACATTGTCCTTTTTACAATGGAGTTTCATTCAGAACCTCTCACTATCTGTCATTGTTCTCAGAATGTGCACTGCAATTTTGTTGCCTTTTCTTTTTTATTTTAACTTTTAGTATTAAGAATGCTTGCAAATACATACAATTATGAGGTGATAGTAACTTCTCCTCCATTCTACAGATATACCAAAGACTCTATTTTACATATCTGAGTGCACCATTAATTCTTCACTGCTGTTACTGAACTTCTAGAACCTCCACATTTACTTGTGAGAACTGCTTTGAACCAACCATAATGGCTGCAAATGAAATCCACATATATTTCTTGACAAACTGGCAGTGAAAGATAATGCTGTCAAGAATTGTAAGTACTGATTGACAGCTGGCTGAACATGAGCCAGCAGTGTGCCCAGGTGGTTAAGGCCAGTGGCATCCTGGCACGTATCAGGAATGGCGTGGCCAGCAGGATCAGGGAAGTCATTGTGCCCCTGTACTCAGCACTGGTTAGGCCACACCTTGAGTATTGTGTCCAGTTCTGGGCCTCTCAGTTTAAGAAGGACATTGAGACATTTGAACGTGTCCAGAGAAGGGCAACAAGGCTGGGGAGAGGCCTTGAGCACAAGATCTATGAAGAGAAGCTGAGTGAGCTGGAATTGTTCAGCCTGGAGAAGAGGAGGCTCAGGGGAGACCTCATTGCCCTCTACAACTACCTGAGGGGTGGTTGTAGCCGGGAAGGGGTTGGTCTCTTCTCCCAGGCAACCAGCACCAGAACAAGAGGACACAGTCTCAAGCTGCACCAGGGGAGGTTTAGGCTCAAGATGAGGAGAAAGTTCTTCACAGAGAGAGCTGTTAGCCATTGGAATGAGCTGCCCAGGGAGGTGGTGGAGTCACCATCTCTGGAGGTGTTCAAGAGGGGATTGGATGTGGCACTCTAAGCCATGGTCTAGTAGTCATGAGGCATTGGGTGACAGGTTGGACTTGATGATCTTTGAGGTTTTTTCCAACTTTGTTGATTCTATGATTCTATGATTCTACAAATTCCATAAATAATAAACCTCTACTCAGCAGAAAACTTAACAAGTAGTTCAAAGCTTTTTCTTTTGACTGGTGTCAGCATCATGTTGATATTTAAAGAACAGCAAACTGGGGACAAAAGTAGAAATTCAGTTGATCAATGCCTAAAGATAGATCTGGAAACAGAAGTTAAATCTGTGATTCCAAGATCTGGCTGTAGCTATACAGTAAGTTAGAAATTATCTTTCAAAGTTTTCTTTAATTATTTTTTTAAAGTTTATTGGTGTTATTGCTTTTCTATATCTTATTCATCTAGTTATTTGATTGTACACTGAAGATGGCTACAAATACTGCAGGAGCAAAAAAAGCCCAAAACATAGACCCCTATGGTCTGGTATGTACTGACCACCTATGTGATTCTCCACACTTGTGATTCACAAAATGTGCATTGCCTGGGTATTTTGGAGTCTATCTGGAGCTACTCCATTTTGCAATAAATCCTTGCATATCTGCTCAGTCAGAGAGGAAGCAAGACTGCACAGTACCTAGTGGTTATAACATTCACACAGACTGAAAGGACAATTAATTTTCATTCCTGCTGCCCCATTATTTCTTAGCCTGAAGTGTTTGTGAATGTAATAGAACTAGATTGTCCTTATCCTGCACTATCTGCTATGCTACAGAATCATGTTTGCTCACTTCCTCTAGCTGATTGAATCTTTATTTTACCAAAATGGAATCACTTTTAAATAGTCAATGTGAAAACCTCAACTGGGAAAGCTTTATAGTTTGTACCACTCCCTGAGCACCAAAAGACTTCCTTTTCCGGTCTGCTATAAATTATACCTTAAGGCATTGATGTCTGAAAAAGCAGTTGTAAAGTCTAAATGTAGGGAAATGTCTCTCCATAGTATGGAAATTTAAGTACTTAGGAGGATAATAATTTAAAAGAACCCCCTAATAATGTATTGTTTTTTTCTGTAGGTTAGTGTGGTGGTTTGGCCCACCACCAGCATTAACAAAGCACGGCTCACTCAGAAAAGAAAATGGAAGCTATATTTACAAGCAAAACTACACTCTACAAAAGAATGCAATGTATACGTACAAATACACTGTTTAAGAAGGACATTGAGACATTTGAACATGTCCAGAGAAGGGCAATGAGGCTGGGGAGAGGCCTTGAGCACAAGCCCTATGAGAAGAGGCTGAGGAAGCTGGGATTGTTTAGCCTGGAGAGGAGGAGGCTCAGGGGAGACCTTATTGCTGTCTACAGCTACCTGAAGGGTGGTTGTATCCAGGAGGGGGTTGGTCTCTTCTCCCAGGCAACCAGCACCAGAACAAGAGGACACATTCTCAAGCTGTGCCAGGGGTAGTTTAGGCTCGAGGTCAGGAGAAAGTTTTTCACTGAGAGAGTCATTAGCCATTGGAATGGGTGTTCAAGAGGGGATTGGATGTGGCACTTGGTCATGAGGTCTGTGGTGACAGGTTGGACTTGATGATCTTTGAAGTCTTTTCCAACCTTGGTGATTCTGTGATTCTGTAATTATACAGGCATTTACTGCCCTGAATGGGGAAAACTGCCTCACTTGCCCCCAAACATCCCTCCCACCCCCCTTTACATATAATTAGAAGAAAAGAGAAAAGAGATATTAGACAGCTCAGTTAGTCTTATCTGCAAGGTCATTAGATAAAATACTTTCCAGCGAAGCAGCCAGACAGCCAGAAGAATAGGGAAAAAATTAATGTGGGAAATGAGACTGCTGAGGGTTCCCTTTCACACATCTGACCAATGAAATTAATTTAGAACAATTTCTTGTTTTCCTTTTGACACCGAACTGTGGATTTGTTTATATTTCTTCATTCTTCTGCTCCAGTTCTGGGTCCCTCAGTTTAGGAAAGATGTTGGCTTGCTGGAACATGTCCAGAGAAGGGCAACAAAGTTGGTGAGGGGTCTGGAGCACAAGCCCTATGAAGAGAGGCTGAGGGATCTGGGGTTACTTAGCCTGGAGAAGAAGAGGCTCAGGGGAGACCTTATTGATCTCTGCAACTACCTGATGGGAGGTTGTAGACAGGTGGGGGCTGGTCTCTTCTCCCAGGCAACCAGCACCAGAACAAGAGGTCACAGTCTCAAGCTGTACCAGGGGAAGTTCAGACTGGATGTTAGGAAGAAATTCTACACAGAGAGAGTGATTGCCCATTGGAATGGGCTGCTCAGGGAGGTGGTGGAGTCCCCATTATTGGAGGTGTTTAGGAGGAGACTTGATAGGGTGCTTGGTTGCATGGTTTTGTTGATTAGGTTTTGTTGGATGATAAGTTGGACGTGATGATCTTGAAGGTCTCTTCCAACCTGGTCTATTCTATTCTATTCTATTCTATTCTATTCTATTCTATTCTATTCTATTCTATTCTATTCTATTCTATTCTATTCTATTCTACTCTACTCTATTCTGTTCTATTCTAAATCTACAGTTAACTTTTGAAGGCATAGCCTGGAACTGTCATAACTAGGTGCAATGATAACATACATGGAACAGTAGGAATGACTGAAATGGCTTCAGTCTAAGATTTACACTAGCTTTTAGAAGGGATTTACTTCCATCTCTTCTTTTACTCACCCATCAAAATAATTTATCCAGAGCACAGAATCTGACCTGACAGACTAATTGAGTATATTATAATGTCCAAGTATTTTTATTGTAATTCACATCATATTTGTGAGGAATCTTCTATGCTTAAAGAAGTGTTCTTTTTATTTACTCCTGGTAATAAAGTTTATCACTCTTTCAAAGTATTGGACAGAAGTTGAATCGGAGTGATAAAACAATTATTTCCTTGAAATAATTTTTCCTTATATAATGTTATATCTGTACTTTGCTAGCTAATAGGGAAAATTTTTGATAATTACTTATGTTTGGCTTGTCTAATTTAATTTCTTTTTTTCCTTTTCACATTTTGCTTGTATATTAAATGACATTTCAGAAACCATTTAACTTTCTTTAGCTTACCACAAGCAGATCTATTTCTGGAATTGCAGACCGCTGCGCGAAGTAAGCCTCTGAGTGAAACTTTAACTCTGCTGGGAATTTTTCAATAACATTCTGCTTGCCTCTCACAATCCACATTTCATTGTTTGAGAGCAAATACTTTCTGTTTACAAATGAGATATGTAGAGATTTAATTTGTTTTCCCCAAAATACAGATTCCTCATGAAGAAGAAGGCTGAGAGATATAAAATCCTAGTACCATGTGTCTTTTAGTGATTCTATCCCTCCTATTTTTAAATTATTTGGAATTTAGGCTTAACAGGAGACAGATGGGTCACTTAGAGCAAAACCTTCTAGTTAGCCAGACATCAATTTATCATACCTGAGACTTGATTTACTGAGATAAGAGCAAAAGATATAGAATAGAATATAGTAGAATAGAATTAAGCAGGTTGGAAAAGAGCTTTGAGATCATTGAGTCCAACCTACTATCTAGCATTATCTAATCAACTACACCATGGCTACAGGTGCCCCATCCAGTCTCTTCCTAAACACCTCCAGTTATGGTGACTCCACCACCTCCCTGGGCAGCACATTCCAATGGGCAATCACTCTTCTGTGAAGAACGTCTTCCTAACATCCAGCTGAAACCTCCCCTGGTGCTGCTTGAGACTGGGTCCTCTTGTTCTGGAGATGGTTGCCTGGGAGAAGAGACCAACCCCCACCTGGCTACAACCTCCCTCAGGTAGCTGTAGACAGCAAGGTCTCCCCTGACCCTCTTCTTCTCCAGGCTAAACAACCCCAGCTCCCTCAGCCTTCCTCATAGGGCTTGTGCTCCAAACCCCTCCCCAGCTTTGTTGCCCTTCTCTGGACACATTCCAACAACTCAACATCTTTAGTGTGAACAAGGAATGTAGCCTTGTGAAAATAGAAGAAATTATCAAAAATAATATTAAGTTTACAGGTGCATATTCAACATGATACCCATGATAGTAGTAGCTGAAAATACTAAGCATCAAACATTTCTTTTAACTGCCAAACAGAAATATGCTATATATAAATATATAAATATATATATATCATTTATAATTTATATAGAGAGATATAGTTTTTATCTATATCTATATCTATCTCTATCTATCTATCTATCTATCTATCTATCTATCTATCTATCTATCTATCTATCTATCTATCTATCTTTGTGGCTCAAACGAAATGCCCAATGTGGATTGAAAGATTTGTGCTAGAATAGTTTTGGAAGCATATAGAAAATTTCTTCTACTATGCATAAAATTAGAAGTAGTAGAAAATCCTGGCATACTTCATGGACACTCATAACATCATCACAATGTATTGTCTGAATGTTTTCAGATCAGAGAGGAAGTTCGTCAGTTGTAAACACTTGCTCATTTCAGAAAACAATTTGTCTCTCCCTGACTCACAGATATCTATGATCTCTCTTTGAATGAATGACCACTGCGTTTCAGTAGTCCATACATCCAAGGTGCTGGATTCCTGCAACTGACATCAAATTATCATAGTATCAGTCAGGGTCAGAAGGGACCATAAGGATCATCTAGTTCCATCCCTCCTGCCGTGGGCAGGGACACCCCACACTACATCAGGCTCGACAGAGCCTCATAAATCTCCCTGGACAAGCCATTCCAGGGCTTCACCACTCTCATGGTGAAGAACTTCTTCACGTCCAGCCTGAATCTCCCCACCTCCAGCTTCATTCCATTCCCCCTAGTCCTATCACTACCTAAGATCCTGAGAAGTCCCTCCCCAGCCTTCCTGTAGGCCCCCTTCAGGTACTGGAAGGCCACAATTAGGTCACCTCAGAGCCTTGTCTTCTCCAGACTGAACAGACCCAACTCTTTCAGTCTGTCCTCACAGGAAAGGTGCTCCAGCCCTCTGATCATCATCGTGGCCCTTCTCTGGACACGTTCCAGCACATCCATATCCCTCTTGTAATAAGGGCTCCAGAACTGGATGCAGTACTCCAAGTAGGGTCTCACCAGAGCTGAGTAGAGGGGGAGAATCACCTCACTTGACCTGCTGGCCACACTACTCCTGATGCAGCCCAGGATCTCATTGGCTTTCTGGGCTGCAAGTGTACACTGAGAGCTCATGTTGAGCTTCTTGTCCACCAGCACCCCCAATTATCTCCCCTCTGGGCTGCTTTCCAGACAGTCACTTCCCAGCCTGTATTTGTGCCTGGGATTGCCTCGACCCAGATTCAGGACCCTGCACTTGCCTTTGTTGAACCTCACGAGATTGGCTTGTGCCCACCTCTCCAGCCTGTCAAGGTCCTTCTGGATGGCATCCCTTTCCTCCTTCTAAATTGTGAGAGCTTAGCTTTTTACCTTAGCTTAGTCTCACTTAAGAGGCTAAAAATTATTTCAGAGATGACTATAACTCTGACCACATGCTACACATAAATAGCACATTGCTAGCATAAGATAGAATCCAGCTCTACAGCCAATAAGGTAGATGTGTCTACAATATCAGTGTTAGCTGACTGTCTAAGCTGCCATTATAGCTGCTGAACATCAGAATCTGATGCCATTTAAGACACCCTAGAGTATAACAACTGGCCTTAAGACCACGCTCTAGTACCCCACAATTTTCTCACAAGCTGAGTAGTGTATCTACCTGATCTAAGTATCTTTATATTGGACACCTCAGGGCATCCCAAATGGCTCTAGCCACTTGCCCCTCAGAAATTACTGTAATGCCTTCTAGTGACTCTGATGAGCAGGGACTCGAATCATCACTTAAATAATTAGATCAATTAAATAATTATATGATGCATATGATACTGTGGGATGTCTGAGATAATTGCATAGGCTTAGTAGGTATGACATGATCTTCTGAAGAATTGTGGTATCTCAAATTAGAGGTCAGGCAGAATAACAGAGTACATATTTGGTACCAGAGGTCTACATGTAGGCAAGTGAAATCTGCCTATAATGTTAATTATTTTAGAGAAATCTGTCCTGACACAAATATCCTTTTCAGTTTGAAGAGGATTTTACAGCTTATATACTCTTATAATTAAAAAAATAAAGAGTAAATTACTATATCTACAAACCTCCAAAATTTTACATCAAATATCTGATCTATATGTAACAGTGATAATATAGAGCTGACTGGAGAGGTGTTGTTCACTATCTTGATCAAAAGGCAACAGCCACAAGTCTTTTTCTCACTGGTGAGGAAGTAGATGAAACCATATGCATAACAAAAAAATGTATTTGTATAAGTTAGCATGACACAACAGGATCCTCTACATTAAGCATTTCTCACACAACCTGAACATTCACAAAATATATTACTAAAGCATGTAGATCTTATTTATATCCCTCTCTTCTCCCAGGCAACCAGCACCAGAATAAGAGGACACAGTCTCAAGCTGTGCCAGGGGAGGTTTAGACTGGATGTTACGAAGAAATTCTTCATAGAAAGAGAGATTGCCCATTTGAATGGGCTGCCCCAAGAGGTGGTGAAGTCACCATCACTGGATGTGTTTAGGAGGAGACTTGATGGGGTGCTTGGTGCCATGGTTTAGTTGATTAGATGGTGTTGGGTGATGGGTTGGACACAGTGATCTCGAAGTTCTCTTCCAATCTGATCTATTCTATTCTAGTCTATTCTACTCTAGTCTAGTCTAAGAGAATCAAAAATATACATATATAAATAAATAACTTAAATCTTCAATTCAAAAAGATATCAGCATTTTATGTATGTACCGTAGGGACTCCTCATATGTGTATTTCATACTTGGTTTTGATCGAGGTCTCATAGACTTGTAACAACTTGCAGTTTTGTTGTTGAAAGGTTTAGACAGAACAATCTTGAATTCTTGCCAGGATCAAGTCCTCTTCTCATGATTAGTTTTAATACCATTTGGTAAATGCAGCATATTAATTTATGGTGCTTTCAATACAGTCAAATAAATTATAATTAAGAGGCTATAATGTTTACATTAGGTCAAAACTAGCACATTGAGACTATTCATGGGCAATTCACTCAAACAAAATAGTATTACACACCTCACAGGAAAACAAAGTGCAGTTATTATCACTTGTCTATTTGTAGGTCGATTTCTGCAATTAAATTTCAATATCTGTTTTAGTGTAAGTCAGATAATGCATGGATCAGTTGTACTCTACTGGTTTAGAATGCTTATTACAGTAACTAATGCTGAAAGAAAACTCCAGCTGAATGCAGTTAAATTAGAATAAACCTTTATTAGAATAAACCAAACCAGGTTGGAAGAGACCTTCAAGATCATCGCGTCCAACCCATCAACCAATCCAACCCACCCAAACAGCTAACCCATGGCACCAAGCACCCCATCAAGTCTCCTTCTGAACACCTTCAATGACGGCAACTCCACCACCTCCCCGGGCAACCCATTCCATAGTGCAATCACTCTTTCTGTATAGAACTTCTTCCTAACATCCAACCTGAACCTCCCCTGGCGCAGCCTGAGACTGTGTCCTCTTGTTCTGGTACTGGCTGCCTGGGAGAAGAGACCATCATCAGCCTGTCTACAACCTCCCTTCAGGTAGTTGTAGAGAGTGATAAGGTCACCCCTGAGTCTCCTCTTCTCCAGGCTAAGCAGCCCCAGCTCCCTCAGCCTCTCCTCATAGGGCTTGTGTTCCAAACCCCTCACCAACTTTGTTGCTCTTCTCTGGACTCGTTCCAGCAAGTCAACCTCCTTCCTAAACTGAGGGGCCCAGAACTGGACACAGTACTCGAGGTGTGGCCTAACCAGTGCAGTGTACAGGGGCAGAATGACCTCCCTGCTCCTGCTGGCCACACTGTTCTTGATGCAGGCCAGGATGCCATTGGCCCTCTTGGCTGCCTGGGCACACTGCAGGCTCATGTTAAGCCTACCATCAACCAGCACCCCCAGGTCCCTCTCTGCCTGGCTGCTCTCTAGCCACTCTGACCCCAGCCTGTAGCACTGCATGGGGTTGTTGTGGCCAATGTGCAGAACCCGGCATTTGGATGTGTTACATCTCCAGGCATTCCAAGTGGGGCTCTCAGTCAGGGCTAATACAACATAAATTTTACCTTGCTTCAAAGTGATGACACAATTCTTTTCTGTTGATTGTGGAGAGAATTGAGAGTACCCTCAGCAAGTTTGATGATGATTTGAAACTGGCTGGGAGTGAGTGACCCACTGGAAGGCTGTGCCACCATCCAACAAGACCTGAACAAGCTGGAGAGCTGTGCAAAAGTGAAACTCATGAGATTCAATAAAAAACAAATTCAGAGTCCTGCATCTGGGAAGGAATAACATCAGTACCAACTAGGGGTCCTCCTGCTGGAAAGCAGCCCCGTGGAGAAAGACCTTGAAGTCCAAGTTGTACCATAGGACAGCAATGTGCTCTTGTGGTCAAGAGGGCCAACGGCATCCTGGGGTGTTATAGGAAAAATGTACCCATCAGGTCTAGGCAGGTTATCTTACTCTGCCCTGGTGAGACCACACCTGCAATACTGTGTTCAAGTTTTGGGCTCCCCAATTCAAGGGAGACAGGGATCTGCTGGAAAGAGCTACAAGGATTATTACAGGACTGGAACATTTCTCCTACAAAGAGAGACTGAGACACCTGTGGTGAGTGTGACTGGAATAGGCTGCCAGGAGAGGTTTTGGAGTCTGCTTCTCTGAAGACTTTCAAAACCCACCTGGGTATATTCCTGTGCAGCCTGCCTGAGGTGATCCTGCTTTGGCCGGACAGTTGGACTAGTTGATCTCTGGAGGTCCCTTCCTAAGCCTAACATTCTGTGATTCTGTCACACATAATTAGCATGATCCTATTTTTTTTCTAAACATAGTGTTAATCCCATCAGTTTTTACTTTCAATAATTGTATCTGGTCATAATAAAGAAATAATTATATTATGTTCTTCTGTAAAAGACTTTAAATTTACTTTGAAGAAGGATTTTTTCATAGTTAGAATTAAACTTTACACAGTGTTTTAATAGTACAGTTGGTATATCCAGAGCACTAAAAGCACTGCATTTTCAGAGTAAAATTCCTCAATACATGTTCCACATGAAAAGCCGAAGGGGTAGACATTCAGAGAGACTGGATTACAAAATCTTCAGTTTTAAGTGTAGATCTAGAGGGTATGACCTCCAATGAGATATGTTACAGAGCACAGGTACATGAGATGTTACAGAAGAGGTAATTCAAAGATCATGTTTTCTTCAGGTTTTTAAAAGACCTTTATAAGTATATAAAATATATACTATTGAAAATTATACACTTACCTAGCTCCTTCAAAATATTGAATTTTTCTTTGTGATTTACTAGTCACATATATGAATAGGATAATGTATGCAAATAAACTCAAAAACCATGGAATGGTTTGCGTTGGAAGAGACCTTAAAGATCATCTATTTCCAGCCTTCCCACCATGAACAGGGACACCTTCCACTAGATCAGGTTGCTCAAGGCCATGTCCAACCTGTCCAAGGCCCCTGGTTTTGAACACCTCCAGAGAGGGGGCACCCGCAACCTTCCTGGGCAAACTGTTCCAGTGTCTCACCACCCTCACTGCAAGGATTTCCACCGTAAGGATTACCACTATTAGACAGTATACTAATAGAAATGTTTGCTTTGATTTATCAGCCTTTGCTAATTGCTTTTTATTCACTTTATGGTTTCCCAGTAATGTGCAAGGTATCAAAATTTTATCTGTTGTAGTAATGCCATATAAGCACTGGGCACTTTGGTGGAGAATGAAGTGCATTGAGATTAGTATATGCATTAATTAAATAGCAGCAAGGTCAGTAATAATGTAAGGATATGCTTATATTATGCCTAATTGGTAAGAATAAGAATGTATCTGTAAGTTTATGTTTACAAAACACTGTAAGACTCATCAAAGGTTTTCAGGAATCATGTTCTATCCTCAGTCCATTAAAAGAAGAACTATAGATAAAACAACTGCTCTGATAAAAATCAGAATTTGTAAGTGGTGGAATCCTTTTAATCAACAATGCAAATAAATTTCAGCCCAACAATCACATTTCATAGTCATTCTATTAAAACAAAATGTGCAGTAGCTGACCTTAGTTATACTGGAGAATCAGTATCTATCTAAGATCAGTTTAAAATATCACCCCTTTGTTTAACAAAAACCCTAAGTTTTATAGAAGAAAGACCAGGAAATAGTAAGTATTTTCATGTTTTGATTTCAATAACAGATCTAAATTCTATCTAATATATTACTTTTCTTGAATTACACTTGCTAGTTTCTATATTTGTATAACTGATAGTTACTGGATAAAATTGCTAAGACAAATAACAAAATGCTTATTTCACTTCCTATATTAAAATTAGACTTTACATTTCCTTTTTAATTTCTCCACAGATGTGGACTCCACAACATCCCTGGGCAATATAGTGTTCAGATTTTGAATCTACTTACAGTAAAAATACCCTGGGTTTAGCTTTGTCTTTTGTTCAGGTCAAATGTCATGTGTTTTAATACATATCCATTCACTCTATTTAATACATATCCATTGACTCTACTGGGAAGAGTCTGTCTCTCTCTTCCTCATATTTTCCCATCAGCTATTATTTTTCATTTTAATATGATTCCCTCTCACAGTCTTCTTTTCTCCAGTCTGAATATCACCAGTTCAGCCTCCTCCACTCCTGCAAGAGATGCTCCAGTCCCTTCCCCATCTTTGTGGCCTTTTCATGGATTTGCTGCTGTAAATGCATGTCTCTCTAGTATTGGGGAGTAGAGAATAGAACAAGGAACTTCAGTCCTCAGTGAAGGAGAAAGATCACCTTCTTTAACTTGCTGACAATGCAGCAGATCTCTATCAAAATTAATTGCAACTCATATCTCAGTTAGAAGTAATATACAAGTTAGACATAAATACCACTGACATAAGTTGATGACAGAAAAAACAATCACAGTTAAAAAATCAGGACATCTTTGGCCAACTATTTGGGAGCATATCTGCTTCTAATGGATCAAATTAGATGACTGAAGGGATGCTTGCAATCTGTCCATACATCAATGTGCGAAGGAGGTGTACAAAGATGTCCTCAGAGTAAGAGTGAATAGGTATTCTGGCTTACTATGAGGTTCTAAAGACCACACCAGTCATATGCCAACAAGAGTGGGACATTCTTACTCCATACTAAAGGATGTAAGTACTCAGTACTGGTTAGGCTGCACCTTGAGTCCTGTGTCCAGTTCTGGGCCCCTCAGTTAAGGAAAAATGTTGAGTTGCTGGAACATGTCCAGAAATGGATATTTCTGAAATGGATATTTCTTGAATTTGCATGGTTGATATGCTCTGTCAGAGGTCCACAACATATGATGCCTCCTGGACATCTAACATGCTGCAAAGAGTGCCTGTCTACAGAAAAGAGTGCTGTCTGCAAGTACCTGAAGGGTGGTTGTAGCCAGGCAAGGGTTGGTCTCTTCCAGGTAACCAGCAACAGAACAAGAGGACACAGTCTCAAGCTGCACCAGGGGAAGTTTAGGCTCAAGGTGAGGAGAAAGTTCTTCACAGAGGCAGTTGTTAGCCATTGGAATGGGCTGCCCAGGGAGGTGGTGGAGTCGCCATCCCTGGAGGTGTTCAAGAGGGGATTGGACATGGCACTTGGTTCCATGGTCTAGTAGGCATGAGGTGTTGGGTGACAGGTTGGACTTGAACTTTGAGGTCATTTCCAACCTTGTTGATTCTATGATTCTAAGAACAGTTTGTATAGACAAGGCCTTTATGACAAACAATCAAACGAACAAAAATGGATGCTCTGAGTACTTACTGTATGCTATTTAAGTTAAAAATTTTGGTCCACTGCTTAGAGCCTGAACAGTTACACTTTCAAAATTATAGGTGAGGGCAAGTACAAATGGTAGCATATTTGTAATTCAGTAAACATGTGTTTAGGTCATTTCTATATGGATCTGACATTAAAAAAATTATCAGTGGGAATTATTTCAATTATATCTACAAGTGGAGGCTACTTTAAATATCAGAAAATAATTTCAAGTTCTACTTCATTTTAGACTTCTGAATTATTATTCTCTTCAGTTGCTGTGTTTCTCTTAACTTTATTTCCTAAACATTCAATTCTGCAATTCTATACTGAGTTTAAAGATTTTTTCTATTTGTTTTTCCTATTGCATAAGTCTCCAGTCTGTAACATTAATTGTGCATTATTCCTTCTTACTGAACAGTAATTCAGTTGCAGTTCTTCTTTCATCTTTGTTGTAGTTTAAGCTTTTCCAGGAGTCTGAAAGCCCAAATGGAACAGATTTAGATTGCCTCCCCTCTGCCTTTTTCCCAGTAGGGCAAAAGCAAATTAAGCAGGAGAAAGGAGAGGTAAAAATCATGAAAGAAATGGTCTGGAGTCAGTTTGGAAGTGAAAAAAGGTAATTTTAACAATATATATGTAGCATTTGAGTAATAGGGAGAGTTGCAATGGTGTAAGGAAAAGGTAAACAGAAAAATATGCAAAACTAGGCCCAGCTGGCATTGGATTCCCTTGATGTAAATGGATGCAGTTCTTAAAGATGGAGCATGAAGGTGGGCCTCACCACATGGAGGGCATGGAGGAAGAAGGAGGGCAGCAGATATCTGTTGAGGCGAGGTGCAGGACAAAAATAGCAAACCAAGAAAATGGCTCCCCTTAAATAGGTTTTGCTGGACAGGAAGGCGGAGTGGAATAGACCTTTGGCCCAGGGGAAACCTCGCCTTGGGAGGTAGAAACCCAAATCTCTCTCTTCCCACCTGGATCAAGTTTCTTTTGTCCACCTGGAGGCTGGGTTCTTTTCAGCCCCTCTCCAGGGATGGGGGCAACCTGGCACAATCTTATTCCATTATGACTCCCCATTTTTCTAACTACAAGCAAGTAGGCGTCTCATCTCTAGACAAAATGACACATTCAGTTTTTGTGACCTGAAAAGGAGACACATTGTGCCTGTGGCATAACTTTGAATACATAGTTTGAGTGTAGTGTACATATAGTTCCTGTTATTTGCTACAGGTTTGCTTTCTTCACATTACAGTAAACTACTTTCATCAGTATGCTCAGTGCACACAGAGTGAATCAACTAATGCCAGGAATGTGGGCTGTATCCATGCATTTGATAATGTGAGTATTTTTCTTCAGAACTGTATAATGCTATGAGCTGGCAGTGCAGAAACAGCAATTATTATCTTAAGTGAGACCAGGGAAAAACTTTAAACTTGGAAGAGAAAATTCTGAATCTTCAAGTTAAATGTTATTTACATATTAACATATACATATAAAAGCCTGATTTCCTTCTCATTATTCAGAGACACTGGAATGCCTTCAAATATAAATGCCTTCATAAAAATGCTACAATTTATAACAAATTACAAAATTAATCATATTGAAACATTTTATTCTCTCTAAAAGTATCCAGAAAAGGAGATGGAAACATTTGGGACATTTATTAAGAGACAAGTGAGACCATCTGCTACGGGAGGCATGTCACTGCGCGGATCATTCGGAGAACAGTTTTAAGGGCCATTGAAAAGTATTTCAACAGTGAGCTGAGTAATGACTCACAAAGAAAAAAACTCCTGAGGTTTAAAAGAAGAGGAATGTATGCAAAGTTAAGCCTAGGGGAAAAAGAATAAAATAAAAATAGAAAGAAAAAGGTGTGAGAGCTTTATGTGTTCTCTGATAGTGAACAAACCAAGAGTTTAATTATACTGGGAGGGAGGATTCTAGTTCAGACTTTTTTTCTTTCATGTGTTCCTATACGACATTTTCCATGCTTCAGTGATTTTGTTTTGCTTGTGTCGTGTGTGGATGTTAGAAAGAAGTTCTTCGTAGAGAGAGTGTTTGCCCATTGGAATGGGCTGCCTGAGGAGGTGGTGGAGTCACCATCATTGGAGGTGTTTAGGAGGAGACTTGATGGGGTGCATGGTTGAATGGTAGTTGATTAGGTGGTGTTGGATGATAGGTTGGACATGATGACATTGAAGGTCTCTTCCAACCTGGTCTGGTCTATTCTATTCTATTCTATTCTATTCTATTCTATTCTATTCTATTCTATTCTATTCTATTCTATTCTATTCTAAGCCAAAATTAAAAGGCAGTATCTCTTGAAGCTATTATTTAAAAATCTCAAAGTCAACACCAAAAAATGTTGTTGATTTTCCATACATGCACCTAGTTGTGAAAAATGTTGCTAACAGATGTTAAATAGTTAACTATGGAGAGACTTTCACCTTTTTTATTTGTATCTATTATCTAGGCTTACCAGGACAAAAGGGATCAATGCAAGAACAGTAGTCACCCTCTCCGTACTGTTCTGACCAGTATGTCAAACTTTGAAACATCCATCTAAGCAGAATCACAATAAATGAAATTAATTGCAGTACAACAATAAGTCTGCCAAAATAAAGAAACATATTGAATAGTTCAGAATACCTCAGTGCTTTATGAAGAGAGTGATTTCATGGCATGAAAAAAATGTCTTCCAAAGAGCCATGAGGTCAGTTCAGGACCCCCATTTCTGTATTTTAGTGGCAGAATTCGTCAGGAAGAAAGAGAAGTGTCACTGGTTTCTGTTGCCTTGGCAACCTGTGCTGCCAAACAACAGATTGGGTACCTTCTAGCAGGTTTAAAATTTCAGGCTGCTAGCATACTGATTACAATGACAGCAGAAAAAAATATCATTTGCTGGATGCTTTCCTGATAGAAAAACACGATAATATTTTGCATATTCCTTCACCACCCTCAAACACTTTCCTGTTTGCTTTGTGTTACGCTTGTTGGTATCATCAGCTGTAATTAATCTGAAGTCTAATTCCTGCTCTAAGACTCTTACTTTGTCTGCATAATATTTCCTCAAATCCCCTCTTGGTAGTACTTTTTCCCATATGTGGTCTTTTGTACAATGACAAATTTCAATAGGGTGGTTGAAGAGAATAAGTGACAAATTATGTGTTTGTTTGTTTAATTTTGTTGCTTTAATCTGTTTGCACTTTCTCTGCTTGCAGAATGCTATGGTTTTAAAAATATTTGCAAGAATAATGAGATAACTAGGTAGGATTGGGTACCTCTAGCCACAAGGCAAATTTAAGGATAAATACAGCTATTTCTGTAATTGGCATGTCGATAAAGGCTACCTCTGGTGGGGCTGGAGCTTTAGACAAACCGGTCTGGAACAGATGGTGTAGAGTTTCTTTCTCATCTAAGGCACACTATTATCTACAGGCACCCAGGTGGGAGTCCTCTGATCAAATGTAGATGCCTGAATTTAAACTAGTTGCCCTAGGTTCTTTTTATTGCCAATGAAGAGAAATAGACGCTGTTAGGAAGAAATTTATTTCAACCTAAAGTGGACTAATAAACTAGGAAAGATGAACTGTGCCCTGTAAGTCCATATTTCTCTCAGTTGGATGTAAAAAAACCTTAGTGCTAAGCTCAGGCGCACAAGTCAACTCACTGTCTAAAACTTGGTGAGCTGAATATACTTATCAAGGTTTTGTTTTGTTTGCTTGCTTGGATTTGTTTGCTTGTTTGTTGTTTTTTTTTTTAAGAAGGCCCCAGTTTTCCTTGTCATGGACATCAATTGAGTCTAATTTTGTGATTCTCCTGGCCACACCTTTCCTGCTCTCAATTATATTATCAGATTCAGCACTGGTTAGGCCACACCTTGAGTACTGTGTCCAGTTCTGGGAAAGATGTTGATTTGCTAGAACTTCGTGGAGTCACTATCACTGGAGGCGTTTAGGAAGAGACTAGATGGGGGGCTTGGTGCCATGGTTTAGTTGATTAGTGTGAGAGACTAAAGCTTGTCTCTCCTGATGTGGCTTAATAAAGATAAAATCAACCACCGAGGCCACCCTCAGCAATATGCATAAGACAAGATAATCTCCACCCATCAAGTACCCCAGAATGGGAGGATGGTGAGACAATGGATTCACCCCCTGGCCCCTGATTTCCTGAGGGACAATACTTGGACACAGACCTAAGGACTAAAAACTGTATAAAAGACTTGAGCAACTACTGTCTCAGAAGAAGGAAAACACGGAACCAAGCACACAGGAGAAGAAAAACATAGAAGGAAAACACAGATGAAGAAAAACACAGGAGAAGGACAATGCTGCTGAGAAGGAAAACAGAGAGAATACCAGGAGAGGAAAAATGACAGAGACATCATCACGGAGCCTGGAAGAAGCAGAGCCCCCTCTCCGTGCCCTAAGTTCCGCATGCTGCAACTCATGGAGCTGAAGAGGCTGCCCAGAGGACCACCTTTCTTCTACAGCCAAAGCCTCAGAACCCTTTCTCTACAGACCAAACATCTTCTGCAGCACCTTTCCTCCACAGATTCAAACTGTCTTGGCAGGGTGAGGGGTGTGGTAATATAATTCCTTTCCTCTTCTCTCTCTCTTCTCTCTCTCCCTCTCTATTATTTCTCTCTCCCCCCCTTCTGATCCATCCAATTTATTTGTGCAATAAATAGTATACCTGTTGATATTTTGGCCTCGTTTGTGCCTCTAATTTCACAACACAGGAATATTCAAAAGAACTGAGTCTCTTTCCCTCTCCAGACAGAGACAATTAGATAGTGTTGGATGATAGGTTGGACTTGATGATCTCAAAGGTCTTTTCCAACCTGGTAAATTCTATTCTATTCTTTTCTATCCTATCCTATCCTATCCTATCCTATCCTATCCTATCCTATCCTATCCTATCCTATCCTATCCTATCCTATCCTATTCTATTCAACAGTCACTCAACCATGGGGCAAGTTAATCACAAGTCACTGAACTTGTTTTAAACCAGAAGGCATATAGGTTTGAATCAATGGGAAAGTACTTCTATGATATTGTTTCCAAGTTTGTTTGAATATCAACTCAAGAAGCAAATGCACAAGTTAACTCAATGAATCTATACACATCTGTGCTGAGTGTCGTTGTTCTGATTATAATTCATGGACACACAGAACTCAATGCATTTGCCAACCTATGGGGTAAGAGAAACACGGATATGGGATTGGAAGATATGGCACAAGAGCAATGGAAGAGCTGTATCATATTGGTCCAGGTGAAGGCCAAGTGGTACAACTGCTTTAGGATATCTGAAGTTACTTTAGAAATCATGACACTGAACACTGACATTTTTTTCCCCTAGTAAGATAATTTGACCATCTATAGATGCATACATTCAAGTGAAAAAAAAAAAAAGCAGCTCAGTCTGCTTCCAAAACATCATACAACATTCCCCTGATAGCTTGTAAAAAGGATAAAACAATATAATTCATGCCAATCTATAAAGCACATTTTTCAAGGGTTAAACTTGCATTAGTTTTTGTTGTGAACAGCTCTGTCCAGATGGGTACAGAGATAGTGTTCAGAAAGGAGATGAAGCAGTCCTTTGCAATAATTCACAAATGTAGAGTCTTACTTGCTTATCTGGGAGTCTTTTTTTCCAGGACTGTGGCTGTTCTGGAAACAGTCAACCACTGCTGAAGTCATTAATCATACAAACATTATATATGGTAAGAACTGACATTAAAGGATTGACAACCCCTCATTTTCTACTTTTGTTATTTTATATTAATTGGTTAACTAGATTAATTCAATTCTGCATGAACGTTACTGTTATGCACTTGAAACGTTTCTTGTAGGAACCTGGTGAGGAACAAGCCTAATTAGTTTTGTATGTTTTTCAACACACAAAGTGAATTCCATTTTCTTATTTATTATTTTAACTTTTTTTTTTTTTTTTTTTTCTGGGTCACCTGTGTTATTTCTTCCCCCTTTGTGGCAGTTTAGGCTGGGTGCTTCCTGGCCTGCCACAGTTACATCTGCAGTGTCCAGGGTGCCCAGCCCAGTAGATGGGCACAGGAAATACTGTATTTCTACCCATAAATCCTGCACGCTATAAATCTGGATGCAAAG
This sequence comes from Melanerpes formicivorus, assembly GCF_026170545.1. Taxonomy (NCBI): domain Eukaryota; kingdom Metazoa; phylum Chordata; class Aves; order Piciformes; family Picidae; genus Melanerpes; species Melanerpes formicivorus. Next base: position 4,149,435 of record NW_027142396.1, on the reverse strand, counting down.
TCATTCTCTTTCCCTTTCTTCCTTCTCTGCTCCCATGGGAGATGTTTCCCTCTTGGGTAAATGGCAGGGGAGTATCTAGGCCTCTTTGGTCTGAGAGTAGTGTGGCCAGCAGGAGCAGGGAAGTCATTGTGCCCCTGTACTCTGCACTGGTTAAGCCACACCTTGACTCCTGTGTCCAGTTCTGGGCCCCTCAGTTTAAGAAGGACATTGAGACATTTGAATGTGTCCAGAAAAGGGCAATGAGGTTGTTGAGAGGCCCTGAGCACAAGCCCTACGAGGAGAGGCTGATGGAGCTGGGATTGTTTAGCCTGGAGAAGAGGAGGCTCAGTGGAGACCTTATTGCTGTCTACAACTCCCTAAAGGGAAGCTGTAGCCGGGTGGGGGTTGGTCTCTTCTCCCAAGCAACCAGCACCAGAACAAGAGGACACAGTCTCAAGCTGCACCAGAGGAGGTTTAGGTTCGAGGTGAGGAGAAAGTTCTTCACTGAGGGAGTTGTTAGCCATTGGAATGGGCTGCCCAGGGAGGTGGTGGAGTCACCATCCCTGGAGGTGTTCAAGAGGGGACTTGGTGCCATGGTTTAGTCATGAGGTCTGTGGTGACAGGTTGGACTTGATCCTTGAAGTCTCTTCCAATCTTGTTGATTCTGTCATTCTGTTTAGGCCCAATGCCAGGAAAAGAAGTGTGTGTGTGGGGGGGGGCAGTCTCAGGCCTGGCCAGCCTGAGACTAGCCTAGCAGTGGGGGGGTAAGAAAGAGCTCCGGGGGGTTTGGGTGCACCCTCAGGTGGGGAGAAGGGAAGCATTGGGCTTCTTGGGTGTGGTGTAAGGGAACTCTGTATGCTTTGGGATATGCACACCACTATGCTTTGTAGGTTGGTTTTTTGTTTGGTTGGTTGTGGTTTTTTGTAGAATAATAACAGCTTTTCCATTTAATCTTTCCATCACTGTCTAATCCATTTGTGTGTGTCATTCTCTTGCTCCTTTTGGGTCAATAGAGCATCTGTACCTCTCTAAACCAGGACACCCTCCTTCAACCTTGGAACCTGAGCTAATGTAAATTGGAAGAAGTTTCATCAATGAGTTTAGCCAGTCGAATCTGTGGGTGGGTATTCAATACCATACTGACATCAAGCCAGTTTTAAAGCAATGGTGCTGGCTGGAGAAAACTATAATGGGTCTTGAATTTCTGAGGCTTCTTGAACTTCTGGGTCTTGAACATGAGGCTTCCTTTTTCCAGTTTCTGATTTTGGGGTGTTGGTCTTTTCCACTAGTCCGTCTGTGGCTTTGGGGGATCAGGTTGGGGGCAGGGTGGGGAGGGCATTTCATGGCTGGCTTCTGTTGCTGCTTCTGCTTTTGCTGTGCTTTTCTGCAAAATAGGTTAAGGTAATTGTACTTCTATCATCTCATTAAACATTCCTTGTCTCGAACCAAGTGGGTTTTGGTGGTGGTGGTGGTGGTTTGGTTTGATTTGGTTTGGTTTTTTGTTACTTTCCCTCCTGCATGGGTGGGAAAAGCTATCTTGACAGATATGACAGATATCTTGATTTCCTTGGCATTTTATTAATGTACTTGAACATGGAGTAGCTCCAGAGTTGTAGGAAGTGCCTGTACAGACCCAAACACCTTCAGTATTTGTTCGGGATATCAGACTTCTGTGTCAAAGACATAGACACAGCTTTGTCCTCTGGGAGAAAAAACTCACCAAATATGCAAAGTATATCACACATTATATTAAGAAATTGCTGTCAAAAGTATTGTGCCTAGTCCCTTTGGGTTCAGAACACTGACATTTATGCAATCCTTTTCCTTTATCAGACAGTGATCATGCAATACTTTAAAGCATTGATTGTTCTTGTTGCTTTTTTTTTTTCTTTCTTTCACTCAGAAATAATCTAGCTTTATTTTATTTTTAATACTCTAATTTTACTTTGTGGTGGGTTGAAGATCACTCTTCTATGTCTCCTTATAAATCAAACACCTGCTTATGAAAATCCACACTAGTTCTGACAGGAGGTGAAAACCAAAATTAAAGATAAAATATGTCATGGCTGGGGATTGTTCTCTAGAATTGCAAATGGAAATAATGTTGGCTTATGGAAATAAAATAATTTTCTATTCAAGCTCCCACTGTTGTACTGGACATGAAATGTAGTACTGCTCTTCCATTAGATACCAGACAGGAAACTATAGCTTTCTCCTGAGCATACGGAGTTTTTGTCTTTAAATCCTTTTATCTTTCCAGAAGACTAAAACTACAAATGAATAAAAGTCAATCAAACATTCTTAATTTGTGTTATTTATATGACTCTTGAGACAGAATCCAACAGTCTATCTGATTATTCTCTTAACCATCAGTAGAACATTGGTCCAAATAAGCTGTAGTAAGTATATATATATTTTTTTTCTCTAGTGTTTCACAGAATCACAGAATTGTCAGGGTTGGAAAGGATCCTGAGGATCATCTAATTCCAACCCCCCTGCCATGGGCAAGAACACCCTCCACTAGATCAGGTTGCCCAGAACCACATCCAGCCTGGCCTTAAAATCATCCAGGAATGAGTCTTCCACAAGCTTCCTGGGCAACATGTTCCAGTGTGTCACCACCCTTATGGCGAAGTTCTTCCTAACATCTAAACTAAATCTACCCTCCTTTAGCTTGGATCCATTCCCCCTAGTGCTATTACTAAAAAGTCCCTCACCAGCTTTCTTGGAGGCCCCCTTCAGATACCGGAAGACAACAGTAAGTTCTCCTTGGAGCCTTCTTTTCTCCAAACTGAACAATCCCAACTCTCTCAGCCTGTCCTCGCAAGACAGGTGGTCCAGCCCTCTGATCATCCTCATGGCCCTTCTCTGGACACATTCCAGCATGTCCATATATTTCTTGTGATAGGGGTTCCAGAACTGGACATAGTATTCCAGGTGGGATCTAACAAGAGCGGCGTAGAGGGGAAGAATCACCTCTCTTGACCTGCTGGCTACACTTCTTTTGATGCAAGCCAGGATGTGATTGGCTTTCTGGGCTGCAAGCATACACTGGCAACTCATATTGAACTTCTTGTCCACTATCACCCCCAAGTCCTTTTCTTCAGGGCTGCTCTCAAGTCAGTCACTGCCCAGCCTATATTGGTGCTTGGGATTGCTCCAGCCCAGATGCAGGACCTTGCATTTGGTCTTGTTGAACTTCATGAGGTTGGCTTGGGCCCACCTCTCCAGCCTGTCAAGGTCCCTCTGGATGGATCTCTTCCCTCCAGCATGTCTACCACACCACACAGCTTGGTGTCATCAGCAAACCTGCTGAGGGTACACTCAATGCCCTGAGGATCTTAAATTCTAGCACATCATGACCACTGAAGTCAAGGCTGTCCCTGAGCTTCATATTGGTCACCTACCTCAGAGATGGTACAGGGGTCCCTTGTTCCTGGGTACTATGCAGCAGATGTTCCTATTTCCATTGCAAGCATGGCAGAGCCTGTCTCCATTTCAGCCTCCCTAGTGCTCCTAAGCTTCTCCACTTTGTCTTGCAGCTTTTCAACGTCTCCTTGCAGCTGTGCTGCTTGGCTGAGAAGATCTATCTGCTCACACTACACACAACCCATTGCTACCAGGGAGAGACTGTAGCATTCCCTGCAGCCTGTGAGCTGTGTCACATTTTTCTGTGACAGCTCTGTCTGGGTTCCCACCTCCATTTCGGATGGCATCAGGAGGATGGTCTTCTTCTGCCAGGTGGAGACCATTGTACTTTGATTGAGATAGTGGTTATATATATGTATTTATGATTTTTATTGTTGCTACTATTATTATTGCTGTTATTATTATTATTAATTTTTCTCAGCACCCATTAGATGTTTCAAAGTTAATTATGAGAAAATTAGTAGAAGTTATTCAAATTATTTATTAAAATGAATTGAAAACAATCAAGAAATAATACACAATAAAATGAAGAATTATTTACCCTTAAAAACTCTTTTAATTAAAATCTAAGCAATTTTCTGACACTTGTTTATTTTATTCGATTTTTTGCTGTGAAAATCATCTAACTTTTTCCATCCTCTTTATGTACTATTAAAAGGAAGAGGAAAGAAATAGAAAAAAAAAGTCCCATTTTGGATTTCTTATTTTACTTAACCAGCTTCTTACAAAATTATATCTAAATCTAATATTTCTGTTTAAATATTCACAAAATTTGCCAGAGGTACATGGTGATTGCTCACACTTGATTGTGTGGGTACTGCATCCTCTGTAGAAAAGGTCTGACTGGGTAATGCAGATCATTTGCCTTGCTTTCGCTAAAGCAGCTGAAACAAACAGGATTTTATGCCCAGGAAGGCATGTTGCTATACTGTTATTGCTACAGCACACCTGCTTGTTTATTGAAGGGGTGGTTTGGGGTGCAGTATAGAGCAAATAGAGAAATCTGTCCAACACAAGATCTTGCACCATGGCTTAAGACTCACAGTTTCCCCAGACTGTGATCAATCTGAACTGAGGTTGGATGTGTGGAATACAGCCACCTGTGGTTACCTAGCTGCTCAACGAGCCAGGAGTCCTGCTGAGCAGACTGATAATTAATCTTGTTGCTAAAAGAAGTTACTATTAGAAAAGTCTGTAAGGCTAGAGAACAAGGTAGAAGAAGAGGAAAAGCTTTTGGTAACACTGAAATGACACCAGTTTTTAAAGCCTCCCAAAAATATAAGATCTAAGCACAAAGAGGGCTTTCCTGAAGTGTGGATCAAACCCACAACCAAGCCTGACCAGTGACAGAGAAGAGTTTCTTTTTTTTTTCCTACATATCATTGGACTACCAAGCCATGTAGAGGAAAGAATGTCTTACAAGGACATGGTGGGCAGTCGTTTTTAAGAATTTTTTCTTAATCTGCTTCACCTGAGAGGGCCTGCACTCAACACTGGCTAGGTCACAGCTTGAGTCCTGTGTCCAGTTCTGGGCCCCTCAGTTTACGAAAGATGTTCACTTGCAGGAATGTGTCCAGAGGAGGGCAACAAAGCTGGGGAGGGGTTTGGAGCACAAGCCCTGTGAGGAGAGGCTGAGGGAGGTGGGGTTGCTTAGCCTGGAGAAGAGGAGGCTCAGGGGAGTCCTTGTTGCCATCTACAACTACCTGAAGGGAGGTTGTAGACAGGTGAGGGTTGGTCTCTTCTCCCAGGCAACTAGCACCAGAACAAGAGGACACAGTCTCAAGCTGCACCAGGGGTGATTTAGGCTGGATGTTAGGAAGAAATTCTTCATAGAGTGATTGGCCATTGGAATGTGCTGCCCAGGGAGGTGGTGCAGTCACCATCACTGGAGGTGTCTAGGAAGAGACTGGATGGGGTGCTTGGTGCCACGGTTTAGTTGATTAGATAATGGTGGGTGATAGGTTGGAGTCGGTGATCTCAAAGCTCTTTTCCAACGTGGTCTGGTCTATTCTATTCTATTCTATTCTATTCTATTCTATTCTATTCTATTCTATTCTATTCCAATATTTCTCCATTATTATAGTCTACTTGTTCTTGTGATGAAATGAAAAATTAGCAAAGTAGCTGAAGTGACTATATTTGCCTGTGTCTTCACTTTGTAGAAGAAGAAGGGTAGTTTCACTCAAAGCTCTGATAAACACTTGATTTATAGATAGAAATCACTGGAAATTTGCATACTTTTAAAATAGTGAAAGGAACAGCAAAATCAAAACTTCAGAATAATTATTATTCACCATAATGATTGTTTTAAGATTGACATTAAGCATATTTGTTCTGTTTGTTTAACATGGCCTTCTGCTAGTCATGTTTCCAACTGAGGTTTTACTACAGGACAACTAAATAGGTTATAATTATAGAGATAAGGCATTTACAAAACTCAAAGCTATTAATAAGACTCACTGTTTAATGAGAGCCTCACCCTTACATATATATTTTTTTTCTCTCTGCATGGAAACTGAAAACGTTTTGTTTTCAATAAAAAGACAAATCTGGGGGATTCCATAATTTTCACTATAATATTTAAAAAATAGAGTAGGTGACTGCAATATGAAAATAATTCTAACAGCACCCAGGGCAGAAAAAAGCTAGTGAGTTCTAACATATTTCAATTATTACTTTTAACTCACTAAAGCAAAAAGAACCCCAGCCAACCAACCAACTAAACAAACAAAACAACAAAAAAACCCAGGTCAGGTAAAATGTGGCAATTAAACAACTTTTTTAATAGATGCTGATTATGGAGAGGGCTGGTCATAATGTTTTCAGTGAATACTGTTATAAATGAGCTTAACAAAACAACCTATTTGTCTCTTTATGAGCAGTGATAATGATAAACAAAAATAAGTGCTTGACCACTTTGCATTCATGTTTAATTTCAGTCTCAACAAATGGAGGAGAAAAAAAGCTGTGTTCATGATTACTAGCTGTGTTCATGATTACTGTAAGTTGGAAGAACTGGTAGAAATTGGGGCTGGGAAGTAGAAGGAAAGAAATTAGAAGTTAATAGGTTCCTGAAGGACAGAAGAATAAGAAATAAAGGATGGAGAATGGTAATTATTGTAGAACATCTGAGGAGAGGGAAGAATTAAAACAGACTGAAGTACTTGTATTGTATTAGAAAATAAATATGCTAGAGAGCATTTCCCCCCAAATATCATAAAAGGTAGTTTTAAACAAATGTTTCTGATGACCAGTGTCCCTTCTGATTTCTAAATACAACAGCATTTTTGATCTTTCAAATCTTGTGATTTTTTCATGAAAAATAAATGCTGAGAAGGAGAAAAGCTTCCTGAAAAATACAGTATGAACACAGGGACTATTGCACATGAAGAATTAAGACAGTTACAGTCAAAATAAGTATGATTTTTACCATGCAAGATTCTAAAGAAACTAATGGGAATGTGCTTTGTATATTGCTGTTATAATTACCAACTCTTAACATAAGGTGTTGCTATCCTTTGGATCATTTGGGCATATTTAACCACTCTCAAAAAGGCTCTGCAAGCATGATATATCCAGCTAAAGGAATAAAGCAATTATTTATCTGTTGCTGCATGAAAAATGTAGTTAGGTGTAATGAGCCCCTAGTTTTAACATTAGTGTTCTTACCATCTCCAGATAAGGCACTGAAAACTCTTTCCTGCCCAGAGTGAAAAGTACAGCCCTAGGTTTTCCTTAAAGTGTTAAGTTTTGCTTATCTGCTGATTCATGGGTCTTGTTAAACTGCCACCCCCATGGAGACCACTGACTTCAGCAACAGAACTGACATTAATTACACCAACAAACTCCCTGAGTTGTTCTGTGTCTGGGATGTGTTTTTATTTGTTAATGACAACCAAGCTGATGTTTTTTCATCTTGAGCATTTAAATTACTTACACTCCTCAGATCTATTTTCCCTTTCTTATCCTCCTCAGTTACATTTTCTCATAGCTCTTTCTCACCACTTAACAATTTTGTCGTAAGTATGAACCAAGATTATGCTTCTGAGCTACATGAGAGCTGGGCCAGGGGTCGTTGTAACATAGATGACTGGGCCCAGAAGAGTCAGGGGAGGTTACAACAGAGGTTACAGTGAGAACAGCTTTTACAGGAGTTGAATTTCCACAGCTTGACTGGACACATGGAGTAGAATTGATTGCACAGCAGCTCGGCTTCAGCCCACTTTGCAGCAGTGCATAAGTTAGGTGTCTAATTACTGGAAGCTTCCTTTGTCAGGAGAGACAGAGAAGTTTCTCCAGGCAGAGAATTAGACCTTAATGGGCTAAATAAATATCTCTAGATGCCATCCTTTCCCTCCTAACCCTCTCTCCCTAGAGGGACCTTTGTCCAACGGCCCAAATTACATAATTTAGTAAGGAGAGTATCTGTACTCCCTAGGATGAATTACTCTCAAGAATTTCTTACTGAAAAAACAAGTGTTCTCCCAAAACATACTGATAAATGATTGATCTTCTAACTCTGTCGTGGGTTTGGGAGAAAGGCCCAGCCTTCTCCCCCCCACAAAGAGAGGAAAAAAATAATTGACCACAGCTAGCCAGCTGGAGGAGCAAAGGAATGCTGTATTTACAAGCAGTTTTAGGGAATGCAGGGTATATATACACAATTTACAGTATTTACAATATATACACAGAAATATATACAGCAAAGTAATACAGGAAAGAAATTCCCTCCTTTGCTGAGGAGGGTTCCCCCCCTGCACCCCCCTTCTCTCCCCTTTTTCCCTAAAGAGGGTTAGAAAGAGAGGAAAAGAGGAATTTTTAATTAAATCAGAGTATGTTAATAACTGTGTCCAGTTCTGGGCCCCTCAGTTTAAGAAGGACATCAAAACACTTGAACGTGTCCAGAGAAGGGCAACAAGGCTGGTGAGAGGCCTTGAACACAAGACCTATGAGGAGAGGCTGAGGGAGCTGGGATTGTTTAGCCTGAAGAAGAGGAGGTTCAGGGGTGACCTCATTGCCCTCTACAACTACCTGAAGGGTGGTTGTGGCCAGGAAGGGGTTGGTCTCTTCTCCCAGGCAACCAGCACCAGAACAAGGGGACACAGTCTCAAGCTGCACCAGGGGAGGTTTAGACTCGAGGTGAGGAGGAAGTTCTTCACCGAGCGAGTCATTCATCATTGGAACGGGTTGCCCAGGGAGGTGCTTGAGTCACCATCCCTGAAGGCGTTCAAGAGGAGATTGGACGTGGCACTTGGTGCCATGGTCTACTCATGGGGTCTGTGTTGATAGGTTGGACTCGATGATCCTCGAGGTCCTTTCCAACCTAAGTTATACTGTGATACTGTGATAGAGGCCTTATCTGTCCAAGGTCAGTCTGGCAGAGAGCCCAGGAGCAGACCAGCTGGAAAGGAAGGAGGGCAGAATAGAAACTGAGGAAAGTCTCAGTCACATTCAAACTTAAAGCTGCACTCTACCAATCCACCAATGAAATCCATTTAGACCTGTCCTATGTTTGCAAAACATTCAGCCATGGTGTCTCTTTCTTACAGGCACAGCCTCAAATGGTCACAAACTCATGCAAATAATTTTTACTCTTGTATAGTTCTACTGAAATCATTCAGACCATTTAGATAAGTAGGAAGTGAGTGTTACATAAACTTATCCAAAATATATTTTTAAAAGGTTAAAACACATTCTGCTTGCTCTGGGCTCAGAATGCCATTGTTGACATTTTGTGAGGCACAGATCTGACTGAAAGCTTCTGGGAAGAAGAGAGGTAAAGGACTGTGACACAAACACGGGATGGAAACTTCTGTCTCAGTCCAGGAGCAGGAACCTTGGAAAGTTAAAATTACAGTTTTGCTATTGCTGTAGAGATGTAAAGAATGCTAACAACTGTGGTGAATGATATTGCTGAAAGAAGCCACAATGTGATCTTGTTAAGTGGTCACAATCCACACAGCAAAGCACCACTTAATCAGCAAGAGGTCTAGCAGCTTTTGACCATCAGAGGCCTCAGAGGTCTTCACTGAACCTCTCTTAGCTGTTTGTCCTCTGCTTCTCATTGTTTACAAGTATTTGGAAGAGATAAATTTCCTCTTTTCTTTTCTTTTCTTTTCTTTTCTTTTCTTTTCTTTTCTTTTCTTTTCTTTTCTTTTCTTTTCTTTTCTTTTCTTTTCTTTTCTTTTCTTTTCTTTTCTTTTCTTTTCTTTTCTTTTCTTTTCTTTTCTTTTCTTTTCTTTTCTTTTCTTTTCTTTTCTTTTCTTTTCTTTTCTTTTCTTTTCTACTGTTTCTCTCTGAAACAGAAGGGAAAGCCAATCACAAAAGTCCTTCAAGTGTGTCAGAATACTGTGCCTGTCACCAAAGTGGTTAACTGCCCTTTTTCCTCACCATTTTGTTTACACTCTAATGTTCTAAGTTCTCACTGAGTTGCAGGACCTCCTCACACAGTCCCCTGACCAAGATGGTTCTCAGCACCAAGGAAATTAATCTTGATGGAGGTGGGATTGTGTTGTAAGGAGTCATAGCCATTGTGGGGCCCTTCTCCCTTTCTCAGGTGGTGTTAAATCCCAGGGCAGAGCAACCAAGAGAAACTCCTTGGGTATCTTCAGGGAAGGGTGGATTCTCTTGAATGATGCACATGTTTCTTGGGTGTGTTTTTTTGTTTGGTTTTGTTGGTTTTGTTTGGTTTGGGGTTTTTTTGGTCCTACAACAAACATACTCTTCCTCATTTTCTTCTCTTTTGTCTCATAGTCAAGAGGACTAGTTTATGTCCTCAGGGAGATTTCAGGATTTGTTTAGAGTTAGTTCTGAATACTACATTAGGAGTCATCATTGATCTGAAGGCCTCTGGCACAAAGAAAGCATATCTGAGCTTTTGATGCAGACAGGTGTGTTCTGGACAACACAACTGCCTAATTTACCCATGGCTGCCCCCATCAAGCCAAGTTGCAATTAGTTTCCTAAAAGCTTACTTGGTTATGTGTCTATGAACTTCATTTACTGCTGAACATGCAGACACTCTGCAAGTCTTACTCATGCAGAAATTCTGAATGATTACAATCACAAGTAAAAATTATGTGGATGAGTACGGGTTGCAGGATCAGACCATTAATTAATAAATGTCAGTAAAGCACTTAGGATGAAAGATGTTGTGGGAGTACAGCACATTCTAATTAAAACATTAGATTTATTTCCGCAAGTTAGTCATGAACTTTATAAAAGATCAGTGTTTCCAGAACTGAGAAACTTGAGAAATATTTCTTTTTCAGATAAACTTTGCTTGCACAGGAAATTTGCATTCCAGACATGAAACAGAAGTAAAGCAAAATATCTAAAAATGTTAACTGATGGCTGAAGGCTGCCTGGAGGAGACTGACTCTGCAGTCTATCCTTGAATACTGTAATTGACTGTGAACTGTGTCAGAAGAGACTCTCAGAAGATCCCAAGTAGTGACCAGTGTCTTAGAAGCTCTGAAAACAAACAAAAAACCAAAAACATTACTTTACAGATTTTTTTTTTTGAGAACAGATATTTTAGAGATTAATTAATCAGATCTGATAGCATTCAGCTATATAAGCACTAAGAAGGAAAAAATGAAAGATCAGGAACTGCTGTTTCTCTTCTGGCTCTCATTACCAGGTATACAGATGTGATTCCTGTGTTTGCTGGCATAAAAACAGAAAGTAAAGGGACAATGGATGAGTCACTCTCCCTGGCAAACTGTTATTTTTCCAGATAATTGTAGCATTCACAAAATATTAGGCCTGGTGAAACAATAAAATCTGCAAAATATTATTTTAAGTGCTTTTACAGAAAATGTTTGCCTTTTCTAGCATCAGAAAGAAAAGAAAGAGGAGGAGTAGGCTCTCAATTTAAGGGTGCTGTTTTTATTACTTCTTATTTTATTTTATTTTATTTTATTTCAGGAAAAAATGATATGTGAATTCTAAGTGGGGGTTTAGACACTTAGAGCTTGATTCCACGTTTCTAATTACACAAGGATAGTTCCCATGGTAACTATTGCATCATTTGGCATTGTATGTTACCTGAGGAAAACAGAACAATTCCACAAAACCACACATTTGCCATTGTGCAATGTAAACCAATTTACCTATTGCCCAATTGTGTTTCCTAAAAACAGAAGGTTGCACCAGTTTTCAATGTCAACACGGCCACTTGTCTATCAAAATTCACATTTCTACTCCCAGTTCTCTGCAACTCAAAACTACCCTTCACTATTCACTTAGAAATCTTGACATTGCGCAATTATAGTAGAAAAAGTAAACCTGCTACCCTACCTCTGACATTCATTTCTGATTGTTCTTCCTCTTTCTTCTTCTAATATTGAATGATATTGGATATTTTCTTTAAAAACATAAAAGTAGAAGAAATGGAGTTTGACTCCTAAAGAAGATTAATTTTGCTGAGAATGTTCACTTTGAAATTATTGTCACAAGTCTAGCTAGCTCTTTGCAAGAGGACAACTATTATCTGAATTCACATTCTCTACATAGGACCCACTTAGTAATTGATAGAATAGAATAGAATAGAACAGAACAGAACAGAACAGAACAGAATAGAATAGAATAGAATAGAATAGAATAGAATAGAATAGAATAGAATAGACCAGACCAGGTTGGAAGAGACCTTCAAGATCATTGCGTCCAACCCATCATCCAACACCATCTAATCAACTAAACCATGGCAGCAAGCACCCCATCAAGTCTCCTCCTAAACACCCCCAATTAGTCTAAACCCCATTTAGTCTAAACCTCCCCTGGCACTTCTTGAGACTGTGTCCTCTCTGTAGTACCAATGCGACTGTGTCCTCTATGTATTACCAATGAGTAAAGATCTGTAAGCAAGAGCTGTTATCAAATACCCAGCTTTTCCTATAAGTCAATATTTTCTTTCTCCTCCTACTTGTTTTACACCTTTTGTGTATTTTCATTTCATTTCTTCCTCTTAGACTGGAATTCCTCCTGAGTATCTATCTCAGTCCTTTGGAATTTTAAAAACTTAATTCTTTCTTCCTTTCCTAACAATTAATTATTATCACCTATTATCTATGCCTGAGCTAGGAGTAATTCTCTTGGCTCCTTCTTAATTTTTTTTTTTGGTTGCTGCATGAGACTCTACTTTTTGATAAAACAAGAAAATCCTCCTGTCCTTCTGATTTGTAATTCCTCTGGTGATTATTTGAATTCTGTCTTTCTTTTACTAAATAGAGTTGGGAGTATACTATGACGTGCCTGTACGTATTTTGGCTAGCTATTTCACTTCATTAACCTTCAAAAGTCAGCAAAAAAAGTTGTTGTTTGATTTTTTTGTTTGTTTTTCATTCTTATGCCAGAGCATGTATTTTCCGAAGACTTAAACTATAGCGCTGAAACAATAAAATGGACACACAATCTGCCAACAAGTGTTGCAACCCTGATAAACACCACACCAATTCTGCTATTGCCTTTTTAAGATAAATGCTATTTAAATTCATTCATTTTCTGGGAAATGATTTTCTGATCTATCAAGGTAAACAAGTACTGAGAGATGCAAAATTAATCAAGAAACAGGAAATGAGGTATTTTAATGTTGCTTTCTATCTAAGACAGGTCTCCTTATTACAGTGGACTAAAGTGAAGTCAATTGGCTAAAGATAAGTGGTAGAACGAAACTTAGAAGCAGTCAGAAAAGGACTTGGCTGGACAACTCTAAGGCAGAATAAGAGAGGGTAATCTTTTGTGAAGAATTGAATTTCATGAACATAAATGCTAAGGCATTCTGCAGAAAGTTCTTTTTTCTTTGTCCTGTATAAAAAAATTGCAAAAGAAACAGTCAAAAAATACCGTTAAATTAAGGATGTAATTTCTTAGTTTTTCAGAGCGGATTATGCACCTGAAATAGAATGGAATGCAATGGAATGGAATGGAATGGAATGGAATGGAATGGAATGGAATGGAATGGAATGGAATAGAATGCCAATGGCATCCTGGCCTGCATTAGGAATAGTGTGGCCAGTAGGAGCAGGGAAGTCATTGTGCCCCTTTACTCTGCATTGGTTAGGCCGCACCTTGAGTCCTGTGTCCAGTTCTGGGCCCCTCAGTTTAAGAAGGACATTGAGACACTTGAACGTGTCCAGAAAAGGGCAATGAGGTTGTTGAGAGGCCCTGAGCACAAGCCCTATGAGGAGAGGCTGAGGGAGCTGGGATTGTTTAGCCTGGAGAAGAGGAGGTTCAGGGGTGACCTCATTGCCCTCTACAACTACCTGAGGGGTGGTTGTGGCCGGGAAGGGGTTGGTCTCTTCTCCCAGGCAACCAGCACCAGAACAAGAGGACACAGTCTCAAGCTGCGCCAGGGGAGGTTTAGACACGAGGTGAGGAGGAAGTTCTTCACCAAGCGAGTCATTCGTCATTGGAACAGGTTGCCCAGGGAGGGAGATCTTCTCAGGATCTCAGGTAGTGATAGGACTAGGGGGAATGGAATGAAGCTGGAGGTGGGGAAATTCAGGCTAGATGTGAGGAGGAGGTTCTTCACCATGAGAGTGGTGAAACCCTGGAATGGGTTGTCCAGGGAGGTGGTCAAGGCCCCGTCCCTGGGGGTGTTTAAGAGCAGGCTGGATGAGGTTCTGTCCATCCTGATCTAGTGTGGGGTGTCCCTGCCCATGGCAGGGGGGTTGGAACTAGATGATCCTTGTGGTCCCTTCCAACCCTGAATGATACTATGATACTATGATACTATGAGGTGATTGAGTCACCATTCCTGGAGGCGTTCAAGAGGAGATTGGACGTGGCACTTGGTGCCATGGTCTAGTGATGGGATCTGTGTTGATAGGTTGGACTCAATGATCCTCGAGGTCCTTTCCAACCTAAGTTATACTGTGATACTGTGAGAATGGAATGGAATGGAATGGAATGGAATGGAATGGAATGGAATAGAATAGAATAGAATAGAATAGAATAGAATAGAATAGAATAGAATAGAATAGAATAGAATAGAATAGAATAGAATTAACCAGGTTGGAAAAGACATTCAAGATCATCATGTCCAATCTATCAAATCTCCAGGTGTATTCAATTTTTCCTTCACAACACTAGTTACATAGAGAATGAAGTTATCTCAGCCTCTCAAAGTTACCACTCTCTTATTTGAGTCCAGATATGACTATGTAGTCATTATCCTCCTGATAACTGTGCTAAGATCCCAGGAAAACAACAATGTGATTAGTGACAGCCAGTGTGGCTTCACAAAGGGCAAATCGTGCCTCACAAATCTGGTGGCCTTCTGTGACAGAGCTCTGGTAGATTTGGAAAGAACAATGGACAACATCTACCTCGACTTGTGCAAGGCATTTGACATGCTCCCACATGACATCATTGTCTCTAAGATGGAGACACATAGACTTGATGGATGAATCACTCTACAGCTAGATGGACAGACTCAAAGAGTTGTGATCAATGGCTCAATGTCCAGGTAGAGACCAGTGACAAGTGGAGTTCCTCAGGGATCTGTACTGGGTCCAATGCAATTTAACATCTTTGTCAGCATGAACAGTGACATTGAGTGCACCCTCAGAAAGTTTGCCAATGACACCAAGATGTCTGGTGTGCTGGACTCACTTGAGGGAAGGGATACCATCTGGAAGGATCTTCACAGGCTTAAAGGGTGGGCAGTGTTGACAAGTCAAAGTGCAAGGTCCTGGGTTGGGCCAGTCCCAGGAACAAATACAAGCTGGGTGCAGAGTAGGTTGAGAGTAGCTCTGAAGAAAGACTTGGGTGTGTTGATTGGTGAGAAGCTCAACATGAACCAGCAGTGCAATCATGCAGGCCCGAAGGCAAATCTTAACCTACCCCATATTGAGTGTGGCCAGCAGGTCAAGAGAGGTGATTCTTCCCCTTTATTCTGCTCTTGTGAGACCCTGCCTTGAACACTGCATCCATTTCTAGTGTACCCATCACAGAAAGGACACAAACTTGTTGCAGCAAATCCAGAGGAGTATCATAGAGATGATCCAAGGGCTGGAAAATCTCTGCTATGAAAATAAACTGAGGGAGCTAGGATTGTTCAGCCTAGAGAAGCCTGTGGGGGGACTTTATAGATGCCTTCTAACAACTGAAGGGATCCTACAGGAAGGGTTGAGAGGGACTTTTCATAAGGGTGCCTAGCAATAAGACAAGGGGGAATGTTTTTAAGCTGAGGGACAGTAGATCTAGACTGGATATTAGGAAGAAGTTCTTCACTACAAGGGTGGATAGACTCTGTAACAGGTTGCCCAGGCAGTTTGTGGATGTCTACTCCTTGGGTGGGGTGTTCAAGGCAAGGTTGGATGAGGCCTTGAACAGCTGAGTCTAGTGGAGAGTCGTCCTTACCCACGGCAGGGAGGTTGGAGCAGATATTCTGTAAGGTCTCTTCCAAACTAACACATTCAATGATTCTGTGAAACAGCTGACCAAATTCTGCTTCCTAGTTTATACAACTCCTTTACATCACCACTACAGTTTTAGGCAAGTTAATGATTTACTGTCAAGGGCTTTTATTTCCCTTGACATTTTTGCATAGTTAAAACCACTTGGATATCCTTTTCAACTTCATAAGAAGGTTTCCTCATAATACTAATTTTGCTGTGTAGTGTCTTGTATTCCAGTATTCTTACTCATGACCTTACATGCTAAACTTCAGTCTTCAGAGAAGACTTTCACCTCATGAAAAGAGGCAAAATCAAAGTGAAGGCAACTTTGGACTTTCATAGCTTTTAAAGGTCTGCAGGATTCTAGTGCTTGCTTAAGGGAAAAAAAAAAAAAAAAAGCCTGATGAAATTCCTGGTCATGCATGCATATGACCAAATAATAAGATCCATCTGGTATTTAGGAATATTGTTTAGCTCAAATTTTATTAATCCCACTCAAAAGCTTGGCTCTGTGGCAGACACTGAATATTTTGATGTTTAATATTTTATCCTGTTCTATCCCCAGGAGCCTGAAAATTCTTGTGTCTTATAAGAGGAGTTAAAGAGGGAATACATGGCAGTGAGATCCTCTCCATCTGGCTAAAATGAGATCCATAAAAGTGGGTCCTTGCAACTGTTGAATGACTGACAAAGTAATAGGATGCTGATTCTATGACTTCTTTGTGAACTTAACCCACTAAAACTCTACCTTGTAAGAACATTCTTCTGAGCAGATAGCCAAAGAAAAAGATCATGTCACTGACCATATGTGAAACTGAATTTTTGTGCAAGTAGTTAAATTTGTGTTGCCATATGAGTACTTGAACATGAGCCAGCAGTGTGCCCAAGTGGCCAAGAAGGCCAACGGCATCCTGGTCTGCATCAAGAATAGTGTGGCCAGCAGGAGCAGGGAAGTCATGGTGCCCCTGTACTCCACACTGGTTAGGCCGCACCTTGAGTCCTGTGTCCAGTTCTGGGCCTCTCAGTTTAAGAAGGACATTGAGACTCTTGAACCTGTCCAGAGAAGGGCAACGAGGCTGGGGAGAGGCCTCAAGCACAAGCCCTATGACGAGAGGCTGAGAGAGCTGGAATTGTTTAGACTGGAGAAGAGAGATTCAGGGGAGACCTTATTGCTCTCTACAACTACCTGAAGGGTGGTTGTAGCCAGGAGGGGATTGGTCTCTTCTCCCAGGCAACGAGCACCAGAACAAGAGGACACAATCTCAAGCTGCACCAGAGGAAGTTGAGGCTCGAGGTGAGGAGAAAGTTCTTCACTGAGGGAGTTTTTGGCCATTGGAATGTGCTGCCCAGGGAGGTGGTGGAGTCACCATCCCCGGAGGTGTTCAAGAGGGGATTGGACACAGCACTTGGTGCCATGGTTTAGTCATGAGGTCTGTGGTGACAGGTTGGACTTGGTGATGTTTGAGGTCTTTTCCAACCTCAGTGATTCTGTGATTCCGTGAAATAAGAATGTGCAGCTGGGGGCAAGGAGAAGAGTGTAACCATTCTTTAGGACAGTAGTGTGAATATGTGCCAATTAAAAATATCTGTGTCACAGTGATTTCACTCGAGCAACTAGATCATAGAAATTTTTATATACCCCTCCTTGAAATTTGACCTGTTCTATTCAACCCAAGAGAAGAATAAAGTATTGACTTCTGCAGGGAAAAATATTTCCTGTATTTAGCCTTCCTATTAACTGGGAGGGAAAGGCTTTCAATCGCCATACCATAATCTGTATGAAGCCAATTGTCTTTAACCTAAATCATTGTTGGTATTCATTCAAATGTAAGTAAGACTACCTAAGAGTCCTGAGTAACTCTGCCTTCCTTAAGCTTCTATTACCCAAGATGTTGCTCTGAATACTATACTATTCAGAGACTTAGTAAACTGAACTGGTACTTCATTTTAAGAGAGTTAGAGAAAATCTAAAGTGAAATTCAATGTGCAAAACATTCAATCAAAAACTAAATTGCTATCTCAATTGTGGAGCAATTCCAAGAAAATGCAAGTCAGTCTGATAACAAGAATACAGAATGATACAGGCTCAACAATTTATTTTTCTTCTTAAAGGATAAATGAAAATTATGTTCTCAGTGCCAGGCATGTTCTGTTACAAACATAATTAAGGCATTCATTCTGATCTAAATTAGAAACACAAGGAAAACAGGACAATATGGATTTGCCTTTGACTTCATTGTAGTAAAAAAATCACCCTTAAATTTTATCATATATTTTTTTCATTATTATGGTACAGAACACGTTCTCCCACAGGCTTATGATGCAAGAAACACAACCTGAAGAATTTGTAGGTAAAGTTTAACATTAATGGCAAAGCATTGAAGGTGTTTGTGTGCCTCCATTGATGCTTTGATTCTGTGAGACTCAAGAGTATGTCACGTATCTGATTTGCATATGCTCTGGCTTCATTTGGAAAGCACAATAGAATGAGATGAACAATAGTCATTCAACACACACTAAAAAAATCTGTGTGCATGGGAGAGATGGAGCTGGACTGTACTCTGACAGAGCCTTTTTTACTAGAGTAGAATAGAATTAACCAGGTTAGAAAAGAACTCTGAGATCATTGAGTCCAACCTATCATCCAACACCATCTAATCAACTAAACCATGGCACCAAGCAGCCCATCCAGTCTCTTCCTAAACACCTCCAGTGATGGTGACTCCACCACCTCCCTGCGCATCCCATTCCAACAGTTCTTCTTTCTATGAAGAACTTCTTCCTAAGATCCAGCCAATCACAGCTTCCATTTAGAAGTAGGTGCCTGTGTAGGACAAATCTTAAACTTAGATGAAGACCTTTAAAATCTCAGTCTGTGAGTGAGCAATTATTTCCCTGTTAAATTTGTGTCTTTTTCCCTGTCCCTGAAATATGACATCCTGGTACAGAATCAGAATCTCTAGAGTAACCTATTCCATAGGTTGGCAGATAAACACAGAGATCATAAAGACTTGGTGGATATCAGTGTAGGCTCTTCATTCACCTCGAGTTTTCTTTTCTTTTATGTTTTCTATTGTTATCACAACTATTATTACTTTTGGTTAGTTCTTAAAGATTTTTCTCATCATCAACAATAATGAGGGTTTAAAATTTTCTCATTGTCCTATTTCTGACTGATTTCCCATGATTTTCTTCTGACATAATTTCTCACTGAGGTGAATTCCAACATGATGACATTCATCAAGTCCAAGTGCTGGGTATCACAGTATCACAGTATAACTAAGGTTGGAAATGACCTCGAGGATCATCGTGTCCAACCTATCAACACAGACCCCATGACTAGACCATGGCACCAAGTGCAGGTGTGCACTTTGGCCACAATAACCCCATGCAGTGGTACAGGCTGGGGTCAGAGTGGCTGGAGAGCAGACAGACAGAGAGGGACCTGGGGGTACTGTTTGACAGCCGGCTGAACATGGGCCAGCAGTGTGCCCAGGTGGCCAAGAAGTCCAATGGCATCCTGGCCTGCATCAGAAATAGTGTGGCCAGCAGGAACAGGGAGGTCATGCTGCCCCTGTACTCAGCACTGGTTAGGCCACACCTTGAGTCCTGTGTCCAGTTCTGGGCTCTTCAATTTAAGAAGGACATTGAGACTCTTGAACGTGTCTAGAGAAGGGCAATGAGGCTGGTGAGAGGCCTTGAGCACAAGTCATATGAGGAGAGGTTAAGGGAGCTGGGGTTGCTTAGCCTGGAGAAGAGGAGGCTCAGGGGAGGCCTTATTGCTCTCTATAACAACCTGAAGGGAGGTTGTATCCAGGTGGGGGTTGGTCTCTTGTCCCAGGCAACCAGCACCACAACAAGAGTCTCAAGCTGCACCAGGGGAGTTTAGGCTCAAGGTCAGGAGAAAGTTCTTCACAGAAAGAGTGACTGGCTATTGGAATGGGCTGCCCAGGGAGGTGGTGGAATCATCATCCCTGAAGGTGTTCAAAACGGGATTGGACGTGGCACTTAAAGCCATGGTTTAGTAGCCGTGAGGTGTTGTGTGACAGGTTGGACTTGATGATCTCTGACATCTTTTCCAACCTTATTGATTCTATGATTCTATGAATAACTATGAATTTCTCATTTTACTTACTTTGAAAGCAAGATAAAGCATCCACATAATGTAATATTGACACTAAAGCATAGAGAATAAAGAAAAACATGGACAAATATTTATTTGTATCATTTAATGGACTTGCTTTGGCCATGATCTCTGCTCTCAGTTATTTGCTTTCTATGTTCATTTGAAAAAAAAATAGATTTTATTGGAACAAATGTTCACAGAAAATGAAGTTAAAAACCACGAGTATTTGCAGAGGCCATTTATTTCAGAAAAAAAATATTTACAACAGAAATGCTTTATCATTTACTCTGTTAGAGATCATGGTAAAGCATACAAAAGAGCCATCCAAAACAAGGCAATATTTGGCTGATTTGAAATCACAACAAGTTCCAAAGAGTAAATGTATTTGTGGTGGTTTGAGAAAGAATGAGCGTTCAGAGACATTATGATTTGTATGGTAGAATATATATGTGGTGCTTTGAGCCTTAACTGGGGCTTAAGATCTCAGATAAGGGCAAGGCTGAAAATCCTTCCTCCATTTGCCTCCTCCTCTTCCCCAGTAGAGAGAGAGAAAAAAAAAAAAAAAACAGGGGAGCAAATCCACCAAGAAAAAATTTGGGTTTGGCTTGGAAGTAGAGAGGCAAAGAATTTTCCTTTAAACATCATATATATATATATATATATACATATATAAAATAATGACAGGCAGGGTTCACAAGGGTAAGGAACAAGGATGGATGGGAGAAAGAAAAGGAAAAAAAAATATAAGATACAGAACCAGTCCTTTGCAAAGTGTGGAAGCAGCAGAAAGAGAGACCAATGGCTCCAATATCCTCCCTCTTATACCCCTGCTGGACAAGGAGGGGTAGTGGAACAGACCAAGTCAGTTTCCCAGGGGAGAAGACACCCTCCAGGAAGGGCAAAAAAAACTCTCACGAGCCCTCCCCCACCCCGTTTTTTTTCCAGGATGGGCATAGCCCACCACAATATAAAAGAACAGAGCTGATGTTAAGTGATGCATGGGATTTATTAAAGAAAACTGGGATTAGTAAAAAATACCCAAAAAACTGTTGAAACTGAGTTTTGAAGGCAAACTGTGTTCTCAACTGTCTTTTGAGTATGCCTTGAAATCTTTTATTTCTGCTTATTTCCTTGAAAGATATGAATGCTCTAAGTTGACTAGACTAGACTAGACTAGAATAGAATAGAATGAAATAAACAAGGTTGGAAGAGATCTTCAAGATCATTGCATCCAACCTATCACCCAACACCACCTAATCAACTAAACAATGGCACCAAGCACCCCATCCAGTCTCCTCCTAAACACCTCCAATTATGGTGACTCCGCCACCTCCCTGGGCAGCCCATTGCAATGGGCAATCACTCTCTCTGTGTAGAATTTCTTCCTAACCTCCAGCCTAAACCTCCCCTGGCACAGCTTGAGACTGTGTCCTCTTGTTCTGGTGCTGGTTGCCTGGGAGAAACGTCCCCAGCTCTAGGTTTTTACAGGGTTTAGGTGGTTAATGTCTGGCAAGGATGCTATATTTTGATTTTGTAATGAAAAAAATTAGTAGTCAACATTAGTCTAAGTTTGGTATTTTCTTCTGGGGGGAAAAACAAACCAACCAAAAATAACAAAACAAAGAGACAAAAAGTTCTTTATTAAACATAACTTGATGGATGAGTTTGAAAAAGTGCTATCTCACTTTCTTTCTCACTATTTTTATAAGGAGGTCAAGCTTTTCCTTGGCAAGCTTGCATCTTGAGCAGAAGAGCTGATGAGTATTGACTCAGTTCGTATGTATAGGTATGTGGTGCTGAAAAATTAAGCTTTGTCGTTTAGTACAATCTAATTCTATGATGTATATTTTTAATTTTCCCCCCTTTTTTTTTTTTTCCCCAAGTAAAAAATTTGTTCTGAAGTAATCTGAACAAAATTTAAAGCTGTCATCTTAGCAAGGAAGGAATAATGATGCTATCAGTAGGAGAAAACTAATGTATTTTCCTAGTTGCATGTTACTTCTAAATAATTTTTTTGGTGCAACTGTTTTCATGGTCTCTTGTACTTTAAATTCTCCAAATAATTAACATGTAATATTTGTTTAATGGAAATGATGGAAACAAATGGTAACTGATTATGCTTGGTATCTGAAAGTGCTCTTTTTCCTTTTTAGGAGTAGTTGAAACCTCAGTCTAGTGTTCTGGAAAGGTGTTTGACATGTATATGAAGTACCAGAACAAGAGGACATAGTCTCAGGCTGCGCTAGGGGAGGTTTAGGCTGAACGTTAGGAAGAAGTTCTATACAGAGAGAGTGATTAGCCATTGGAATGGGCTGCCCAGGGAGGTGGTGGAGTCATCATCATTGGAGGTGTTTAGAAGAGACTTGATGGGGTGCTTGGTGTCATGTTTTAGTTGTTTAGGTGGGTCAGACTGGTTGATGGGTTGGACACGATGATCTTGAAGGTCTCTTCCAACTTGGTCTATTCTATTCTATTCTACTTCTATTCTATTCTATTCTATTCTATTCTATTCTATTCTATTCTATTCTATTCTATTCTAACTAAATGTCTGCATAAACCAAGTATCTGTAAGTCAGGCTCTTTGTTATTGATATTTTCATATCATGTTTTCAAGCAGTATTTATTTAGCCACATTTTTTAGGCATATAACAAATCTTATTTTCTGACAGGTACTATGTATGTTAAGTAGCTTAGCATTAGCAAGCAGAAGGATGTTAGATTACTTTTGAGCTTCCTGAAGTGATTAGAGAGGAACTGAAACATTGATGTTTTAATGCCTTGCTGGCTCCCATCAACTATCTTAAAACCGGACTTCAGTTATGAGATGCAGTTTTTGGTGTTTGTTGATTATATTTTTTTGACCTGCATTTGCTGAAGTGGTATAGGATTTGTTAGATGTTCTAATAATTTTGTGTTCATTGTTCCTGTGTTATGTAACCTGCAGGTGACATAATTGGAACACATGTTGATCTTTTAGGACTTTTTCTATAACGTGGAATTGATTTATCTGCTGAATTGCGGTTGATGTATTTGGCCTTTAAAGTATTTTATTTTTCCTTTTATTTTAGTCATTTGCCGTTACTTCCTGCTGACTTTGTAAGTTACATTAACAGTCAGTCTCCTGCACCACAGACCCTGAGCATCTGAAACAGGGTGCACTCTCAGGTCAGAAATGCACATCTTTAAAAAGTGGTGTTCTAGAAGCAGCAATTAGCTGTGCATGATTGCCTCTTAACATGCTAAATTTCTGGTTCAGATCTCCTGCAGTCAGTAAACAACCAGGGGCTGATTAAAAGCCTTGTTATCATTCTAAACCCCTCTGATGTATGTATGTTTCAGGTTTGACCTCTTTTTTCAACTCTAAGTGTATTTCTGGAAGTGGTTACTGTCATGATCATATGGAGGTAATTAATATTAAATAGATGGCATGATTACTAAAAATATAAATAACTTTATTAATAAAAAATCCTGAAAAAATATTAATCAAACTTATTTACTGGCTTGAAATATTCAGTTGTGGAAGAGATATCTCATCAGCAGGAACAAGTAACATTTTAAATAATATGAGCAAAAATCCAGAAACAGCAAACAGTAATTTAAACTGTAAAGAAAAAAAGATAATAACATCAGGGAATGGAATGGAATGGAATGGAATGGAATGGAATGGAATGGAATGGAATGGAATGGAATGGAATGGAATAGAATGGCATAGAATAGAATAGATCAGGTAGGAAAAGACCTTTGAGATCATCAAGTCCAAACGATCACCCAACACCATCTAGTCAAATAAAACATGGCACCAAGCACCCCATCCTGTCTCCTTTTAAACACCTCCAGTGATGGTGACTCCACCACCTCCCTGGGCAGCCCATTCCAACGGTCAACCACTCTTTCTATAAAGCAGCTTGAGACTCTGTCCTCTTGTTCTGTCACAGCCAGAGATTACCCACAAGGTGGGGGAAGTCTGGACTTCTCTAGGGCAATAGACCTTTAACAGATGCTTATAAAAATCAGATTTCATCATTACTCACTGATCATGGTACCACGCAGCACACATGGGGATTTAAACAGAACCAAAATGGCATCAACCATGTGGAAGCTGCAGGAACACAGTTTCACTTTCTGTTGGCTTCTGCAGCTTGTTGCTGTAGCATATACAGGATTTATCTCTGAAGGCTTTGTAGCTTTGTAGAAAAGAGGTTGCTGCCAAGGCTTGCAGGGATTGTTGGCTTCATAGGTTTGCCTGTTTGGAGAGGTTCTTCAGCTGCAATCTTCTCAGTGATGTTTGTTGCTTCTTCCAATAAAACAATACTGTCCCAGGGACTCTTGGCTCCTCTTGGGTTTCATCTCTTGGCCTGTCAAGACATGTCTCTCTGCTCCTGGACACATCTGCTCCTGGGCTTTACAACACCTACAGTGAGGGCTCTTGCAGTCTGTCTGGGTAAAGCGAAGCACAGCTTGGATTCCAGGCAATGCTTGTGATTTCTCCCAGAGTTTGGACAATTGCACTGGCTCTTTGGGCTGGTATTTATAGATTTCCTGGGACAATGATGGCCAGTGACAACAAAGATTAAGAGATAAAAACCTGACATTTTAACCTATAGAATGAGTTTTCTCCAAATGTGGCCAAAAACAGACCTGCTGGCTCCTGCCCCACTCTCTGACTCAGAGCATTTTTGAGGGTTTTTGTCCCTTCAGGACAATTACCAATTTTAATAGTAGAAAGAAAAGATAAATTCAACATGCCTGACCTGCAGTGCAATGTCCGAGGTGAATATGAAAGACTTAGTATCTAACCTTGCATTATTTAATAAAACCTTTTTCAACCCATATAGTAGACTTACTCTCATTGTCTCTCACTCCTAGTACTTAAATGTAGGGTGTTTTTTTTTCCTTTTCCTTTAATCAGTTACAGAGAAAAGATTGACACTATTATATGCAGAAATAGCCACAAAGCATCCATAACACCGACACAGGAATAAGATTTTTCGTGATATATAAATAATACCTTAGCTCTTTTTTTAAGAGAGTTGCATTGCAAAGCAGATATTAGTCTGGTATCTTGTCTCTTATAAAGTAAAGGACAATTATGAATAAAGTTCACATTTTCTACCAAAGAGGTAGAATCATAGAATCATTTTTGTTGGAAAAGACCTTTAAGATCATTAATGCAACCATGATCTAACTCTACCAAGTCTGGTGCTAAACCATGGCCCTTAGAACCACATCTACACATCTTTTAAACACCTCTATAGATGGTGATTCAGCCATGTCCCTGGGCAGTCTATTCCAGTGTTTGTTAAGCCTTTCAGTGAAGAAGTTTATTTTTATACCCATCCTAAACCTCGCCTGGTGCAATGTGGGGCCTTTTCCTCTTGTCTTATCAGCCACTCCTCATAAGACTTCTTCTACAGATCCTTTAGCATCTTCACTTTCTCTAAACATGCTCCAGCACCACAATGTCTTGCACTGTGGGGCTTAAAACTGAAGACACTACTCAAAGTGTGGCTTCACCAGTGCTGAGTACAGGGGTAAAATCACTTCCCTGGTCCTGCTTGTCACACTGTTTTTGATACTGAACAGGATGTTGTTGTCCTTCTTGGCCAACTAGGCACATTTTTTGGCTCATGTTCAGCCAATCAACATCCCCAGATCTTTCTCTGCCAGGCAACTTTCCAGCCACTCTTCCCCAAGCCTGTAGTATTGCATGGGGTTGTTATGACTTGGCAATTGGCCTTGTTGAATTGTATACAATTGGCCTCGGCCAACCAATCCAGCCTTTCTAGGTCACTCTGTTGAGCCTTCCTACCCTCAAGCAGGTTGTAAAGTTGCTGGTTCATAACAGCATTGTCTGCATTTGAACTGACGACTTATGTGGAAATTGTTTTCTGCTTTAATATCAGTTTTCTACACCTGTCAGTCTGACAACAACCCTCAGTTTAGTTAGAAAACAATAAAACCATTAAGTTGGTTTTGATGACTCTTGAGTTAAGCATTGAGCAACAGAGCTTAATAACAATTGTTTAAGAATCTCCAGAACAATTTGAACAAAGAAAACAAGGGTCCATTTTCTCAAGTTCTTCAAAGATAAACATATTCCTCAAGGACACTTCTTGCATTGTGTGAAAGAGTGTCATTCTAGTATTCTAGCACATCTTCATCCAAGAAGGATTCTGTCTTAGTAAATACCACATCTTGGCTATCACTCTTTATTCACAGTTCTGCTCAGTTTCATTTGATTCTTAGAAGTGATCCTAAGGACATAGGAATTGTTCTGCTGAGTGAGGCTAGCCCAGGTTCATCTAGCCAGGAGATGTTATATAGGGAAAATATGAAATTCTAGATATCTTTCAAAATCCAGTCTCCTTACAGTCTTCCAGCACACCAACAGGTCTAGGAGAGATGTTGGAAGGAACATCCTTGCCTAGCTCTTTTAACATCCATCAATATGTTTTCCACCTGTGAATCATTCTAATCTACTCTTGAACGTACTTGTGCTGTCTGCTTTCCCAGCTTCCTGAGGTGAAATCTCCAGAAGTTCACTACTGTCTCTATAAAGATGTATTTGAAACTAGTACCCTGTCACCTACAGAGAATATATCCTACTTTTGTACTGTTAAGTCTATGATAAATAGACATCAAAATAGACATTAAGGAAAATAAAAGACTGAAATCAGACATAGCTTCACTGAATTTGTGTTTGGAAAATGAACACTGCTTTAGTCATGTGCTGAGCTGCACGAGCTGAAACCTGCACAAGAAGCATAGTGGCAGCTGTAGAGAGGACTATTCATCTGCTGAGGACAACGTGAAGAAAAAGGATAATTACCCTTGGTGACGGCCTATCTGTGACCATCAAAGTGACCAGTCACTGAAGGGGAAAGAAGAAATTTGCTGAATGGAAAGCAAAAAGGTGACAAACAGAATTCTTCATCTTGTAGCCACAGGCTGAAGCTTTATCCTTGCATGAGTGCAAGTCAATGCTTCTTCACAGTATTAAAACTTCAGGCCTGCCTATTACTCTGCGTTATTAAAAGCAGTTTTAATCTGGTGTAAATGGAGTTCTTGTCTACCACAAAATGAAGGAAGAATCTAGACCCACCTGTTGGATGTGGGGAAGGCTGTGGATGTAGTCTATCTGGACTTCAGCAAGGCCTTTGACACAATCGACCCACAGCAAACTGCTGACCAAGCTGTCAGCATGTGTCTTGGACAGCAGCACTCTGCACTGGGTTAGGAACTGGCTGGAAGGCCAAGCCCAGAGAGTGGTGGTGAATGGTGCCATGTCCAGCTGGCAGCCAGTCACCAGTGGTGTCCCCCAGGGATCAGTGTTGGGCCCCATCCTGTTCAATATCATTACTGATGATTTGGATGAAGGTATTGAGTCCATCATCAGTAAATTTGCAGATGACACCAAGTTAGGGGCAGGTGTTAATCTGTTAGAGGGTAGGAGAGCTCTGCAGAGGGACCTTGACAGGCTGGACATATGGGCAGCGTCCAAGGGCATGAGATTTAAGCACATCCAAGTGCCGCGTTCTACACATTTGCCACAACAACCCCATGCAGTGCTACAGGCTGGGGTCAGAGTGGCTGGAGAGCGGCCAGGCAGAAAGGGACCTAGATGAACTGGTTGATAGTAGGCTGAACAAAAGCCAGCAGTGTGTCCAGATGGCCAAGAAGGCCAATGGCATCCTGGCCTGTATCAGGAACAGTGTGGCCAGCAGGAGAAGGGAGGTCATGCTGTCCCTGGACCCTGCACTGGTTAGGCTACATCTTGAGTCCTGTGTCCAGTTCTGGGCCCCTCAGTTTAGAAAAGATGTTGACTTGCTGGAAGGTATCCAAACAACGGCAACAAAGCTGGGGAGGGGTTTGGAGCACAAGCCCTATGAGGAGAGACTGAGGGAGCTGGGGTTGCTTAGCCAGGAGAAGAGGAGGCTCAGGGGAGACCTTCTTGCTGTCTACATCTACCTTAAGGGAGGTTGTAGCCAGGTAGGGGTTGGTCTCTTCTCCCACTCAACCAGCAACAGAACAATAGGACACAGTCTCAAGCTGCTTCAAAGAAGGTTTAGGCTGGATGTCAGGAAGAAATTCTTCATAGAAAGAATTATTGGCTGTTGGACTGTGCTGCCCAGGGAGGTGTTGGAGTCAGCATTACTGGAGGTGTTTAGGAAGAGACTTGATGGGGTGCTTAATGCCATGGTTTAGTTGATTAGATTGTGTTGGATGATGGGTTGGATTCAAAGGTCTTTTCCAATCTGGTTAATTCTAATTCTAATATAAAAGTAACCAAAATGTGATTCAGTAACTGCAATTAAATATTTTGATGACAATTGTCCTTTTTTTCTGGAATGCTGTTAACTGTCATAATTGCAGTAAAGCTCATTTGCTCAGGAGAAAAAGTTCTTCAGGACTATTTTCAATGTCATAAAAATTCTCATAGGAACTAATGATTTTCATGGTTTTGAATACAGGACACATTTCCTTGACCTTGCTTTCTTTGACATCAACCCACAGCAGTAACTGGGGGTGGAGGAAAACAAACAACTGTTCATATGTGAGAGACAATGAATGAACAATTAGTACTTGGTAGGTGGTAGTTAAGTGTTGGATGTTACTTAAGATGCTTAGATCTAATGAGTAGTACAGTATAAAAATCCATTTTGTATTGAATAACTACTCCTGAGTGTTAGAAATAGTGATATGTTTCTCTTTGTCACTCACTAGCACAATGAAAGTTTCAACAAACCTCCGACTCAGAAATCCAGGAGCTCCTATGGCATAGCTTCACAGTATCACCAAGGTTGGAAGAGACCTCAAAGATCATCAAGTCCAACCTGATTGGCAGTCAGCCATATAATTCCTTATAGAAAATACTCCTGGGTATACATTCAAACGATTCAGCAGTTATGTTCTGTTTAGATCTAACACAACTTTTGCAAAGCTGTTCAGCAGTTCTTTCACTGATTAATTTATCATTTTTTTTTCCCTTCATTTTTTATGCTCTGACTTTTTTAATAATGCAGAATTTTCTCCATCTTCTTGGTAAGAAATCTAAATTATAAACTTCACATTACAGATTAATAACAATCATTCCTAAATTAATGTCTTGCTTCCAGTGATTTAAATTCTTCCCTCCAGCCATTAGAGATACTGTGGATAATCTTCCTAA
Source organism: Melanerpes formicivorus (assembly GCF_026170545.1). Taxonomy (NCBI): domain Eukaryota; kingdom Metazoa; phylum Chordata; class Aves; order Piciformes; family Picidae; genus Melanerpes; species Melanerpes formicivorus. The sequence goes on along the minus strand of NW_027142396.1, from coordinate 4,120,328 downwards.
TGTGGTCTTTCTACCTGTTATTCACTCCTCATTCAATACTGGCACTTGTCTCTTCAGAAGTCCTGCCCTGAGACTTAGTGGGTGAAAATACTTTTCAGTAGATTGAAGTTTGTGTTACTCTACACGTAGAAAAAGTAATCATGCTCCAGAGGCCATGGTAGTGTGTTTTGAGGTCCAAAATGGTGACTATTAAATAAATCAACAAGACAACCCAATATTTTCTTAGACCAGAGAGAAAATAAATGACTGTTAGAAGATACAGATAAAATATCACTATTAGTAGGTGAATATATTCACTGCTGTAGGTAAGATGCCAAATAAGTCTTGGTAGCTACGTTGTTGTATCAAAACACAAAAAATTCTTCATAGGCAATAGATTTAAACATACTTCAGCATGACCCTTATTTAATCTGAATATTTAAAAACTAAGCTTTGAAATTGAACTTTGAGCACATATTGATTTTTCAACTGAGTGGAAGTCTCTTTTGCTTAAAACCATATAAAGTTGGTAATAAACTGTACTCAAGAGCAACATGAAACTTTGACTCAAAAGAAAACAGACACATCATCAGCTATTTTGTGCTTATTACACATTAAATATATTGATGGGATGGTCTACTCAGAAAAAGAGGATCATCAATAAACACCTCTAGGGGGAAATTTAAGGTTCAAGAAAAGATATTGGCAACCTGTGAAGGAACAATAAAGTTTAGAAAGAAAAATCAGTGTTTGCAGAAAAATGAATAGAGTTCAACAGGTAAAGTAAAATGTGTCACGTGCATGCAATGAAGCAAAACAAGGAATTAATTCACCACTTCACATTATCAGGCAGGTGTTTAGCCATCTTCAGGAAAGCAGGGCTTCATCAAGTGTAAGTATTACTCTGAACATCTCCTGCTTATTTTTTCTTCTCCCAGCTTTATATACTACTGCCACGTGATATGGAATACCGCTTTGATCAGCCGGAGTCAGTTGTCCCAGCTGTGTCCCCTCTCAGCTTAGTGTGCACTCCCAAGATACTTGCAGGTGAGGTGAGGTAGGAAAAAAAAAGCCTTAGCCGTAACTAAAACATCCCTGTATTTTCAACACTGTTTCCAGTCAGAAACAACAGTATAACTAAAAGTATAACAGTATAACTAACTAAGGTTGGAAGAGACCTCGAGGATCAGCGAATCCAACCTATCAACACAGACCTCATGACTAGAAACATAGCCTGATATAATGAAAATTACTTCTATTCCAGCCAAAAACAGCACAGTAACTTAATTGATTACTGAGGAAAAGATTATGCCATTATACACAAAATACTTTTCTTAATACAGTTACCCTGAAAGTATGGCAGAAACTTTCTTGCCCTAACTCTAAAAACAAAAGTTCACTCGCATGATTTTCAAGAGTGACCCCTAAGTATTAGGTATCTAAAATATCTAGGTTTTAGGGAAAGGTGTTAGGCTTATTTTTCACTTTCTAAATAATCTCTTTTTAATTTTCTCATCATGAGGTTCTTTAAATTTTTTGCAAGTTGGATACTCAGGATTGTCAGGCGATTTTGTAAATTGTGGCCTTATTCTCAGTAGATATTCACTAAGCTCAAGCCACCATTACTCTTTCCAGATTCATGTTCACAAATTAAAATTGGTATGACCCAGTTCTTAAAATGTGGCACTTGAGATTTACACCCCTCTGCAGAGCTGTCTTTGTATAAAAGAAGAGCAGATCCAACATGGATGATTTTTCTGCCAGGATGCATTTATGACTGGCACCAATTTAGAGAGGGTCATTATTTTTCATCATTTTGTATTATATTTTAGATATTTCTATTCCTTTTTATACTACATTATCTAATGCTATTATTTAGAAAGATTAAGTCAGAGTGATCACAAGGTAAAATGCTGCTTGCCTTATACTCGGTGGTAATGTCATTAGGGACTGAAATGCCTGCTTTAACTCAGAAATCTTTGTTTCCTTCTGACACTGAGCCACACTACACCTGCCAGTCTCCCAGTTGTCACTTTTCCAGATTCTTTTTTTAAAACTAAGCTGAAGCATCTAATTAAGTTTAAAATAGAATGGCCCTGGGAACCACTCTTCTGAAAGCTGCAATAGAGATAGCAGCTCATCTTAACTGGAGGCTAAGACTTGCAATGCTGCATTCATAAAATCATGAGAGCTTTATGCAAACAAAAGTGAGACTTTTGCAAAGTCAGTGAGCACAAGTCAGCCATGTAAGTAAAGAAGTCAATCTACGCACGGAGGAGAAATTAACTTTGGTGAAATATGAGAGACAGATGAAATGTTATTGCGTGGATGAGCAATATCTGTGCTGATGTGAACTTTCCAGGCCTGGTTTGGCACCACTGTGGTTAAAGGGAGAGGAAGAATGGTTAAATTGACTTCAACAACATGTTCTGAAAAATTCATCTTGGCTTAATGGTAAAATCTCCACTGTAGTTATCGCAGTCAATGTAAAACCCTAGGCCCTTATTCTGAGGAAGCCTTCTGCATTAGAAATTGTTAGTTCCCTGAGGGATAAGCTGAGTTGAATAAGTTTGGCTGGCTTTTTGTACATCTATGAACTCTGTAACCATTTAAAGCCACATCTAGAAGGCCTGCTTCTGAATGCCTGCAGTATCAGTTAAGTTAATTACCTTCAGTCAGTAACTCACTATGGGTAAAATTCAGATTTTGAGGTACAGACCAAAACAATGAGCAGTATGAAAACTGCAGTAGCTAAGAAAGCCCAAGCAATACAAATCCCTTTCTCTCAGCTTTTTCTGTAAGCCAGTGAGAGAAAAATTTACCTGTGCTTATATTGTTGTCTTCACATTTTCCCAGCTGTATTATCTAGGCAGAGCAGTGGAGAGGTCTAAAGTTAAGACCCTCAATACCCCTAGTCAGCTGTAAAAAACACAAAGATGTACTTTGTTCATAAACACCTGCAAAAAAAGCTTGTATTATTTTTGCAATAGTTTAGAGAAGCCTCTATCTTCTTTATGGTCTTGTATCAGATATAACACAGCTAGCCCAAAACTGCTACTGTTTCAAAAGTTACAGTCATAGTGTGTTAAAAACAAAATGAAATCATCCTGTGAAATGCCATTTAAAATGCACACTATCTGTTACCATTCCACATTTTTTAACTTATTTTTAAAATTATGTGTTACACTTTAGCAGATTACTGTGCACTTTAATATTATTTCAAATGTTTAAAAGCTCTTCAGTTGTAAAAGTCTAGGATTACATTTTCATAAAGCAACGGTGTTGTAACAGATCAATTACTTTCTAGGCACCCTTCAACAGCAGAATCCTCGAATCCCCACCTGTCACCGGCTGAGGCTGTCCCCTTAAGAAAGGGAATATGGTGGACGGAAGTTGGTAAATGAAAAGAACGATCTAAACTAATTTAATTGGTAGAGTGGGTGGAAGCACCTTCTGAACTGGGAGTGCAGGAGGGTATCCTGGGCATTCCGGCACTTTATCTTCAGTCTTTCTTCCGCTTCTCCTTCAGGCAGCAGCTTGCAGCTCCTGGGCTTTCAGCCAAGGCTTTGGCCTTGAAACCGATAAGCTACCAAGGCCTGTATTAACTCTTTTCCAATTAACACAACTGCTTCTAACTTTTTTTCTCTTTCTCTCTCTTTCTAACCCGCTCTGGGGAAAAGGGGGAGAGAGGGGGAGAGCGGAGGTGGGGAACCCCCTCAGCAGAGGGGGCAACTCTCATTTCTGTGCTACTCTGTTGTATATCTTTGTATATATTGTAAATATTGTAAATTTGTATATATTTCCCCTGCATATTCTACATTGCTTTGTAAATATACAGCTCCACTGCTTTGCTAATTCAGCTGTGAGGTTTTTTTTTTTCCCTTTCCCTTCAATTTTCTTTCCCTTTACTTTACGGGGGGGAGGGAGGAGGCTTCTTGGCCTTACCCTTCCAACCCTACGACATTTTTTTCTTGGCGCCCAACGTGGGGCAGTGACTTCCGGTCCCACCGAGAGAGTGGGTGGAAATCACATCGCGTCAACACCCACCACAGGCCTTTGCGATGCTTTGTTTTAATTAAACAGTCGGATTCCCCTAGTCTGCACCAGTTCTAAGCTGGCTGCTAGGCGCCCCCCCGGGGACACCACCCAAAAACCTTTTGTTGAATCTACCATGGTTATGCTTCCTGAGGTTCTTTTTATTTGCACTAGTGGGTTTTGTGGGGGTTGGTTGGTTTGTTGTTGTTGTTTGTTTTGATTTGGGTTTGGTTTTTTTGTTTGTTTATATTGAGATTTTTAACTAAATCAATGGGTGTTTACAGAAATTCTTAAGAGTCAAAACCAATTCATTTATTTTTATAATATTAATCAAAATTAAATACTTTCCCCTCCCCCTGAAATTTAACCTGGCATGCAGAAAATGTATTCAGTAATAACAAGAGGAAACAAAATCAACTACCTAAAATAATAGCTGACCAGTTTCTTCCTTTAAGAGTTTGCATTACCACAAGATGGTATATGTCTTCTTTGTATTCTTCACAAAGACAGTATATCTAAATTTATATAACTATTTTCTAGCAGCTAAATGGCCTATCAGATGCAGAACTATTCATTGGCACAGGTGCAATCTCTTGCTTTACTCCTTTGGTTCCTTCGTTGAAAGCTGAAGTATCCTCCTTTTCCACGCCATAACTAAATTATCAAGGAGTATTCAGAAAAAATAGAAGTAGATATGAGTACCTACTTTGGAGGAAATCTTAAAGATTTATCATGTTAAATCATATTTTTTTCACAATGGAGCCAACAGTAAACAACAAAGTTGGGGGAAACAAAAAGATGGGAGTTGCAACATTTAGAAGCAGACTATCAAGGTAAAATCTACCTCGGCAACAGCAGCCCTAGGTTCTTGTTTTCCAGAATTGTACTTGTAAAAGACAGAAGTATTGCACTTTTATATTATGTTCCCAAGGTAAGCAAGATGATCCATGAGCCTTCAACCATCTGTAAAATCTCTATTGAAAAGATGGTTATCCTGCCTTTGTAATATAAATGCCAACATAGTAGAGAAGAATAACCTCTTTTTAAAGTGCTTTATTGATAAACAGACATGGGCCAGTGCCTAGGACAGTGATCACTTCTGATGTTTTGGAATTTTACTCCTGGATAAGTGCAGAATCCTTGCAAATTAGTAAAGATTGTCAACCTGAGAAGTCCAAAGAGAGACAAATCACTGCAACGTGCTTGCACCTGACTCATGCCTACCAAACCCTTTTCAACAGTATTCAGTGCCCTTAAAAGAAGGTGCAGCTGGACTAGAAGACCAACTTGTGCTGCCATCAGTCACCTCTATACAAAAAAGAAATACAGAAAAAGGATGAATATGAATCAGTCATCACTAGAACAGGCCCTCTGGGCCTGTGTCTTTGCTGTAGTAAAGCAGTCCTAGAAGTTACAGCAATTCAAACAGGATATGTCCTGCTCCCCATCTGTATGGTCCAATACCTCAGCTGTTAGAGCAGATCCTCTGCTCGAGAGAAAGAACATGGAAGATAGATATCACAGAGTACCCTGTGGTTTTACCTATGTGACCATGCAGAGGACATGAGGAAGTGGAATGAAACAGGTAAATGAGTTGTAGGGGAAAATAATTGCAAAAGGATATACTTCCAATAGGAAATTCCTTAGAGTAGAAAGGCTGATCTTACTTCTGATCTTGTTGAAGGGCTTTTTAAGTCATTTTCACAAGAAGTGAGTGACTCTTATCCAGATTAGAGGGGCTTTGCCTTCAGTCATGTGTAGAAACAGGACAACTGGTTTTACTGGACTGAGTGTATCTGATAGCCTGGCACATCAGACATACAGCAATATAATGCTCTAGTAAGTACTAGTGTACAGTGTGCCCTATTGGGTTAAAATAGAGGAGAACCCATCTATATTCTGAGGAGAAAGGGAGATCCCAACAGCTAACTGTGTTGGAAGCTGAAGTGAGTCAAACTGAAAATAAGCAGCATTGTGACTGGCCCAGAGTCTCCTTGTATTCTTGGATAAGACTACCATAGGAGAGGGACCAGTGGGCCTTTGATGTAGGTGCCCAGAGGATGAAGGAAATTGAACACTTGAGCACTTGGCCTAATCTCTTGGAGGACCCTTCTGTGGTAGGGTTGCTGAGGGATGAAAGGCAGCAGGTGCCAATCACTACCACAGCGGTAGTTGGCTGTATCTAAATCATGACATCCTATATACAATTTCTAAATATTCTCTCCTTTCAATTCTTTCTCCCTGCTGCCTGAAGAATTGCAATAAGTTTCTCCTATGTTGGTGATTTTCAGTGGTACAAATAGCTCCCTTTTTCACTTCCTTTTTTCCATAGAGGAAGACTGGAAAATGGGAGACGACATAAGAACAACCTATTCTATTTTTGTTACATTTGCTTATGACTTGCAGCACCATCATATTCTTCTCTTTTTATAATAGAATTTCTTTTTTATCTAATCCTGCTCCCCAGAAAGAATTATTATGAGGAGTCATTTCCCATGTTTGAGCCAAGGCATGAAACTAAATTGCAGAGGTATGTTTAGCAAATATACTAACTGAACACTATAAATGCCCAATGTTGGGTACTTTGAGAGAACAAAGACATACATCCCCTCCTGAAGACTGCCATTAAGATGTTCTTTGGTGAAACTTCTGACTTGAAGATCTTTGAAACGTGTTCTTAAAACTCATACTCCTTCCTTAGCAGTCTCTCTTGTAGGAAATGCAAGCACTATATAGCACTATCATGTAAAATGTATTTATTTTTTATTACCCATTCCTCTGTTTAGTTTCTACAGCTTCTCTAGAAATCACTTCCTGTGTAGAAGATCCCTCTCACATCAGTGTGCTATCAATGTTTATACCCCTGGAGCACTGCAATTTACAATCATCTGGCTCAGATCAGCCAGGTGCTGCCCTAGATTGCAGTCTTTCCCTGTGGGCACACCCTTTCTTGTAATGAAGGCATGCAACCTACTTTAAAAATTCCCACCCACACTCATAGACAGACACATATGGAATTATCCCTTTCCTTGCTGAAAGCAAAACTTTAAGGAAATACCCTATTTGAAGCATCCACATTTCTATTTGATAAGTAAACCAGTAGCAAGGGAACCTGCAACTTAGCTTACTGTGAACTGCTTCTCAGATATGTAGACAGTAATACTTTCATTGCAGTTTCTTCTTTAATAAATAATAACCATTCTGTAATTTTTATGAAATATGTAGAGCTCTGCCTCACTGAAACATTCCTCATTCCAAACTTTTCAAGAGGCAGCACAGTTCGGTCTGACTTATGTACAACACAGTTTACTTACTATACTGTATCTCAATCCATGAGTTTCTTTGATTTTGCTTTTCCAATTGCCTCCCTCATCCCACCTGGGGACTAAGCAAACATCTGTTGTGCTTAATTGCCAGCTGAGGTTAAAACATGATGTGGGAATTTACAGCCCTTCAAGGGACATTTATAAAGAAACTGTATAACTAGGTGTGGTAGTTTTAGGCCATGCCAGTTACAGATTTTGAGAAGAAAAGTAGAAAAATATGAATAAATCACTATTGGGTGTAAAAAAGAAAACAAAAGATCATTCTAAACAAATTCATTGGGTGAATATCTGGAATGAGAGGAGCTGTACCATAACAATTATTCCCTTTTCTCTTCTCTTCTGATCTTGGCTGTTTTGCTTCACTTGGGGGAAGGAGTGTGCTTTGGCTGACCTTGGCTAAGTCTAACCAAGTTGTTGGGGTGGGGCAGTGGAACAGCTTTCCTGGTCTCTTGACCAGGGGAGTTTTTGTATAGAGTGATTGGCCATTGGAATGGGCTGCCCAAGGAGGTGGTAGAGTAACCATCACTGAAGGCATCTAGGAAGAGACTGGATGGAGCACTTGGTGCCATGGTTTAGTTGATTAGATAGTGTTGGATGATAGGTTGGACTTGATGATCTCAAAGGTCTCTTCCAACCTGGTTAATTCTATTCTATTCTATTCTATTCTATTCTATTCTATTCTATTCTATTCTATTCTATTCTATTCTATTCTATTCTATTCTATTCTATTCTATTCTATTCTATTCCATTCCATTCCATTCCATTCCATTCCATCTGTATAATATTGTAAATACTGTATATTTTGTATATATTAATTTAATTCCATTGTAGAGTGCAAATTTTGCTTGTAAATGCAGCTTCATTTGCTTCTATCTGAGTTGGTCTGGCAAAGTTAATATTGGGGGGGAACTTCAACCCACCACACTAGGAAAATATTTGCAAATCACATATACAGCAGCCCATAGAACTCTGTTATACTGGAACTTTATTTAGAAAGATGAGTACAGGGAAAACCAAACAAACACAACGCAACAAAGCAAACCACTTAATCAACACCCCTATGAAAGACCAACATGGACTTTGAGAACAGATTGCAAAGAGTATGCAGTCAGTCATATTTTAATAGCGATGTGAGTCTGATCCTTCATGTTAGTAAGTATTTTTAAATGCCTTATAGAAATTGTTGGGTATTACAGAACTTAACATTAAGTTCAGAATAAATGTCACACTTAAGCTGTGCTGTCATTTAGCAAAAGACCTGCAAAAAGGCAGTAGCTTAGGTAGGACATAGGTAGTGTATAGGCCATCAGTGCTTCTGACTTCCTCAGAAAGTAGTAAATTTCCTTTCACATCCTTAATCCTACCCAATCTGAATCTCTGTAACAATGCCAGTTTAATTGTTTTGATCATTTTCTTGGCAGCAATGTTAGATCTGGTTATCTGCAAATTACTCTGAGGCTCCAAACATGAATACGTTTATAAACCATAAATTGTGTTCAAATATATGTCACTCCTTCCTTCTCAGCATCCTACAAAGTCCATTAAACTGTCTATAATATTGAATTAATACTGTTTTCTTTTACATCAACAGAGAAAACTGCTGGAAATATGCTCATTGCACTGATTAGGATTTTGATGATCTGGGTGCACAGTCTGAATGCTCTAGTGCTATAGTGTCTTCCCATACAGTCCATTGAAAGTAAGTTAAAAAACTATGATCCTGTTTACAAGTTCTACATCCAAAAATATTCAGGTTTGGTGTAGTTAGGTTAGACTGCTAATTTTTTTCCTAACTGAGGCTCCTTATTTCCATGTGTTTCATTATAAGGGAATAGCAGTATTACCTCCTCTAGCTGCACATAAAAGTTGCAGCTCCTTTTTATTAATCATTTAAATCTTTGAAGCTTTATTACAAGTCTCTGCTTCCCAGTAGCTATGAATGGTGTCTCAGCCATGGAGAAAAATGAGAGACTGAGCGAGAGTGGTAAGGGGAACTTATCTAGCTTAACCTATTGTATTCACTACTGACTTTATAGGCTATGGAGAAAATAAATCCCACTCTTTTAGTGTATAATTCGTTAAACAGTTTTGGATGTTCAGAAGGCATCAAGCTGAGTGGTGTGTTTGAAATGTATGAAGGACAGGATGCCATCCAGAGGGACCTGAACAAGCTTGAGAAGTGGGCCTGTGCTAACCTCATGAGGTTCAACAAGGCCAAGTGCAAGACCTTTCACCTGGGTGGAGCAACTCCTTGTATCAAGGGGGGGTGAAGAGATAGAGAGTAGCCCTGCAGAGAAGGACTTGGGGGTGCTGATGGGCGAAAAGCTGGACTCGTGCCAGCAGCCCACAGCCCAGAAGGCCAACTGTACACTGGGATGAATCAGAAGAAGTGTGACCAAAATATTGAGGGAAATGATTCTGCCCCCCTACACCGCTCTTGTGAGAACTCACTTGGGGTACTGTGTCCAGCTCTGGAGTCCTAAGAATGTTGGAGCAAGTCCAGAGAGTGGCACAAAAATAGCCAGAAGAATGGGGTACCTTTCCTATGAAGAAAGACTGAAAGACTTGGAATGGTTTAGCCTGGAGAAGTGCATGCTTCAGGAAGGCCTTTTTGCCGTCTGTCAGTATGTAAAGAAGACTTATGAGAAAGATTGGGACAGACTTTTTAGCAGAGTCTGTTACAACAAGACAAAGGATTATGGTTTTAAATAAGAAGAGAGTAGATTTAGACTGGATAGAAGGAAGAAACTTTTTACAATGAGGGTGGTGAAATACTGGAACAGTTTGCTTAGAGAGGTGGTGGTTGCTCTATCCCTAGAAACATCCAAGGTCAAGTTGGACCAGGCTCTCAGCAACCTGATCCAGCCAAACATGGCCCTGCTCACTGCAGCAGGGTTGGACTAGATGACCTTTAAAAGTCCCTTCCAACCCAAACTATTCTATGATGCTATGATTCATGAGAAAAAAGAAGAGAAAAAAGAAAAGAAAAAGAAATGCCCACACACTGTTTATAGCAGGCTGTTGGGGTTTAGAGTGGGGCAGATTGTTCTGTTGCTTCAAGAGGGGCAAAAGAATAATGCTTACACAAGTGGATTGGATAATGATGGAAAGATTGAATGGAAAAGCAATTAATATACTACAAAAACTACAAAGCATAGTGGTGAGCCTAGCAAAGCACAAAAAGTTCAATGAAATCCCCAGTCTAATCTTAACACACAAATTCCTTTACACCAGACCAAAAAAACCCCAAACCAAAACAACAAAAAAAATCCCCACTCCTCTTCTCCCCACCTGGTGTTCACCAAAACCCCATGGCTCTTTCTTCCCCCACCCCCATTGCTAGGCTGGTTTCACACTGGCCAGACCTGAACTGTCCCCCCTTTTTACCCTGGTGTTAGACCTAAACAGGCCAAGATTGCACACACACACACACAAATTACTCAGGCCAAAGAGGCCTGGGATACTCCCCCACTGTTACCAGGTAAGAGAGCATTTCTTTCCCACGGGAGCAGAGAGGGAAGAAATAGACAGTAACTTTGCAGCCAGATTTATAAGGGTGCAGGATTTATGGGTTCAGTGGGCTGCAGACTCTAGACTTTGGAGGTCTCAACACTGTGGCTATTTTTTGGAGGCACCCAGCCTAAACAGCCCCACAAGCATACAATAATTAATAAAGAATATCAGATGGTTCCCCATTACGCAAAGCAAGGGGTATAGTCTGTGCAGTTCTCTGAGACCTCACACCTCCCCTTTGAGGGGAGTCTTTCTCCTCTTCTGCAAACTCCTGCCCCAGTGAATTCATTATTTATATCTATTTCATAGAAGTAAGACACCTTGAATGCTGGTTTGAAACTAAATTGGGTATAATATGAGCTTTGCAACACTGAAAATGCAGAAACTAATCATGAAGCCTCTCTGAGCTATTTTCCATTATCACTTTTGTATTGCAAGACTGTTAGAAGCACTTCATTATATTTTTAGCAGTTTTTTTTTTTTGCTTAATATGAGTGTTCTTCTCTATGCATTAGGAATTTCTGTAATCTAAAATTTCTTCTGTGATGGCAAAAAGAAAAATATTATTTAACTGATGTCTTTGTATGTCCTTCCAGCTACCATCTGCCTGTGTATTGTTTTATTTCCAAAACAAAGGATAAACAGATGATATTGTTTCTTCTGCAATGTTTGTTTACATAGGTGGGTCTTGCATTATAAAACTGAATGCTGCAAGCATCCTATAATGCGCACACAGCTTGGTGCTTACTGCCAAGTCTGACTACGACTATGACTCTGCCTATGAAATGTAAGTTACAATGAAATAAAATATTTAACAGATGATTTGGTACCAGATTTCTTGATTGTTTTAATGTTTCACAGCGTGTCTCAGTGCCATTAAAGGGTGTGCAAAGTGGCTATTTGCACGCAGAAATATGCTGCTGATATTCTCGACTGCAGGACCACAAAGGCACATTTAATGCATATTTATGGTATGGTAGGAAGAGGTATGAAATTATACTGATGTGTAGCTACTTCATATTTAGATTCCAACCTAGTTATGTAGAAATGCATTGTCTGCTGCAGTGACTTCCTTAGACCTTGGCTTTAAATTCACACAGACACGGCCTTTCTCATTTCTTTGAATTCTAGAACAGGTCAGTAAAAGGTAAATAGATTGAAAACAGGTGAGTAGAACTTTATTTCTTCAGCCCCATGAATTAGATACAGGGAAAGGTAAATAGGTAGGCAAAAAAAAATGAGATTTCTCACTTTATTCTTTTTGCCCCTGAAAGGAATACAACTAAGGCTGGGGAAGGACTTCTCAGGATCTCAGGTAGTGATAGGATTAGGGGGAATGGAATGAAGCTGGAGGTGGGGAGATTCAGGCTAGATGTGAGGAGGAGGTTCTTCACCATGAGAGTGGTGGAACCCTGGAATGGGTTGTCCAGGGAGGTGGTTGAGGCCTCATCCCTGGAGGTGTTTAAGACCAGGCTGGATGAGGCTCTGTCCAGCCAGATCTAGTGTGGGGTGTCCCTGCCCATGGCAGGGGGGTTGGAACCAGATGATCGTTGTGGTCCCTTCCAACCCTGAATGATACTATGATACTATGAGATGGTATATACAAATTAATTATATAACTCTAGATACTGTGTAACCATGTCCTACAGATTCATAAAAGGCACTTTTTTATCAGGAAGAGTATCGTATTATGTAGCCATGTATGTATGCACAGAACATTTATAAAGGAATGTGGCTTTAAACTGGTAATTTTGTATGAAATGTAGAAAAAAATAATTGGAATGGAATGGAATAGAATAGAATAGAATAGGAATAGGAATAGGAATAGGAATAGGAATAGGAATAGGAATAGGAATAGGAATAGGAATAGGAATAGGAATAGACCAGGTTGGAAGAGACCTTCAAGATTATTGCATGCAACCCATCATCCAACACCATCTAATCAACTAAACCATGGCACCAAGTACCCCATCAAGTCTCCTCCAGGGATGGCGACTCCATCACCTCCCTGGGCAGCACATTCCAATGGGCAATCACTCTATGAAGAATTTCTTCCTAACATCCAGCCTACACCTCCCCTGGTGCAGCTTGAAACTCTATCCTCTTGTTCTGGTGCTGTTTGCTTGGGAGAAGAATAGAATAAACCAAACCAGGTTGGAAGAGACCTTCAAGATCATCGTGTCCAACCCATCAACCAATCCAACCCACCCAAACAGCTAACCCATGGCACCAAGCACCCCGTCAAGTCTCCTTCTGAACACCTTCAATGACGGCGACTCCACCACCTCCCCGGGCAACCCATTCCATAGCGCAATCACTCTTTCTGTATAGAACTTCTTCCTAAGTTCTAAGTTCTAAGTTCTGGTCCTAAGAGACCAGTCCCAGCCTGTCTACAATCTCCCCTCAGGTAGTTGTAGAGAGCAATAAGGTCTCCCCTGCTACTCTGATTGGTAACACAAATAAGTAAACTTTTTGGAGGGAAACTTATATTCACTTAAGGAGTGGACACCGATAACAGAAGTGTTACTATGCTATCAGAATACTAATGGTTTTCCTTTTTTACTACACTGTGACATACAATGGAACACTGTAATTGAAACTGTGATACTGAACAACATGATTACAAAATTTGACAGACATTGGATACATGTATTAATTTAGTCAGAACATATTTTATTGTTGTTATTACTTCTTTCCAGATTTCTAAATACCAATTAAATTGAAACTTTGCAAAAATACCAGTATCAACTCCATCTTGCTGACAGCCTTTATGATTCCCTGCCCTTAATTCTAATGCTGCCAGATATTTTGCAGTTGTTTGCCTTCTTTTGACTTTGAAATAATCACAATGCACCTTTTGCCTATTTCTTGAAGTAAACATTTTTCAGGGGTTTTTTTTTGCCTGCTTATTTACAGTCTTCCCATGACACTGTAAATTGTGGGCTTGCAGACTGTTCAGATTCCAAAGTGCAATTTCAACTCCATCATCATAGACAGACTCAAACTACCATTTTATTATATTTCACTATCAATACATAGTCAAAACCAATCAGTTAAATTCCATAAGCAATAAAGCTTGCATTCACACATTGAAACACACACACAGTACTTATGCTAATGAACTTTTCTCTATTTCATTTTGAAAGCTAATAAAGTTCTTATAAGAATGATCTCCATTGCAGCAACATCCCATCTGAGGCAGAACATCAAATCTTGTGATAACTTGGCCACCATTTTTGGCCCTCAAGGTCCTCTAGACTTGCAGGGTCCTTTGATACTTTTCTCAAACATGCTATAAAAATACTCTGGCTGTAAAATATCTGATTTTTAGTATTCTATTCTGTAAACATTATCTAAGATATATATTAGCAATTTGCTAAATAGTTATGTGACACCTAGCTAAAAAAAATTTCTTCACTCTGTTTCACAGTTGCTCTTTAGCCATAATGCACAGGACTGCTGACACACCACCATGGAAATCAATAAAGCAGAAACAGTAGTCAGCCTTATCTTTTTAATACCAGAACTGCATATTCACTCTTATCTTATCACACAAATGCTAGAGAGGGTTTGAAGCAAGTTGGGGTTTTTTAAAATTATTTTTCTTGAAATATTAATGGACAGTGTGTTCTTTATTCCTTCATGTGAAGTACAACAACATACTGTTACATAGCTGTTGCCTCTGAGGTGGCCTGTTTTCAGCAGCAAATTAAGTGAATATAGCTTATGGCTTCTATTAAAACCTGTTAATAGTTGAAACTATCAACTCATCAAAATGAAGGGCACTTGTGAAAGCCTGGTCAAACTGAAATCAGTAGCAATAACCTCATTGACATAACTGATGGAAGATTTTCATAGAATGCCAGGGGTTGGAAAGGACATTGAAAGATCAGAGAGTCCTACCCCCCTGCAAAGCAGGGCCTCTTAGATCAGGTCACACAGAAATGTGCCCAAGCAGGTTTGAAGATCTCTAGAGGAGAAGATTCCACAACCTCACTGGGCAATGTGTTCCAGTGGTATATGACCCTCACTGTAAAAGAAGTTTTTTTCTCATACTACAATGGAATCTCCTGTGATTGAGTTTACATCCATTGCCCCTCATCCTGTCATCGGGTATGACTGAAAGGGACTGCCTTCATCATTCTGACAGCCACCCTTCAGATATTTGTAAACATTGATAAGGTCACCTTCCCAGCCTTCTCTTCTCCAGACTAAACAGCCCCAGGTCTCTCAGTCCTTCCTCATAAAAGGGAGATGTTTCATTCCTTTAATCATTCTAGTAGCCCTCTGTTGAACTCTCTCTGGTAGTTCCCTATGCCTCTTGAACTCAAGAGCCCAGAACTGTACACAATATTCCAGATAGGGCTGAATAGAGGGGGGAAGAGAACTTCCCTTGACATTCTGGTCGTGCTCTTCTTAATGCACCTGAGTATACTACTGCCCTTCTTGGCTGCTAGGGCACATTTCTGTCCAATGGATAATTTCCTATCAATCAGGACTCCAAGGTCTTTCTCTGTGGAGCTACTCTCATCAGGTCAACCCCTAACCTGATACCCTAACCTGTAATGGTGTAGAGTGTACAAGACTCTGCACTTATCCTTGTTAAACTTTAGAATAAACCTTTATTAGAATAAACCAAACCAGGTTGGAAGAGACCTTCAAGATCATCATGTCCAACCCAACAACAAATCCAACACACCCAAACAGCTAACCCATGGCACCAAGCACCCCATCAAGTCTTCTTCTGAACACCTCCAATGATGGCAACTCCACCACCTCCCCAGGCAACCCATTCCATAGCGCAATCACTCTTTCTGTATAGAACTTCTTCCTAACATCCAACCTGAACCTCCCCTCGTGCAGCCTGAGACTGTGTCCTCTTGTTCTGGTACTGGCTGCCTGGGAGAAGAGACCATCATCTGCCTGTTTACAACCTCCCTTCAGGTAGTTGTAGAGAGTGATAAGGTCACCCCTGAGTCTCCTCTTCTCCAGGCTGAGCAACCCCAGCTCCCTCAGCCTCTCCTCATAGGGATTGTGTTCCAAACCCCTCACCAACTTTGTTGCTCTTCTCTGGACTCGTTCCAGCAAGTCAACATCCTTCCTAAACTGAGGGGCCCAGAACTGGACACAGTACTCGAGGTGTGGCCTAACCAGTGCAGTATACAGGGGCAGAATGACCTCCCTGCTCCTGCTGGCTACACTGTTCCTGATGCAGGCCAGGATGCCATTGGCCCTCTTGGCTGCCTGGGCACACTGCAGGCTCATGTTCAGCCTACCATCAACCAGTACCCCCAGGTCCCTCTCTGCCTGGCTGCTCTCCAGCCACTCTGACCCCAGCCTGTAAAATTAGTTAGGTTCATCTTTGCCCAGTTGTCCAGTATATCCAAGTCTTACTGAATGGCAGCACAACCTTCTGGTGTGTCAGCCACTCTTCTCCGTTTCGTGTCATCAGCAAACTTACTGAAGGTACAGTCCATCTCTTCATCAAGGCCATTGATAAATATGTTGAACAAGACTGGACCCAACATTAGCACCACTAGTTATAGGTCTCCAAGAGAACTCTGTGCTAGTGATCACAATCCCCATTTCTCAGTCCATCTCACTGTCCACTGTTCCACACCACGCTTCCTGTGTTTTCCCATGAGAGTGTTATGGGAGACAGTGCCAAAAGCCTTACTAATGTCAAGGAAAACCACATCAACTGCTCTGCCTGAATTTACCTATTCAGTAATAATGGTGGGTTTCAACCACTATAAAATGGAAATTACTTTCATTAAAACTACAGCAGCACTCTCCTCCGGGTTAGGAACTCGCTGGAGGACCATGCCCAGAGAGTGGTGGTGAATGGTGCCACATCCAGCTGGCTGCCAGTCACCAGTGGTGTACCCCAGGGATCAGTGCTGTGCCCCATGTTCTTCAATATCTTTACTGATGATCTGGATGAGGGGATGGAGTCCATCATCAGTAAATTTGCAGTGACACCAAGTTGGGAGCAGGTGTTGATCTGTTACAGGGTCGACAGGCTCTGCAGAAATATTTTGACAGGCTGGACAGATGGGTGGAGTCCAAGGACATGAGATTTAACACATCTAAGTACTGGGTTCTAGACATTGGCCACAACAACCCCATGCAGAGCTACAGAACTGGAGTCAGAGTGGCTGGAGAGCAGCCAGGCAGAAAGGGACCTGGATGAACTGGTTGATAGTAGGCTGAACAAGAGCCAGCAGAGTGCCAAGGTGGCCAAGAAGGCCAATGGCATCCTGGCCTGTATCAGGAAGAGTATGGCCAGCAGGAGCAGGGAGGTCATTCTGCCTCTGTATACTGCACTGGTTACACCATACCTTGAGTCCTGTGTCCAGTTCTGGGCCCTTCAGTTTAGGAAAGATGTTGAGTTGCTGGAACATGTCCAGAAAAGGGCAACAAAGCTGGTGAAGAGTTTGGAGCACAAGCCTTATGAGGCAGGCTGAGGGAGCTGGGGTTGTTTAGCCTGAAAAAGAGGAGGCTCAAAGGAGACGTTATTGCCCTCTACACCTACCTGAAGAGAGGTTGTAGGCAGGTGGGGGCTGGTCTCTTCTCCCAGGTAAACAGCACCAGAACAAGAGGACACAGTCTCAAGCTGCACCAGGGGAGGTTTAGGCTGGATGTTAGAAAGAAATTATTCACAGTGATTGGCCATTGGAATGTGCTGCCCAGGGAGGTGGTGGAGTCACCATCACTGGAAGCGTTTAGGAAGAGACTGGATGAGGCACTAAGTGCCATGGTTTAGTTGATTAGATGGTGTTGGCTGATAGGATGGACTTGATGATCTCAAAGGTCTTTTCCAATCTGGTTAATTCTGTATTCTATACAATAATTACAAGGCTGTTGATGAAACCAAATCCTAAATTCTTTGTTCAGATGGATTGAAATCAAAAGTAATGCCTTAAAGTAATGGCAATGACTTTGGAATCCAGACTAACGATAAAAATAAAATATAGTAGGAAATAATGTATTTCATTTACATCTATACTTTCATACTTTAGCCACAGGCTAAAGACTGACATAAAGCCAAGTAAGAGTGACAAATCCTACATGCAACAGTTTAACATCCACATATCTTGTTAGAATGGTGAAGAGAAACAGATGAAAACACATCCACAGACAGCTCAGCTGACCAATTTTTCACCCAGCAGACATTCATTAAGCAAGTGTCCTCACTCCAGTGTGTAGAGTCTGGGAGCAGATCCCTGGAGGGCATTTAAAAAATCAAAAGGGCTTGGTGGAATTGCTGATAGAAATGTACAGAAATCAGCAGGCAATCCATAATTTGGAATAACTCCAAGTTTCCTTCTCCACAGGACAATGGAACTTAGGAACATGGCAATTAATATTTTCTACCTGGAGGTATATTTGGAATGGATGAAAACAAAATATATTTTTCTTTGTTTTTTTCCTTTTTTATCATGACTCTGGGGGTACCTACCAGTACAGTAGCTTTTTCTTTTGTTTTTATTTGGTTCTGTCCTACCACAAGCAGAAAGCAACACATTCCTTTCTTCAGATATGAACAGCAACCATTCAAATTTACAAGTGGACATCTCTAGCTACATTTATCTGAATTTTCTGGCATTCCCACCTCCTAAAAGACTTACCTTTGCAGCCCACAATGACATAGCCTCTAGCATGCATGTTCCTTAATATACTGTACACTGCATAGCTGTGGTACTGAAGAGTGGCCAAAAAGCCATTCTCTCTGGATAGATATCCTTTTTTTCTCTGGATCAATGCTTTTGTTTTTCCTCTGGACCTTCAGATTCCTCCTTAAAAGTCACCTCTATGGGAATGCCTAAAATTCCCCTTGCATTCTGATAATGGCTAAGCACCATTACGACTTGTAATTACTGTGATTACTGCTATTGACTAGCTACAATACATGTATTACATATAATACATATAATATGTCTGTGCTAAAACATCCTGCAATTTTTATCCCTTCCTCTTAACATCCCACACTTCTTCTTTCTTTTATCCTCCTGTAACATCATATCTAAATTTTTAAGTTCTGTAGAACAAGGAGATTTATGCATGAGTCAGTAAATTCAGAATTATTTTTGTACCCAGTAATGTATTTCTACCCCTAGAACAGATTCAGTAGGGCCCCTTGTGAAATAGCAGGTGCTCAGCAAAATTCAAGATACTCCCTTCTGTCATATGTGTCTCTTTCATACACATTACAGTGTATGTCTGGGTTTGTGTGCATGCAGTTTTGCACATATACATAGACATACTTGTGTCAATAGATAGTTCTCATAAATCCTCTTGAAACAAAAGATGATGATGATGATGATAATAATGTTAATAATTATGATGATGATGTCCAGCAGTTTGAGGGAGGTGATTTGCCCCTTATACTCCACACTTGTGAGACCCCATCTGGAGTAGAGTGTTCAGCTCTGTGGTTCTCAATAGTAGATTGACACAGATCTGTTGAAGCAAGTCCACAGAAGATCCATGAAGATGATCAGAGGCCTGGAGCACCTCTCCTACAAAGGCAGGCTGAGAAAGTTGAAGTTGTTCAAACTGGAGAAGGCAGGAAAAGAAGTAATGGCTTTAAACTGAAAGATGGTGGATTTAGGTTAGATGTTAGGAAAAGGTTTTTCACTGTGAGGATGGTGGGGTACTGGAACAGGTTTCCCAGTGAAGTTCTGGATGCCCTTTCCCTTGAAAAAGGCTAGACTGGATGGGGCTTTGAGCAACCTGGTCTAATGGACAATGTCTCTGCCCATAGCAGAGGGAGTGAAATTAGATAATTATTAAGATCCCTTCCAACCCAGAGTATTCTATGAGTTTATTATTCTATGATAATGAGTGAGGGAATTAAAACTAATAGTTTCCAAATCATCAGATATTCCTTTTGTCAACTAACCTGATAATGGTTACATGATTAGTGCTGTCTCTCTAGATTGTGTTTTCTATCTTTCTTTCTCTGTTTTTATTATTATTATTATTATTATTATTATTATTATTATTATTATTATTTAACTTGTTTGTTTATTTATTTTTTTAAGAGGGCTACATATAGTAGCTCTTTTCTGAGGTGCATTGTAAAGTCATTTCTTTGGTTCTATTGCCCTCCTGTTCTTCCAGATTACAATTCAGGTTTTTCACTTAAAGAAGTACAATGATTGTGAGTTAAATTTACTTTAAGGTAATGCCTTTCATCTGATTTTATGATAAATATTGATTTTTATTTAGCATCTACTGCGCGGTTTCAATAAAACTAATAATGAATCTTGTTGCTGCGTGTTATTTACCATTTGATCCAAGTTTTATAGCTTAGGGACTTTTTGAAGGCATGTGCTACATTAACAAATATCCTGACTTGCCCATCCAGTTCACTTGTCAGGTATAGAAATGTTCCTATTACAGCCAGAGCAACTTGAAGATTACACCTTTACACTGGAGGGTGCAGGTACTTTAAAACTGAATGTGTTTGTTTATTTGTTGTTTGACTGTTACAAGTGCTGTATTAATCCTCTGCATTTACTTAACTTTAGCATATGATTGCACAGACATATGCACCCTGTTGAGCAGGTAGACCGTGTGGATGCATGCAACTCCTTTCAGGAGTACTCTCAGCCTTACTTTGCTCCATTTGCTTTGTTGTTCCACAGCACCAAGCGTGAAGGGATTTGCACATAGCCACATGGTCTATCTGTTCAATAATTTTCAGCCTGATTTTGTGGCCATCCAGTCACTAGGAAGAAAATCTGCTGTAGTTTACTCCTAGATGCATACAGATGATCTGGAAAACTTCCACTGTTTTCTCTTCTGCTGACATCTCATGATTGACATGAAGTGTTCTAATATAATCTGCCTGAAGGGCAGGGAAATAATATTTATAAAAACAGAATTTTCACAAAGGAAATGTAAGCAATAACATCTCAAGAGAGTCCTTGCTTTTTGGATTCCCCCAAAACTTACAAATGAAGTGTCATGATGATATGATTTGACCAAATACGATTTCTATAGGACTTCTGTCCTTTCTATCCTATATGAGTGACATTACAGCAACACATGGTGCATGACTGCTCCCGGATTTCTTTATCCAAGAGACCCACAATTTTTTATTTCAGTCTAAATTCTGCTTTCAGCATTTTAGTATGAATAAAAATTGCTTGGTACAGTTAAGAACAATGCATACTGTAAAAACAGGATTTGTTAATAAACAGAATGTAAAGCCTGTTTGATGTCTTGTGAACAAGTATCATACAAGAGGTGATGGTTGAGTTCTTAGATCAATTATTCTTAATTCTTGTTAATGGCTTATTTAAACCATGATTAGTCATTGTTCATTTCTCATTCCCTATACAAGCATGAAATTTGCTAGACTAGATAACAGAATGGCAGCATCTGAACAGAAGAATTTTCAGGTAAAAAGCTTTAATTAAAAAATACTGACAGTTTCAGATTTTGCATAATCTGGTATTTTTAAGTTACATCCCTGGAACAAAATTACTCAAGAATAAGCATAATTTGAAATTAGTTTTCTTTTAATGTATCATGAGTACTTAAAAATGTTTGGTCAGCTTTGTTTATTGATAAAATTCTTCCATTAATCTGTGGCTACATTTATGAATCACTGATGAAGCTTTGTGAAATCATGTTGCTAACAAAATGGACATTGCTTTAGAGGAGTTAGGACTCAAATAAAACTTTAACCATTAATATAAATTAATTTATTTGAAAGACAAAGCTGAATTTAACATACACATATACAAATTTATAGGCATAAATAAAACAAATGCCAAAAAAAAAAGGAATTATATAGATTCATTTTTCTTGGTTGCTTTGTTTTGGGGTTTTGGGGGGATTTTTTGTTTTTCTTACCCTTTTTCCTCCTTAAGCTGATTGACCTAATGTTAGCTTCTTTCATTACTTTTTCAGTTTAGAGGACAGCTTCTTATTTTGAAGTCTTCTACTGTTTAGAATCCAGGGTTCTAGAGTTCACTTATGATGAAAGAATCTTTGAACATCCATTATCTGCAGGCAGTGGAAGATTAGAGCTGTCATTTCCAGAAGTACATATTGACAGAAAACTGCTCTCTTTAAGTCTAATTTTGTTTTGAGAAACTCTGTAATACCGCCCTGTCTATCAAGTGAATAAAGAAGGCCTAAATACAAAAGATAATTTGAAAGCACTCAGTGTCAGTGTTATGTCACCTACGGATTACAGTGTATAGAAAGCATTCTGAATGATGTATGTTGATATTTTATGAAGAGACTTTATATATCAATAAGTATCTGATGCATCCCTCATTTTCTAAGAAAACAATTTTCATGTAATGATTTATCTTTATATGTTTACATGTGTCTCTCTGTATGCCATCCGCATAACACAATTTTGAGCTTACTGGCAGATCTGAAGCAATAAAGACAAAAAGGCACAAAGATAATGAAGTTTCCTGATGTTTTTGAAAAGAGGCAGTAGAAGAAAGAAAAGAGATTCAGTGAATTCTTCAGCTTTATAATAAATAACAGAGAGATCCAGTCACTGGATAGGGCATTGGCATGAAGAAGACAGTCAAAACAGGAGGCTAGCAGCCACTGATTCATCACAATTAAATCTGCTCTCCTTCCAACACAATACAATTACAGGTGCGAATGTCGGTTGGGAAAATACTGTCGCACAACTAATTAAACTATTAAACTATTTGGAGAGATGAGCCAAAATGTGCACACAACTCACTCATAAAAGGAAAATCTCTCATGGATGCCCACGATATATAAGTACTCACCAAGGTGTGTGTGGAGGGGATTGTTGAGGTTCCATAGATTCCATTCTAAAGGGGAGAAGTTCTGAGTTGCAAAAGCTGCTTCTGTGGACCAAGAAGAGAGAATGCTCCCCTCCATAGCAGAACTCCATTTATAACCCTGACAGTTTAGTTGTGGTCAATTGTTCAATTAGGTGGTTCTTCAAGCAAACAAAAGGACTCAGGGGCACCAGACATCAAAAGCTGTGATAGGTGTGGTTATGATTTATGAAATATAAATTTTTTATAATAATATTAATTAATACCTATTAATATTTATTAGAATAAACCTTTATTAGAATAAACCAAACCAGGTTGGAAGAGACCTTCAAGATCATCGCGTCCAACCCATCAACCAATCCAACCCACCTAAACAGCTAACCCATGGCACCAAGCACCCCATCAAGTCTCCTCCTGAACACCTTCAATGACAGCAACTCCACCACCTCCTTGGGCAGCCCATTCCAATGGGCAATCACTCTTTCTGTATAGAACTTCTTCCTAACATCCAACCTGAACCTCCCCTGGCACAGCCTGAGACTGTGTCCTCTTGTTCTGGTACTGGCTGCCTGGGAGAAGAGACCATCATTTAAAAGTATTAATAATCTTTTAACAGTGTGTGTGTATATATTCAGGTTCTAGTGGACAGTCATGGATATATCCCATCAATTGGTACAGTTTAATGATTTTGAACCAAATTAGAAAAATGCAAAACAGTTATTCAATAAGAAACAAGGATGCAAGACAAGACAAGACACCTGGCGGCTGTAGGCACATACAGTTTTAAAGGAATCTTTCAGAGACTTGAAGTTACACTACCACACAAAGTAAAGAACGGGGATTTTAAACAGAATCAAAACTAGTGTTAAACCTGTGAACACTGAAAAGATAGTTTAACTTGCTGAAAGACTTGTTGCTAAGCTGCTGCTATGGTGGTTGCCATGGCCAGCTCTCAGGAGCTCGTCAGGTGCTGTGAACTGGGTCCCAGGGGTGGTCCTTTCTGGACATGGTGGAGGCAGCTTTTACCCCCAGCTGTGGGAGTGTGGCATGTGCGGGGGGGGGGGGGGTGTGGGGTGTGGGTGGAGGTTGGTTCACCTGGAAAAAGGCTCTCAGGCAATTCCTGGCACTAGCAGTCCTGCAGAGTCTGCAGGACGCTGTGAGTGGAATAGTCCCTTCCCAGAGCAGTTTGAGCGACACGTGGGGCGCATCACAGAAGGGCTTCTCCCTGGCTCAGCTCGGAAATGAATGAGAGTTGCCAATTCCTTCAGACAAGGGCAGAACACACTCATGAGGGCAGAGCATGTGCAAAAGAAGAACAAAAGAGCAATAATGGAAGAGCAGAAGAGCGAGTTGTTTACAATTTGGGTAATATTTATAATTTGCTTGAGGCTTGGACTTAGGCAGTAGTCAAATACTTGGTAAACACCATTAGCCCATAACAAAGCATGTAGAAAAAATTATGCCTATATTTGGAAGAAGCATGAGCACAGCACAAACATTCCACAAGGTGTGTGTGTGATCTTGTTCACCCCAAAAAGGCAAGTTGGATTGTTTACCTTGGCTTGTTGACGTCTGGCTCGTTGTTTTGTCAGCTCTGACTGAATACCCACTCCAGAAAGGAGGGGGAAGGGGATTTGAGCAAAACATGTAGGGAAAAGTTTTGGCAAAATTTGGGGCATAATCCTGGGCATAGACATCCTTTACTGCAAAAGCTGACAAAGATCAGCTCCTCACAATGTTTGCAGTTAACTGCAAGATGCAAATCTGAAAAAAAAACCACCCAGATTTCAGTTCCATGCTCACAGAACAATTTTCTTACAGCTTTTGCGAACACTGTTTTGTGAGGAATACCTTATTTACATTACTGTTGTGTCTGTAGTCTGCTCTTATTTTTCCAACAAATGAGATATATGTATAGTACAAGTATACATATATGAGAATTATGTACTTGCACATCTTCACATGTCAGTTCAGAACATAGAGATTTACTTTTACTGATTTTTCAACTTGTATTCCAACATTTCTGTATTACTTTAATGGCACATATAAGCCTTGTGGTCCTATAACTTCTATTTTTAATACTGTATACACAATAATCACAGAATCACCGAATCACCAAGGTTGGAAGAGACCTCAAAGATCATCAAGTCCAACGTGTCATGACAGACCTCATGACTAAACCATGGCACCAAGTGTAACGCTTGTGGAAACAAATTATTTCAGAAAGCAAGCAAATAAAAACAACATTTCAAATACTGGTGTACATAATCTTCTTCTCTTTTCCTTCTTTATTTTTTTGTTTTGTTTTCTTCTTTTCCTTTATTTATTTTTTCTCCCATTACAAGTTTATGATTTGATTTTATGATGTGAATTCCTTTCGCCCTTTGTGAGCACACAAACTAACGTGAAACTACCTGAAACAGAATAGCCAATGCAACAGTTTCATGTCAGAAGAAAAAAAAAAAGAAAGAAAAGAAAAGAGGTTTGAATTAAACAAATTAATCATTTATAACTATTTCAATAGACTCCTCACTTGGCCTTGAAGTGCAGTTCAGAATAATAAAAGGGAAATGGTGTCTCAAGGGAATTTAATCTGATTCTTTTTCAACACTGAAAGTATTCTGGAGAATTTTAACTGAGGTAGTGGAAGTTTTGTTTCAGATCAAACCAGAGAAAGCACACCTTCTTCACTTCTGTCTTCACCAATACATGTCCCAGAACATGGGAATAAAAATGCAGGCTGATGCAGACACAGACCCACCTTCCGTGGAGGAAGAATTGGCGTGCCATCTAGTACAGGATATTGTTCTGTACAAATCAATAGGCCTAGATGCCATCCACCCAGGGGTGCTAAGAGAGCTGGCTGATCTTGTTGTGAGGCTCCTCTCCTTAATCTGAGAGAAGTCATGAAGAAGAGGAGCCATACATGAAGATTGGAAGAAGGATAATGTCACCCCCACCTTGTGGTTTCTCCAGAGCATGTCAAGGGATATGTTTATCCCAGACCCACCAGACTCAATGCAGAGAGCAGAAATACAACTGACAGACCAGTTGCAAGGAGGTGACCACTGCTGCAGGGTAGGCAAAATGGTCCAGAGCTGGAGAGCCAGTGGCTATTTGTTAAGACATATATGAATGCTACAGTTCCACTTTCCCACAGCCTGCCTTGTTTATCTTCATTTAAACTGATGTCTTTCTCCCAATTGCCTTACTATCCATTTCTAAGAGGCAGTACTTTGTTATGTTTTACTCCCATCCTTTTCTTACATGGTTTGGAGGTACATCCCTTATAACCTCCAGAGCCTCACAGACATGAAGGCCATCTACACATTCCATTATTATTCCCTTTTTGGGTTCCCACATACATCTAAGAAAGATTCCAAGGAGGACACAGGTAATTGTAGACCCATTAGTCTCACTTTAAGCCCTGGAAATGTTATGGAACAAATCCTGCTGGGGCTGTCACAAGTCAGCTGAAGCACATAATTTGGAAAATCCAACAGATTCACCAGTGGCAATTTTTTCTTGGCAAATCTGATCACCTCCTATGACAAAGTAATTCAGTCAATTCAGGATGAACAGTTGACATCATCTACTTGGACTTCTCCAAGGATTTTGATACAGTCTCACACAACCTCTTCCTAGAGAAACTGATGCTAACTTAGGTAGGTGATCTGTGTGGTGGGTGGGGAACTACCTGACAGGCCATACTCAGAGAGTGGTAGTCAATAGTTCTTTCTCACCCTGGCAGACAGTCACAAATGGGGTCCCCTAGGGATGGATATTATGCCCAAAGCTGTTTAATGCCTTTTTAAGTGATCTGGATATTGGGATCATGAGCACCCAGACAACATCAAAATGAGTGGAAAGTTTGGCACTGCAGAACAGAGAGCCACCCTCCAGGAAGACCTGGACAGGCTGAATGAGTGCGCTGTCAAGAACCTTGTGAAGTTCAATGGAGATAAATTTAGAGTCTTGTGCTTGAGAATACATAATGCAGGAGCTCAGACTGGGATCCCTCTGTCTGGCTAACAGCTCTGTTAAAAGGGACCTGGGAGTCTTGGTGAATAACAAGATCAACATGAGGGAACAACTTGTTGCAGTGGGAAAGCACTCCAACAGGATGATGGGTTGCATTGCCAACAGAGATAAGGAAGTCACTATCCTCCTCTACTCAGCTCTCACCAGACCACACCTTGAATACTGCATGTAGTTTTTGGTCCCCACTGTACAAAAAAAAGATGTAAACAGGCTGGAAAGCACCTAAAGAAGGGCCACAACAATGATCAGAGGGCTGGAAGACCTGCTGCATGAGGAAAGGTTGAGAGAACTGTGTTTGTTCAGCCTTGAGAAGAAAGGGCTTAGGGGACACCTAGATCTGATGCACAAAATAAGTGGCTAGCAGGAAGATGGAGAATTCCTTTTTTATGTGTAAATGTCCTGAAGTCGGTCAAACTACAAAACATGTCCTAGCCCAGACAGTGGGCTAAACACATGCAAATGTGCTTACCTGGACAGTTCCTGGGGTCCAGATGGTCAAGGCAAATGTATTACAAGTGGGATTAACATTGTAAGCAACTGGGAATATGCAAACCTGGACACTTCCTGGGGTACAGCTAAACATGTAACGCATGCAATTAACTTTGTAACACAGCTGTGAACTATGTGTGCCCCTGGCCACGTTTGAATATGCCCCATCCTATAGCTCCAGTTATCCAGGTTCTGTGTGACCAAAGGGCATTTATTGATAATAATAGTAATAATAATCTTAAATGGGAAATAGAGGGTTCCCCTACATTAGCCAGTTTTAGGACTCAGATTGACAGGGTACTTGGCCATCTCACTGAAACTACACTATCACCTAGAAAGGTTGAACTAGATGATCCTTGGCATTCCCTGATTCCATGTAAATCTCCTTTTCCTCACTAAAGGAATACAGAAGGAGAATTTTCCAGACATTAAATCCCCATAGTAGAGGGATATGTGTGTGTATACTCACATAAACACAAAGCCAAAATACATCAGATCAGTAACTGAACCAAGTATTCAGCATTATTAGTAAATCACCATTCTTCTAGGTCAAGTCTTACAAAGTACTCAGGAGTCATCATTCTCAAATGAGGTGTTTACTATTTAACACTTCAACAAGTGCAGTTGCTATGCTAAATGAGCTTTGTCTGAAGAGCTAGATAATTATTAAAATCCTTCAGTGGAGGTGAGGACTTTCAAGAATGTAACACTATTATTCAGTAATATATTTTTAAGGTTATGTAGTAAAAGAATCCTCAGAAATATTTAGGACTGAACTGATTTTTTCAAGGCATAGAATAGAATAGAATAGAATAGAATAGAATAGAATAGAATAGAATAGAATAGAATAGAATAGAATAGAACCGGTTGGAAAAGACCTTTGAGATCATCAAGTCCAACCTATCATCCAACACCACCTAATCAACTAAACTATGGCACCAAGCACCCCATCAAGTCTCCTCCTAAACACCTCCAGTGATGGTGACTCCACCACCTCCTCAGGCAGCCCATTCCAATGTCCAATCACTCTCTCTATGAAGAATTTCTTCCTAACATCTAGCCTAAACCTCCCCTGGTGCAGCTTGAGACGGTTTCCTCTCATTCTGGTGCTCGTTGCCTGGGAGAAGAGACCATCATCCGCCTGTCTACAACCTCCCTTCAGGTAGTTGTAGAGAGCAAGAAGGTCTCCCTTGAGCCTCCTCTTCTCCAGGCTAAGCAACCCCAGCTCCCTCAGCCTCTCCTCATAGGGCTTGTATACCAAACACCTCACCAACTTTGTTGCCCTTCTCTGGACTTGTTCCAGCAAGTCAACATCCTTCCTAAACTGAGGGGCCCAGAACTGGACACAGCACTCAAGCTGTAACCTAACCAGTCCAGGGTACAGGGGCAGCATAACCTCCCTGCTCCTGCTGGCCACACTATTCCTGATACAGTCCAGAGTGCCATTGGCCTTCTTGGCCACCTGGGCATACTGCTGGCTCATGTCCAGCCTACCATCAATGAGTCACTACTCGTCATGTTCAGTTACAGACCATGTGAACCCTTAAATATCTCCACACAATTTGGTGTCTGAGCTTTGCAATGATCAACAGATATAAAAAAATTACGTTTAATACTGTTGGAGAAAGCATGGGGTATAGCCATCCTATCTGCCACTTCAGACGAGTGACATTAATGGATATTTTAGTGTTACAGAATTTATGAATTCATTAAAATTGACAATATGGCAAATATTAATATTAATAAAAATATTAATAACTTTTTATTAATATGGAAAATTGCCAACACCTTATTAAACAGGGTTGATGTATGGCTGAAATATATATTCACAGTGGGAATGTACCATATTTATGTTGTAAGACAGTTGTTCTATTCACCCTCAGCACAGCTTCCAGGACAAGATGTAAGCCGGCAAAGACATTTACTATGTTATACAGCCAAGGTATACAGTCTATCAGAAGGCACATGTTAGTTGGTTATTTTCTACTGGCCTGCGTGTAATTAAGGCAGACAATAGGCTAAAATAACAAACCAATATTTTAACACATCAAACCAAATTCTGCCTAATTTCTCTCCTTCCGTTACAGGATGTTTACATTCTTTTGAGTCAAAGACTAAACATAGCCTTCTCTAATTCGAGCAAAGGTAAACCTCCAGAGCCTTCCAAAGCTGTCCCAAAAGCAACCCTTCTCCTACGTATTTAGGCAACATAACAATTTTAACAATTTTAAGCAAACCAGGCGGAATAACAGGGAAAGAGAGAATTCCCAGGCGCAATATGGACAAAGAGTTCTATCTCAAGTAGGGGGGTGCTGTATTAGCTGTTGAGGCTTTTTTGGGGTGCTCTCATGTGTCAATCACAGCTGGTTGCCGGCAGGAATGCCATGTGTTGGAAGGACAGCAGGTGATAAAATGTGAGCTTTGCAAAGGGCTCTTGTGTCTTCCTGGGTAAACTGAGGCATGGCTCGCATTCTAGTTGAAAGGGGAAGTGAGGATTGGATCCTACGGCTTGTGGGTTCTCAAGCTTGCAGTGAGGAGGCTCATGGCTTCTATCCCAGGTTTTGGACCAAGCAGCTAGAGGCAGGGTAACTTGAGGCAAGGCAGTCCAGGCAAGGCAAATTAAAGCAAGGCAGGTCCAAGCAAGTAAGGCAAGGTGACTAGAAATCAGCCTGTATTTATCACTTGCCCAAGATTCAATTGGGCCAATAGGGCAACCAAAACCAGCAAAGAGGTACCCAATGAAAAGGGATAACCCAATGAAAAGGGACTCTGCCAAGCTGTGCTCATAAAAGGCAGAAACACAGACCTGGGCAGGGAGAAGCAGTGGCCTGTACTTGTGGTCTTATCCCAGAAGAAGGCTTGTTTACCCAGACATGTTTGGGCCTGTCCTTTTGTCCCTTTTCCTGCATTACCCCCACTCCTGCAGAAGGGAGTGGGGAGAGAGCCCATGTTTAGACATTCCAGGACCTGTCTGGGTTTGTGTTGGGCCTGTTTGGCCATACCATGACATTCAGTCATATGAATAAATAAGTCAGATGAATAAATAAGATCTTAATACCTAAGTTTGGGAGTCTACCATCTGGAACAGAATCTCACCCCTTGCAGCTTTACAGAATTCACTGTACTATTAGGTGTTCAGCACAAATTCCTCCAAAAAATTGTACTGATTTCTACCAACTGTCATCTTTGCCAAGAGAAAATACCATATTAATTACTTCTGACTAGTTGGCTAATGTGCTGGGATTCATTGCCCATTTTCAGATACTAAAATTGTAGAGCTAGTCACAACAGTGTCAATACGTATTTTAAGGTACAGTTCACCTTAGCAATAGAAGTGTCTTATTTAAGACCTTTACTAAGAAACTTTTATTTTCGTCATTCATCTATATTAATACAGTGGCAAATTTATCTGTAGGTGTCTAAGACACCTTTGACTGATCCTACTTACAGTGGGTTTTCCTTACTCTTCAGTGACATATATATGTCTCAGTTCTTTTATGCTCAAAAAAAAAAGTGGGCTTGTGTGAACTGTGGGTCTGAGTGTTCAGTTCAATACAAATTATTTTTAAACACAAATTAGAGCCTTAGTTTGAAATTATTTGTTAGCTCAGTATGCCTTTAAAACAGTGAGTACTAAAATCTCTGTTATACATAAAATCTGAAAGACAAACACAAAGTCAAAGGCAAAGAGCTATGTCTTGCTCAGTTGACCAGAGGCAGAATTGATGTCTGCAACTGCTAAATAAAAGAGAACAGGAGACCTGTCTATCCCTGCCAGGTGTTCACAAAGTGATTTAAGTCATTTGTTAGGGATGTACCACTTCACAACAGACAAAAGAAAATTGGGAAGGAAACTCAAGCCCTTAACACCTTATCGTATACACTGCTTCTTGTTACCACATTTCCCAGCCATGTTGTGAATTACTGTAGTATTAATTTCCTCTCCCTCTAAAGGCCTATCCATTAGGTAGACAAGTGTGTATATAAACTAGTTGATAACTACTTGGCCTCAGGGAAAGAGGTTAGTCTTCGACTCTCTTTTATTAATCAACGTAAGCAAAGAACCATTTATGTCTTTAATCTATTGCTTTTTAATATAGACTAGGACATCAGTAAGATAGTGGCTTCTACCAAACTTCTCTATGAACAAAATGTCTCCAGGGAAAAGACTGAAAATAATTTTCAACTTTTTTTTAACGGTTACAGAAGGTTATAGTTAAAAAATATTCTTGTAATTGCACAAAAATGACATTCTCATTCTTCTTTCTCTTTTACTTATGACTTTGTTTAACAACTTTGCTAGCTTCCAGGGACATTTTCTCAGCCAATTTTGGCATCTTATTTGTGAGGAGAATTAAAAGGTCAAGAAGTATGACATTTCAACATAAATCACAAGAAACAATCTTTTATTTCTTTTTTTCTTTCAGATCTTCAGCTTAAAATTTGAAAGCAAATTCTTAACGCTCGGATTCTGCAGATGTATTTTAAAGTTTCTCGTCACTGTGAATTGAAAACTAACAATTCTGCTATGACAGTTTAGAGTCACTTCTTTAGCTTTAATCAAATCTTTATGTTTCTTATGATCTTTTATTTTTTCCTGATATACTTATATCTGTCATATATTTTCTTCACATCAATGACCTCATGGTAATTAAAGTTGATCAATTTTTTTTTTAATACAACTATAGGAAGTATTGTATCTACCCAAAAATGCAATTTCAGATATTAAACATCACATATTTTATTAGCATAAATTATACAATGAATAATTAGCTTGGGACATTCATTAAAATATGAGGAGGTTTTGGAGAAAATGACTGAGTAATAAGTGGTAGAAGTAGTAGCTACTGCATTAGCTACTTGACACATTGGCCCATAAGTATAAATTCACATTGTTTGTTGTCCTGAGTTTTAAAGACCTTGCAGTCTGAGCATATGCAGGAGAAAATATGCCTGAGAGAACTGTGAGAACAGCACAGATGCAGATTTTGTTTAAGAATGAAGTTAAATTAAAAAAAAAAAAAAAAAGTGAAAAAAAAAAGAAAATTAAAAATAAAATAAAATAAAATAAAAAAGATAAAGAGAAAAAGGAATTCGGAAGGAATTCTGAAGGAAGGAAGGAATTCTGAAGGAAGGAATTCAGAAGGAAGGAAGGAAGGAAGGAATTTGGAAGGAATTCAGAAGGAAGGAAGGAAGGGAGGAAGGAATTCGGAAGGAATTCGGAAGGGAGGAATTCGGAAGGGAGGAAGGAAGGAAGGAAGGAAGGAAGGAAGGAAGGAAGGAAGGAAGGAAGGAAGGAAGGAAGGAAGGAAGGAAGGAAGGAAGGAAGGAAGGAAGGAAGGAAGGAAGGAAGGAAGGAAGGAAGGAAGGATGAATCCAAGTAAAAGTTTTCACATTTGAGCTTATCATAAAATCATTAAGGTTGGAAAAGACTTGAGATCATTGAGTCCAACTGTAACCCAACTACCATGATCACTAAACTACATCCTGAAGAGTCACATCTATAGGTTTCTTTTATAAGTAGCATTACTCTCATTTTACAGTTTCCAGAACACTCATTTAGGTCAGGAAATACAAGGTACAAATTCTTCCTCTATTTATATGGGTTTAAAACTGTGTTTTCTATGAAGTCTGTTGAAAAAAATGATCTTAATACTGGACTGTAGAACAGGGTTGGGTTTTTATGTTTGTGTGGTTTTGTTTGCTTGTTTTTTTCTCTCTATAACATATATATGTTCAGTATAGAGATGTTCTAAGCTCTCTTTACACTCATCTCTAAATATTGTATCTATTAAGATTTCCTTTTAGAAATATAGCTAGAGTATCTTAAAACAAAGAAAGAACTGCAATATGAGTATCCAATAAAATTTCTGAAACTACTATCTGCAAGAAATTATCTGTGTGCTTAATCCTAGCATGATATTCGAGGCTATGAATCTAGTAGAACCCATAACAGCTGTATAGCATCCAAGGCTAAACAACATTTTTACCACCATTCCACATTTCTTACATAAGGTGGCTTGCGTTTCCTTGTGTTGCATTTTGTATATCTCATTCTAAGGTGCTCAAATTTTGTAGACAGCCTGAAAAAGTAATTGCCCATTGGAATGGGCTGCCCAGGGAGGTGGTGGAGTCACCATCACTGGAAGTGTTTAAAGAGAGACTTGATGAGGCATTTAGTGCCATGGTTTAGTTGATTAGATGGTGTTGGGTGATAGGTTGGGCTTGGTGATCTCAAATATCTTTTCCAACCTGGTTAACTCTGTATTAATTCTGTATTCTGTAACTTGTTGTAGAGAAATCATCAAACAGAAATATACTGGAAGTTTCTCTTATTGTTCGACTATCAAACCCACTTAACCTCTAGTTCTCAGAAAGCAGGTGTGTAGAAGACACATCTTAAAGCACCTATCAACAATGTGACTAGTGTAATAATTCATAAAGGTTCCTTCATACATGAAATGAAATTTCACATTTCAGCCCCAATTAGCATGCGCTGCAAATTATTTTTCATGAGCTTTCTTTTCCATTCATCACTGATTTAGCAATGTGCAAGTGCGTGATGCCTCTGCGTAATTACAGGTGTCTGTTTCATTTTCACTAGACAAGTTATAATTAATATATAAACTATTATCTTTTTTCAGTAGGATACAGGCATATTGGTATTTCAAAGGACAATGTGTGAGCTGTGGGACAGTGAGAGGATAAATATAAGGAGAGTGCATTTGTGTATGGGCTAAGTAAAGTAAATTATAAACTTCTCTGTCTCTTACTACTACCAAAATTTTGTAGAGGTATGTGACAAGAGGCCAGCTTCAGAAACAGCAGAAACTGAAGTGTAAAGAGAAACAAGAGCTCTTGCAGGGGGGTTGGACTACATGATCTTTCAAGGTCACTTCCAACTACTAACATACTGTGATTCTGTGATACTGAGTCATTCATGAGAACTCTTTCCATAGTACAAGGATACTTGGTCTTCACAGCCCTTAACCCCTGAATCATGCAAAAATATCTTCCTTGTCACACTAAAAATTTATTTAACTTTCTGGTTTAGATGGTCATATTTACTCTCTCAAATATGAACATGATTTAAAATTATTTCATTAATGTCTGGATATTTCAAGATTTTATTACTGATTGGTCCTTATTTTCTAGATAATCTCCAGGACAGCTCTATATTCCATTCTCTAGTATATAAAATTTTCCATTTCCTGACCTTTAAATCCAGGAATAAGAACAAAAAGGATAGGAGGTCTAACCTAATATCCCCATCTGTGATACTAGCATTAACCTCAGAAGTAGGAAGAAAAACTGCAATGTTGTGTTTCATATGATTTCTATTTCTATGATTTCTAACTACCTGAAGGGAGGTTGTAGCCAGGTGGGGGTTGGTCTCTTCTCCCAGGCAAGCGACACCAGAACAAGAGGACACAGTCTCAAGTCTCACGGGAGGTTTAGGCTGGATGTTAGGAAGAAGTTCTTCATAGAGAGAGTGATTGCCCATTGGAATGGGCTGCCTGGGGAGGTGGTGGAGTCACTATCACTGGAGGTGTTCAGGAAGAGACTGGATGGGGTGCTTGATGCCGTGGTTTAGTTGATTAGATAGTGTTGGATGATGGAATGGACACGATGATCTCGAAGGTCTCTTCCAACCTGGTCTATTCTATTCTATTCTATTCTATTCTATTCTATTCTATTCTATTCTATTCTATTCTATTCTATTCTATTCTATTCTATTCTATTCACTTTACAAAGGCAAAAGTTCTCTCACGTAGTAAAAAACCCAAACCAAACATTAGGTAATCACAGACGGAGTGTTTATCATATTTTAACAGACTGAGACACAAGAAGAAGATATTAACTATTTTAAAAGTATTACAATTTGAGCTACATTCCTGACTCACAGCTTTGGGGCTTGGATGATACTGGAAAAGAGAATTTGAAGATTATTTTCTCTAGTGTTTTACTTTATTCTTGTTCTTGCTATCTTGATGATTTGAACACAAAACTATGAACCTTGTTTTATGTATGTCAATTGAGCAAGCTTTTAAAAGTATGTACTTCTGAGGGTTGTACAGCTGTTAGCTTTTAACTCAAATCTGCTACATGATTGCTTCATGCTTCATTCTTCTCTGGTGTAAGTGCCATTCTCCTGAGAAAAGTCAAGTTTCATGCCTCCATTCTGCAAGAAACTCCACTTAATTGAACTCCTGTCCCCACATAAAGCCAAAGGTCTGATGAAAGTCTTGGTTAAGGAAATTGCCTTGGAGCTAGGAGTGGGAAATTGAATTACTAGTATGAAAGAATTTGGTTATGAGAACTGTTCTTCAAGCCACTTGGGTTTGACAGGGTTAGCTATCAGAGGTATCAAGGTTTTAAGGGGTTTAATGCCATATAAAACCTGTATATGACTGAAGTGTTAAAACCTTTTGCTCAGTAACAATCCTATTTCTATAGATATGAACATTTTTCATAAGCACAGAATATCTTCTAGTTGTGAGGTTTCACTATTGAGCATAGAGCTCAGAGCATGTCTGATGGAAAAACAGTCTTTTGACAGAATTAATGTAGCAATTATCCAGCAAAAAAATATTACTTTATTGCAAAGACTGGGGAAAACTTATGAGTATTTAAGCTTCACTATATAGTTAAAATCACTGTCAATTATCTTTTTAAAAGATTCTTAGAATATAGGTAGACTAAAAACTCATAGGACCATAAATCCACTGAGAAAACTTTCTGATGTATTGGAGAAGAGAGAGTATTTTGAAACCTGTATGAAAGCACAAATATTTCACTGCATCTTCAGTACTCCCAAGGGACTCAGAGTATCAATAGTCAGGCTGACATACTTGATAACTAAAATTCTTGCAGATTCTGGGGCTTCAGAAGTGCTCCTGAATATCTTTCTGCCCACCAGTACATATTTTTGATTTCACTGATTAGTAGAAAACACTCTGATACCTTGGATATCAGGTTTTACCTGGACTGGGTTCCTTTGCTGTTACTCTTTGAATACCCAAGACATATCCTAAGGAATTAGAAATTTGTAATGTTCCCACTGGCCTGCTTATTTGTCAGACTTCTGGTTAAGGACCACTTAGTTATTATTGATTATTCCTTAAAAACCAGTACAGTTGCTTAGTTGGGAATATGAACCCCATTGTCATACATATAATTCTAATCTAAAGCAGAGGAGTAGGTATGAGTGCAAAGAATCAGATAAGCATATGTGTTAATTTCACCTCATGTTTTCCTAGCATTCAAATATTTACAACAAGAATTTCTTGGCCCCAAAATTGTTAGCCTTCCATGGATTTCTTCTGTATGATCTTGTTCAGTCTCTAAATATGGGAAAATTGCTAGGTTAAGATTAAACAGGAAATACTTCCTCTACCTAACTATTTTGATTAGGTAGAATAAAACTAAAACCAAAGAGAGTTTAAATCAGGTGTAAGTACATATTGATCTATATGGAAATCAAAGAACTGCTAGAATATGACATGATTTGTTTTCAAACAGTAGCAATGCTGGCATACAATTAGTGTGCAACTCCTGAGGGTATGCATCTCATATGACAAAACACATTCCCTTCTACTCCAAAGACTGAGGCTTTTTCTGAGGAAAAAGCCCATCCACAATTGTTGTCTATGATTAGATAAGACGGTGGTTTCCTCTAATGCCTTCTAGGTGTCATAGAAACCAGTGAAATTTGACTAGAACAAAATTAGAATAAATTATCAATTAAAGGCTTCCAGAACACACATACTTGTTTGTAAAGAATATCATCTCATCTATGCTAAGAAACAACCCAGTAAAAATGAGCCCTAGACAGTAGCCAAGTCCCTAAGAAATTTCTACTAAAAGAAAGTAGTACTGACTTTCATAAGTAATGAAATCTAAAGTAAGGATTTATCTTGTGCAATCCTGGTGATACATGATCATGAGTATAAACATAAATTTCCAGAGAACATTAACCTGATCAGTATCTGAAAATCCTCAAACTGAGGAACTACAAACTAAAATGTTGTAAATATGAAAGTTATTTCAGCTATTTCAGGTAACATCAACAAGTATACTCAGCAAGGCTTTTAGCATGAAGTATTCTTTTCACACAGAATCACAGAAACATTCAGGTTGGAAAAGACCCTCAGGATCATCAAGTCCAACCGATAACCCTACTCTACGAGGCTCACCCCTAAACCATATCCCCAAGCACCACACCAAACGACCTTTAAACACATCCAGGGTTGGTGACTCAGCCACCTCCCTGGGCAGCACATTCCAATGCCTGACCACCCTTTCTGTGAAATCCCTAATGTCAAGTCCAAATCTACCCATTCGCAGCCTGAGGCCATTCCCTTTTGTTCTATCACTAATTACCTGGGAGAAGAGAGCAGCACCATCCTCTCTACCATGTCCTTTCTGGTAGCTGTAGGCAGCAATGAGGTCTCCCCTAAGCCTCTTCTATTTCAATCTAAATATCCCCAGCACCTTCAGTCAGGGTTGAATGTAAAAGGATTTGAATATTGTATGGATTCTGGTTGTTGTGAAAAATTATTTTTTCATTGTCCAGGCTAATTTAAGCACGTAATATAAAATATTACTGGCATTATTTCTGGCATCTAGAGCAACCTGATACTCTTCAAGCTCAGAAGAAATATATAAAGCACTAAATATGAATAATATCAGTTTTCATATCAAACATATGATACCTTACTGAGCTATCAAAGAAAAAGAACAGAAATTATCATATGGAGATAAGAAAACCCTTTTAAATGAAAATAACACAAGTAATTCATATCCTATAGAAAACAGATCTCTATGAGCTTTAGAGAATTGAAATCAAAATAGCTGAATCACTTCCCCCCCCCCCCCCCCCCACTACTTTTTTACGTCCATGACAGGAGGCAATGGAAAACAACTTCCACAAAATATTCTCAAAGTTCTAATTAAACATTTATTACACAAATTGTTATGCAGTAATCTGCAAATAACCAATTTCAAAGATAACACATTTGATATCTTTTTGCTGAGGTTATCCTTGTTTAGTTAAGTTTGATGTACATAGGATGCAGACTCCCTAGACAGCAAACTTAAGGGTAAGGGAGGCCACAAGAGAGAAACATTGTTCCTTAGTTAAGGTCACTGATTTCAAACACAATCTGTCTGGTTTTAGCTACCTTTTAAACATTCTCATCCTAACATTTGTGAGGAGACAATGTCTTACTTTCTTCAGGGTGTTATGCACTATAAGAATACTAAATATTATGTAGTATAAGAATACTAAATACTAAATGTTGAAATATTCTAATGTCTTCCGTATCATCTATTAGCACAGTAGAATCTTTCATTTAAATCACAAAAGCACAATACTAATATATTTTTGGTACTGGAGAAGAATACAGTACAGGGAATTCTAGAGAAAAAAAATCTATATTTTGAGTAAATGAAGTTTTCTGTGAACATGCTTGGCTTTTTAGGGGAGTTTGGGGAGTTTTTTATTTTGTTTGTTTGTGGGTGTTATTTTGCTGCTGTTGCTGTTTTCCAAAGGGAGATTTATAATCCCCTGGAGTGATATTCACATTTAGATGTAAGTTCCTCTGTATTTCTGAGCACAAACTGCTAAGAGCGACAGGGCATGAGATTGGAGGTATGTCTAAGCATTCACACAATGTCTAGAAACAGAAATCAGAGTGTCTCTAGAAAGAGAAATCTATCAATCTGAGCTCTAGGCAGCCTACACATAAAAACTCAAACAATTATATCCAAGTTTATGCAGACTGGAAGTCACCTCTCCACAGGCAAAAGGGGTCTTGTCTGTTATACCTTGATATATCCTACAAGGAAATATTTTCTACCCTTCTGATGGAGATGAGTTCTATCAGTCAAAAAAGCAAGCTAGTCAGTTAAAGATTAAATCTGTTCGGGAAGCAATGGGTGGAGCCTATGAGATTCCATTTTTTTCTGTCTCTGGGGTATTTTTGGGGGTGGGTTAGTGTTTTGGTTTTGGTTGGGGTCTTATGGTTGGGTTTTTTTTGGTGATTTGTTGATGTTTGTTTGGTTTCATTTTTTTCAGGGTTGGTTTTATTGCAGCTGTTTTTAAGCCCAGCAATAGCCTCATGTAAAATGCAGGTAGGGTAAAGTACAGCTCTGTCCAAAATCTAAGATTTTCTTCTTTTTCTGTTGAATCATACTTCCTGTCTCTAGTTCCTCACTTCATTCTGTAATACTGATACATCTGGCTATATACTCTCAAGAGGAAAGCTGTCATTAGTTTTGTACAAGGTGTACAAGGATCAGGGCTGGACCCCATGCTCTTTAATATTTTTATTGATGATCTGGATGAGGGCATTGAGTCCATCATCAGTAAATTTGCTGATGACACCAAGCTGGGTCAGGAGTTGATCTGCTGGAGGGTAGAGAGGCTTTGCAGAGAGACCTCGACAGGCTGGACAGATGGGCAGAGTCCAAGGGCATGAGATTTAACACATCCAAGTGCCGGGTTCTGCACATTAGCCACAACAACCCCATGCAGAGCTACAGGCTGGGGTCAGAGTGGCTGGAGAGCAGCCAGGCAGAGAGGGACCTGGGGGTACTGGTCAATGGTAGGCTGAACATGAGCCTGCAGTGTGCCCAGGCAGCCAAGAGGGCCAATGGCATCCTGGCCTGCATCAGGAATAGTGTGGCCAGTAGGAGCAGGGAGGCCATTCTGCCCCTGTACACTGCACTGGTTAGGCCACACCTCGAGTCCTGTGTTCAGTTCTGGGCCCCTCAGTTTAGGAAGGACATTGACTTGCTGGAACGAGTGCAGAGAAGGGTAACAAAGTTGGTGAGGGGTTTGGAACACAGACCCTATGAGGAAAGACTGAGGGAGCTGGGGCTGCTTAGCCTAGAGAGGAGGAGACTCAGGGGTGACCTTATCACTCTCTACAACTACCTGAAGGGAGGTTGTAGACAGGCGGATGTTGGTCTCTTCTCCCAGGCACCCAGTACCAGAACAAGAGGACACAGTCTAAGGCTGTGCCAGGGGAGGTTTAGGTTGGATGTTAGGAAGAAGTTCTATACAGAAAGAGTTATTGCCCATTGGAATGGGTTGCCCAAGGAGGTGGTGGAGTCGCCATCATTGGAGGTTTTCAGGAGGAGACTTGATGGGGTGCTTGGTGCCATGGTTTAGTTGTTTAGGTGGGTTGGATTGGTTGATGGCTTGGATGCGATGATCTTGAAGGTCTCTTCCAATCTGGTTTGGTTTATTCTAAATAAAGGTTTATCCTAAAAAGTATCATTATGTAGAATAGAATAGAATAGAATAGACCAGACCAGACCAGACCAGACCAGTTTGGAAGAGCCCTGTGGGATCATCACGTCCAACCCATCATCCAACACCATCTAATCAACTAATCAACTAAACCATAGCACCAAGCACCCCATCAAGTCTCTTCCTAAACAACTCCAGTGATGGTGACTCCACCACCTCCCTGGGCAGCCCATTCCAATGGGCAATCACTCTCTCTGTGAAGAATTTATTCCTAACATCCAGCCTACTCTCTTCAAATATGGGTTTAACTTTTTCTACAATTATCTCCCAGTCCCCCCAGATCACTACTGATTTATGCAAAAAGTTTATTTGCATGCTCCCCTCTTTATCAGCCATTAGTCAGACCAACTGCAAGACATATAAAGGCCCCTCATGTTTCCTGTCAATGTACTTCACTGTCAATAGAAGACTCAAATGTAATGGTTATAACCTCCCCCAGATGTGTGAAAGGAGCTGACCAGTCTTTCTCTCCTATGGCAAATTAAAAATCTTAAAGCAGCTTCACCTCATCACTCATTTCCAGACAGGAGCCGTTTGATCAGCTACTGAAATGCTTGGGTGAGAATCATACATCAAAACAGTCAGGAGGAAGTAATTTAGTGGAGAAGCAATGAAACTCTCTGTTGTTAATTTGTTGTATCATACCAACTGAAGAAGCAATGCTAGAAGACTGTTCACTCAAGGCAATACCAAGACAAAATAAAAGAAGTTTTGGGTTGTGGTTTTTTCTTCCTCAAAAAAAATCCTAAATTAAGTCCTCAGAGATCCCAGACTTATTTGGATCATTCCATTGGCAGTTTTAGAGAGATGGAAAAATTCTAGTGCAACAACATCCTAATGAGTGGGACTATAATACACTCTGAATTTATGCCAAATTTATTACTTTACTATTATGCATTCAGTCCAAGAAATAACTTCACCTTCAAGTGACCACATGCATTTTCTAGTAGATGCATGGCTATACATCAGAAACAATAACCAGAAAACATGAGGAGAGGCTGAGGGAGCTGGTGTTGCTTAGCCTGGAGAGGAAGAGGCTCAGGGGAGACCTTCTTGCTGTCTACAACTACCTGAAGGGAGGTTGTAGACGGGGGGGGAGGGGGGTTGGTCTCTTCTCTGAGGCAACCAGCACTAGAACAAGAAGACACAGTCTCAAGCTGCGCCAGGGGAGGTTTAGGCTGGAGGTTAGGAAGAAATTCTACACAGAAAGAGTGATTGCCCATTGGAATGGGCTGCCCAGGGAGGTGGTGGAGTCACCATCATTGGAGGTGTTTAGGAAGAGACCTGATGGGATTCTTGATTGCATGGTTTAGTTGTTTAGGTGGTGTTGGATGACAGGTTGGACTCTATGATCTTGAAGGTCTCTTCCAACCTGGTTTATTCTATATTCTATATTCTATATTCTATATTCTATATTCTATATTCTATATTCTATATTCTATATTCTATATTCTATATTCTATTCTACTTGAGGGCTAAAACTTCTGACTGTTTTTCAGGCATGTTCATAAAGTTTTGTTTTCTATTATCTAAACTTCTTTTGAAGATTTCCCTGCAGGAAGAAGTTAGCAGATCCCTTGGTTTCTGTGTACAGCCCATTTAAACCTACACTCAAATTTTCTTTAAATATTTAATTTTTTGGTGAAAAATAATAGGAATTACCTGATTATTTCAGCAATTTATAGCCAAGTATTTAAAACCTTTTAAAAAAATATATTACTTTACACTTCTGAAATGGAGCTCTTTTTTTATTGGTAGCTATATTTGGTCCTAGAAATTGGATTCCTAAGCAAAAAAAAACTAGCATGTATTCTTGTCAAAGATGCAGGTGCCCAGGTGTGCCATTCCAACTGGGTCTGATGGACCCACCACTGCACACAGCTAAGCTACTCAACCAAGATTGTGGTGCCTCAGGGAAAAGATATTTAAGAAAGGGTGAAATGCAACATGGCAGTAAGGAGCAAGGAAAAAATGTGAGAGGAGCAGTCCTGTGGGCACCAGGGTGAGAGAAGACAGGAGGAGGCTATGCTTCAAGTGCTGGAACAGAGATTGTCCTGGAGACTGTGCCAAAAATGTCACTACTTTTACTCACAAGCTTTCTCATCCTGTTCTAAGCCTTTCTCTTGCTGAGAAGGAGGTGTAAATTAGCAGCTGGGTGAGAGATTAGCTGTTGACAAAGGCTCACCCACCACAATTCTTTGTTTATCATATAACACTTTCATATAAAAAAACCTCAACCCCCATGTCATTCCTTATTTTTCTTTTACACTTTGCTATTAAGTTTTATTTTATATAGGCATGTTTTGATATTTCTTTTACATTATTTATCTTTACTTTCAAGTTGCAATCCTTTTCCAAACAATTCCAAATTGTATGCACATATATGGAAATCCTTACAGTGCTAGACAAAGGCAAACTGGAAACATTTAAACAGTTTAAAAACAATTCAGAACAGTGTTTGGAGAATCTGGTAATACTGACATTTATTGGACACTGATGGCATGGCAACAATTCTCTAAAACAAGTTTTCTGAGCTTTTTGTACAACTGTATATAAAAATATATTCATTTGAACTACAGAGATAAAAATTACTGCTTTTAAGTTGCTAAAAATTGCAGAAATTATCTCTGAGCTGAAGGCTGTACCTTCACTTTACAAACAACAGTGTAATTCATGCTTTGCTGAATAGCAACACACCCAATGTATATTTGTAACCTCTTAATATATTGCAAGAAGATGTCTGTTCAAAGGTTTCTTTCCTCTCAAGTCCTTTTGAATATCTTTTCTTATTTTACCTTTTAGAAATCAGATGTTCTGCAGCTGCACTGACACATGTTCAGTCCTAGGGAATATAACTCCCAAGATAAGAGATTCACAATCCACCCTTAATTATAATTTTTAAAATAGATTGTTCCATCCTTAACAAAGATTGCTCTCCATTCCATCTCAGATCACTATGAAAATGTTATTAGAATTTTCTCTTCCCACCCCCTCCTTAATCCACGATGCCTAATTTACCTAACATCAAGAAAATACATTTATTAGAATTAATTAATTAAATAAATAAATAAATAAAATATTAGAATGAACCAGGTTGGAAGAGACCTTCGAGATCATCGAGTCCAACCTATCACCCAGCACCATCTAATCAACTAAACCGTGGCACCAAGCACCCCATCAAGTCTCCTCCTAAACACTTCAGTGACGGTGACTCCACCACCTCCCTGGGCAGCACATTCCAATGGGCAATCACTCTTTCTCTGAAGAACTTCCTAACCTAAACCTCCCCTGGCACAGCTTGAGACTGTGTCCACTTGTTCTAGTGCTGGTTGCCTGGCAGAAGAGACCAAACTCCACCTGTCTACAACCTCCCTTCAGGTAGTCGTAGAGAACAATAACATCTCCCCTGAGCCTCCTCTCCAGGCTAAGCAACCCCAGCTCCCTCAGCCTCTCCTCATAGGGCTTGTGTTCCAAACCCCTCCCCAGCTTTATTAACCTTCTCTGGACATGTTCCAGCAACTCAACATCTTTCCTAAACTGAGGGGCCCAGAGGTGGACACAGGACTCAAGGTGTGGCCTAAACAGTGCTGAGAACAGGGGCAGAATGACCTGCCTCCT
This sequence comes from Melanerpes formicivorus, assembly GCF_026170545.1. Classification (NCBI taxonomy): domain Eukaryota; kingdom Metazoa; phylum Chordata; class Aves; order Piciformes; family Picidae; genus Melanerpes; species Melanerpes formicivorus. The sequence continues at coordinate 4,076,217 of NW_027142396.1, read as the reverse complement.
GGGAGGAATATGGATAATTAAATCTTCCATGAAAAGAATTGTTACTGAAAAAAAAAAAAAAAAAAAAGTAAAATTCCTAGTGAGAAACATTTAATTGTAATTGACTGCAAGATTGTCTTATTAAGAGAATAAAGCTTAAAACATTTGCCATTCACAACTAAGATGGTCTGAGACAGAAAAATCTAGTACTTACATAAGAGTTAGACAGTCGTACAGAATTACTCACCTATACTTGTTCTGTGTTTTCAGGCACATCACAGCAATATCACCAGGAATGACACTGCAAAATCACCATGTCCCTGTAATTCCAGTTTCATATGACATGTGGTTTCTATTACCACTTCATGTAAAACAGTAATAGTACACTGAGTCTCCTACACTCATTTCTGGATGGCATCAAAAAGTTTTGGTGATGGGGAAGAAGCAAAGAAAGCAATTCTCTGCCAAAAATCCAACAACAAAACCAACCAAGAAACCCACAAACATACAAAAAAAACCCACAAAACCCCCTAAGCACCCACAAACAAATGAACTAAACCAAAAAACCTGATGGGTTGCCAAGAAATAGCTATGTTTACTTTAAAATGTAGCACATATTTAGTTAAAACAATAATGTTCAGCTGATTCTAAACAAAGCAAACAGTTATAATGCCCAAGACAAAAAGCCTATCAGTTCTCTTGCTATTGCACATTAAGAAGGAAGTAGAACTAAGTAGAGGGAGCATAAAGATATTGTTTCAAATTCAATTCTGTACAATCTGTGTCAGTCTTAAAATGGTATATTTATTCCATAATCATCCATATTCTTAGATGAGTTTTTGGATCACTTGCTATTAGTCTCTTGACTATGCCAGAATCCAGATAGTGGATTTGAACTGGATTTGGATACTTAGATTTACACAAATCTCCATTTGAATTAAATACTAAAAAATAATTATTATATTTATCATATAAGATATTAATTTGAGACTCATTAAAGGAATATTTTTTCAGTGTACAGAGAATTTAAATCCATCTTGGCAAGACTGAATGAGAAGTAAAAGCTTGTGACCTTACAGTGGTGTTAGGCTTTGGTTTTGTTTATTTGTTGTGAAGTTTTGTTTGTTTTGTTGGTTGGGTTTTTTTTTCTTTGGTTTTGCTTTGTTTGGGGTTTTTTTGTTAGATTTAAAATCACTCTTTTATGAGGCTTCTTTACATTATACAGAATAAAGGGTATCTATATCCATAGAAGTTAATGGTGGGAGGTGTGAACCCAGGTGATAGCCAACCACCACACAGGTGCCCTTTCACCCACTTCCCACTATACAGAATGGGGGACACAACTGGAGTAGTAAAGGCAGAACAGATTCATATGCTAAGATAAAAACAATTCAATAATTGACATAAAAATAGTGATGATGATAATGATGATGATGAAAATAGCTCCAGCTTCCCAGCCCACCCTCACCTCTATACTGAGCATGACAGTGTATCACATAGAATATTCACTGGCCAGTGTTGTGGGTTGGAGCTGGACGCCAACAAATTGGAAATGTATCCCCAGAGTAAATTACCAGACAAACACAGAACTAGGAAGAAAAAGTGAAATTATATTTACAAAATGGACTAAATATGAATTTATAAAAGGTAATAAGACATACAAAATATATTTACATATGTTTACAACTCAATAACAATCATAAATACTCCTTTGACACTTCTCCCTGCCCACTCCCCTTTTCTCCCTTGCACCTCACACACATAGTCAAAACAAAGATTATTTTGGCAAGGCCACAGAGAGAAAGCAGTAGCAGGCAGAAGTGACAGGGAAGAAAAGAGAAAGAGCTTTTTGTGATACAACAGGGAGGTGGTGGAGTCACCATCCCTGGAGGTGTTTAGGAAGAGACTGGGTGGGGTGCTTGGTGCCATGGTTTAGTTGATTAGGTGGTGTTGGATGATAGGTTGGATGCGATGATCTTGAAGGTCTCTTCCAACCTGGTTTATTCTATTTTATTCTAAGAAGTTCTTCACTGTGAGAGTGGTGAAGCCCTGGAATGGGTTGTCTCGTGAGGTGGTTGAGGTCCCATCCCTGGAGGTGTTTAAGAGCAGGCTGGATGAGGCTCTGGCCAGCCTGATCTCGTGTGAGGTATCCCAGCCCATGGCAGGGGGGTTGGAACTAGGTGATCCTTGTGGTCCCTTCCAACCCTGACTGATTCAATTATTCTACTTACCATTTTTTCTCTTTTTCTTTATGCAGACAATATAACAACATAGCCCCGCTCTATAAATCTGGTTTAGAATTCTTCATTCCATTTCTGGTAACAGCAGTTGAACAGTCTACAGAAATTACTATTATTCTGTTTCAGTGTTTCAGTGCAGACTAAAATATCTGTCTTGTATATTTAGCCTGTTGTTGTAGTGTTATGACACAATATTTAAAAAAAACAAAAAAAAAGAATAATTTACAGAGATGTTTTATTCCTGTATGGTAAAGAACATTTCAATTCAATCCCTGATATGAGAAGGTCTAAAAGATCACTTCTTACCTTATACATGCAGGTCCCTCATAATGCTAACATTTATTTTTTTTTCTGAATTCCATTAACTAATTTTTATCAAAGGCCTGCAAAAGACCTATTTAGCAGGCATAGTGGCTGCAAACATTCGGGAGAATTGAGAACAAAATGACTGAATATGCACATCAGTGCATACCTTTCCTTCAATGCATTATTTTTTTTTAATTGTGTATATGCTGTCTTCTCAATCCACAGAAGCCAGAGAACAGTTAAAACATCTGGACATCCATAAATCCATGGGTCCTGATGGCATGCACCCAAGGGTGCTGAGAGAGCTGAAAAAGGTCATTACCAGACCACTCTCCACCATCATTGTTAAGTTGTGGAAGACAGGAGAGGTGCCTGGGGACTGGAGGAGGGCAAATATCACTCCAGCCTTCAAAAAGGGCAAGAAGGAGGACCCAAGTAACTATAGACCAGCCAGCCTCACCTTCATCCCTGAAAAGGTAATGGAACAACTTATCCTCAGCACTGTCCTTAGGCACATCAAGGACAATAGGGTCATTAGGAGCAGTCAACATGGTTTTGCCAAGGGGAAGTCATATTTGACCAACCTTATATCCTTTCATGAGAATATAACCAGGTGGATAGATGATGGTAGAGTGGAAGTGCACATTGTCTGCTCATGTCCAGTTTCTTTTCCATCAGCACCCCCAAGTCCTTTTCCACAAGGCTGCTTTCTATCACCTCCTCCCCCAGCCTGTATTGACAGTGAGGATTGTTCTGGCCCAGACACAGAACCCTGCACTTGATCTTATTGAACTTCATGAAGTTTACTTGGGCCCAACTCTCTAGCCTGTCCAGGTCCCTCTGGATGACATCCCTCCCCTCTGGCATATCAATATGGTAGTTTAGAACCATCTCTTCCTCTCAGGCTCATATATATGTGCTTATAACAATGGAGTTTAATTAACTTCTGAGAAAAGTAAAAAATTTAATGTACACATTAAAAGGGAATGCACAGTAATGAAAAATCTCTAATGTGTCTTAACCTAGCTGCTAAATCATGGGATGTCCTCATTTATGTGACATATACACTTGTGAAAATAACAATAGCCAAAACAGATTTGCATTGAAAAAGAAGGATTCAGAAATTTAAAGATAACACAAAAATGGCAAATTATTATTTAGTTCAAATAAAATTCAGCCAAGTTTAAAACAACTTTTGGTAGCATGTACTGGGACTCAGTTTTATGTTCTACCAAGTTGACAGAGCTTCAGTGCAAATGATTCTAAATGCTTACATGAAAAAAGGCTTGATTCAAGTGATCATATATAGGGATTTAAAGTCATTTAAGACAGACAGTTACATTGTGTTGGTTTTGTGAGGTATCTTCTAATCCCACATATCTCATGCTCATCTAAAATTTACACATTGGCCACAACAACCTCATGCAGTGCTACAGGCTGGGGTCAGAGTGGCTGGAACGTTGCCAGGCAGAAAGGGACCTGGGGATCGTGGTTGGTAGTAGTCTGAACATGAGATAGCAGTATGCCCAGGAGGCCAAGAAAGCTAAAGGAATCCTGGCCTGCATCAGGAACAGTGTGACCAGCAGGAGCAGGGAGGTCATGCTGCCCCTGTACTCAGCACTGGTTAGGCCACACCTTGAGTCCTGTGTCCAGTTCTGGGCCTCTCAGTTTAGGAAAGATGTTGACTTGCTGGAATGTGTCCAGAGAAGGGCAACACAGTTGGTGAGGGATTTGGAACACAAGCCCTCTGAGGAGAGGCTGAGGAAGCTGGGGTTGCTTAGCCTGGAGAAGAGGAGACTCAGGGGAGACCTTATTGCTCTCTACAACTACCTGAAGGGAGGTGGTAGACAGGCGGAGTTTGGTCTCTTCTGCCAGGCAACCAGCACCAGAACAAGAGGACACAGTCTCAAGCTGCACAAGGGGAGGTTTAGGCTAGATGTTAGGAAGAAGTTCTTCAGAGAGTGATTTGCCGCTGGAATGGGCTGCCCAGGGAGGTGGTGGAGTCACCATCACTGGAGGAAGACACTGGATGGGGTGCTCGGTGCCATGGTTTAATTGATTAGATAGTGTTAGGTGATAGGTTGGACTTGATGATCTCAAAGGTCTTTTCCAACCAGGTTAATTCTATTCTATTCTATTCTATTCTATTCTATTCTATTCTATTCTATTCTATTCTATTCTATTCTATTCTATTCTATTCTATTCTATTCTATTCCATTCCATTCCATTCCATTCCATTCCATTCCATTCCATTCCATTCCATTCCATTCTAAAATGGATTACATATTTATGTGCAAGCAACTGAAGTGTTGAAATTCTGGATGACTATAAATTGATAAGAAGATTCCAAATACCTTTGATACATATTGCAGTATTTTGTATTTCATAGACTAGAAAGTTTAAAAAGCAAATTTGAACTCTAAATGTGAAGTTGACAGCATTCTAATATGAAGAAAAGCATTACTTAGTTATTAATATGCTTCATCCTCTCAACTTTCTACATTAATCATTGGGAAAACTACTGTGAATTAGTACTGTTAGAAAGTGAGCCAACAGACTAGTAAAAATAAAAAGTGCATTAAAAACACACTTTTGCACACTGTCATTTTGTCTTTAATGTTTATGATAATAGCTTTTAAATATACTTCAATGTATTTCATATGAAGAGCCAAGCATTAGTAATAAAATCCTTTTTTTTTTTTTGTTATTAATTCTTTGCTGAGTTGAAGGGTGACATTATGCAGATTTTCCAGATTTTAATAGGCACAGATTTATATTGCTTTCATAAGGTTTGTTCGTTTTCAACAACATATTGGAATGTTCCATTATATAGAGAACTTCAGAAAACTTAATGACTCTTCTGAGGAAACATATGTAAGAATCCAGTCTAGAGATAAAAGAACAGAGAAAACCCTGATTTTCACATTCCATATTATGACTATACATAAAGAGTGGAAAAGGATAAGAATTAAGATCTGCTTCATTTTAATATTTTGGGTAGAAGGCTTTATTCTAATCCATCATTGTCTTCTCTCTTATGAAGTGTATCTTATATGTGTGGTTGGACTCTGGCCATCTGTCAAGGTCCCTCTGTCAAGCTGTCCTACCCTCTAACAGATCAACACCCCCCCCCCAGCTTGGTGTCATCTCCAAATTTGGTGAAGATGTACTCAATCCCCTCATCCAGATCATCAATAAAGATATTAAAGATCATGGGCCCCAGCACTGATCCCTGCGGGACACCATTAGTGACTGGCCACCAGATGGATGTGGCACCATTCACCATCACTCTCTGGGCTAAGCCCTCCAGCCAGTTCCTAACCCAATGCAGAGTGCTGCTGTCCAAGCCACAGACTGACAGCTTGTCCAGGAATTTGATGTGGGGGATGGTGTCAAAGTCCTTGCTGAAGTCCAGGCTGGGCCTGATCTCTTGGCCATCCTATAAGTGCTGTGTGATTGCACTCAAGATGACCTGTTCCATAATCTTGCCTGGCATTGAGGTTGGGCTGACAGGCCTGTAATTCCCTGACTCATCCAACTGGCCTGTCTTGTGGATGGATATTGTGAATGTTGGTACTCTTCATTGTACTTATTAAGAATGAAGAAGCAACTGTATGATTGGCTTATAAGCACAATCATAGTGCTTGTATACATACACACACACATGTATATATGAGAGTAAAGGACAAATAAAAAGTTTATGCTATTTCTGATGTTCTGCATCTGTGTAACCTCAAAGTCAAAATGCAGATCCTTATTCCCATGAATGTTGCATGAGGGTTTTAGTTTAACTTGATGGCTACATGGAAACCCCATATACTAGTTAGGAAATTCATGTAGGACTTCTTAAAATGAATATTACTAATGTTGTTCAATACTGAAATTTAGAAAAAATTAAATTAAATTCAGGAATTAAATTCAGAAATTAAATTCAGGTTAGAATTCCATTGAAGTAAAAAGTGAATACTAGTTTAGAAACTAAAATAAAATGTTCAGTTTCTGGTGTTTGTTGTTGTTTGGTTTGGTTTGGTTTGTTAGTTTTCTTTTTGTTTTGGGTTTTCTTTGGATTTCTGTGAAAATATAAATGTAACAAATATTTCGACTAAATATTGTGGAGTAAAAACACTTTCCCCTTTGGTTCTCTTCCCATTGGTTCATCTCCCTTTGGTTCATGCTGTACAGAAAGGCAAGGAAGTTACATTGCTATTAAAATATGAACATTGAGCAGGTTTGTAAATTTTTTCTAGTAGTTGCTACAAAGTTTTATTTTGAAAGGGACATTTTATGCTGCCAAACAAACCCACAAAATCCTGCAACCTCCATGAACTCAGGGGGAAAAAAAAATACAAAGGCCTTAAAAAGAAAAATATTGTTCAAAGGGGTTTTAAAGTGCCAGCTGTAGGTCATGTAAAACATCTGAGAGTTCATGAAATCTTAGTAAGCAGAAAAGCTCGTAAGAAATAAAGCATTTTGTAATCTACCTCCTACCTTTCTAAGCAGTCAAAGGATTCACTGGATGAAGCAGTGTTTCAAAAGCTATTGCATTACTTTTTATCAAGGCTAATTAGCTTTTCCAAAACTAAGTTTTTTTCTGCTTTTCAGCATAATTATCTTGAAGGAATATTGAACATAACATCCAAGAACCTAACTACCTCTTCAACAAAATGTCGTGTTCCTAAGTCCAAGGTTGAAATAGAACGTAAGTCAAACTCACAAATTCAACCCTACAAAAGACCTTTGCCACAATTTATTTAGCTTGTTTCCAATTATAATAATTCAAACTCAAAAATCACATCTAGATGTCCTAAAGAAAAAACTAAGGATCACAAGAATACAATATTTCTGCATGAATATGTACATACTTTAGACTAAACAATTTGAGGAGAGGAGAGGTTTGGAGAGGAGAGGTTCGGAGAGGTTCAGAGAGGTTTGGAGAAGTTCGGAGAGGAGAGGTTCGGAGAGGTTTGGAGAGGTTCGGAGTGGAGAGGAGAGGTTCGGAGAGGAGAGGTTTGGAGAGGAGAGGAGAGGTTTGGAGAGGAGAGGTTCAGAGAGGTTCGGAGAGGAGAGGTTCAGAGAGGTTTGGAGAGGAGAGGAGAGGTTTGGAGAGGAGAGGTTCAGAGAGGAGAGGAGAGGAGAGGAGAGGTTCGGAGAGGAGAGGTTCAGAGAGGAGAGGTTCGGAGAGGTTTGGAGAGGAGAGGAGAGGTTTGGAGAGGAGAGCAGAGGAGAGGTTTGGAGAGGAGAGGAGAGGTTTGGAGAGGAGAGGTTTGGAGAGGAGAGCAGAGGAGAGGTTTGGAGAGGAGAGGAGAGGTTTGGAGAGGAGAGGTTTGGAGAGGAGAAGTTTGGAGAGGAGAGGTTTGGAGAGGAGAGCAGAGGAGAGGTTTGGAGAGGAGAGGAGAGGTTTGGAGAGGAGAGGAGAAGTTTGGAGAGGAGAGGAGAGGTTTGGAGAGGAGAGGAGAGGTTTGGAGAGGTTTGGAGAGGAGAGGTTTGGAGAGGAGAGGTTTGGAGAGGAGAGGAGAGGTTTGGAGAGGTTTGGAGAGGAGAGGTTTGGAGAGGAGAGGTTTGGAGAGGAGAGGAGAGGTTTGGAGAGGAGAGGAGAGGAGAGGTTTGGAGAGGAGAGGTTTGGAGAGGAGAGGAGAGGTTTGGAGAGGAGAGGTTTGGAGAGGAGAGGAGAGGTTTGGAGAGGAGAGGTTTGGAGAGGAGAGGTTTGGAGAGGAGAGGAGAGGTTTGGAGAGGAGAGGAGAGGTTTGGAGAGGTTTGGAGAGGAGAGGAGAGGTTTGGAGAGGAGAGGTTTGGAGAGGAGAGGAGAGGTTTGGAGAGGAGAGGAGAGGTTTGGAGAGGAGAGGTTTGGAGAGGAGAGGAGAGGTTTGGAGAGGAGAGGAGAGGAGAGGTTTGGAGAGGAGAGGAGAGGTTTGGAGAGGAGAGGAGAGGTTTGGAGAGGAGAGGTTTGGAGAGGAGAGGTTTGGAGAGGAGAGGTTTGGAGAGGAGAGGAGAGGAGAGGAGAGGAGAGGAGAGGAGAGGAGAGGAGAGGAGAGGAGAGGAGAGGAGAGGAGAGGAGAGGAGAGGAGAGGAGAGGAGAGGAGAGGAGAGGAGAGGAGAGGAGAGGAGAGGAGAGGAGAGGAGAGGAGAGGAGAGGAGAGGAGAGGAGAGGAGAGGAGAGGAGAGGAGAGGAGAGGAGAGGAGAGGAGAGGAGAGGAGAGGAGAGGGGAGGAGAGGGGAGGAGAGGGGAGGAGAGGAGAGGAGAGAATTAACCAGGTTGGAAGAGACTTTCAAGATCATCAAGTCCAACCTATTATCCAACACTATCTAATCAACTAAACCATGGCACCCAGTGCCCCATCCAGTCTCTTCCTAAACACCTCCAGTGACGGCGATTCCACCACCTTCCTGTGCAGTGGAAAGTAATGACATGAAACATTTCATTCGTAGGGTTTAACTAAATATTTAGAATTAAGTATACATGGTAGAGTTTTCAGGGGTTGTAACCTTGCTTCTGCCACTAATGCGCTCTGTCTGCCATTTCATTGAGACAGAATTCCATATATGTAATTTTAAGTTCCATATCATCTATAATGGGGGAGAAAAAATATTCAGATGTGATTGAGTGATTGTCCTTTTCCAAATTTCAAATTATTTCTATATAAAACAAAAAAAACATAGAATTCAGAAGAAATGCTAAGCATGGGAAATAAAGTTCCAGAGATGAAGGGATTATTTACCGCTATTAATAACATTGGCATTGTTTGTTTCACTGTGGTACCACTGTTCATTTTCAAAGCACCTGCAGACATTTGACCTTTATTTTCCAATGACCATTAAGGTTTCAACAGAAACACTTTGAAAAGTGTCAGATAGTATCACCAAGAGCATATCTTTCCTCCCTGAGAGAAGTGATTTAAAATACAACTAATTAAAAGCATTTATCATCTTTCTGCTCTCTACTTTTTTTTTGTCCCTTACTTCAATGCAATCGTTTTAGTGATTGATATCTTTAGATTTGTGTGTTTAAATTAATTATATGTCTAAAAACGAGTTAAGCACTTAGTGGATAAAAACACTTCATTGAATATTAGACTATTATCATGTGATACATTATATACATTCTGTTAACTCTTATAATGTTCTTCAGAAGATATATTAAATTCTCTCTTCAAATACATTTGTTAAAGACATTGAGATATGCTAACCTGTATAGAATATCTGCAAGTAGCCTATGTAACATATTTTAGTATAATAATAATTAAAAGATTTAAGAATTTAAATTTTTAAAACATTGATGAAATAGTTAACAACCAAACATCTTTGTTAGATTCTATTATATGAATCACTTTATAGTCATAGCACATTTGGTATCCAGGAAAATCTTTGCTTTCCCTTAACTGGCTATTGTTGAAAAAAAAATTTGGACTAGAAACTCAATCAGTGAATCATAATTTCTAATCAATAGCCATTATCAACATGTGAATACAACAGAATGGGGGCAATGAAAGGGTTCTCTTGGTGAATGTCACAGAAAAAAAAGTTTAAATTTGCCATTTTGTCTAAAGCCAAAACAGATGTTTGATCTTGAACGAATCTGTTTCTAAGGGCTACTTTCACCGACAAGTGGAAGTTAAGAATGGTTTTAAGAGGATCTGTTTAGAATATAAACAAAATTGAAAAGCAACATATAGGGACTGGATGTAAGATTTGATTAGTATCATTTTGCAGAAGATACAAGAATTGAAATTCAGTACAACAGAGGACAGAAATTAATACATGGAATGAAACCATTTATTTAAAAGGACTAAATAAATAACAAGTCTCCTAGGTAAAGAGATTTCTGAAAGGTATGTAATACAACTAATGCTCCCTTTAGAAAAAAAAATGGACATTCAAAAAAATGGACATTCAAATAGAATAGAATAGAATAGAATAGAATAGAATAGAATAGAATAGAATAGAATAGAATAGAATAGAATAGAACAGAACAAACCAGGTTGGAAGAGACCTTCAAGATCATCGCATCCAACCTATCATCCACCACACATATAAATCATGAAAAAATAGGATAGAAAATGAAGAAAAAACCCAACAGTAGGACCTTTAACACCAAAGTGAAGTTTGGTTTTAGCTAACATTTACTTCCAAATGCAGGAAATATCTTAGCTTCATTCTGGAATAGGTGACTTGTTTATCTTACCTTGTGCCCTCCTGTTACCCAGTAGTCATTGACTTACCATATTGTGACCTTTATCATAGCTTTATAGAGGATCAATCAGACCAAGGCAGGACTGTAATACAAAGAAGTATTCATTATTTAATATTGGCTTAAACTAATAGGCATGACAAGTAAAACACGGGTGATTGATTTCCTGACCTTTAAGGTGTTTTATATGTAAAGTGCTTAAGTTCCAGTCATACAAGATATTTAATGTTACAAATGAATTTTAACATTTAACTATATTTGTGATATGCTGCGAGTGGAACCCACATTTCATGACATTTCATGACTCTTTCCATGAAATTTTCGAAATACCTTTCCAGTTCTTATAGTATGCATATACAAAGAATAAGAAGTCTTTGGATAGCAATTATTTTTTTATAATGATATATTGAATTGGAATCAAGCCAAAATCAGAGATTTTTAAGAGGCTAACATTCCAAAGAGCTACATAAACTATTGATGTATCTTGAGGACTGAATATAAAATTATAACACTAGAAATCATGTTGGACTGGGGAAAAAAAATGGTGGAAAATGTACGTCTTCCTGTTTTGACAAAAATCAGAACCTGTTTCAGAAGTAAATTCATGATTTAAGATAAAGAATTCATTTAATCACATATGCATTTTTTGAACTACAGAAAATAACTTTTAAGCACCTAGTCACAATTTAGCTAGGATTTTCTGAAGTTCAGTTTGGTTTTAGGCAAGTAAAATGATGGAGATCAATTCTGGTAAGTGAATCAAAGGATCTAGTTTTCTAGTCTTCTGTTTGAAGGTGTGAGTTCTAAGCGTGACATCAACTAGAAATCACAGTGAACGAAAGCAAGTGTTAAGCCATCTATTTAAGGTCTATATTTCTGATTATTTGCATGTATTTCTTTTAGTCATTTTTATATCCCATGAATCTTTTGTGATGTTCAGTGCTTTGAAAAGTCTGTAAGTGGCCCAACACGTATCTGGATTCTGCCTGGAGACCAGAATACAGATCTCATTGTTAAGCGAATAGCAAATAATTATACTAATCTTCTCCCTAGGGTCTTAATAGTTTGAGAATTAGTGTAGGAGTATTTTCTTTGCAACTTCCATAAATCTGAATAGAATCACAGTGATACATGTATTACTTTCCTAATGCATGCATTTTGAAGTTTGACTTTTTTTTTTCACTGCCTAGAGTCACCACCAATTTATACTGTTGATGTTTTGACTAAACCAGAGGTGTCTTTCTTTAATTGAAAATGCAGCAGGTCTTAAAAACAACTTTGGTGGATCATTTCAACACATTTATTATCAAACAATGTAAACAAACAAACAACTGAAAAGTTACATGGCCACATGTGGGAACCCTAAAAGTGAATCTTAATGGCATGTTTAGAAGGCCTTCAAGTCTGTGAGGCCCTGGAGTTCCTAAGAGATACTGTACCGCCAAATCGTGTGAGCAAAGGAAAGGAGTAAAACATAAAGTGTTTCCTCTTTGAAGTGGATGGGAAAACAACTGGGCAGAAGTGCACCTGTTAAAGACAAATCAGGGGGCTTAACGAGGCAGGCTATGGGAAAGTGGGACTGTAACATTCATGTACGTGTCAATATATAACCACCAGCTCTGTAAGTCTGGGCCATTTTGCCCACCCTGCAGCAGTGGTCACCTCCTCACAACTGCTCTGTCAGCTGTATTTCTGCCCTCTGTGTTGAGGCCAGTGGGTCCAGGATCATGTACAGCCACAGTCTTGAGTGCATTCTATTAGCTGTAGTTCTCACTCTTGCATTATAAGTTTCTCAGCCACTAGGGCAAGATGTGGAATGAGATTGCATTTATTTTTGAACATAAAAACTGTTAGCATTTACGTAAAAGGAAAAAAAAAAAAAGAAATTTCTTACCATTAATTTCTGCCAGCGGTCTCATTTATAATAAAGATATACTTCTATGTCAAGCAGTTCTGTGTAATTATATAAAATAAACATATATTTAACAGTTCTAATATTATATGGATGACTAATTCTTAAATAAAAAATGCTAGAAATAGTGACTTTTTTAGTTAAGCACTCATTTCTAGGAAGAATTGGCATGTCCCCTGCTATACAGTGATGAAAGAGTGTACAAATAGCATGTGAAGCCTAAAAGCTCCTGTGCTTATCCTGCTGGATGACTAGACGGAGAAAACAAAACAAAAGAAAACAAACAAACACTATAAGAAATAGGGTGGAATGAGCAGGATTTCCTTCTTTTTGCATCTCCTGCAACTTTCTTCCCCCTGTGGTTTCTCTCTTTTCCCCAGTGTTCCTTTTCCGAAGTGTGTTCTAGTAAAAACAAACAAAGCGAATCGATCTTTTTTTTTTTTCCTTTTGATGTCTGGCAGGATTTGATCCAAAGAATTATTATACTAATTCTTGGTTTAATTTTTATTTCTTAGAGGTGGAGAAGATGCAGGGATATTTTTAACCTCAACACAAGTTTTCCGTTCCCTGTTTTGAAGAACAAGACCTCTTGGAATTCTTTCTTACAACTATTAAATTCCCCTCTCCAATCTGTCTTGTGCTCTCTGGGATGGTGGTCTGTTTCAGGATATTATCATTCTCCTCACAGCAGATGAGTGATATAGTTTCAAGGTATAAGGTCTTGTACATTGACAAACATTCCAAGAGTTAACTGAACATCCCTTATCATCATTAACTGAGTATTATTGCTACCTATAACTTTCATGCCCTACTAAGACTTATGACAGATTTTTTTGTTTCTGGAAGAGTTAACTTGAAAGATTGCACTTCTGGAAACAATGCAGTTTGAGGTAGTTTTGATTCCATATTAACGTAAGATCAGAATGTCCAACTGTAAGCATCTGAACAATGCAAGTCATATTTCTTCACGGTTTTCTTAGTGTCTCTGTTAAATTAAATCCTTTAGTCAATTCACACTTTAGTGTAGTAACAAGATAGAATTCTTCAGTTTAATCACTTCAAAAATTACTATCACTATCACATAATTTATGACTGGGCAGGGCAAGTCTTTACTGCTTCAAACAGTAGAAAATATGAGGGGAAAAAAGCATAATATGACTGATATGTGAGGAAGGGCATAAAACATTGCTAAACCAAACAAATCAAGCAAAATCCCCCAAAACAAATAAACACAAACAACAGGAAAAAGGAACAACAACAAAAAATAATTGTGATATTTTATCTGCTGTCAAAAGACCTGTCCTTAGAGGGATATTTAGTCTTGTCTGTAGCTAAACATTCAAGATTGCTGTCATATAATTGATACTTCTCCATATAGGATACAGATTCATCAAAGAACAAAGAAAATAATCATGGAAGAATGATTAAGATGTTCAGTGTTTCTTCTGACACCACTAAGATTCATTAAAAAAAAGATCAATCTGACATTTTATGTCATTACCAACTATAAAATTCAAGTTATACTGATAATACATATAACTTTATTATTATTATTGTTATTGTTATTATTTATTTTAGGATCATTCAAGTTGGAAAAGACATTTGAGATCACCAAGTCCAACCGTTACCCCTACTCTGACAACTTCACCACTAAACAAGGAAGCTGCCCGAGCAGCAAGAGTCCTGGTTAGGAAAGCCAAAGCAGAGTTTGAGTTGAATCTAGCCAGGGAGATTAAAGGGAATACTAAGAACTTTTACAGGTATATTAATGGGAAGAAGAAGACTAGGGAAGGTGTGGGCCCCCTCAGAAAGGAAAATGGTGACATGGTCACATGTGATGAGGAAAAGGCTGAGGTACTTAATAACTTCTTTACCTCAGTCTTCACTGCAAGGGCCTCTAGCCACACTCCTGATGTTATGGAAGTCAAAGCCAGGGACGGGGAGGAAGAACTGCCCCTTGTAAGTGCAGATCAGGTTCGTGATCATCTGAAGAACCTGAAAGTGTTCAAGTCCTTGGGACCCGACGGGTTACACCCACGGGTACTGAGAGAACTGGCAGATGAGGTTGCTAAACCCCTCTCTATTATATTTCAAAAGTCCTGGAAGTCTGGTGAAGTCCCCACAGACTGGAAAAGGGGAAACATTGCCCCCATCTTCAAAAAGGGCAAGAAGGAGGAACCAGGGAACTACAGGCCAGTCAGTCTCACCTCTGTGCCTGGAAAGATCATGGAACAGATCCTCCTGGAGTCACTACTCGCTCAAAAGAATAGTGAAGAGGTGATTGGGAACAGTCAGCATGGCTTTGCCAAGGGCAAATCCTGCCTGACCAACCTGGTGGCCTTCTATGAGCAGGTGACAAAATTAATAGATGAGGGGCGAGCAACTGATGTCGTTTACCTGGACCTGAGCAAAGCCTTTGACACTGTCCCACACCACATCCTGGTCTCCAAACTGGTGACACATGGGTTTGATTGGTGGACCACTAGATGGATAAGGAACTGGCTTGATGGCCGCACCCAAAGAGTGGCTGTCAATGGCTCCATGTCCCAGTGGAGGCCAGTGACAAGTGGAGTCCCTCAAGGATCAGTCCTGGGACCTGTCTTATTCAACATCTTTGTGGGGGACATGGACAGTGGCATTGAGTGCACCCTCAGCAAGTTTGCTGATGACACCAAGCTGTGTGGTGCAGCAGACACGCTGGAGGGAAGGGAGGCCATCCAGAGGGACCTTGACAGGCTGGAGAGGTGGGCACAGGCCAACCTCATGAAGTTCAATAAGAGCAAGTGCAGGGTCCTGCATCTGGGTCGAGGCAATCCCAGGCACAAATACAGGCTGGGCAGTGACTGGCTGGAGGGTAGCCCTGAGGAGAGAGACTTGGGGGTGCTGGTGGACAAAAAGCTCAACATGAGCTTTCAGTGTGCACTTGCAGCCCGCAAAGCCAATCAGATCCTGGGCTGCATCAGGAGAAGTGTGGCTAGCAGGTCGAGGGAGGTGATCCTCCCCCTCTACTCAGCCCTGGTGAGACCCCACCTGGAGTACTGTGTCCAGTTCTGGAGCCCCTATTCCAAGAGGGATGTGGAGGTGCTGGAAGGTGTCCAGAGAAGGGCCACGAGGATGATCAGAGGGCTGGAGCACCTCTCCTATGAGGACAGACTGAGGGAGTTGGGGCTGTACAGTCTGCAGAAGAGAAGGCTCCGAGGAGACCTAATTGTCGCCTTCCAGTATCTGAAGGGGGCCTACAGGAAGGCAGGGGAAGGACTTCTCGGGATATCAGGTAGTGATAGGACTAGGGGGAATGGAATGAAGCTGGAGGTGGGGAGATTCAGGCTAGATGTGAGGAGGAGGTTCTTCACCATGAGAGTGGTGAAACCCTGGAATGGGTTGTCCAGGGAGGTGGTCGAGGCCCCGTCCCTGGGGGTGTTTAAGAGCAGGCTGGATGAGGCTCTGTCCAGCCTGATCTAGTGTGGGGTGTCCCTGCCCATGGCAGGGGGGTTGGAACTAGATGATCCTTGTGGTCCCTTCCAACCCTGAATGAAACTATGAAACTATGAAACTATGAAACCATATCGCTAAGCACCACACCTAAAATAACCTTTAAACATATCCAGGAATTGTTATTCAACCACGGTCCGGGGCAGCCCGTTCCCATGCTTCACCAGTGTTTCAGTGAAAAAATTTTCCTAATATCTAACCTAACCTAGGAATGATGTTGACTTGCTGGAATGAGTCCAGAGAAGCCCTATGGGGAAAGACTGAGGGAGCTAGGATTGCTTAGCCTGGAGAAGAGGAGACTCAGGGGTGACCTTATTGCTGTCTACAACTACCTGAAGGGAGGTTGTAGACAGGCGGATGTTGGTCTCTTCTCCCAGGCAGCCAGTACCAGAACAAGAGGACACAGTCTCAGGCTGCACCAGGGGAGGTTCAGGTTGGATGTTAGGAAGAAGTTCTATACAGAAAGAGTGATTGCCCATTGGAACGGGCTGCCCAAGGAGGTGGTGGAGTCACTGTCACTGGAGGTGTTTAGGAGCAGACTTGACAGGGTGCTTGGTGCCATGGGTTAGTTGTTTAGGTGGGTTGGATTGATTGATGGGTTGGACACGATGATCTTGAAGGTCTCTTCCAACCTGGTTTATTCCATGTATATGTATTCTAAACCTACCCTGATGCTTCTTGAGACCATTGCCTCTTGTTCTATCACTAATTAACTATGAAAAGAGACCAGCGTCTACCTCTTTTTATGATTCCTTCCAGGTAGTTGTAGAGAACTTAACGTGGACTTCTTTGCCCATAATACAAGTCAGCATAACCACTCCAGGGAATTATTTTCTTTTATAGTGTATTTCTTTGTTTTGTCTGAAATACAGAAGCAGCCCAGTTGCATGAAATTTCATAGTAGTACTTACTCATCTTATAAGTCCTATTGAAGACAATGTTTTCTGAAAAGCAAGAACTGACTCAGACATCCGTTTTGCCACCTCATCAAAGGAAATCGACATGATACTCTCATATGCTTAAAAAGAAAATGTTAATATTTATTACATATCTCATAGACATGCATCATATGCAATACATGATATGATGTATGTATTGTATCTTAAACTTCTTTTCATCTATATATTTTCATATGCATGCATATATACGTGTATGTAAATATGTGCATAAATATCTGTTGTGGTTTAAGCTTTCCTGCCAGCCCAAAAGTCCCAAATGTAACAGATTTAGGTTGCCTCCCCACTCCTTTTTCTCCTGCAAGGGAAAAGCAAATTTGGCAGAAGAGAGGTAAAATTATGAAAGAAACAGTCTTGAATTGATTCTGAAGTAATAAGGTG
The DNA here is from genome assembly GCF_026170545.1 of Melanerpes formicivorus. Taxonomy (NCBI): domain Eukaryota; kingdom Metazoa; phylum Chordata; class Aves; order Piciformes; family Picidae; genus Melanerpes; species Melanerpes formicivorus. Next base: position 4,058,766 of record NW_027142396.1, on the reverse strand, counting down.
AGTTTAAGAAAAATATAAAAGGCATTTGAGTGAAAGGAAGGTTACAAAGGCATAAGGAAAAAGGTTAAATAAAATATATACAAAACCAGATTCAGCTGTCAATGGACTCTCTGGATACAAAATGGATTCTCTTTAGATGCAGTACTTAGGATTCTGGAGCATCATAGAACAGGCCTCACCACATGGCTAAGCGGCAACAGCAGCAGCAAGAGGTCTGTCAGAGAGGTGGGGGCAGGAGAAGAGAGTGAGGCAGGAAATGCCTTCCCTTTAAAAAAGTTGTGGACAGGAAGTGGCAGTGGAATAGACTTTGACATGGGGACCCTGTCCTGGAATAGTCATTAAAAAGCCATCTAAACCTCTTTGGCCACTGCCCTTTCTCCTCTCTCCCCATTGGAGAGTCCAGGTTTGAGGTCGATGACCCAATAGGCAGGCACCGTTAAGGCTTCCTGGAGGGGGTAGAAGCTGGACCCCGAGCCTCACATTTCAGAGAGGCAACTGCACATGTCAGAGGCTATGAGAGAAGGTGTGTGCAGTTTTTCCTGCAATGTTTTGAACCTATTGGTGGGATTTGAATGCCATTGGGCCCTGCAGTTTTCAAAAAGGGAATTTATAGAGGAAGATTTCAAGAGCCCACAGCTTGCTCTCTCTTATCTCTTTCACCTTCTACTCCTCTGTTTGTCAATGGGATTCAAGGTGGTGACAAGCATCTACTTCGTGCTCCTGTCTTCAGGGCAATTAGCTACTTTTGTCCTAGCAGCATAGTGTTTAGATCTACACCACAGCAGCTTGTCTCCCTCTTTCTCACTTCCTCTAATTTTGGATATTACCTTTCAGATTATTCCTGCCCTTTGGATTACAAATATGAACTTAGAGCATTGCTTCATAGAGCAATAGTTTTGGACACAATGATCTCGAAGGTGTCTTCCAATCTGGTCCATTCTATTCTATTCTATTCTATTCTATTCTATTCTATTCTATTCTATTCTAAATATTACTATCAGATCCTTTTGAACAATAATAATTGTCAAGAAAAGCTGCAGAATAACCTCATCCAGTTTTTTTTTACAAATAGTTTCCTTAAACTTATTGTGTAAGAAATGCCTACCTATTCATTATATCTGAAACATAAGAGAAGTTTTCTGTAACTAAAACTGAGAACACTGCCCTGAACTTCAAGGTGAAGAAAGAACACTCCTTATATTTTATTTCATAACTTTAAAACTCAGTATACACCAATTTTGTGGTTTATGGCATTCAAACTGCATTTCTTGAAGATCTTTCATCTCTCTTTTGCTAAAACATTAATTACAATAAATAATTAAACAAAGTAACTATATCTAAGCAATCACAGATAAATCTAAAAGCAAAGTTCATCTTTGTGGTAGCAATACTTCAGCTGAGAAAATTTGAATGAGATTAATTAGCTAGTCATTCAGGAAAAAAAAAAAAAGTACAGAATAATTCAGCATTGAAACAGAATGATCCACCCAAAATCATGTTAAAGGGTGACATTGATCTGACTAAAAGGAAAGAAAAATCCCAAATTATCCTTGGCTGTGCCTGAGCTAATCACAATAGGTTCCATTCACAATCGTTGTAGAGAAATAGACATTTGGAGGTATGATTAATTTCATCCCAAATGAAATGTCTAAAACCACTAAGAACTTTTAGAGCCCTTAGAGTCTTTTTCCTCTGCTAAGTAGAAAAAGGCACACACAAAGACCAGCTAAGCTGTCAATATATCCAGAGTAGATGGTTGAATATAATTAAAACATAGCTCCTGAAATTTTCTAATATATTTTCTCTGGTTTAAGGATATTTAGTCAGGTTTTATTTTCAAGATTGTTTTAATGGCAATAACAAGATGGACAAATTTAATTGGAGTGGAGCAGACCTAGATGAACAAATTTTAATGAAGTTTGCAAAGCTGTGAGCCTGTCTTAGAAAACCTCTAGTTAAAAGGTAAAAGAAATCATGCAGATAAAATAACTTTGAGCATTAAAAGGATAAATAAAGCAATAAGAGATTTAATCAATAAAATACTAGTTTAACACTAATTAAATCTCTCAGGCTGGATAAAACATCATTATGAATTTACAATCACAGAATCACCAAGGTTGGAAGAGATCTCTGTTGTGAGCAACACTGTCATAAGAATATACCATATGCTTAGTCATGTAACATAACTGACATTTACGATAAGCAAAGTTATGCTGATTTCAACAGATATTCCAGTAATCTATGCTTAAGAACACCCATATTCTTTCATTAACTGGTTGGGAATGTGTGTGCTTGGGTTTTTCTACATTTTTCTCTGCTGTTAGAAAGATATTATCTTTCTCAGTGTCTGTGCCTATCTAGAAGTTATCACCATGATATATGAGTGAACTAGAATAATAAGGAACCATTGATTTATAGCATGGTATGTATATGAAAAGCTACAAAAATTCATTTTCAAAAGTGGCTTTACCCTCAGCATGCTTGAAATATGCAGTCTTTGAAAATGGAGATGCATATAGAAGTTGTCCTTCAGAGATTCTGGGTAAAAAAGAAAATTAAAGTAGCTGTAGAAATTGTTACAATCATTTAAAGTCTGGCTTAACTCCAGGTATTTCAGGATTTCATTATATTTGAAAATGCTGAGAGGAAAGGAAAAGACTTTCCAGTTACTACCTATGTGCTGCTTTGTTCTTCTTTAAATGTTTCTGGGTTTTGGTTTTATTTTTCTTCAGCCTGGTTATCACAGTGAATACCAGGTGGGCTGGTTTCAAACATGTAAATATAAGATTATAGGGCCATTAATGACTGCTTATAAATTCCTGTGGCTTACAGCTGCTGCTGTAGCCTTGCTTGATTCACATTTGCCACATTTGCCAGCTTCATGTCTTAGATCACTACAAATGTCTGTGAATCGTGCTGCATAGGAAAAATATCTGTTTTACCAAAAAATATCATCTAGGCTTAGCTTGTCAGTAGGAAGGTAACTTAACTGTGCAAGAGGTTAATGATTAAAATCTTGGGTTTATGCAAGGAGGAATCACCTTATACATGGTTAATAATTTATTGTTAGCATAATTACAATTTCAACAGCCCAATCCAAAAAATCATTTTTAGTTCACATGCAACTCTTAACAGAAAAAGGAAAAAAAAAATATTTCTATAGAGAAAAAAGTCTTAATAAATGTCCATGGTTTATAGTTGTAGGGTCTCCAATGTTAGGGTCATCCCATAACTGTGCTCTTCTATACCTCATCCTGTGTCCCTACTTCTCTGCTGTAGTACCAGGCCTTTATTTCTGTATATTAACATAAGGTTAGCATTGTAACATGATGGCACTATTTCTAAGCCATGCAAAAGCAAACCAAATTGTCTAGCCAATTAGACAAATTACTGTTGCAGTTAAACCAAACGAAACAAAGATGAAGGAAGATCAAGAAAAGATCATAGAGAGCAGGTGCAACAAGCCTGAGCTGTGTCAATATTCTATTTCAAGCTACAGGGTAACAAAACTTGGGGGTTTAGAGCTATTTCAGGTGCCAAAGAACATTACGTCTTCCTCCAGATGTTCAATTTAGATACACTAAGATGTCTGAAAATGGACATTTGGAAGCCAGTTAGAACGCTGGTGACAACAGATATGACACCATCTGCATAATATCCATGTTCTGAAGAGGCAGCTGGAAGCCAGGGAGAATTCTCTAAGGCAACTAGGGTGGCATAAAGTGCAGATGTTAAACCTGTTATATACACAATCAAGGAAGAGAAAAGGCTCTTCTGAGGTGGCAGTTCATCCCAACCAGAGAGAAATTTAATGTGAGAAAGTGACTTATGATGCTCTACTCTCTTCTAATTACAATAGGAGGATACACGACTATCTTACACTCTGAAACTTCAATTTAAGACAGCAGAACTATAAGAGAATAATCATTAATGCTGCAATAACAGCACACATTTCTGAATTGTCCTTGATTATGTGTTTGCTCCACCATTATTCTGTGTTTTGGAAGTCACACATCCATTTTAAACTGACAAGAGTTTTTAATACAGCACAGTGCCGTGCCAATAGGTTTACTGGCATTCACTCTGTTCCATAAAGAGCCTTTATACCTTGTTGATTATTGTCTGTATAAGCACACTCTCTCTTTTTAAATCTAAAAAGGCTCACTTTATTACATTTTTCTTTTAAAGTGTGAAATCCAGACTTTAACTGTCACACCTCTTAATTAACTTTCTTTTTTCGTGCTTTGTGAAACAACTGTTTCAGTCCTAACTCCCTCCTGTTCTTCACATCAAAGAGCTTTTCTGTTAGAAAATAAAATAAGTTCTTAGACAGGTGGAATAGCTAAACTAAAGCATACTACATGAGTTGCAGATAATGACATTCAAATAATTTCCTCTATAATCATCCCTAAATGGCTGATCAGGGTGTATATATGGAGAGGAACTGATTGAATAATGTAAGCTATCCTTCAGCTACAGTTATCTGAACTAAATTAATCATAAGTTATTCTATTTTAATTCAAAGGTACAGGTGTATAGAGCTCGCAAAATAAGATCCACATTTTTTGGGGGCTCTCTGAAGCCCTTTTACTGTGGTGTTGTTCTGAATTTCTTGCTAACTAGTTTATCTAAAATGAGGACAAATTCTGGTTGTTTTAAAACGTGGTTTTGGTCAGGTTTTAAATCGTGATTGTGATTTCCCATCATTAGGGGCACACACAAGCTTAAAAAAAACCCCTAATATATCTGTTGACTCAAAGACATATTTTGAACATTCTCACTGCATTAATTAGTTGTACTAGATAAAATGAGCCAAGTGGTTAGTTGCTGTTCTGCACGACTATTTTTGGTTGGGTTTTCTTGTTTTGTTTGTTTGTTTTGTGGGTTGCTTTGTTGTTGCTGTTTGTTTTGTTTTGGTTTATAATCTGAAGGAAGACAGAGAGTGTTTCTTCTCTCAGCAACCAGTATTATATTCTGACCTTGGTAACACCTGCAAAAAAAAAATTGATTAATACCCTCTGATTTATAAAACACCTCATGATTACCCTTTGTTTTATTCATCTGGTACCTAAAAGAATCACTCCTAGATACAGTGACTCACTCTTTCCAGTCTAGCATTAGATGCATTGCATGTAAGTCTTTCCTAATTTGAGGTTTATACACTAAAATTCACTTACACCTCTAGTGAAATCTAAACTAGTAGATAGGCTCCTTCTAGGATTTACTGACACTAGTACTTAAGATTAAAGGGCATCTCCCAGGCTGTCTCCGAAGTTTCCTGAGAACATAACTTCAGATATTCATATGACATATGTGGAGAAAGGCAGAGGAATAATCATTTGTGTACTTACCTAGCAGTACATATTACCCAGGAAATCAGAGAAACTGGTTGCATAACTGCTTTGATCTAAAGGAGCTTGAAAACACGTTTTTGTGTCTTAAGAAAGTGCTACAATCACCTTACCATAGGATATTTTTGGTGGCAACATTGTCTGTTCCTCCATCTGAAAGCAAACCGTTGCTAAGACAAGAATGTAAAGGGTTCAGATATAGAACAAATATTTTTATGACATCTGATTGGAAAAAAACAGAATGAAACTTTGAATCAACTCAGAATGCATATGGCCTTTGTGTGGCAACTGTGTGATGTTTTCCAAAGCTAACAGCAGAATTAGGAAGGTTTTTTTACTTCTAAAATAGTGACCATGAAATGGTCAGAGGGATGGAATAGCTCTGCTAGGAGGACAAGCTGAGGGAGCTGGAGAAGTTCATCCTAGAGAAAAGAAGGCTTCAGGGAGACTTAATCACCACCTTCCAGTACCTGAAGAAGGCCTGCAAGGAGGCTGGAGAGGAACTGTTCACGAAGGTCAAGAGGCAATGGTTTTAAATTAGAGAAGTGGAGATTTAGATTTGGTGTTAGGAAAAAGTTCTTCAAAAGGAGGGTAGTTGAACACTGGAACAGGTTGCCCAGGGAAGTGGTTGAGGTCCCCTTCCTGGAGACATTAAAGGTAAGGTTCTAGGTGACCTGATTTCATAGAAGATGTCCCTGCTCACACAGGGATCATAGAATCATAGAATCAACATGGTTGGGAAAGACCTCAGAGATCATCAAGTCCAACCTATTACCTAGTATCTAACTCCTCACGACTAATTAAAGCATTGCTTCAAGTGCCATGTCCAATCCTATATGGAACACCTCCATGGACAGTGACTCCACCACCTCCCTGGGCAGCCCATTCCAATGGCAAATTACTCCTTCTGTGAAGAACTTTCTCCTCACCTTGAGCCTAAACTTCCCCTGGTGCAGGTTGAGACTATGTCCTCTTGTTCTGTTGCTGGTTGCCTGGGAGAAGAGACCAACCCCCCCCCTGGCTACAACCTCCCTTCAGATAGTTGTAGACAGCAAGAAGGTCTTCCCTGAGCCTCCTCTTCTCCAGGCTAAACAACCCCAGCTCCCTCAGCCTCTCCTCATAGGGCCTGTGCTCAAGACCTCTCCCCAGCCTCATTACCCTTTTCTGGACATGTTCAAGTGTCTCAATATCCTTCTTAAACTGAGGGGCCCAGAACTGGACACAGTACTCAAGGTGTGGCCTGACCAGTGCTGAGTACAGGGGCACTGGATGAACTTTAGAGGTCCATTCCAGCTGTGAGTGCTTCTATGACCTCACAGAAAGAAGCAATCAGTCATGCCTAGGATATATGTATCAATTAATTGTATCAAGTACTGAGGAAGGAGAGCATTACAGCAGAAAATGAGAACTAGCCTATCTTAATCTACTCAGTCCCTGAAAAACAATGTTAATGGGCTAATGAGACATGTAGCTTTTTTTTTGTTGTTTAAAAGGTATTTTCATTTCTCCTTATAGAAATGTCCTTTTCTTTTTATCATTTCCTTTCGTCTGCCACAATTTTCTTTCACTGTAAATTTCCACTCTATATGACTGCTTTCTGTTGTATTTCAAACTAAGATAAAGATATCCCAAATTATATGTCACATGTCATATGGGTTGCCGCGGAGACCGCGCGCAAACCAAACAGAACCCAGCGCGTGGCTGAGAGAGGAGGCAGCTTGAGCAGCGCAGCTCTGGGAGTTTGGCTTTTGGCTTTGATTCCCTTGCTTTTCAGGCGGTAAGGGGCTGGTGGCTTGGGACTTTCCAAGAGAGGAGGAGGGGCAGCGGGCTCGGATTGCCTACCTGCCGGAGGGCAGTGACGTAGCTGGGGGAGGGGTTGCCGCGGAGACCGCGCGCAAACCAAACAGAACCCAGCGCGTGGCTGAGAGAGGAGGCAGCTTCAGCAGCGCAGCTCGGCTGCTCACTGACAGGGAAAAAAAAAAAAAAAAAAAAGCCGTGTGGAGAGGGTGGTTACTGCAAGATGGTCACCACTAGAGCAAAGGCTAGCAGAAGGACAGTGGGCACCCAAACAGAGACCACACACAAGCATGCAGATGTTCAGGCAGGTGGCTGCAGTGAGTGCTGGAACCTGGCACTCGACATGGAGGCTGGAGGGAGCAGCTCCTGTTTCAGGTGTGAGCAGGTCAGTGACCTGATGAGCATGGTGGTCAAACTAAAAGAAGAGGTAGAAAGGCTAAGAGATAGAAGAGATGGTGAGCAGAAAATTGACGATTCCCATAATGTAATCTCTTCTAAACCAGAACAGGGGGTAACACTTAGGGGAACAGGGAGTTTGATACCTTCCCAGCAGCAAGCCTCTCAACCTCCCTGTAGTAACCCCCATGAGCAGGGCCAATGGGAACAGGTCTCTGCCCAACGGAAGAAACGCAAACAAAGGAAGTCTGCTCCTGTGAGCAGCACGCTGCCTCCAGTGCAGTTACAGAACAGGTATGAGGCTCTGCAGGAGGAACAGGTCATTGGTAAGGTCGAGGACCCAAGAAGGTCAGAAGCTGCACCAATGACAGGTTGCCTCATGCCAGCCATCAAAACTTACCCAGAAAAGAAACCTTGCAGGGTCATCGTCATAGGAGACTCCCTACTGAGGGGAACAGAGGGCCCAATATGCAGACCAGACCCATTTCATAGAGCGGTCAGCTGCCTCCCTGGTGCCCAAGTAAAAGATGTTGTAGATAGAATTCCCAACCTCGTGAGTCCTTCGGACTACTACCCACTGCTGGTCTTTCAGGTGGGCAGTGACGATGTAACAATGAGAGGCTCACAATCTATTAAGAAAGACTTCAGAACCTTAGGGCAAATGCTAAAGGGATCAGGGGCTCAAGTCGTGTTCTCTGCCATCCCTCTAATGTCAGCAATGGATGAGGACACACTGAGGAAGGGCCGACAGATCAATTCATGGCTCAGGGGCTGGTGCCATCGACAGGGCTTTGGGTTCCACAATCATGGACTGGTTTTCAAGGCACCTGAGCTGAAAACAACTCATGGGACACACTTGTCCCAGAGTGGAATAAGAATCCTGGGGCAGGAATTGGCAGGGCTCATTGATAGGGCTTTAAACTAGATTTGAAGGGGGAAGGGGTTAATAGTCTCCTGCTGGCTGGTGACAAACAGAGGGGCAGCTCACCAGCAGGAGAGAGAAGGAGAGCTGGTAAGGGCTCTCAACTTGATACCCTGAGGCAAGCCACGAATGATCCACCAGGACATTCTGTGGAAACCGAGGGGATTTGGCACAAGAGGAGGACAGGGCCAGCCCAGCTGAAGTGCTTCTATGCGAATGCGCGCAGCTTGGGTAACAAACAGGATGAGTTAAGGGCCACTGTGCTGCTGGGATGCCACGACATAGTGGCTGTTACTGAAACTTGGTGGGATGAATCCCATGACTGGAATGTAGGCATAGATGGGTATAAACTCTTTAGGAAGGATAGGCAGGGAAGGAGAGGAGGAGGTGTTGCCCTCTATGTCAATAGCCAGTTGGAATCAGTGGAGCTCCAACTGGGGAGGGATGATAAGCTAGTTGAGAGTGTATGGGTCAAAATTAAAGGCAGGACAGGGGAAGAAGATATTACTGTGGGGGTCTCCTACAGGCCACCTGACCAGCAGATCCAAGCAGATGAGGCCCTCCATAGGCAAATAGAAGCAGCTTCCAGGTCACAAGCCCTGGTCCTCATGGGTGATTTCAACCACCCGGACATCTGCTGGAGGGACAACACAGCAAGGCACCAGCAATCCAGGATGTTCCTGGACTGCATAGAAGACAACTTCCTCCTCCAAATGGTGGAGGAACCAACAAGAAATGGTGCTATGCTGGACCTTGTTCTCACCAACAGGGAAGGGCTGGTAAGCAATGTGAGGCTCATAGACGGCCTTGGCTGCAGTGACCATGAAGCAGTTGATTTTAACATCCTCAGGGCAATCAGGAGGAAGTATTCCAAGCTCATGACCCTAGACTTTAGGCATGCAGATTTTGATCGCTTCAGGGATCTGCTAGCCAAAGTGTCATGGGACAAAGCCCTGGAGGGAAGAGGGACCCAGGACAGCTGGTCAGTATTCAAGGACCACCTCCTCTGTGTCCAGGAGCTCTGTGTACCAACAAAGAGAAAAGCAGGTAAGAATGCTAGGAGGCCTGCCTGGATGGGCAAGGAGCTACTGGACACACTATTACTTAAAAGGAAACTCTACAGGAAGTGGAGGGAAGGACAGGTAGAACAGGGGGAATACAAGGAAGCTGCCCGAGCAGCAAGAGTCCTGGTCAGGAAAGCCAAAGCAGAGTTTGAGTTGAATCTAGCCAGGGAGATTAAAGGGAATACTAAGAACTTTTACAGGTATATTAATGGGAAGAAGAAGACTAGGGAAGGTGTGGGCCCCCTCAGAAAGGAAAATGGTGACATGGTCACATGTGATGAGGAAAAGGCTGAGGTACTTAATAACTTCTTTACCTCAGTCTTCACTGCAAGGGCCTCTAGCCACACTCCTGATGTTATGGAAGTCAAAGCCAGGGACAGGGAGGAAGAACTGCCCATTGTAAGTGCAGATCAGGTTCGTGATCATCTGAAGAACCTGAAAGTGTTCAAGTCCATGGGACCCGACGGGTTACACCCACGGGTGCTGAGAGAACTGGCAGATGAGGTTGCTAAACCCCTCTCTATTATATTTCAAAAGTCCTGGCAGTCTGGTGAAGTCCCCACAGACTGGAAAAGGGGAAACATTGCCCCCGTCTTCAAAAAGGGCAAGAAGGAGGAACCAGGGAACTACAGGCCAGTCAGTCTCACCTCTGTGCCTGGAAAGATCATGGAACAGATCCTCCTGGAGTCACTACTCGCTCAAAAGAATAGTGAAGAGGTGATTGGGAACAGTCAGCATGGCTTTGCCAAGGGCAAATCCTGCCTGACCAACCTGGTGGCCTTCTATGAGCAGGTGACAAAATTAATAGATGAGGGGCGAGCAACTGATGTCGTTTACCTGGACCTGAGCAAAGCCTTCGACACTGTCCCGCACCACATCCTGGTCTCCAAACTGGTGACACATGGGTTTGATTGGTGGACCACTAGATGGATAAGGAACTGGCTTGATGGCCGCACCCAAAAAGTGGCTGTCAATGGCTCCATGTCCCAGTGGAGGCCAGTGACAAGTGGAGTCCCTCAGGGATCAGTCCTGGGACCTGTCTTATTCAACATCTTTGTGGGGGACATGGACAGTGGCATTGAGTGCACCCTCAGCAAGTTTGCTGATGACACCAAGCTGTGTGGTGTAGCAGACACGCTGGAGGGAAGGGAGGCCATCCAGAGGGACCTTGACAGGCTGGAGAGGTGGGCACAGGCCAACCTCATGAAGTTCAATAAGAGCAAGTGCAGGGTCCTGCATCTGGGTCGAGGCAATCCCAGGCACAAATACAGGCTGGGCAGTGACTGGCTGGAGGATAGCCCTGAGGAGAGAGACTTGGGGGTGCTGGTGGACGAAAAGCTCAACATGAGCTCTCAGTGTGCACTTGCAGCCCGCAAAGCCAATCAGATCCTGGGCTGCATCGGGAGAAGTGTGGCTAGCAGGTCGAGGGAGGTGATCCTCCCCCTCTACTCAGCCCTGGTGAGACCCCACCTGGAGTACTGTGTCCAGTTCTGGAGCCCCTATTACAAGAGGGATGTGGAGGTGCTGGAACGTGTCCAGAGAAGGGCCACGAGGATGATCAGAGGGCTGGAGCACCTCTCCTATGAGGACAGACTGAGGGAGTTGGGGCTGTACAGTCTGCAGAAGAGAAGGCTCCGAGGTGACCTAATTGTGGCCTTCCAGTATCTGAAGGGGGCCTACAGGAAGGCAGGGGAAGGACTTCTCGGGATATCAGGTAGTGATAGGACTAGGGGGAATGGAATGAAGCTGGAGGTGGGGAGATTCAGGCTGGATGTGAGGAGGAAGTTCTTCACCATGAGAGTGGTGAAACCCTGGAATGGGTTGTCCAGGGAGGTGGTCGAGGCCCCGTCCCTGGGGGTGTTTAAGACCAGGCTGGATGAGGCTCTGTCCAGCCTGATCTAGTGTGGGGTGTCCCTGCCCATGGCAGGGGGGTTGGAACTAGATGATCCTTGTGGTCCCTTCCAACCCTGAATGAAACTATGAAACTATGAAACTATGAAACAATGATTTTTTATGCTAAAAATAAAAATTATTGCATCTCTGAATTAATTCTTTTTAGGTATAACACTTTATGAAGTGCTTCTTTGTTGTGACTGATTTTTTTTTTTGTCTTAATTGTGTAATGGAAAAGAGGACACTAGTTTTCCTGGAAAAGAAATAATACTAAGACTGTTGAAAATTAAATAATCACAAAGTATCAAAGTGAGCCAGATTCTGATGAGAATCAACTTCATAAGGAAAATAATACAGATTTTTTTTTCATGTTTTCCAGAAAGTAGAACAAAGCACGATCCAGAGTTACCAGAATACCCAATAGACACAAAAAGAAGAAAATAATAATTCTGCTGAGTTCATACAAGATAAATGTTTTGGAAAACTATTTTTTTGGTTGAAAAAATGACCATTTTGATATTTTCATCAGCTCTGACAGAGACATGAGTTAAACACTTTACTATCACAAAATATTTTTTACATGAAAAGCCATTCTCAAGAAAACAATGTTCTATTTCAGTAGCAAAAGCTAAACTCACAAAGAAAATAAACTATCAACAGGTCAAAATGTAAGGGACAGATGCTCATAGTATTATAGTATCATAGTATCATTCAGGGTTGGAAGGGACCACAAGGATCATCTAGTTCCAACCCCCCTGCCATGGGCAGGGACACCCCACACTAGATCAGGCTGGACAGAGCCTCATCCAGCCTGCTCTTAAACACCCCCAGGGACAGGGCCTCGACCACCTCCCTGGACAACCCATTCCAGGGTTTCACCACTCTCATGGTGAAGAACCTCCTCCTCACATCTAGCCTGAATCTCCCCACCTCCAACTTCATTCCATTCCCCCTAGTCCTATCACTACCTGAGATCCTGAGAAGTCCCTCCCCAGCCTTCCTGTAGGCCCCCTTCAGATACTAGAAGGACACAATTAGGTCACCTCAGAGCCTTCTCTTGTCCAGACTGAACAGCCCCAACTCCTTCAGTCTGTCCTCATAGGAGAGGTGCTCCAGCCCTCTGATCATCCTTGTGGCCCTTCTCTGCACACCTTCCAGCACCTCCACATCCCTCTTGTAACAGGGGCTCCAGAACTGGACACAGTACTCCAGGTGGGGTCTCACCAGAGCTGAGTAGAGGGGGAGGATCACCTCCCTCGACTTGCTAGCCACACTTCTCCTGATGCAGCCCAGGATCTGATTGGCTTTGCGGGCTGCAAGTGCACACTGAGAGCTCATGTTGAGCTTTTTGTCCACCAGCACCCCCAAGTCTCTCTCCTCAGGGCTGCTTTCCAGCCTGTATTTGTGCCTGGGATTGCCTCGACCCAGATGCAGGACCCTGCACTTGCTCTTATTGAACTTCATGAGGTTGGGTTGTGCCCACCTCTCCAGCCTGTCAAGGTCCCTCTGGATGGCCTCCCTTCCCTCCAGCGTGTCTGCTGCACCACACAGCTTATGTCTTGTAGAAATCTCCATAGAAGGCAGGGAGTAAGAAATCCCTCTCTAGGATTTTGAAATCTCTGGAATTTCTTTCGGTCATTACTTCAGGGCTGAGAGAGAATTTTTGCTCTTCCTGTCAAGATCCTGGCTTTATCATATGTGAAATGTCTCTTCTGCTTACCACCATCAGACTTTGGTAAATTCCTTTCTGAAGTCCTCTCTGTAGGAGGAACTGCTCCAGGGCAAAAATTATGACCCTGCTCCTTATGTTGGTGTCTAAATTTTCTTCCTTGCTTGAGATGATTTACAGCACTCTGTGGTGGTTTAGGCTGGGTGCCTCCTGCTGCTACCACACAAGTCACACCTGCAGTGTCCTGAGGGTCCAGCCCAGTGGGTGGACATGGGAAGCTACATAATTTATCCCATAATCCCCTGCTCCCTATAAAACCATCAGCAAGGTTCTACACTTCCTCTTTCTTCCCTCACCGCTCCTATGGAGATGGTCCCTATCTGGTAATGGAGGGGGAGTCATCTCAAGGCCACTTGGGGCCTGGCCAGGCCTAATGCCTGGAGGAGAAAGGGGAAGGCAATCTCAGATCTGGCCAGCTGACATTATCCTAACAGTGGAGGGGGGGAAGCAAGAGCCCTGGGGGTTTTGAGTGTACCCTCAGGTAGGGAGACGGGAGTGTTGGGATGCCTCTGGGTATGCTTTGGGATCTCCTTTTGCCACTGTGCTTGTGGTTCTCTGTAAAACATTCACTGCTTTTCCAGTTAAACTTTCCACCACTTCTGCAATCTGTTTGTCTGAGTCTCATTTTTTCTGCCCTGGTGGGAGGGAAGGAAGGATCGGCCTTTCAACCCGGCACACACTCAAAGATACGATATGACCTCTCTAAGGTGGTGGGAAGATGAGCCATTGCCCCATAGTGGAAGAACTGAATAACTCTGGATGGCAAAGTATGAGCTGAATTTTTGGATACACAAAGTTAATAAGTAGCTTTTGTTAGGGAACTGTTTTTGTGTTAGAATATAAATGCAACATGTAAAGAGGACAAGAAAACAGAAGAAATGCAACAAACAAAGATGGAGGTTAAAGTACATCAAAACTATGTGCAACTCAGTGGTGCCCAAGGACAGGAGAAGGGGCAATGGGTGGAAGTTGAGGCATAGGAAGTTTCACGTAAAAAGGAGGAAAAATATTTTTCACTGTGAGGGTGAGAGAGCACTGGAATAGGCTGCCCAGGGGGGTTGTGGGGTCTCCCCCTCTGGAGATATTCAAAACTCACCTGGATGCCTTCCTGTGTAATCTGGTATAGGTGATCCTGCTCTGACAGGGGCTTTGGACTAGAGGATCTTTTGAGATCCCTTCCAGCCCCTGAAATTCTGTGTTTCTGTGAACATTATGTGTACTGACTCTTTAATTAGTGTGTCCCCTTACAAACTTTACTAGAGATCAAACCCGTAACGTACTGTGTAGCATTAATGATGTGTGGGTAGCAGTTGGATGCTTCCATGGATTTCAGAGAGACAAAACTATATATTACTTACTATGTTTAATGCATTTTACAGATGGCAGAATAGAAACACAGAATCAAAGAGTCATAGACTATTTTTGGTTGGGAGTGACCATTAAAGGTCATCTTACCCAACTCTCCTGTCATGGACAGGAAATCCTGTCAAACATTTGAATTGGATGCATTTTAGAATAGAATAGAATAGAATAGAATAGAATAGAATAGAATAGAATAGAATAGAATAGAATAGAATAGAATAGAATAGAATAGAATAGAATAGAATAGAATAGACCAGGTTGGAAGAGACCTTCAAGATCATCGCGTCCAACCTATCATCCAACACCACCTAATCAACTAACCCATGTAACCAAGCACCCTGTCAAGTCTCCTCCTGAACACCTCCAGTGACGGCGACTCCACCACCTCCCCGGGCAGTCCATTCCAATGGGCAATTTTAGGTTCTCCATTAGCCAAGGTCATTAATAAACAAGTGTATATCACCATCTACTAGCAGAATATGGAACTCTAATGACTTTAAGAGGTTTCTCCTGAGCTAGCTTTGAAAATACATATTATATAATCAAGACAGGATTTTCTAAACCCAGATAGTGTTAAAAAAAAAGAGAGTGGAAACATTTTTAGGTAACAGGACATGAATTTGGGTGTTAAAACCATAAAATAGTTATGATCTACTCCTTCAAATGCAAATGCTAGCACTGCTGTGAGATAATTGAAGGATGCAAGACAAGGTATGTATAGGAAGATAATATTCCTTACTAAACAAAATGTTTTGAGTAGTAAAAACCAGGGCTTTTTTTTCCGTATACTTGTTCATGCCTGGTGATTTCCTTTCAGCATGTAATTCTTGTCTCAGTCCAGTGAAAACATTTTTAGTTTCCTAAAGGCACTGTCTCTTCTCACAAGGCAAGTATGACATGCTGATGGAACTGTCGTTATTATACCATGAAAACGTTATAATATGTTGATGGGATAATATATACAGCATTGCAAGATGAAGGATTCAAAATACTGCTTTGAGGTTGCAGAAATCAGTCAGGTTTCATGCCTAGCAATTTAACTGTAGCATACAATAAGCTACTTAAGTGTCCATGCTTATTCTTTCTTTGAAGTGCAGAGTTATTGGCAAAGTTCTAGAAGCATCAAGTACAATGATTTTCACATAGTTCCTGAAGACCGTGGACAGACACATTGTCTAGTTGTAACTATAAGCATTATGAATCAGTGCCAGCTAGACAAATTGCAGGTTTGCCTAACTTTCCAGCTCATGGTCTATCTTTTCATTCCAGGTTTGGCTGTACCAGTTGTGTCTTTATCATAAACTTTGTTACCCGTCTTTTAATGTTTGAGTTGCTCTATTTTAAAGTGCTTTTGGAAAGTATAAAGGATGAAGAGGGGACCAGCTAAGAAACTGTAGACCTCACTACTATGAAATTTAGCTGTCCCCAGTGATAGCCTTAATTTCTCATGCATCTGAATGTCTACTTTGCCTAATATTGCTTACTATCCAGTTACCACTCATGCACAATTTTATTTTAAGCAGAGTTTTCCCTTGATGGTTTAGCATTATGCCTATTAACTTTGTAAGATTAATTGGAGGCTTTTTATTCACTCAACAGACTTTCCACAGATTAGATTGAGCACAGGGCATTTAAAGGACGAGCAAGAAACTGAGAGTAACTAACATGGATTTACCTATAGGAAGTCATTGTCGACCACTTGATAAACTTCTATGATGAAAGGACTTGTCTGGTAAATTAAAGGAGAACAGTGGATATTGTCTACCTCAACTTTGGGAAGACCTTTGACATAGGCCTTTGACATAGGCCATAGACTTATGTATGATCAGTGTCATGAATTGTAGCTGTTTTCTAGTAATTAGCAGTGTGCCCAATGCGTCAGTACTAGGTCCAGTCCGGTTTAATATTCTCATTAACATTCCAGATATTGGGTCAAAGGGTACCCATCAGCAAGTTTGCTGATGACATGAAACTGTGAGGTATGGCTGACATGCCAGAGGGTGATAATGATGTCCAGAAGGACCATGACAGGCTGGAGAACTTAGTCAACTGGAATTTCAGGGAGTTCAACAAGAATAAGTGTGAAGTACTGCGCCTAGGAAGAAACATCTCCATTCATTAAAACATGCTGGAGGCCATGAAGCTGGAAAGCAGTTTGGCAGAAAAGGCCCCAGAACTTTCTGGACAGCAATTTGACCTAAAACCAGCAATATATTCTTGCTGCAAAATATGCAAGGGGTATTCTGGGCTACATGAGTCAAAATATTGCCAGTAGATTGAGGGAAGTGATCCTTACCCTTTATTCAACAATGGTGAGGCCACACCTGGAGTTCTGTGCTCAGTTCTGGGATCCTCAAATATGAGAAAGACATGGACATATTGGAGAGAGTCCCATGAGGGCTACATGCATGATGAGGAGATAAGAACAGTTCAAATATGGGGAGAGAATGAGAGGGCTGGGACAGTTCAGTTTGAAGAAGAGAGGTTCTCAGAGGGAATCTCAGAGGCAAGGGGCACAAACTGAAACAAATGAGGTTCTGTCAATGTCAGGAAACACTTTTTTTCTTATGATGGTGACTGAACACTGGCACAAGTTCCTCAAGGAGGTTGAGGAGTTTCTCACCTTGGAGATCTTCAAAAGCTATCTGAACTTGGTCTTGGACACCCAGATGCTTGTTGAGCAGGGCAGTTGGGCAAGATGACCTTCAGAGGTCCCTTCCAATCTATTTTGTGATCAGAATATCAGGATAAATAGAGAATATCACTAACTATTATTTTCTGTTAGCATGAAAGAGATTGTGTGTATTTATTGCAAAATATTGTTATGAGTACTACAAAATGTATTTAAGGTTTGAATGTAGACATAAAGAAATACAAGTGTGATTTCATTATTGAAATTTCACCCTTGAAATGTATCAGTTCATCACCTCATCTCAAAGTTCTGTCACATGTGTTCATTGAAATGGACAGTAATTGAATTCACGGGATTGTCTGTCATTTATTTGTGGAACATTTTTTCACCTCTAAAGTTAAGGAAAACAGAATACTAATATCATTTGTACAGTTACAGAAAAAGAACACAATAATATTGCTAAATTTTAATTAATCCTTGCAATGTCAGAATTTTGTGCAGGAAGAAAATAACTACTATTGTCACGAGTTGAGTTCAACCTGGTGCTATTGTTCATACCATGCTGCAGTCATGCAAGCTTCAAAAAGTGAAAGTGCTATCTGGAGCAAAGTCCAAGATTACAACCCTGGACTTTAGGCATGCAGACTGTGATGGTCTATAACCACCTGAAGAACCTGAAAGTGTTCATGTCCATGAGACCCGATGGGATACATCCATGGGTACTGAGGGAACTGGTGGATGAGGTCACTAAACCTCTCTATTACATTCCAAAATTTGTGGCAGTCTGGGGAAGTCCCCACTAACTGGAAAAGGGGAAACATAAACCCCATTTTCAAAAAGGGAAAGAAGGATGATCCAGAGAACTATAGGCCAGTCAGTCTCACCTCTGTGCCTCAGAAGATCATGGAGCAGATCCTCCTGGAGACACTGCTGAAGCAGAAGAATAACAAAGTGGTTGGTTATAATCAACATGGCTTCACCAAGGGCAAATCATGCCTGACAAACCTGGTGGCCTTCTTAGGCAAGGTCATATCGATAGAAAGGGGATAGCAACTGGCATTAATTATCTGGACCTGAGCAAAGCCTTTGACACTGCCCCACTCAACATCCTCATCTCCAAGCTGGTAAGAAATGGATTTTATGGATGGACCACTTGGTGGATAAAGAACTGGCTTGATGACCACACCCAAAGGGTGGCTGTCAATGGCTCCATGTCCATGTGGAGACCAGTGACAAGTGGAGTCCCTCAGGGATCAGTGCTGGACCAGTCTTATTTAACATCTTTGTTGGTCACATGGACAGTGGCATTGAGTGCACCCTCAGCAGGTTTGCTGATGACACCAAGCTGTGTGGTGCAGCAGACATGCTGGAGGGAAGGGATGCCATCCAGAGGGACTTTGACAGGCTGGAGAGGTGGGGCCATAACAACCTCATGAGGTTCAACAAGGGCAAGTGCAGGGTCCCTCATCCTTTGCTCCCAGACAACAGAAATGTGTAATGGGCAGATAACACTGGATAATGACACTCCGGAATGTACACAGACAAGATCATCTCTACCCCTGAAAATACAATGGATTCACCACCTGGCATGCCCTTGGGACAATATCTGGACACGTACCTAAAAAAACTGCGTAAAACTGACTGAAAAACTATGTAAAAGACCTGAGTGATTCCTGGTCAGGAGAAGAAAATAGAAGGAGAGAAAAGGACAGGCACAGGAGAAAAGACATCACCATGTAGCCCAGAGGCAGCATACCAGGAGGAACCCTCTTTCCATGTCCTAAGTTCTGCCTACTGCAACTCATGGAGACTGACACCACATGTTGGAGGCTGCTCATAGAAGGACTTGGACTTGGACATATTTCCATCCCCTTCTCCAGGGAAGACAGCACAAGCCAACAAGGATGACATCTTCTCAAACCCAAAGTGGCAGCACCCTTCCTCGTACTCTAACCGTCTTGGAGGGTTGGGGGGCGTGGTATTATAATCCCTTTCCTGCTCTCTCTCTCTCTCTCTCCATTTTATTTCTCTCTCTCTCCCTTCTTCGGTTCCGTCCACTTTATCCTGTTAATAAATTACCTCACTGTTGATATTTTGGCCTCATTTGTGCCTATAATGTCATAACATGGGAATATTAAAAAAGAACCAAGTCTCTTTCCCTCTCTGGACTGAGACAATGTGCTGGAACATGTCCAGAGAAGGGCCAAAAGGATGATCAGAGGCCTGGATCACTACTCCTATGAGGACAGGCTGAGAGAGTTGGGATTGTTCAGTCTTTTGAAGAGAAGACTTGAGGAGATCTTATTGTGGCCTGCCAATAACTGAAGAGGCCCTACAAGAAAGCTGATGAAGGAGTTTTTAGGGTGTCAGGTAGTGATGGGACTAGGGGAAATGGATAGAAGCCAGAGGAGGGTAGACTTAGATTAGACGTTAGGAAGAAGTTCTTCACCATAAGGGTGGTGAGACACTGGAAGAGGTTACCCAGGCAGGTGGGGGAAGCTTCATCCCTTGATGTTTTCAAGGCCAGGGAGGATGTGGCTCTGGGCACCCTGATCTAGTGGAGGGTGTCCCTACTCATGGCAAGGGAGTTGGAACTAGGTGATCCTTGGGGTCCCTCCCAGCCCTGACAATTTTGTGATTCTGTAGTTATGGGGCTTGAAGTTCAGATTGCAGCATGCGAGGCTTACTGGTCCAGTTACTGCTTCTCAGTTGCGGGTTCTTGTGTATTGGCTTTTTCCTGCAGGCATGGTGGTGGAAAGGGTGGGAGGTGGGTAGCACTGTTTTGGGCTTTTTTTTTTTTCTGTTTTATGATGGATTTTTCCCCCTATGTATTGCAGAAGAGGAGGCTCAGGGGAGACCTTATTTCTGTCTACGACTACATGAAGGGTGGTTGTAGCCAGGAGGAGGTTGGTCTCTTCTCCCAGGCAACCAGCAACAGAACAAGAGGGCACAGTCTCAAGCCGTACCACGGGAAGTTTAGGCTCGAGGTGAGGAGAAAGTTCTTCACTGAGACAGTCATTAGCCATTGGAATGGGCTGCCCAGGGAGGTGGTGGAGTCACTGTCCCTGGAGGCATTCAAGAGGGGATTGGACGTGGCAATTGGTGCCATGGTTTAGCCATGAGGTCTGTGGTGACAGGTTGGACTTGATGGTCTTTGAGGTCTCTTCCAACCTTGGTGATTCTGTGATTCTGCAAATAGGCCGTTAAAGTAACCAGGCATTGTATTATTAGATTAATTAGATTATTAGCTAAGGTAAATATGAATTGTGCTTATGATATCTTATGTTGTATTAAACTCTCATCTCTTTATTTCAACCCTGAGTTGTGTGCATTACTTTTCCCATTACTTTTGTTTTGGGGGAGCCGGAGTTTAGCCCTCGCACTAAAACATTACAACTGCTACCTATCCTCATTAGAAGCCTTTCATATGAAATAGTTGTCATGATTTCCTCTTTTGTATAATATGTAAATTAAATCAATGTGACCCACATCTACATTGTCCCTGCTAGTTGTCTATGTTTTAATCAGGCAAATATTTCTTGCTTATACTTTGGTAAACTATTGAGATTAAAAAAAAAAACAAACAAACCACAATCTACCCCTGTTGGAAGAAAATAATCAATTGAGATGTGACACATGTGCCTTCTGATAGACTACATAACTTTACTGTATAATGTCATAAACGTCTTCACCTGCTTACATCTTGTCCTGGAAGCTGTGGTTGAGGTGCATCTACAATCTGTATACAATCTATATTATTACACACACACACACCCCGAAAAACAAAGCAAAACAAAACAAAACAAAACTATAATCAGGTAAGCAATTAAAATTCAATATATGTCATACTAATAAAATACATGAACATAATACCTGATTTCACATAATGGAGTAGGCACTTAAAGACTAATTTTTGGCCATAGATTTTAATGAGAATAGAAACTGACACAGTATAAATCAGAGTGGCATGATTTTCTGAGCATAAGTGCATAGGAGAAGTGAAACATTAAAATCTCAAGATGTTCTTGTTAATCTGAAGACTGAAAAGCCATGATTCTATTGGTTCACTATAATCCAGTCCAAGCTGAAAGAACCCTTTGAGTTTGTCAAGCACTTTGAATAATAAAGTATTTGCAGAGATATTCCTCTATATTACTTAAGCGAGACACAAGTTTTCCATCTTACCAGCTTTCATTTCTAATTGCCTGACTTTGAATGGGATCCCTGTCCTTGAACAATGCATCTGGATTCTCTGAGCAATACACAGAGTAAGATAACTTATTAATGTTCCTTTATTAGTAGTAAATACTTTCTTTATTTGAATCTTCTCTACCCAATAGAGCCAAAAGTTGAGGAAATTGCTAATAAAACATTATCACTGATAAAGAATAGGAGACATTTATCACACTTCATTCTTACTGACAGGAGAACTGTCTTCTCTTGTTCTACAAAACAATTTATTCTAAAGTATTTTACTAGAACGCATTAATATTCTCTAACTAACATTACATTATTCTTAGAAAAAGCTTATATCTAGTTCGGTTATTTATAGTAACATTCATTAAATGTCATGATTTGTTGTGTCAATAGGGGTTTGCAAGTGATTTTTCTTTCTTTAATACATTGATGGAATAAAATGTAATGGAAGTGAATATAATTTTGAGATGCATATAATCTTTTATGAGCAGTAATTGATTTTCAGACAGATTACATAATACCTGAAATTTGTTGTACTAGTGTATAGATTCATGTTGCATTGGTAAATTGGTAACAGATATGTTTCTATTATTATTTATTCTTTTCAGCTATTTATTCTTTCAGTTATTCATTCTTGACAGCTCTTCATAAGAACTTCTGGTACTGTGCAGTAAGAGATCCTGGGCTGCATTAAGACAAGTGTGGCCAGTAGGTCAAGGGAGGTGATTCTCCCCCGCTACTCAGCTCTGGTGAGACCCCACCTGGAGTACTGCATCCAGTTCTGGAGCCCCTATTACAAGAGGGATATGGACATGCTGGAACGTGTCCAGAGAAGGGCCACAAGGATGAGCAGAGGGCTGGAACACCCCTCCTATGAGGACAGACTGAAGGAGTTGGGGCTATTCAGTCTGTAGAAAAGAAGGCTCCGAGGTGACCTTACTGTGGCCTTACAGTATCTGAAGGGGGCCTACAGAAAAGCTGGGGAGGGACTTCTCAGGATCTCAGGTAGTGATAGGACTAGGGGGAATGGAATGAAGCTGGAGGTGGGGAGTTTCAGTCTGGATGTGAGGAAGAAGTTCTTCACCATGAGAGTGGTGAAGCCCTGGAATGGGTTGTCCAGGGAGGTGGTTGAGACCCCATCCCTGGAGGTGTTTAAGAGCAGGCTGGATGAGGCTCTGTCCAGCCTGATCTAGTGTGGGGTGTCCCTGCCTATGGCAGGGGGGTTGGAACTGGATGATCCCTGGGGTGCCTTCCAACCCTGACTGATTCTATGATTCTATGATGCTATGATTTGAATTAATATATTTTCAGTTGAATAAATTTTTTTGACATTTTCTAACCTTTAATAAAAGGTTTCAAACTATGTTTTCAGGTTTGGAACCCTTAAGATGCTTTACCTGCAATATTTCAATGCATCTCTTCAAGATGACCAAATCATACTTTTTGTCATCATGTAACATAGACAGCATACTGGTACCTGCTATACCTCCCACATACTTCATAAGCTTTATCTGAAAAACAGAGTATTTGTCATAATTTCTTGACTGTTATATAAGCTAATGTACAGGGAAAGCTAAATGTGGCCCATCAGAATCTTAGCACAAGTGATTTAAAGTATTTAATATTGAACTAGTTTATAGATTGGGTTAGTTTTAAGTTGAGAAGGTAGAAGTCATAGAATCATAGAATCAATAAGGTTGGAAAAGACCTCAAAGATCAAATCAAATCAGCTGGTTTAGAAGCTAAAAACTACTTTTCTAAATGGATGCTACTAAGAGAGTAGGTACAGGTTACACCTTACATCATATAAAATAGCATTGAGTTTATCGACATAAAATCATTAGAAAATTCAATCATCATGCTGCTTAACAGATAGTTTATATACTTGCGTATATACATTGTAACTAAAAAAGAAAATTAACTAATGCTGTCACTACATGCTTTGAATGGTCAGAAAGGGAATCATCTCAGCTAATCAAGTGAGAAACTTACTGGCTAATAGATATTTGAAGAGTAAAACTAGGAAGAAAAGTGCCTATTATTTGTGTATTTCTCTCTCATTACTCAAAAATAAACTCAGGTTGTTTATCCTACATGAGCACCTATAGGTAACCATTAATGTTGTATGTTTTCTAATTTTGGCATCTAGTGCTGAGATGCTCCAGAGCTGGCTGATCTCCAGAGGTCTTTTCTAACCTATACCATTCTATGATACAAACTAGACCATTTGGGAGACAGATGATTCCTTGCTTAGGATTAGCTGAAGGCTAAATGTGATACTTGGGGCGTATCAAATGTTACTAAATACTGGCCAGCTGAGCTGAGCCCTTTGGAGAGGAATTAATATTACTTATTGTAGGTTGCTACAATGTAGATGTTTAAATTCTTATTATAATAAAGATCCAGTTGATATAGTCAATGGAGTCTGGAAAGCAATTTATCTCATCCTAAAGCAGATGATCTTATTTGATCATATGTCAATTACCTTAGGTGAGATATGAATTGTTGTTTAGACTCCATTGAGTCCATTGATTAGTTTCCCATTACCTGTAAGGAAAGTCTAGACACCTTTCTTGAAAACACGTATCTCTGTCTTAAGTTAGATGTGATGAATCGCACCGTAAATTTAGATGGGAGAAATCTACTGGAAGTAAAGTTCCCCTTGATAAATATTCAAAACTTAGGTGTTTTCCTGTATGACTTAGAATATGATTAACAAATGAACTCCCCAAGCATTATTTCTGATGACCCACCTTTTTACACAGTTACCATTGACTACACCAAGCTTCATGAGACTGTTTCCAAATTGTGACTGACAGCTGAAAAAAACAGAAAAGAAAATTAAACCTGCTATCAATCTTTGCATGTGAAAGTTTGGAATCCTAAATGTAATATTCTGAGCTATGAACTAACCTGTGCAATCATATTTTCACTGACAGAAAAGAACAGAAATAAATGAAGTACAAGTAAATGCTTTATAATGTCAACTGTTCTAAAAGGATAGCAATGTCTGGGAGATCAACATTTGTGATGCAAAAAAGCAATAATGTCTTGAAGTACCATAGCTAAATCTGTCAGATGCTATTTGTAAAAGCTCTGGGAGTCTAACACTTGCATTCCTTTCACATAAGAAGTTGCTGTTACTGAAGAACTTATTGTATAAAGTCTATGTCTACACATTTCTGTTTTCTTCATTACAGTTTATTTTGTTGCAAGAATCAGTGTTAAAGGTTGAAAGTCCTTATCTATGAGTGAAGCCATGTTGGTTATTATCATTTTGACTGAATTTGATTCACACAGTGAGAACTATTTAAGCCCTTGCAAACTCTTATAAATTAGTAAGATAAACTATCTAAACCAAAGAAAGAATGATGAATGTTCATGGCTGAACATGAGCCCAGGAGGCCAAGAAGGCCAGTGGCATCTGGGACTGCATCAGAATTAGTGTGGCCAGCAGGAAGAGGAAAGTCATTCTGCCCCCATGCTCAGCATTGGCTAGGCCACACCTTGAGTCCTGGTTCCAGTTCTAGGCCACTCAGTTTAAGAGAGATATTGAGACAATTAAACATGTCCAGAGAAGGACAATGAGGCTGGTGAGAGATCTCAAGCACAGGCTCTAGAAGGAGAGGCTGAGGGAGCTGGGGTTGTTTAGCCTGGAGAAGAGGAGGCTCAGGGAAGACCTTATTGCTCTCTACAACTACCTGAGGGTGGCTGCAGCCAGGTGGGGGTTGGTCTCTTCTCCCAGGCAACCAGCACCAGAACAAGAGGATACAGTCTCAAGCTACACCAGGGGAAGTTTAGGCTCAAGGTGAGGAGAAAGTTCTTCACAGAAAGAGTTATTGGCCATTGGAATGGGCTGCCCAGGGAGGTGGTGGAATCACTGTCCCTGGAGGTGTTCAAGGGGGAATTGGATGTGGCACTCTAAGCCATGGTCTAGTAGTCACGAGGCGTTGGGTGACAGGTTGGACTTGATCATCTTTGAGGTCTTTTCCAACCTTGTTGATTCTATGATTCTATGACTTGTGAGAATGGCCTTAAAATGTACATTTCAGCCAAATAAATGGCTTGGCAGGTAACATTCATTGGAAATTATTTCTAAGCAAAAATAGAGGTAATAGCTAATAAAAGAGACCACACTGAAGGCACAGATAAAGTTGTCCTAACACTTGGTGAGGACAGGAAAAGGTAGAGTTAAAAGAACACAATATGGCTATATTTTTTGGAACTTTAAGTCAAAACTTGAAAAAGAATAATTCAAAAGTGAAATCTAGACACAGAGAAGCCTTAGACATAAAAATCACCAAGGTAAAGGCTTGAAAAGAGCTGCAACTATCAAACAGCATTATTGAAAATATAATGTTTCTATTGATACATTGAGAATGAGATGGTTAAAGTTCTAAATTCATTGCTGCATGGATACTCTACCTATTAATAAAAAAAAGTGATAGCTGTGGTAGCAAAATAATTACATTTACAAAGAATTGAAAGGTTAGTGTGAACATAAATCAATATAGACACAAAAAAGAGGATTTTCCTGGCAGGAAAACCGTTAGACGTATAAGTTGGGAGAAATTCTCCTAGAAGTACTTAAGTAACAAATTCCATAAGAATAAAGAGCACATATGGTACATATATACAAAAAGAGTAAGAGAAAGGACTCAAAAAGCTGTAAAATAACAGGCCTAACTTGGATTTCTAGATATTGATCTTTTCTTCCTCCTCTTCTTCCTCCAATTTACAATACCAAAAATTATCTTTTCTTTGAAGTAAAATAACCAAAACCCATCCTTATCCCAACAAAGTGAAATTCACATTTTAGACTTAAATTCTTTACAGTTAATTTAAAATAACGTATCTATAGTTTAAAAAAAAACAGCAACAAAATAAATGCAACATTTCCTCTCCAGTGACAACAGATAAAGTATTAATCCAAGAAACTGCTCAGATTTCTTTTTCTTCTTTCCAATTTTAAAGATAATCCAATTTTATCAGCAGTATTAGTGACATTACTCAGGGATGTAGAATGCAAGTTCACCCATTTCATGGACTTCTTTACTATTTTCCACAGTTATCTCTATTGTGACACAAATACCTGTCAGAAGGATTTTAGTATTTTAGTTTGTTATTTTATTTGTCTTAGATCTTGTTCCTTTCCCTTGGTGTTCAGTGTTTTGCTGGTTGGCCTTTTCTCTTTTTCCTGACAGTAACCAAGGTGCTCAGCTCCCCAACTCCAGCAAGTTCCAGATGTCTTTAAAAAGTCTGATAGAATCAAAATAGGTAGTTGAGCTGACTCTGGCCTTGTCCCACTCTCTTTTTTGCCTCTCTGGGCATCTAGAAAAATCAGCTTCTCATAGAGTTTTTTGTTGCATTTTAGAGAAGAAATGTGGCAGAAATAAATTTAGCTGCCACAAGAAAAATAAAAGGAATTGTATGAATTGAAATACATTGCTGATGAAGCTGGGTAAAACTCCAACAGGAAAATATTTATTACTTTTTAATGTTAAAAAAATAAGAGAGAAAGAAAGAGGTAAAGAATGGGGAAAGCTAAAGTGATAGTGATCTGAAAAGCCAGTCTGGTTTATTTAGAATATAAAAAAACATTTGATACCATCTGAGATGTCTTTGTGAACTGAGACACACCTAAAGTAGCAGATTCAATCTGTTGTGCCTACAGGAGAAAATAAAAAGGCACTGCAGGGCTCCTTAAAATGATTTAGGTTCCCAGAGTGAGGTAGTAAGATGAAGGCCATATCTCCCACAGGAATCAGAATCTATACTGCTGTGTGTTTTTCAAGTATCACAGGCCACCACTGCATTGCCTCTGATGCTCACACTGAAGTTCAAAAGCCCAGTTATTTGAGTCCAGATAAACCTGGAATACATTTTAAGTAAAGATCACAACTGAATTTTCTCTCCTCTGTTCTTCCCTCTTCTTTCCTTTCCACTGTAAATTGGGAAGGAAACAATATATAGAATGGGTTAAAAATGACAGAGTTTGAAGCTGTGAGAACCTGCCTGATTTACCATGAAAATAATTGCAAAAAATAAGACATGTTTGGGGGGATTTTGTTTGTTTGTTTGTTCTTTCTTTACCTTCACACTGGAAAATGAACAAACAAAAGCTAACCATCTGACTAACTGATTTGGACTGGTTTAAACACTTCAGAGTCATCTACTCAAACCTTACTTGATCTTCAAAACCTGTTAACAGAAAACTCACTTTGTTGTTACTGTATCTGTTTTTGAGGGAAGAAGAATGAAAATAAATTCTTTTTTAGCTGTTTTGTGTCCTAGATGCAATAAGTGATATAAATGAGATTCCTGCTATGGGAAACTTAAAACGGTGTTAATGCAGCTTTATTTATTTAGAATAAACCAAACCAGGTTGGAAGAGACCTTCAAGATCATCGCGTCCAACCCATCAACCAATCCAACCCACCCAAACAGCTAACCCATGGCGCCAAGTACTCCATCAAGTCTCTTCCTGAACACCTCCAATGACGGCGACTCCACCACCTCCTTGGGCAGCCCATTCCAATGGGCAATCACTCTTTCTGTATAGAACTTCTTCCTAACATCCAACTTGAACCTCCCCTGGCACAGCCTGAGACTGTGTCCTCTTGTTCTGGTACTGGCTGCCTGGGAGAAGAGACCATCATCCGCCTGTCTACAACCTCCCTTCAGGTAGTTGTAGACAGCAATAAGGTCACCCCTGAGTCTCCTCTTCTCCAGGCTGACAATCCCAGCTCCCTCAGTCTTTCCTCATAGGGCTTGTGTTCCAAACCCCTCACCAACTTTGTTGCTCTTCTCTGGACACGCTCCAGCAAGTCAACATCCTTCCTAAACTGAGGGGCCCAGAACTGGACACAGTACTCGAGGTGTGGCCTAACCAGTGCAGTGTACAGGGGCAGAATGACCTCCCTGCTCCTGCTAACCAAAGGAGGAAAAGCTTATACATTTGCTCTTCTTTAACCTGAATGAGTGTGTATAGCACTCAGCAGGACTATGTCTTGTTTTTAACAGCAGGCAGAGGCTGTTTCAAAAATTATGTTTTCAAGTTTGATTAGAAAGTAAGATTTTTAGAAGTCAGAAAAAGCATTTAAGAGTAAACTGCAGGTATTATTAATGTGGTCGTTTAAGAAGCATGTTTCATGATAGAACATTACTGTTTCTGCTCACAGCAGGATGACAGACTAGGTGTAGAGAGACTAATAAAGTTTTTGTCTATGTTTATGTCCAGTATATAAGAGAGCTAGACTGAATAGAAAGAGAAAATTATGTGCCACTAATCCTCAAGAGAAATGTCAGTACAGATATAAGCTGTCAGGAAATTGTCCCCTTTACAACAAAGGACTTAGCCTCAATCTTCTAAAAGTCTACCTCTACTCTATGGAGTACATCTTCACAAAGTACTATTCTATCTATTGCAATTATTAATTAAAAAGAACAGCAACAACAAAACATTAGACACTTTTTGCTGTCTTGTTCTCCTTCTACCCATATATATTAATATTTTAATTTCTACTTCTTTTACAATCCTGAATGTCTCCTACTGTTTACAATTACTAGTATTGAGCAGAAAAGGTAGCATGCTGAGCACCCAGAAATTCAAAAAGTAGTAACATGGCAAGGATAACCTCCAGGCATCATTTTCTCTGTGCTAACAATGGTGCATGCTGGAAGCAGCCTAACCTCAGTTTTAAGTCCTGAATGATGCTGAAATTTGTGTCTGTGTATCTCTCATTGGTAATCTGTCATTCACTGAGTAAATACATCTATCTGAATCTCTGGTATCTGTAAATATCTTTGCTATATATACATGGGCAAACAAGCATGCATTATTTGTGTTTATTTATATTATATCTCTCTATATATATGCAACCATTGAAATGTTTCACTTATAATGTTATATGATACGTTGTGGTTTTGTTTTCTGGGATATATTCATTTCCACGTTGGTGTTTTCTATCTAAGCAGGAAAATAGGCATGATTTTCTAGGACACTTTCTTGAGGAGGCTCAGGGGAGACCTGATTGTCATCTACAACTACATGAAGGGTGGTTGTAGCCAGGTGGGGCTTGGTCTCTTCTCCCAGGCAACCAGAACCAGAACAAGAGGACACAGTCTCAAGCTGCACCAGGGGTGGTTTAGGCTGGATGTTAGGAAGAAATTCTTCAGAGAAAGAGTGATTCGCCATTGGAATGGGCTGCCCAGGGAGGTGGTAGATTCATCATCACTGGAAGTGTTTAAAAAGAGACTGGATGAGGCACTTAGTGCCATAGCTTAGTTGATTAGATGGTGTTGGATGATAGGTTGGACTTGATGATCTCAAAGGTCTTTTCTAACCTGTTTAATTCTGTATTTTGAAATATTTTTTGTTTTCTTATACTCGTTTACTTTGAGCTTGTTCAAATGGAGACGTTTACAAATGTACATCGTGTTCTAGGAAGGCATAACATCAGTGCTGGCTCTCATTGCTATTTCATGTAATAATGAGCTACAGCTCTCTCCTGCTTGCCATGCTACTGAATGTAGCAGTGCAACAAAGTAAATATTATTATTCTCGATTAACATGTAAAGTTGGTTTTGTGCATGTGTGGGTTTTGGTGGTTTGTGTGTGTGGTGGTTTTAGGCTATGCCTTTAAAATTTAGTTAGAGATTTTGTAGCAGAAAAGTAGAAAAATATAAACAAATCACTATTGGGTGTAAAAAGGAAAACGTGGTGTTTTGGGACAACATAAGATAGAGGATGTGAAGTTGCCAGTTGCTTCTCAGACTGTGCATCCAGACAATACAGAACCAACTGTGACTCTTTGTTGGCCATTCAGAATCTGATTTATCAGTTGGAAAGTCAGAATGTTGTCAGCAAAACTCATTCACCTTTCAACAGTCCATTTTGGCCTGTATAAAAGCAAAATGGAGACTGATGTCTGACAGTTGACTTCCATGCCCTGAATGAAGTATCTCCACCTAGGAGTATAGCACAGCCAGACTGGTTCTCATACTGGAACTCCAGTATGAGCTGGAATCCAAAGAGGCCAAGTGGTTATGCTGCCATAGACATTGCTAAAGATTTCTTCAGTATTCCCATAGCAGAGGAATGCAGGCCTCAGTTTGCCTTTACCTGGAGAGGAGTCCAAAACACTTTTAACAGATTGCAAATGGGCTGGATCCACAGCTCAAGCATCTGTCATGCAGTGATCCATGATGCTTTGGAGAAAGGTGAAGCTCCAGAAGACATCCAGTTCATCGATGATATCATCGTCTGGGGTAAAACTGATGAAGAAGTCTTAGAGAAAGGTAACAAAATCATCGACATTCTCTTCAAAGCAGGTTTTGCCATCAAGCGAGACAAGGTGAAAGGACCTGCCAGAGAGATCCAGTTTCTGGGAGTGCAGTGGCAGAGATGGTCACCGTAACATTCCAGTGCATGTGGTAAACAGAGTCTCTACCACGGCAAATCCCATGAACAAGAAAGAAACTCTTTGTTTCTTGGGTGCAGTGGGATTTTGGAGACTGCACATTCCTGGATACAGTCAGATTGTGAAATCTCTGTATGATGTGACTCGAAAGAGAAACAGTTTTCAGTGGGATCCTGAGCAACAAGCAGCTTTTGACCAGATAAAGCAAGAAGTAGTCCAAGCAATGGGTCTGGGACCTGTCCAAACTGGTCCAGAGATTAAGAAGATTTTGTACATGGCTGCATTGTGGGTTTTGTTGGTTTGTTTTGCTGTTTTTTTTTTGGGGGGAGGTGTATTTAGTTTTTTATTTCAGGTTTTTCTGTTTTGTTTTGTTTTGTTTAGCTTGCTTGGTCGATTGGTTAGTTGGATTTTGTTTGTTTTGTCATGTTTTTGGTTTTGTGGTGGTGGGGTTTTAGTTTGGTTTCATTGCTTTTGTTTTTTTAGTTTTGCTTTTCTCTCTGCTTTTGTTGGGTTTTATTTTGTTTTGTTTTGTTTCTTTGTTGTTGCTGTTTGATTTTTGTGGTTTTTTTTTTACCAAATGCTGTTTTGTCTTATGTAACTGTAGTGCAGATACATCTGCTATCATGATACATTAATTTTGGTTCTGGGACCCTCTCTCATGGGAAATTTATCTGAATATACTTCTATAGTCTAATATCATATGACAATATATAAATGAAATATTTATACCTCCTCCATTAACTTAGCTCATATTTATGAAATAAATAATTTCCCTGCTGTCCACAGAATTTCCCAATGCTGTAATTCCTGCAACAGAAAACCATAACATTTATTTTCAGTAATGGCAATGAAGAAGGCAAACAAATTAAAAGTGTTAAGGTCTAAGTTTAGCTTAATGAGTTTAGATCTTTCAAGATGAAGGTAGATATCTAAATTACACGCAGAAATTAATAGTAAATTACTGAACAAATGACTGTACATGTAAGAGCTGGACAGATATCTGAAGACACTTTATTAGCAAGATGTAAATCCTGCTGTCATGCTAGAGTCTTTGACTCAGAGAAGCCAAACATACTGGTGTGCTGTTAAATGCTAATCTTTGCATGAGCTACTGAACTTTTACATATAACTGAATGTACTTTTAGAAAACTTTTGAGCATTTTTTAAATATGCAAATAGTGTAGCCAGAACTAACTCTCAGGGCTAAAACAGAAGAGTTAGTCCATAATTTTAACTAGTTTTTCTTCTGCCAGGACTGGGGTCTTTACACAGCCTATTTTTCCCTGTAGGTTGCTGGTAACATTCCACTAGTATCTTTGACTACATTTTAGTGATACAGTGCTATGTTATATAGAATAAAATAGACTACACTAGATTAGACTAGAATAGACCAGATTGGAATAGAGGTTTGAGATCATCATGTCCAACCCATCATCCAACACCATCTAATCAACCCGACCTGGCTACAACCTCCCCTCAGGAAGTTGTAGACAGCAATAAGGTCTCCCCTGAGCCTCCTCTTCTCCAGGCTAAGCAACCCCAGCTCCCTCAGCCTCTCCTCATAGGGTTTGTGCTTCAAACCCCTCACCAGCTTAGTTGCCCTTCTCTGGACAAGTTCCAGCAACTTAACATCTTTCCTAAACTGAGGGGCCTAGAACTGGACACAGTACACAAGGTGTGCTACATTACACTATGTCACAGCAATTTACATTAGTCTACCAAAGGTTGGTACAGTGTGAAGCCAGCACTACTTGTACATATTTTCTTCAAGTTAAAAATTTTCAATCAATGAGCTCAGAAACATGCTATAATATGAAATATAAGTATATGTTCCTACCATTTTTTAATAAACTAATTGTTTCCTAAATGTATTTGATACTGTATAATTACAAATTACTCTCTAATTGCTCTTTAATTGCTCTTATTGCTCTCTACAGCTACCTGAAGGGAAGTTGTAGCCAGGTGGGGGTCGGTCTCTTCTTCCAGGCAATCAGCACCAGAACAAGAGGACACAGTCTCAAGCTGCACCAGGGGAGGTTTAAACTGGCTGTTAGGAAGAAATTCTTCATAGAGAGAGTGATTGCCCATTGGAATGGGCTGCCCAGGGAGGTGGTGGAGTCACCACCACTGGAGGTGTTTAGAAGGAAACTTGATGGAGTGCTTGGTGCCATGGTTTAGTTGATTAGGTGGTGTTGGATGATGGGTTGGACGCGATGATCTTGGAGGTCTCTTCCAACCTGGTTTATTCTATTCTATTTCTATTCTACTCTAAATGTAATCTCACAGGTCTTACATTGCTGTTATAATAATGTTATTCCTTTTCAGAGACATTAACTTAGCCACATTCCTGCTATAACAAGAAAGTCAAAGTGACCTTCTATCAGACAGTACATTGATTTATCATTTTCTACTTTAAGTGATATCTTACAGCATTTCCAGGTTGCATAAATCAAGGTTTCACTGATTATCTGAACCATTGAAAATATGTCGTCACATGATATTTGTGGCAAAATATTTCAGAAATAAAGATCTGCTTGACAGTATTAGATCTCTTTTCTGTGTCTAGGAATACATTTTTCCTGCCTAGAACAAAATATCTGCTTCAGGCCACAAGAGTATATGTCATGTATTAGCTTCATTCAGGTTATCTGATAAAGAATATTTTCCATTCATTTGGGAATTATAAGTTGTCTCAGTCCATTCATAGTACATGGAGGGGATTCTTTTACTGGTCCCCCAAATGAAACCAAGGAGGAATTGAGCAGTTGGTTGATGTCATGGAATTTATTAATTTTCTAACATGGTAAATATGAATATTAATGAAAATATTAATAACTATTTATTAATATGGGAAATTGCCAAAAACTGATAAATAGCTTCAGTGTGCAGCTGGAATATATATTTACAGTGGGAATGTACAGGATTCAGGCAATATAACAATTTGAACAATTTTAAACAAACCATAAGGAATAACAGAAAGAGAAGAGAATCCCCAGGAGCAGTATGGCACTTGACCACAGGGGAGACTTGACAAGAACCATAAACACAGGGGGCAATAAACTACTTACTTACAGAGGTTCCTGCCCAAATATGGGGGGTGTTTCTGCTGTACATTAGCCGTTGAGGCTTCTTGGGCTTGCAGTGAGTAGGTGTCAGGGCTTTTATCCCAGGTCTTGGACAAGGCAACTTGAGGCAAGGCGAGTCCAAGCGGGCAAGTCCAGGCAAAGGCTAATTCAGGCAAGGCAAGTCCAAGAAGGCAAGGCAACTAGAAATCAGCCTGTATTTATTACTTACCCAAGATTCAATTGGGCCAATAGGGCAACTGAAGCCAGCAAACACATACCCAATAAAATGGGACTCTGCAAGGCTGTGGCCATAAAAAGCAGGAACATAGGCCTAGTCTGGGAGAAGCATTGGCCAATACATGTGCTCTTACTCCAAAATGAGATTCTGTTTACCAAACATATTGGTTCCTGTTCTTTTGTCCTTTTTCCCACATTACCCCAACTCTTGCAGGAGGGAGTGGGGAGAGGGGGACTGTGTCTAGACATTCCAGGACCTGTCTGGGTTTGTGCTGGGCCCATTTGGCCCTACCACCGCTGTCAAGAAAGGCACTTAAATTCTATTTTGCTTATGCTTGCAGAGGAGAAAGTTAGAAATACAGAAAAAGAGGGAAAACAAAAAAGAACAAAACCAGAGACACCACCATGGATTCAACAATGTCTCACATATCCTATGAGTTGTCTTGGTGAGGAAACTTTCAAAATTCACTATTTTATAGCCTCTCCTATCCATACTTCCCCAACTGGTTGCCATAATTCCAGCACATTTGACTTGCCCAACATTATCCCACTTGGTTTTTTCATGATGTTTGGCTCTGCCATGCACACGTGCCAGTCATCTATGGAATACTGACTCTTATCTGAAGACACCTTAAAGACTGTTGACCCATGCCATGACTCCTGGTTGAAGCTTCACAGCAAGATCCAGCTTGAATTATGACACTTTTGAACACAGAAGTCACAGGTTTGTGCAATAAACTCTAGCTTGTATTGCAACAACTCGCAGGTTTGTCACATTATCAATTGCTGTAGTCAAAACCCAAAGTTTAGGAGGAGATATCCTGTCCAGCCATCACAGAATAATCTTGAGATAGATACCTTGGTTCAGTTCTCCACCTAGGGATAGAGAGAAATGATGAATAACACCTAAAGACAATACAAAAGCTAACAAGGCAAAACTCACAGAAGTTTCTCATCTCTAACTGATGAGACATAAAGAAACAACAGGCACACCTCTGGAGAAGCCATCCTGGCCTGAAGAGCTGAAACAAGCAGCAGGAACATGAGGAACTGGGATAGCCCAGGAAGTTGTTCTGGAACTATGAACAATGTATTAAAAAGGGTTTAGGGGAAGGAGATTAAGGAGATAAAAATGGCAGAATTAGACAGAGGGCAGGGCAGGTGTAAAGCATGGTTGATCAGCATGTTTTTTGGAAGGAGCCCTCCACCTGATTGCTGTAGTGTATTCTGTCTAATTAAATTTTCTCTTAATGACCTCTCTGAGTAATATCATTCTCTATCCCATGTGCATCAGTGATGCAAGGGCTCAGTGCCAGCTTCTGGAGAGACTGCTGTGAGAGGTGTGCCAGCTTCTGGAGTCAGCACCCTGGTCTGATTGTGAGTGTCCCATGTTTGTAGCATCAGCTACTACGGTCAGTGGGGTGCTTAACCTCCAAACACCTGGGTGAGAGAAGCATGAGTCCCAAAAAACAACTGCTGGGGGGGTGAGCATGACTGAGGCAAGTGGGGCTCGATGCAGGCAACTGCAACAAAGTTGCAGGTCACAGACCACATGCTGGCTTCTGGCCACAAACCTTGCTTAAAGCAAGGCGTGAATTTGCTGGCAAACTACAAGCTGAAGGAGCTGGGGAGTAAGATGCCCCAGGTTTGGGCCAGGATATCATGTGGGTGGAGAGTCTGTGCTGGTATTTGAGGGAACCTGGGACTGTGGGGTTCCTGTGGGATGAGTGTTTGAGTGTTGCATGTGCGCAAGGAGCACCTAGCTGGACCAGTTGTCAAGATGAGGATACATGGTGTAGCTGATAGGTCAAGGTCCAGGCAGGGGTGATGGGCAAAGGGGCCATGTTGGTGCTCAGGGAATCCACACAAGTGTATGTGTGCTTGTGAATCTAAAGTGTGGTGTATATGCTGTATGAATGACCTTCTGCCTCTGTCAGCCCAAGAAGG
Organism: Melanerpes formicivorus; assembly: GCF_026170545.1. Classification (NCBI taxonomy): domain Eukaryota; kingdom Metazoa; phylum Chordata; class Aves; order Piciformes; family Picidae; genus Melanerpes; species Melanerpes formicivorus. The sequence goes on along the minus strand of NW_027142396.1, from coordinate 4,022,752 downwards.
AAGGGTCATGGCTGTCCATGCCTATGTCTTTGGTGTGAGTCCTGGGTATCAGTTCTGCTGGTGGCAGTACTTTATCTGTAGCCATCTAGCCATATCTGTGGCCTCTACGTGCTTGTGGGATCCATATTTACCCTCATTGCTGGTTTCACCTGCAAACTGGAAAGTAGCAGCTGTGTCCATTGGGCTTGGACAGAGACTCCAATGTCTTGGGGTTGGGTATAGTGGCTGGGCAGGAGAATTCCCAGGCCCATTGCTGCTGGAGGAAGCATGTACTTCTAACATCCATTTAGGTGTAAAAATGGTAATGACAACATTTATACCTGTTATTAGCTTACACTAGAAGGCTATATACTGTGTGTCAATGTAATTTTTTTGTTGTCTATGTTATGTTATTGCTGATTGCTTTCAGAAGTCACAGTGTAGGAAAGTCATGTTAGGTATTGAAACATTCACAAAATGTTCTGCATATGCACAACTAGATGATAAATATCATAAAAATGAGACCTTGAGCAGCCAAATCTAGTCGTGAGGCATCCCTGTCCATGGCAGCAAAGTTGGAATAGATGATCACTAAGGTCCCTTTCAACCAAAGCCTTTCTGTCACTCTATGATAAAAATCACATCTAATCATAGATGATTTAAAATCAACTTGCACTTAATGTAGAATCCCATTTGAACTGAACAGCTGAGTTTCTTTACACAATAATTTGAGGTAGAAAAACATACTATCTGCCTTTCAGAGACTTATAAGATTACTAATCACAACTTCTGCCTCCTTTCTAAACTGTTAACATTTTCAATGCTAATATTTCTTTTCTGCTATTTTATGTTCATCTGACATATACTCTTGCTTTTCCACAGCCTAAAATTGATACAGAGATTTTTAGTTTGTTTAATTAACTGAAATCAATTAATTTTGTATAAAGCAAATCTGTACTAATGGGATTCATTTCCATAACTTTTAAATTTCTTTATGAGGCTTCACTAAGTACCAGTTACCTTCTCTACCAGTCTATTTTTCAATTATTTATTGCTACAAGGCTAAAAATGTTGGAAATAAATTTGGTTTGGTAGTTTATCAAGTTATAAGAGGTTTAATCTGAGTAGGTGTCTGTCCTGAAGGGACAAAAGCCCCCAAAATGCTCTGAATCAGGCAATGGGGCAGGAGCCAGGAGGTCTGAATTTTCAGGAGATTGCCCACGTTGCCCAGGCTTGTCTGAACATGCCCTGGGGTTCAAGTGAGCCAGATGTGTGTGTCCTTGGCCACATTTGGAGAAAACTCATTCTATAGGTTAAAGTCTCTTTCTCTTGATCTTTGTTGTCACTGGCCATCATAGTCTCAGAAAATCTATAAATACTATCCCCAAGAGTGAGTGCCTGGCCTTGCAGTTTTCCAGAATCTGGGAGAAGTCACAAGCCATAACCCTGCAAGTCCTAGAAGCCAAGCCTTGCTTGCCTCACTGTTTGGAATCCGAGCTGTGCTTCAGTTTACCCAGAAAGACTGCAAGATCCCTCACTGAAAAACATTGTAAAGCCCAAGAGCAGACAGATGTGTCTTGCTGAGCAGAGAGATGAACCCCAGAGGAGCTAAGGCCCCAGGACAGTTTTGTTTTATTGGAAGAAGCAACAAGTACCTCTGCAAAGACTGCAGTTGAAGAACCTCTCCAAACCAGGCAAAGCTACAAAGTTGACAAGCCCTGCAAGCCTCGGCAGCAACCTCTTTTCTACAAAGCTTTCAGCTCTAAAGCCTTCAGAGATAAACCCTGTATGTGCTACAGCAACAAGCTGCAGTATTCCTGCCCATGGCAGGGGGGTTGGAACTAGATGATCCTTGTGGTCCCTTCCAACCCTGACTGATACTATGACTGATACTATGATACTAAGTCAACAGGAAGTGAAACTGTGTTCCTGCATCTTTCACATATTCGATGCCATTTTGGTTTTGTTTAAATTCCCACGCGTGTCTCATGGTACCACTCTCTGTGAATTATAAATGCTGCAACGGAATGTTCTGGACTAAAGTGATTTGCAGTGAGCAATTACAAAATTTAATTTTTATAAGCATCTGTTAAAAGGTCTGGCTCCCTAAAGAATTCTAGAGTTCCCCACCTCTTGTGGGCAAAGCTGGCACGTTGCTGATATTGTTCTCTTTTTTCTTTGCAGTTTAACATGCCGTTTGTTGTTTCTGGATTTTTGTTCATAGTCTTTAAATTGATACATGTTCCTGCTGGTGAGGTATCATAGTATCATAGTATCAGTCAGGGTTGGAGGGGACCACAAGGATCATCTAGTTCCAACCCCCCTGCCATGGGCAGGGACACCTCACACTACATCAGGCTGGCCAGAGCCTCATCCACCCTGGCCTTAAACACCTCCAGGGACCTCAACCACCTCCCTGGACAACCCATTCCAGGGCTTCACCACTCTCATGGTGAAGAACCTCCTCCTCACATCCAGCCTGAATCTCCCCACCTCCAGCTTCATTCCATTCTCCCTAGTCCTATCATTACCTGAGAAGTCCCTCCCCAGCCTTCTTGTAGGCCCCCTTCAGATCTGTTCCACAAGCAAATATTTCAATCCAGTAAATAGGTTTTATTAATATATTTTGTGGGATTTTGTAAATTGATAAAGTTATTAATATTTTTATTAATCATTCTTCCTGTTAAGTATTAGTACCCACCATACAATCATAACAGTGTCCTGATTTGACTTAGAACAGGATTAATTCTATTCAGTGATTTTACTTTTCAGATAAGTCTCTAATTAGCAACATTTTCTAAAATGAATGATGCATTTCTACAGACGCTGTCTGCTTCTACTAGTGATAGCAGTCAGTGTTTCTAGTTAGTACCAAGGATTGGTGTGCAAGCAAAGGCCATTGGTAAATCTTGTGTACTATTTTTGTGGTGCAGAGTAAAGAGCTGCAGCTGCAGGGAGGATTGGACAGAACAGGTGAACCTAAACTGACCAAACAGATATTCCATTTCATACATGTCATATTCTGTATAAAGCTGAGGGATCGTAAGTGTCAAGCTCTCTTCTTCAATAGTTGGCACCTGAGGAGGACCTCCACCCTGCCTATGATCCCAGTCTCTGCACTCCTGAATTCAGTTCCAGAATCCAGCTGCTGAATTCAGTTCCTGTTTGCCACTGAGTCCAGGCCAGGACTTTACAAATGCCTGCCCTGGCCATCAGTGGTGATGGTGACAGAATTGTCATCAGGAGGGCTGGGTTCAGTATTGGTTTTGCATACATTTCTATATGATTAATTGTATTGTTATTATTTCAATTAAAGTATTCTCATTCCCTTTGGGAAGGGAGAGAGGTTAATAGAGTGCATATGTGATTCTGTTATCTGTCACTTTAATGGCCAGGCCATGCCTAACCCTTGACAGTAGGCTAAAACAATTTCTTTCTTTCTAGTCTATGTGAGCAATTGATACAGACACTTCCATTAAAAAAGTATGCATTGCTCTTCAGCTATCAAATTATTTAACATGTGATAAGCAAAGTTCTTATATGAAAATGCTACTTCTAAATAAAATGATATTGTGTGTAAATAGCTTCAAAATTAGATTAATCATAGAATTGTCAAGGTTGGAGAGGACCTCAAAGATCATCTAGTTCCAACTCCCCTGCCATGGGCACAGACACTTTCTGTTGTAATCCCTGATTCAGGGGCTATTAGTGATTAATGATAAAGGACAAACCTCTTTGTTACTCTATAACAGAATTCCAGAAATGCAAAGAGAATGTCAGAGTCTCAGAGTGTCCCTAACAGAAGTCCAGAATTCCCCTCTTGCCTGAAGAAGCTGATTATATATACTTTATCTTATCTTGCACATTAACCCATTTAACCAACAGAATTCAGCCCCATACACCAGCTAAAAATATTCCCATGTATAAAGCACTAAAAATATTTCCCTATAGAGGTCTCAGCACACCTGAAGGTCCAGCTTTTGCAGAATATTGTTTTCTTTTGGCACACACACAATGTTTTGCTTTGTTCTTCATAAACAAGTTCACAGCTTGTAGTTCTTCAGTTAGGAAATGTTTCTCAATTCCATGCCTTCTGCATCAATCTTAGAAGCTTTTGTTGTGTGCAGAAACAGCAGCTGCCACAGCTTTCCACTAGATCACATTGCCCATAGCCACATTCAGCCTGGCCTTAAAAGATTCCATGGATGGGGCTTCCACCACCTCTTCGGGAAACTTGTTCCAGTGTCTCACCACCCTTATGGTGAAGAACTTCCTAACACCTAAGATAAATCTCCACTCCTCTAGCTAGGATCCATTCCCCCTATGTTGTTTTTCTGTCCCCAGTTCAGGGCACCATTGGGTGATGAATGAAGGCACAAACCCCACTGCCATATAACAACAAGATTCCAGAAACGCAGAAAGCAGAGACTCTCAGAAGATGTCCCCAAAAGTCCTTCATTGCTGTGTTGTAGAATCCCCAGCATTACAGAGTCTCTGAGTCCCATTTACAGTAGTAGTCCCAGGAGCTCTTAACAGACAAAGCAGCTATCAGAAGTCTTGAGCATATCCCTCTCAGAGTCCCTACACTGAAACCCTTGCCAGACAAAGTAGCAAACTAAGAGAAGCAAAATTCCCTAGCAGCCCTAAACGAAGCCGCTCCTACCTAAGTCCCTAATCCAAGAGTCAGAGTGTGAGAGAGAGTAACTATTGCACAGTGTCTTTTATACTCTTTGTTATCAGTCCCTTAACCAGTAAATTACAACCACATATATAAGCTAAAATCTTTTCCCAATGAGAGATGCCAGCATGTCAAGGAGTTGGCTTCTGCAGCATGTTCCAATCAAAGGGTGCCAATGTGAGGATGTTGTTCTTGGCATACATGGAATGTTACTGTTTTGCTCTACGCAGCGTGCTAAGGAATCAGTCAGCTAGGGAATCATGCACTCTGCATGCATCCAGCCCTCAGAACAGTATATGCAACACCCCTAGCCCTATCACATCCTAAAAAGTCCCTCACAAGCTATCATGTAGGCCCCCATTCAGATAACAGAAGGCCACAATAAGTCCTCCACAGAGACTTCTACTCTTCAGACTGAACAACTCCAACTATCTCAGCTTGCCTTCACAGGAGAGGCCATCCAGCATTCTGGTCATCTCTGTGGCCCTTCTCTGAACATGTTCCAGCACATCTATACCTTTCTTGTGATAGGGGCTTGTCCTCATTTGGTGCCAGGCAGATCCTCTCTTGCCCCTAAGAGGGGCAAAAGAATGACACATAAATGTGATGGAAGTGATGGAAATTTTAAATGGAAAAAGCACTAAATGTTTTAGAGAAGCTACAAGCACAGTGACAAAGATACCCCAAAGTGTACAGAGTCCCTTATAGCACACCCGAAGGTCTCCCAACACTTCCCTTTTCCCCACCTGAGGATATACACAAAACCCCCAGGGCTCTTTCTTCCCCCCCACTGCTAGGCTAGTCTCAGCTGGCCAGGTCTGAGACTGCCTCTCCCCCCTTTTCCTCCTGGCCTTGAAATAATTCCCCCCACCATTACCTGATAGGGAGCATCTCCCACGGGAGTAGAGGGAAGAAAGAGGAAGAGAATGACTTTGCAGATGGATTTATAGGGCGCAGGATATTAGGGGTATGAAATTTGCTGTTTTCTGGGTTGGACACTCAGGATGCCAGAGGTGTAACTTATGTGGCAGGAACAGGAGGGACCCAGCCTAAACTGCCACAGGGATCCAGAACGGGACTTAGTACTCCAGGTAGGGTTTCACAAGAGTGGTGCAGAGGGGGAGTCACCTCCCTTGACTTGTTGGCCACATTTTTCTTGATGCAGCCCAGGATACAGTTGGCTTTCTGGGCTGCAAGTGTACACTGGCATCTTATATTGAGCTTCTCATCCACCAGCACCCCCAAGTCCTTTTCAGGGCCACTCCCAAGCCAGTCACTGCCCAGCCTATATGAGTGCTTGGGACTGCCCCAGCCGAGATGCAGAACCTTGCACTTGGTCTTGGACCGTGTGTGCACTTAGTGTAATTCTAATGCCTTTCTCTGAAATTGCCTGAATTTACCTGAAACAGCAAACATATGTCAGATACTGAGGCTGAGTAATCATTCACATCACTATGGGAAGCAGAACTTAAAGTTAGCTGTGCTTTGCACATCAAAGCCAATGTCCACCACTAGTTATGAAGTGTATTCCTCCAAAGAGGAATTTTCTTTATACTGCCTTACACTATTAAAATGCTGTTTTTGAAGTGTGCATTTCTCTGCTATTATATGACTTTCATCCTTCACACTCCTACTCAGCATCTTAAATGTGTACAGATAAATTTCATCTGATGACATTGATTTTATGCTACTAGCACACCCACAAATGGACTTAAAAGAATTATTTTTTAAATTAATATCATACCTAGTGAATTTTTCAGTCTTGATTTGTTATTGGAAAAGATACCTATACTTATTATGGAAGATACAGACATATTTTGTGGTACTAATACAACTGACTTTCCTTGAAACTAAAATAATTCCTTTTTTTTTTCTCTTTGTTGAGTGTATTTTTTAATTATTATTGTTTTTTTACTTTTTAGGGAAAAATTAAGTAGTTACTCTAACTGAGGTGTTCTTACCAGTGGAGGGAAGCAGGCACTCAGAAAGGGCAAATAGGGCAATTTAGGCCACACCTTGAGTACTGAGCCCAGTTCTGGGGCCCTCAGTTTAAGAAGGACATTGAGACACTTGAACGTGTCCAAAGAAGGGCAACGAGGCTGGTGAGAGGCCTTAAGTACAAGCCCTACAAGGAGAGGCTGAGGGAGCTGGGATTGTTTAGCTTGGAGAGCAGAAGGCTCAGGGAAGATGTTATTGCTGTCTGCAACTACCTGAAGGGAGGTTGTGGCTGGGAGGGAGTTGGTCTCTCCTCCCAGGCAACCATCACCAGAGCGGGAGGACACAGTCTCGGACTGTGCCAGGGGAAGTTTGGGCTCAAAGTGAGGAGAAAGTTCTTCACTGAGAGGGTCGTTGACCATTGGAATGTGTTGCCCAGGGAGGTGGTGGAGTCACTATCCCTGGAGGTGTTCAAGAGGGGATTTGACGTGGCACTTGGTGCCACGGTTTAGTCATGAGGTCTGGATTGGACTTGATGATCTTTGAGGTCACTTCCAACCTTGGTGATTCTGTGATTCTCTAAACCTACTCAGATATATATCTTTTTTTTTTTTGAGAAATAATTCACTTGGAATTACACCATATGTATTATGTTGCAATCACCTTTATACAAGTTCATTAGCATTTACCTCATTGCAAATGAGGCATGACAAAAAGTGTGGGGAGTTGTAGCCACCAGTGAAACAAGCTAGCTCCTCTATTTCTCTGATGGTGTATGCCTTCCTTGCTGGTAGTATCTTTTACAACACTGTTGTAGTTATATAAATTTATTGGCTGGAAATATGATAAAATATGAATATTATTTATTAAATGTAAAAAATTGCTTTCCCAAGCCAATTTTATCCAGGTTCATTTGCCCGGTCAATGACAGGTTGCTCACACACAGTAGAAGGTTAATAAACAGTAGAGTAACAGTCTAGAACAATCAGAACTTGGGATACTGAGGAACAAACTGGAATGTCCCTATGCATGCAAAACCAAACAGCAACACTGTCTCAGGTGGCGTAGACGGAGGATCTTGGGTTCACAACGGAGTTAACTAAGAGGTAGCAAGCTATAAACCTCCGAAATAACCAGGTAAAATAGCATATTTTACTCACGAACCGCCAAGCTACTAACTACCAAAACCTTTGCTGGATGAGATGTTTTGGGTTTGTAGTTATAGTCCAAAGGGCAGTATCCACACATTTAGAGGAAATGAGAGAGCAGGCTGCTGTAGTGGAGGCCCAATTCGAGCACAATGCTGCTAAAACAAAAGAAGCTAATTGCCCTGAAGAAAGGAGCAAACAGAGTGCTTATCGCCGCCTTGAATCCCATTAATGAATGGGGGAGAGAGATAAGAGAGTAACAAGCATGCAAACTATGAGTGTAATGAGCAAAAAGTATAGGAGGTCTTCCCCTATAAATTCTCTCTTTGAAAACTGAATGGCCCAATGGCACATTAGTCATTCAAATCCTGCCAATCAGTTCGAAATGTTTATGCAGCAAGTAAACTGCACACGCCTTCTCTCATGGCATCTGACGCCTCTCTGAAACATGAGGCTCGGGGATGGTGTTCAGCTTCCATTCCCCTCCAGGCAGCCTTAAAGGCACCTGCCTATTAGGCTCCTCGACCTCAATCCGAACCCTGCAACAGAGAGGGAGGAGAGAGGGGCAGTGGCTCAAAACAGATTTAGCTGTCTTGTTAATGCCTCATCCAGGACAAATACGCCAGAATTATACATTGCTCTTGTGTAGTTTGTTACGAATCGAAGTACATAAAGCAAGCGTGCTGGAGCGTGTCCAGAGAAGGGCCCCAAGGATGATCAGAGGGCTGGAGCACCTCTCCTATGAGGACAGACTGAAGGAGTTGGGGCTGTTCAGTCTGCAGAAGAGAAGGCTCCGAGGTGACCTAATTGTGGCCTTCCAGTATCTGAAGGGTCCTAGAAGAAGGCTGGGGAGGGACTTCTCAGGATCTCAGGTAGTGATAGGACTAGGGGGAATGGAATGAAGCTAGAGGTGGGGAGATTCAGGCTAGATGTGAGGAGGAGGTTCTTCACCATGAGAGTGGTGAAGCCCTGGAATGGGTTGTCCAGGGAGGTGGTTGAGGCCCCGTCCCTGGGGGTGTTTAAGCCCAGGCTGGATGAGGCTGTGGCCAGCCTGATCTAGTGTGGGGTGTCCCTGCCCATGGCAGGGGGGTTGGAACTAGATGATCCTTGTGGTCCCTTCCAACCCTGAATGATACTATGATACTATGATACATTGTTCTCATGTAGTTTGTTACGAATCGAAGTACATAAAGCAAGCCAAATAATTCAATCCTGAAAAACTGTGGATTTCAACAAAAGCATGAGCTGTGAGGAAGGAAAAAAAAAAAAAAAAAAAAAAAAGAAAAGAAAAAAGAAAAAGAAAAAGTTTAGAAATTCTTTTTAGTACCAACTCTGAAAATGAATAGAGTTACATCATAATGCCCTTGGACGTGGGTAAAAAACAATAGCTATTGTGAATGGTGACTGCTCATTTTGATGTTCAAATCAGTATCTGTCTGAAAATATTTCATCATATTGTAAATAATTTTCTCAAGCAGTGTAGATCACTAATTTTCTTTGGAAGTCAATCAGTCAACATGCTATTCAGGACACACCTGGAGGGCAATTTTTGCTTGACTCAAGTTTTGTGGAACAGAAATGACACAATGTTAATTTGCTTTTAAACTGCTTGCCATATCCAAGCATTAAAAAAGCAATTGAAACAGACCAAGCTGAATTCATTGAGATATCGGCCATACAGTCCTTTTATATGAGTAGTTAACATGTTCACATTTTCCATACTTGTTCTTTTCAGCAATCCCAGTGACAAATTATTTGTTGATTTATATTCTGCTCTACATTTGAATAAAATATGCCCATGAAGCTTAATTTAAAATGTTTCAGATTTTTTTGTCTCTGCATTGTTACAGAGTTTAAATACTTTACTTAATGGCACTGGGGGTATATATTGATCTGTAGAGAGATCTATTTGTAAATAGCATCTCTAAGAACACTCAAACTCAAGATCCAATTAATTTATGTGTTTACAAGCATTTATATTCAAATATTAACATGTAATTTATTACTCTTAATTTATTAATTCATCAATTAATACATGGCAGCGATTTGCATAAATAGGATCTCAGTCTCTATCATTAGTACTGCTAGCAACAACTATAATCATAGTATTTATGCTACATTTCAGTTAAGCATAACTCAATTGATTCAGGTGATTGGAACATCCTCTGGAATGGCTTATCTTTTTCTAGTCCTTCATCATAGATGATTGCAGTGCAAAAGTTAGTGTAAATTTAACTAGGACTCACCCTGCCTCTGTTTAGGCCGTATCTGGGGCTAAACTATAGCAGTTACTCTATCATCTGATGGTCCCTCCTCAGCAGATAAAAATAATCAGGGAAAAGAGAGGAGACAGGCTGAAATTAAAATGGATTTAATGAAATAGCAAACTGATACCAATATTAATACACCATATAAAAACTTATCCTCAGCCCAGCAGAAGTGCAGCAGTCACAATATCCAGGAAGGCAGTCCTCAGAAACAGGAGCCCACATGCAAAGCTCTAGCAGAAAGCATCCCTCCCTAAAGCAAACTTCTTTCTTTGTATGGAGTGTGATGATCATAGCATGGGATACTCCTGTGAGCTAATTCAGGTCAGCTGTTCTCACTGACTCAGAGCTGCTGATGGCTTGCAGCCCACGGCTGGCCTGTGATTCTGTCCCAGGAAATATATTTGTAACAGTTTGTCTTTCAAAAGCCACCATCTCAGTGATAAGGAACAAATAGTTACCATCTCCAGCATCTGCAGACCAAGAACTCCTGCTCATCCTAATGCCCAGAGACCTGCGTTCTCTGCCCGGGTTGAGGAATGTGGCTACTGTTGACCCTTCAACCAGCAGCAAGGCTGACACAAGCTCAGAGGACACTGACACAACCAGTCACACAGGCAGCCACAAACAAGGCATTGCTTCCATCAGTACCCACATTCAGAACTCACATCAGACACAGGCATAGGGAGCCACTTCTGCTCCTTCTCTTGGACTTGCAGAAGCAGAAGTCCACTCTTGCAGCACACACCACACTAGAGATTCACAAGCACACACACACTTGTGGATCCCCTGAGGTCCAATATATCCTCTACCCACCCAACACTCCGGTTGACATATAAAGCATCAACTGAAGAGAAACCACAGCAGGTAACATTTCTGTGAAAATTCTGCCAAATCCACTGTATTGCATCATGCTATGACCTAACACAAGGACAGACATCTGCTGAGCAAGCTGGAGGGCTAAGATGTTGAAGGATGAGTCCTTTATCTACAGGATATATTTGAGGCAGGAAGAGGCCTGGATGTGTTAATCAATCAGGTAGAGAGGGTGGATCATGATCTGATACTAATTGTCCCAGGCCAAACCCAGAATCTTTCTCAAGTCTCTGTTAAGATTAAATATAGCCACTTGATACAACAACTGCCCCCTAATACATCAGCATCTTGGCAGGAGTCAGTTCCTTCATTTCTGCCACTTCTCAGGACTCATTGATCACAAGGAAGGAAATAATGCAGCTAGTCATTATTCCCAGGGAAGTGTTCTGGTTATTTTATTATTTTCTACACACTTCTGAATGGTTCATGACAAGGTCAAATAACAAATGCATGCACTTCAGGATGATAAGCATCTTAGAAATGCTTATGGTAGAGACCCTGAAGGTTGCTATTGCTATTATAAGGTGAGAGGAAAAAAACAATCTCTTAAGGTATGTACCATTGTGATGGCTATTACTATTTTATTGGTATGTATAAAGTTTTCTGGAGAATTAATGTACCATGTACTAAGCGACCAGTTTCTGTGAACTAGCTCTCTACATCTGATTCAGCGTGTAATTAATATTTAAACATCTTTTTTCCTCTTCTTTATCTTTATATTGTTTCTGAAAGACAAATATTTCTGCAACCTGAATAAACATTAACCAGGGTCTTTAAATTAATGTTTGTGTATATTTTCTGTTTTATTTACATACTGAACATCTGACTATATCTGTTTCTATCCTTAGGTGTATGCCAAGTACCATATATTACTTTTCCTGTCTGCAGAACTATAATTTATTCATTCATTGAGGCATAACAGAAAAAATATCAGTAGTAGCAGATAGAACTGAAAGATCATTCCATGAGTTTGGGATTCTGTTCATAGGAAGGACTGCAAACTTAAAATAGACTAGACTAGACAAGACTAGACTAGACTTGAATAGAATAGAATAGAATAGAATAGAATAGAATAGAATAGAATAGAATAGAATAGAATAGAATTAACCAGATTGGAAAAGACCTTTGAGATAATTGAGTCCAAACTATCACCCAACCTGTCACTATCTAATCAACTAAACCATGGCAATACTTTGCAGTGAGAACTATTCAAAACAAAGGCAACATGTCCAACAAAAACAAAAAAAATGATAGAAAAGAAAAGGAAAAGGAAAATGGAAAAGGAAAATGGAAAGGAAAATGGAAAGGAAAAAGGAAAGGAAAAGAGAAAAGGGAAAGGAAAAGGAAAAAAGGGAAAGGGAAAGGGAAAGGAAAAAAGGGAAAGGGAAAGGGAAAGGAAAAGGAAAAGGAAAAAGAAAAGGAAAAGAAAAAGAAAAAGAAAAAAAAAAAAGGAAAAAAGAAAGGAAAATAAAAACTAAACCAAAGCAGAATCTCTTTCCAATTTAAAACCTAGAGATACTGTAATTCTTTGAAAATTAAATCTACTATGTGGTTTTGTACATTCATTTTTATACTGGAGCTTGTGGTGGATTGATTTTGAATTTAACTTATTCTGTATTACATTTGTCTGAAACACCCTTGGGAAATACACTGCTTATAAATAAGCTACAGTGGAGATCTTATTTTGGCATATCTGAGTATAACATTAAAAACATATTTGTCTCTGGGCAATTGGGTAGGGGGCATGATATTTCACAGCTATTTTGTATGAATTTTCTTTTCAAACTTATTTATCTTAAACACTTCAATACTCTTGCAGTGGGGTCCATAATTCAATTCTACATTGTTTCAAAACTTTTGAATATTCCTATGACTGGTCATTCTCTAGTTCCTTTTATATGTTTTCTCTAATAATGCATGCTAAATAATTATCCCTCATTACTTCTCCTGTACCACATCATTCATGATGTTCATAACTCCCCTTAGTCATACCTTTCTCAGATGGAATAGTTTCTAGGCTACTGTATATTTTCCTTTTTAATTTTTAAATACAGAAAACAGAATGGAATAGAATAGAATAGAATAGAATAGAATAGAATAGAATAGAATAGAATAGAATAGAATAGAATAGAATAAGCCAGGTTGGAAAAGACCTTCGAGATCATCAGGTCCAACCTATCATCCAACACCATCTAATTAACTAAACCATGGCACCAAGCACACCATCCAGTCTCTTCTTAAAAACCCCCAGTGATGGTGACTCCACCACATCCCTGGGCAGCACAGTCCAATGGCAAATCACTCTTTCTGTGAAGAACTTCTTCCTAACATCCAGCCTAAACCTCCCCTGGTGCAGCTTGAGACTGTGTCCTCTTGTTCTGGTGCTGGTTGCTTGGGAGAAGAGGCGAACCCCCACCTAGCTACAACCTCCCTTCAGGAAGTTATAGACAGCAATAAGGCCTCCCCTGAGCCTCCTCTTCTCCAGGCTAAGCAACCCCTAATGTCCAAACATGGGAAGACAGTGTATATCATTAATTCTTTAAGTCATGGGTGTAATTAGAACTGACAGAAAGTTGGTCTCAGTGGGATGAAAGACCACACCAAAATCACAGCATTCATGGATTCTGGAAGACTGCTATCCAATTTACTTTCCCTGAGACTTTTGTAATCCAGCTAAGTACATTTGAGCTGAAACAATCAGAAAGGAATACAGAAAGGAATACAGTATTCAAGATTTGGGTTTGTATCACTGTTTATTTGTTTAGATTTATGTTGTCTCCGCTGAGTACAGAATAGAAAATTTTGGAGGATGATCCACTTATCATACACATAATTTCATATCTACATAGATTCCAATATCTTTGAAGGAATAACAGCTAATTTAAAGTATGTTACTCCAGGTCAATGGGATCAGAACCTATAGCCAGGCTTACAACTCTGTTGAAAGTTTTACTAATTTTCAACTAGATGTGGAGGATCTAAATATCATTATCCTTTGTTCTCATGAAGTTAGAAGCTAAAACTTTTGTATTCTTGATTATGAAGGTGAGTCCTAACTAGACTTTCCAAGTATAATCCCACAGAACTGTTTTATCTTCTGAAAATGAACTGGGAACACTCTTTGGTTTGGATTTGGTTTATGTGCTGGCTTGTTTCTAGAATACATGAAGCTGAAGGGACCTCTGGAGATCATCTACTTCAATCTGCCTGACAAAGCAGGTTCACCTAGAGCAGGTTCCACAGGATTGCATCCAGACAGGTTTTGATTCTCTCCAGAGGAGAGTCCACAACCTCTCTGGGCAGTCTGTTCCAGTGTTCTCTTGTCTTCAGAGTAAAGAAGTCTTTCCTTATGGAGCTTCCTGTGTTCCAGTTTGTATCCATCGCCTCTTATCCTGGTGCTGATCACCGCTGAAAGACTTTGGCCCCATCCTCTTCACACTTGTCCTTTAGATATTTATAAACTTTGTTAAACTCTTCTCTCAGTTTTCTCCAGTATAGAGACCTAGGTCTCAGTCTTTCCTTGTAAGAGAGATACTACAGTCCCTCCCCCAGTTCCCTAATCAAATTTGCAGCTCTAATGAAACGTGCAAATTTCTTGCCACTTGACAAAACAGTAATAAAAGGAGGTATTCAGTCCTGCCCTTATCTTTAGCTTTATACTTTGAATGGGGAAAAGTGATCCTAGAGGCCTTAATTAAGAAGAGTGAATTGTAAAGCTTGCAAGAAAGTGTATCAAAGGAACAGGTTTCCTTACAGGGAAAACTTCCTACTTCAGTGCAAGACATTATGTACTATTGATATTATGTAAAATCTATATTTATTACTCTATATACACAAAATTAGATCTAGTAATATAAAATATCAATAATTGTGATTATGTTACATATAGCATAACACAAGAATATATTGTGCCTATAAATATATTTATATACTATAATTACATCTATAATTTTAATAATTATCATATGGAAATGTTGCATTCATTACTGAAAAAAAAAAAAAGAAAAAGCCAAAATAGTGACAATGTTATCAGAATTCAAATAAAATACTTCACTATTCCACAATCGGGTGTATTAATCTGAATAAAAATGTTAAAGAACTTTTAAATGAGGGGCCAAAATGAGAACTGAAAGTAGAGAGGCAATACTAATTCTGTCATGGTATAAATTGCATGATTTTGTTTTTACTGAGTGTACTGTAAAAAGCTCTTCTTGGACTTTCATAGTGTATACTGCCAATGACTTTCACTCTCAGGATTTAATAGCCCTGTGTGGCATTTATGGTCTTTTTATATCAATTTCTTGATAGATAGTGTTTATTCTATGTATTGCAGACTCAGTGGTAGAGTTTATTGCAGTCATCATTTTACACGTCCTCCAAGCATTTCAGCTCCTACTCCTAAAGTATGATAAGAAAATATATGTTTAACATACAGATTCTTGACTCCTACCATGCAGATTTTTTGACACATTCAGCTGTGCAATCCAATTAATCTGTGTCAATGATAATATTAGGAATATATAATCTGTGGAGTCATGCTTTCTTACTACTAAGAATAAATTACCCACTAAGCCATTATCTTCTGAGACATTGATGTGAAATTCTGATTAATAATGCATCTCAACATGAATGTTGACATATTTGTCCATAGCCATAATTGATGCAAAATTGCATGCTTTTCTAAAACAAATACAAATATTAAATGTCACACAGCAGCTCAGTATCTTACTTAAACTGGAACTTTTTCTAAGGGAATAGAATAGAATAGAATAGAATAGAATAGAATAGAATAGAATAGAATAGAATAGAATAGAATAGAATAGAATAGAATAGAATTAACCAGGTTGAAAGAGACCTTTGAGATCATCAAGTCCAACCTATCATCCAACACCATCTAATCAACTAACCCATGGCACCAAGCACCCCATCAAGTCTCCTCCTAAACACCTCCAGTGATGGTGACTCCACCACTTCCCCGAGCAGTCCATTCCAATGGCCAATACTTTTTCTATGAAGAACTTCTTCCTAACATCCAGCCTAAACCTCCCCTGGTGCAGCTTGAGACTGTGTCTTCTTGTTCTGGTGCTGGTTGCCTGAGAGAAGAGACCAACCCCCACTTGGATACAACCTCCCTTCAGGTAGTTATAGGGAGCAAGAAGGTCTCCCCTGAGCCTCTTCTTCTCCAGGCTAAACAACCCCAGCTCCCTCAGCCTCTCCTCATAGGGCTAGTGGTCCAAACCCCTCACCAACTTTGTTGCCCTCCTCTGGACACATTCCAGCAACTCAACATCCGTCCCAAACTGAGGGGCCCAAAACTGGACACAGTAGTCAAGGTGTGGCCTAACCAGTCTTGAGAACTTAAGATATTAAAAATCTGTCACTTGTAATTTGCATTTTTCCTATGGAGGTACCTTTTTGTGCCCATGCTGGAAGTGTTTGGTATTTTTCCTGATTGGAATAATGGAATACACAATAGCGTAAAAAATATACATGGTATTATCACTGTGAGGTAGCTGATAGGAGGTATTCAAAATCTGTACAATGGAGACCTACTCAAACACTTTTCTATTCCAGAAATAACAGGTTTATGTCTGTGGACTGCCTGAAGTACAAGGAATGGGAACACTATCAATCTGCCATATGGCTGTGTTGCAGAATGTTGCTACACCAAGATGTTTTCAGTTCCCTTTATTCTTTTAAGAATCACCACCTGTTAATGTATTTTGTGTGTAATTGAATGTTGTTTATGCTCTTCTCCATCTTCACTCCATTAAGGAAAAGAAAAAAAAAGAAACATCAAAACTGATTTACAATGATTAATGATGGTAGAATTTGCCTTCCCTGTTTTCTTCTTGAATAAGAATTTGTGTTATTAATTTGGAGGGGTATAGGAAGGAAAGTAGCAATGCCTAGAAAAATGTGGGGGCTGTGATCTGTATCTTGAAACAACAAAATTTTTTTGATGGGAATATGCACCTTCTCATATCCAAAAATTATTTCCTTTTTTGTTGCCTATGTTTTCATAACTGTTACTCAATGTAGTGCCTATGTTAAGAGTGTTTAAATTAAGACTAAAATAGTGCTGTGGTGGGTGGAAGGGTAAGGCCAAGAAGCCTCCTCCCTTCCCCCTTGCAAGGTAAAGGGAAAGAAACTTGAAGGGAAAGAAAAAAAAACCTCACAAGCTGAATTAGCAAAGCAGTGGAGCTATATTTACAAAGCAATGTAGGGTATGCAGGGGAATATTTACAAATTTACAATATCTACAATATATACAAAGATATACAACAGAGTAACACAGAAATGAGAGTAACCCCCCACGGCAGAGAGGGGGTTCCCCACCTCCGCTCTCCCCTCTCTCCCCCCCCTTTTCCCAGAATGGGATAGAAAGAGAGAGAAAAGAGAGGAAAAAAAAATGTTAGAAGCAGTTTTGTGTTAATTGGAAAAGCAGTTAATACAGGCCTTATCAAGTTTGTCAGTTTGAAGGCCGGAGCCTTGGCAGAAAGCCCAGCACAGAAAGCTGCTGCACTGTGGAGAGGTGGAAGCAAGACTGAAGATAGAAGTACCAGAGTGCCCAGTTCATTCCCAGTTCACTCCCAGTTCAGAAGGTGCTTCCTCCCACTCTTCCAATGAAATTAGATTATTCCTTCCGTTTACCAACTTCCGTCCACCATATTCCCTTTCTTAAGGGGGCAACGTCAACCAGCCACAAGTGCCTATGTTAAGGATGTTTAAAAGAGTAAAATTAACACCCTTCTTGCAGATACCTCAGTCCTTTCTCTCTAAAGTGTAACTTTGCACAAGTTCTTTAGAAGCATACTTTCGGAGCTTAAAAGTTAATGGCTCAAACATCATCTTAATGATTTTCAATTTGTTGATAGATTGTGTCCTGAAATATTTAATTCCTGGAGCCAATAATTTTAAAAAATATTTTTATTCTCCCTATCCAAGTGTTTTCACTACTCTATGTCATAGGTTCAGTCTAATCAGAAGCTGGTTTCTTGTTGTGTCCCCTGCTCACTAGGACTGGGGAGAGGAATGAAACAGAAAAGTATAGAAATACGTGGGTCAAGATTAAGGCAGCTGAACAGATGAAGCAAAGTTACATAGACAAGCAAAGCAAAATAAGGAATTAAAATTCCCTACTTCCCATCAGCTAACAGAAGCTAGGTTTCATAGTTTCATAGTTTCATAGTTTCATTCAGGGTTGGAAGGGACCACAAGGATCATCTAGTTCCAATCCCCTGCCATGGGCAGGGACACCCCACACTACATCAGGCTGGACACAGCCTCATCCAGCCTGCTCTTAAACACCCCCAGGGACGGGGGCCCGACCACCTCCCTGGACAACCCATTCCAGGGCTTCACCACTCTCATGGGGAAGAACCTCCTCCTCACATCTAGCCTGAATCTCCCCACCTCCAGCTTCATTCCATTCCCCCTAGTCCTATCACTACCTGAGATCCTGAGAAGTCCTTCCCCAGCCTTCCTGTAGGCCCCCTTCAGATACTGGAAGGCGACAATTAGGTCACCTCGGAGCCTTCTCTTCTCCAGACTGAACAGCCCCAACTCCTTCAGTCTGTCCTCATAGGAGAGGTGCTCCAGCCCTCTGATCATCCTTGTGGCCCTTCTCTGGACACGTTCCAGCACCTCCACATCCCTCTTGGAATAGGGGCTCCAGAACTGGACACAGTACTCCAGGTGGGGTCTCACCAGGGCTGAGTAGAGGGGGAGGATCACCTCCCTCGACCTGCTGTCCACACTGCTGCTGATGCAGCCCAGGATCTGATTGGCTTTGCGGGCTGCAAGTGCACATTGAGAGCTCATGTTGAGCTTTTTGTCCACCAGCACCCCCAAGTCTCTCTCCTCAGGGCTACTTTCCAGCCAGTCACTGCCCAGCCTGGATTTGTGCCTGGGATTGCCTCGACCCAGATGCAGGACCCTGCACTTGCTCTTATTGAACTTCATGAGGTTGGCTTGTGCCCACCTCTCCAGCCTGTCAAGGTCCCTCTGGATGGCCTCCCTTCCCTCCAGCATGTCTGCTGCACCACACAGCTTGGTGAATCCAGACAAATGCTGTAAGCACAAACATCCCACCTTCCACCTTCTTTACCTGATTTTTTTGTTGCTAGGCACGCCTTCATATGCTGTGGGGTATCCGTTTTGTCAGCTAGGAACTGCTGACCTCACTGTATCCCCTCATAACTTATTGTGCAGGCCCAGCCTATTGGCTTAGTGATGGGGTCAGAGTTAGAAAAAGAGAAAACTTTGATACAAATTTAAAACACTGCACCACAATTCTTCCCCAGCCAGCACAGCAGAACACAGTATTGGCTCACTCTTCATGGAGTCCCATTAGACTGCTGATCTAGGTTCCTATCTGAGAAAATTTTACTAAAAACCAAAACAAAATACAGTTACCACATGAGAAAATTATAACATGACTACTGTCGTGGGGTTGGAAGGGTAAGGCCAAGAAGCCTCCTCCCTCCTCCCTTGTAAGGTAAAGGGAAAGAAAAATTGAAGGAAAAGGGAAAAAAAACTCACAGCTGAATTAGCAAAGCAGTGGAGCAGTATATTTACAAAGCAATGTAGGATATGCAGGGGAATATATACAAATTTACAATATTTACAATATATACAAAGATATACAATAAAGTAACACAGAAATGAGAGTTCCCCCCCCCTTGCTGAGGGGTTCCCCACCTCCGCTCTCCCCCTCTCTCCCCCTATTCCCCAGAGTGGTTAGAAAAGAGTGAGAAAGAGGGAAAAAAATTAGAGGAAGTTTTGTGTTGATTGGAAAGGAGTTAATACAGGCCTTATAGCTTATCGGTTTCAAGGCCAAAGCCTTGGCAGAAAGCCCAGCACAGAAAGCTGCTGCCCGAAGGGGAGGTGGAAGCAAGACTGAAGGAAAGTGCTGGAAAACCCAGTACACCTTCCTGCACTCCCAGTTCAGAAGGTGCTTCCTCCCACTTCACCAATGAAATTAGTTTAGATTCTTATTTCGTTTACCAACATCCGTCCACCATATTCCCTTTCTTAAAGGCACAGCCTCAAACGGTCACAACTACTCATTCTCAGATTTGGTGCAAAATAATAAAAAACTAATCTAAGCATATAACTAATTTCCTTTTTGTTTGTTTGGTTGGTTGTTTTTTTTGTGGTGGTGTTGTTGTTGCTGGGTTATTTTTGCTTCACAGCTCAACACAGCTGCTAAAGTCATAGAATCATTTTGGGTGGAATCACAGTATCACACTATAACTAAGGTTAGAAGAGACCTCGAGGATCATCGAGTCCAACCTATCAACACAGACCCCATGACTAGACCATGGCACCAAGTGCCACCTCCAATCTCCTCTTGAACACCTCCAGGGACGGTGATTCCACCACCTCCCTGGGCAGCCCATTCCAATGATGAACGACTCGCTCAGTGAAGAACTTTCTCCTCATCTCAAGTCTAAACTTCCCCTGGTGCAGCTTGAGACTGTGTACCCTTGTTCTGGTGCTGGTTGTCTGGGAGAAGAGACCAACCCCTTCCTGGCTACAAACCTTTCAGGTAGTTGTAGAGGGCAATGAGGTCACCCCTGAGCCTCCTCTTCTCCAGGCTAAACAATCCCAGCTCCCTCAGCCTCTCCTCATAGGGCTTGTGCTCAAGGCCTCTCACCAGCCTTGTTGCCCTTAGAGAAGAGTCCTATAAGAAGAGACCTATAAGGCTGTAAGGTCATGAAGTCCAAACATCAGCCCAACACCACCATGGCCATTAAACCATATAACCTAAAGTGCCATGTTTATCTATTTTTGAACATTCCCAAGGATGGTGGCACCACCACCTCTGTGGACAGCCTATTGTAGTGCCTGATGACCCTTTCAGTAATGAAATATTTTTTTCTAATATCCTATCTAAACCTTCTATGGGACAACCTAAGGCTATTTCCTCTTGTCCTATTGCTAGTTACTTAAGAAAAAAGACCGACACCTCCCTCACTGCAACCTCCTTTCAGGCAGTTGTAACAATATGTGGTAGTTTTAGGCTATGCCTTTAAAATTTTGTTACAGATTTTGAGCAGAAAAGCAGAAAAATGTAAATAAGTGTGACCGTTTTAGGCTGTGTTTTTAAGAAAGGGACAGTTGTTGGAACACTCTGGATGAATGTTTTGGAATAATAACAAAAACAAAGATAAAGTCTAAACGAATTTCATTGGTAGATTGGTAAAATGCAACTTTAAGTTTTAGCTCTCTTTGAGTCTCCGTCAGTTCCAGTCTGTTCTGTCTTTTCAGCCTGTCTGCTTCTGAGCAACAGCTGTGAGTCGGAGCTAACCTTGAGAGATAACAGCAAAGAAAGAAAACTAATCCTTGCATGCGCTTTGAGCTAACAGAATTTCCTCCTTAATAATTACCTTTTCTCTCTCTCTAACCCTTTTTTGGAAAAAAGGGAGGTAGGGGGAGAGAGGGGGTACAGGGGGGAACCCTCCTCTGGCTGGAGGAGGGAGTTTTGTTCTGTATTACTTTCTTTGCTGTGTATTTCTGTATACATTGTAAATATTGTACATTGTGTATATATTCACTGCATTTCATCCTGCTTGTAAATATAGCTCATATTTCATCTTCGCTTCTCTGACTGATTTAGCTGTGGTTTCTTTGTGGGGGAGGGAGAACTGAACTTTCTCTCACCACCACAATAAGTCATTATTGGCATAAAAAGGAAAATAAAGATAATTCTAAATGATTCCATTGGAAAGATAGCTACCATAACAGTGCTTGTACCAAAATATTCTGGAGGGCTTCTCTTCTCTGCTCATTTCATTGCTCTGGAAAGGACACTAACCCTAATTCTACTTGACCTTGGTTGCATTGTTTTGGTTAAGTCTAATAGCTACTTTTTCACTGCTGTTTTCTCCTTTTTTGGACAGGGTATGGGGGAGCAGAGAGCTGTCCTGCTCTCTGACCAGGGGTTCTCATGTTGTTTGTTAATTATAAATATCTGTAAAATATTGTAAATACTGTGTATTTTATACATATTCATTGCATTCCACTGTATAGTGTAGTTTTGTCTGTAAATACAGCTTCCATTTGTTTCCAACTGAGCTGCTTTGGCAAAGTTAATGTTGCGGGCAAATCTCAACCCACCACAGAACAGAGAGTAGAAAGCAGTAAGGTCTCCACTCAGCCTCCTTGTTTCCAGACTAAACAATTCCACTTCAACTTCTCCTCATAAACCTAATCCACACAGCTTTTCTGTGTTGAATGTTTTAGTTTATTTAACACACTTGTGTTCCTAATGAAATAATCTTGTAAGGGATTTGATACTGGCAAGGGGGACAGCGTATGCCAGCAGAGAAATATAACCCAAACTAAATGTAAATATTGAAGGGTTTTGGTTTATTCCTTGGTATGCATTTTATCTTCCATTAATATATTTGCACAGAAAGAAAGCCTATGTCAGCACATCTGTGTCTTTATATGCAATTCTGTTTCTACAGAAAAACTTCCTGAGAGGTTACTGACCCAGCAGTGTGCCCAGGTGGCTAAGGCCAATGGCATCCTGGCCTGAATCAAGAATAGTGTGGCCAGCAGGAGCAGGGAGGTCATTGTGTTCCTGTACTGAGTACTGGTTAGGCCACACTTTGAGTACTGTGTCCAGTTCTGGGCCCCTCAACTTAAGGACATTGAGACTCTTGAACGTGTCCAGAGAGGGGCAATGAGGCTGGTGAGAGGCCTTAGGCACAAGCTGTATGGGGAGTGGCTGAGGGAGCTGGGATTGTTTAACCTGGAGAAGAGGAGGCTCAGGGGAGACCTTCTTGCTGTCTACAACTATCTGAAGGGTGGTTGTAGCCAGGTGGGGCTTGGTCTCTTCTCCCAGGCAACCAACTCCAGAACAAAAGGACGCGGTCTCAAACTGCGCCAGGAGAAGTTTAGGCTTGAGGTGAGGAGAAAGTTCTTCACAGAGAGAATTGTTCGCCCTTGGAATGTGCTGCCCAGGGAGGTGGTGGAGTCACTGTCCCTAGAGGTGTTCAAGAGGGGATTGGATGTGGCACTTGGTGCCATGGCCTAGTAGTCATGAGGTGTTGGGTGACAGGTTGGACTTGATGATCTTTGAGTTCTTTTCCAACCTTTTTTGATTCTATGACTCTATTCTAATGTATGAATTCATTCAAACACACATATATGTACACCTGTGAATGTATATCTGCACAATACATGTATATTTTATGTAACAAATTTTAGTTGTGGGTTTGGGGTGATTATTGGGTTTTATTTCCCCAGCAGTTAAGTTATACTGGGAGAAAGAAACTAAGGACCAATATATGAAATGGCACTCCAAATTCTTCACTGAAGTATTTTCAATATTGTGTACTTTGTAGAGTTAATCATTATTATGCAGTAAACAACTGCAGTTATAATTGCATGTCAATGTAAAGATACTTTTTTCTCTCTGCAAAGTAATAACTGTACTGTGAGTGAAAGAGTGAAAGGGTTTTGTTTTTTTTTTCTACTTTTACTAAGTGATATAAACATACTTTGCAAAAGCACCTGACCTAAATTATCCATTGCATAACTGATGAGTGATTTTGCTGTCTCTTGTAATTGTGTGCAATCGCTCTATTTGTTTAGAAGTTGTTGTCCACAGAACTATTATTTGGCAAGTGATGCTTTGAATTTCTTTGTTAAATTCTGCAAAATATGATGTAACTTACATGAATAATTTCTGTTCAGACACACATTCTTCATTCAATGAAAACTGAATTAATATCATCAAAACACATATTTTTCTGGTAACATTTAGAATGCATTTTAGAATACATTTAGAAGAAACCAGGTTGGAAGAGACCTTTAAGACCATTGTGTCCAACCCATCAACCAATCCAACCCACCTAAACAACTAAACCGTGGCACCAAGCACCCCATCAAGTCTCCTCCTGAAGACCTCCAATGATGGTGACTCCACCACCTCCCTGGGCAGCCCATTCCAACAGGCAATCACTCTCTCTGTATAGAACTTATTCCTAACATCAACTTAATGCTCCTGTGTAATCTGCTTAAAACTCTTTCAGTCTTTGGCTGTACAATTCCCTTTTTTGTTTCTCAGCAGAGGGTCTGTAAAGCAGTTGTGATCCAGAATATATAGGTACACAGACTACCTACAGACAGAAGGTTTACACAAAATGGTCTCTACTGATTGAAAATACAGCTGATCCATATTTTCTGCTGAATCTTTATGCTGTTAGCCATCAGAAAATAGATGTATTGGTTACTGTCAAACTCAGTGGTAACCTTGCAAGTTGAAAAGGTACTGGCTTTGATGCAGAATGGGTATGATGTCCTACATCAACCAACAGTGCTCTCTTCAGATCTGATTCAACATCATTGACAGTGAAAGAGGGATTGAACTTTTAGGTCTGTTTGGATCACACTATGCACACTATCTCTCTGTATACTGGGTAACACTGATGCTCACATTTCTAAGATTCTTTCCTTTTTTTCAAGTTCTAAATGTTGACTTCTTTTTTTATTGCCTTTTTATATGTTAAAGAGGTTATTGATATTGTGAAAGAAATTCACCATATTTTTAAGAGTTCACACAATCTAAAATCACAAACCATTTGTATGTCACAAACAAAAAAAAATACATTAATTGTTTTGTCAGGCATTTCAAACAAATACATGAGCAAGATTAATTAAATGATTTTACATTCATTTTACATGCACATTCATATGTTTGCATTACTAGGTAGACTAAGAGCATTCTGTGGATCACTGTATTAGTATAGAAGTGCAAAGAGCTTCTGTCACATTAGTTAAAAATTAACATGAAATTACAACATAAATTTGTGAGAATATGGGCATGAAATCCTTGTCTAGGTTCTAGAGGCAAGTATTTTATATGATCACATTCACCTCAAAACTAAGGGCTTTTTTTCTTTTTAGTGTGTTGGAAGCCTATACTTTGTATATGCTCATGGACACATGATTGTGTTTACAAGAAGTTGAAAAAAATTCATAGAATCATAGAATCAGCCATGTTGGAAGAGACCTCTGAGATCATCTAGTCCAACCTATCACCCAGCTCTATCCAATCAACTAGAGCATGTCACTAAGTATCACAGTATCACAGTATAACTAAGGTTGGAAATGACCTCGAGGATCATCAAATCCAACCTATCAACACAGACCCCATGACTAGACCATGGCACCAAATGCCACGTCCAATCCCCTCTTGAACGCCTCCAGGGACGGTGACTCAACCACCTCCCTGGGCAGCCTGTTCCAATGACGAATGACTCACTCGGTGAAGAACTTCCTCCTCACCTCGAGTCTAAACCTCCCCTGGCGCAGCTTGAGACTGTGTCCCCTTGTTCTGGTGCTGGTTGCCTGAGAGAAGAGACCGACCCCTTCCCGGCTACAACCACCTTTCAGGTAGCTGTAGAGGGCAAAATGCCTCATCCAGTCTTTTCTGGAAGATCTCCAGTGATGGTGACTCCACCACCACCCTGGGCAGCCCATTCCAATGGCGAATCACTCACTCTGTGAAGAACTTCTTCCTAACATCCAGCCTGAACTTCCCCTGACACAGCTTGAGAGTGTGTCCCCTCATTCTGTTGCTGGTTGCCTGGGAGAACAGACTGACCCCCCCAGTTTTCTACACATACCCTTCAGGTAGTTGTAGACAGCAATGAGGTCACCCCTGTGCCTCTTCCTCTCCAGGCTAAATATCTCCTTGTAATAGATTTGTGTTCATCAAATAAAATTCTATAACTATGAATAATAAAGAAAAGAGTAGAATTGTGCAGTAGTCACCAAGTGAATTTTGTGTTCGAACTCTGAATGTATAACTAACTGCTTAGAAAGGGTTAATGTATAACTTTCTTTTAGGAAAAATTAAAAACAAAAATGGAAAAAAAGCAAAAAGAAATAAAAAGAAAAAAAAGAAGAAAAAAAGAAGGCCTTATTTCATTATTGGAAATGGCATTTTTTACATCTTGCATTTGTTCATAATTAATATAATTAGAGAGAGACACTGACAGAACTTCTGTGGCTCATAATTGATTCCCTGCTCATTTCAGTTGCATTTGTAATTTTTTTTAATTATTTTTTTTAATTTTTTTTTTAATCTTACCACAGACATTTACGAGATAATAGCTGTGTGTTCATTCTAAAGCAGTCTGTCCTGAAGTACAAATCCAAGCTGACTCACTGAGATCGCCATATGAAGTTACAAAATTATTCTCTTGGAACATCACATTAGGAAATGTCACAGCAAACTTGCTCGCTCACATATTAACAAGGCTTACATATTGAAGATGTGTAAGGAGATAATACTTAGGTCCAAATGGTGTTTATATTTGAATTTGGGGTTCACTGATGCCAAATGCTTTTGAGCTTCTCTAATCAGATTTTGCCACCATATGGCAAGCATCAGTTTTATTTTGTGGTAATCTGACCTTCTTGCACCAAGTCTCCAGTGAATGCAGAGAGAAACTGAGAAAGTGTCTAGTGATTTTGGATCCAAAATAGAGCAGAATCAGATGAATGTTGAAATGTTACCTTTTTGCTAATACATACTGCATGGCAGTTGTTATACCAGTATTTATGGGGGGCGGGGGAGGAAAGATTATTTGAATCCCAGTCTAGGAAACCTAGTATCTCCTATTCCCTGGGACATAAAACAATGTCTTGTCTTTTGGGAGATTTCATATGACATAAAAGTACTAACTCACGTATTCTTTTCCAGGGACAAAATCTTGGCTTGCATATAGGTGTGAGAGTCTCATCCAAATGCCTGACAGTTTTCCTGCTGTTTTTCCATGTGGGTA
This sequence comes from Melanerpes formicivorus, assembly GCF_026170545.1. Taxonomy (NCBI): domain Eukaryota; kingdom Metazoa; phylum Chordata; class Aves; order Piciformes; family Picidae; genus Melanerpes; species Melanerpes formicivorus. The sequence goes on along the minus strand of NW_027142396.1, from coordinate 3,996,060 downwards.
CTAGCAATGCACCAGGTACTGCCATAGTCAAATCAAAAGGTACCTTAACACCTTGGGTAATAAGGGAAGGAATATCAGTGCTTGGCTGCTGTTAGATCTCTCAGCTCAAAGTTTAGGTTCAGGCAGATAGTACTGGGCAGGGAGCAAATGTACTGTTGCAAAAGGCAGTGCTAACAGATTTCTTGCTTATAATAGTATTCCACTAAAACCTGGCCAGCCTGTTCTAGCGTGAGGTGTCCCTGCCCATGGCAGAGGGGTTGGAACTAGATGATCCTTGTGGTCCCTTCCAACCCTGACTGATTCTATGAAAACTATATTTGTCTTTATAAAGTAAATGAACTAATAGGAAATATGCTTAAAATTTGTTTTAACTATATAGAAACGCTGACAATCTATACATATGACAACAGTTGAATACAAATTACTTAAAAGTGAATAATGATGATGTTTCTAAGGAACTGAGGGTAGAAAAAAAAAAGAGGAAAAGTAAATATAATACAATTCAGAAAAGCCAACATGGCAACTCAGGGAACCAGAGACAAAATGCTTCAGAGAGAGAGAGTTTAAGCTATGAAGGAATGTGAGATATCACAGTCTGGGAGATATCTGGAAGATCTGGCAGTAGAAGAAAAGCTGAGATTATATTCAGAATGACAAACTATCCCATTGCACAGGAAAAAGTAGGAGGTATATTAACAGAATAATACCAAATCAGAAGCTCTTCAGGAACATGAAAATAAATATATATATAAATAAAGAATGGAAATGAGTAAATGTCTGACAATGTACCTAACAGAGAGAAAATATATATTGGAACAAAATCAGAGAGACTGAAGTGCAAAATGAATTTCTATTATAGTATCATAGTATCATAGTATCAGTCAGGGTTGGAAGGGACCACAAGGATCATCCAATTCCAACCCCCCTGCCATGGGCAGAGACAACCCCACACTACATCAGGCTGGCCAGAGCCTCATCCAGCCTGGGCTTAAACACCTCCAGGGATGGGGCCTCAACCACCTCCCTGGACAGCCCATTCCAGGGCTTCACCACTCTCATGGTGAAGAACCTCCTCCTCACATCCAGCCTGAATCTTCTGCACCTCCAGCTTCATTCCATTCCCCCTAGTCCTATCATTACCTGAGATCCTGAGAAGTCCCTCCCCAGCCTTCCTGTAGGCCACCTTCAGATACTGGAAGGCCACAATTAGGTCACCTGGAAGCCTTCTCTTCTCCAGACTGAACCACATTACTCTTTCTGGGAAAAACTTTCTCCTCACGTCCAGCCTAAACTTCCCCCAGTGCAGCTTGAGACTGTGTCTTCTTGCTCTGGTGCTGGTTGCCTGGGTGTGGTTTAGCAATAAGATAAGAAAGAAGCAAGGGTAAATAAGAAACATTGAATTAGACAAATAATGTATTATCTTCTTTAAAAACCGAACAAATAAACAAGCCCTCCCTCTCCTGATGTTTTAACCAAATATATGAAGAAATAACAGAATAGAATAAACCAGCTTGGAAGAGACCTTCAAGATCATTGCGTCCAACCTATCATCCAACACCACCTAATCAACTAACCCACGTAACCAAGCACCCTGTCAAGTCTCCTCCTGAACACCTCCAGTGACGGCGACTCCACCACCTCCCCGGGCAGCCCATTCCAGTGGACCATCACTCTCTCTGTGTAAAACTTCCTCCTGACCTCCAGCCTGAACTTCCCCTGGCGCAGCCTCAAACTGTGTCCTCTTGTTCTGGTGCTGGCTGCCTGGGAGAAGAGACCAACCTCTGCCTGTTTACAACCCCCCTTCAGGTAGTTGTAGAGAGCAAGAAGGTCACCCCTGAGTCTCCTCCTCTCCAGGCTAAGCAGCCCCAGCTCCCTCAGACTTTCCTCATAGGGCTTGTGTTCCAAGCCCCTCACCACCTTCGTTGCCCTTCTCTGGACTCGTTCCAGCAAGTCAACATCCTTCCTAAACTGAGGGGCCCAGAACTGGACACAGTACTTTGTGAAGTGTTAAGAAGTACAGAGCAGAATACAGAAAGCACACTGTACTGTGAGCTTTTATAGTACACAGTACAAAGCAGTGTGGGCAAATACTGGTTGGGCAATTTGACTGTACAATACAAAATACCTAGTCCTCTGAGAAAAAAAAAATATTTTCAGGAAATTATGAGATCCAGAGTTTTAACAGGAATATTCATAATATCTAAGTTCATAAAAGAGGTTGAAAAAAAAAGAAAAAAAGGAAGGAGGGAAAAAAAATAAGGGAACAGAGAGCATTATAGCAGCATGACCCTAATTCAAATTTCTGGCAAGTATCTCAAAAAAATTATTAAGAAATCAATTTGAAAGTACCTCAGAGATAATAAGGTGATAAAAATGGACAGCATGAGTTTGTCAAGAACTGATCATGTCAATCTAATGCAATTTCTTTCCGTGACAGGCTAACAGGCCAAGCGAATATAGAAGCAGTAGGTTTGTCACAATTCAACTCTATTAAGAATTTTGACACTGTCATGCAAGAAATTTCTTATAAGCAAGGTAAGAAAATGCAGTTAAGGTATAATTACCCATTTAAAACTTTCTTTGAAGAAATAGTTATTACTGGTTTACTCATATCCTAGGAGGGTGGAGGATGTGTGCTCAGGAGGCCAAGACGACTAGTGATATTCTAACTTGTATCAAAAACAGTATGGCCAGCAGGAGCAGTAAGGTGATTGTTTCCCTGTATGTGGCACTAGCAAGGCTTCACCTCGGCTACTGGGTTTATTTTTGGGCCTCTTACTACCGGAAAGACATTGAGGTACTGGAGCATGGCCCCAGAGAAAGGTAACAAGGCTGGTGAAGGGTCTAAAGAAGAAGTCCTGTGAGGAATGGCTGAGGTACCTGGGGTTTCTTTGCTGGGAGAAATGAAGGTTCAGGAGAGATCTTATTGCTCTCTACAGACACATAAAAGGAGGTTGTTCTAAGGCATGTGTTGGTCTCTTCACTCAAACAGCAAGAGAACAGACTAGAGGAAACAGCCTCAAGTTGTGCCAGGGGAGATTAAGGATGAACAGTTTGAAAAATTTCTTCACTGAAAGGGTTGTCAAGAACTGGAGCAGGTTACCCAGGGAAATGGTTGAATAATCATCCCTGAAGGTATTCAAAAGAAGTGCAGACATGGTGCTTAGGGACATGGTTTAGATTCAGAATTAGTAGTGTTAGGTTAATGGTTAGAGCTGATGATCTTAAAGGTCTTTTCCAGACTACACTATTCTATGTTTCAAGTGTTATTCCTGGACCTAGTTGTCTCCCATATTTTTATTAATATTTGGAAATGGAGGAAAAATGCAATGTTGAGGAGAGGTGGCAGTCATTTTCAAGGACAGAGTAAGAGTGCAGCATGATTTTGACAAATTCCTACAAAATTCAACAAAATGAAATTCAGAGAACTTGAAATTTCATTTTGCATGTGTACCTCCTAAACCACACCCAGGCAACCAGCACCAGAGCAAGAAGACACAGTCTCAAGCTGCACTGGGGGAAGTTTAGGCTGGACATGAGGAGAAAGTTCTTCCCAGAAAGAGTAATTGGCCTTTGGAATGTGCTGCCCAGGGAGGTGGTGGAGTCCCCATCCCTTAAGGTGTTTGAGAGGGGATTGGACGTGGCACTTGAAGCCATGGTTTAGTTAGTCATGAGGTGTTGGGTGATAGGTTGGGCTTGGTGATCTCTGAGGTCTTTTCCAACCTTATTGATTCTATGATTCTATTCTATGTGTAAAACATTGTCTCACTGTCTACTACATGTGAATTGATATTCAGAGAATTGCAGTCAGAGAATACACAGATATCCAATGGTTATATCCAAAGCTAATGTGTAAATTAAAAATGAAGACAGACTAGACAGTATGATTTTTTTTTTTCTTTCAAAAATAATGGAGCCAAGCAAATACAGCAAGCATTGCTCTCAACAACTACCTGAGTGGAGGTTGTAGCCAGGTGGGGGTTGGTCTCTTCTCCAAGGCAACCAGCGCCAGAACAAGAGGACAGTGTCAAACTGCACCAGGGGAAGTTTAGGCTTGAAGTTAGGAGTAAGTTCTTCACAGAAAGATTTGTTGGCCATTGAAATGTGCTGCCTAGGGAGGTGGTGGAGTCGCTGTCCCTGGAAGTGTTCAAAAAGCGATTGGATGTGGCACTTGAAGCTATTGTTTAGTAGTCATGAGGTGTTGGGTGACAGGTTGGACTTGATGATCTTTGAGGTCTTCTCCAACCTTATTGATTCTATGATTCTATGATTCTATAAATCTTGGCCTTATAAAGATTTTTTAATATTATGGAATATATTAAGGAAGTGTTTAATATGTAAGACATATATGTGCTTTCTGCAGCATAAGGAAAGTTCTGTCTGGAATCCTCATTCTTAACACCCCCAGAGGGTTGTCCCCAGTCCAGACACCCTAATCTTCAAAGCTGCTTTCAGACAGAAGATCCTTGCTCTCCTGCTAATTGTTTGTTTAGTTGGTTTGTTTGTTTTGGTTGTTTTTCACAGTAACAATAAACAATAATGCGTTTATGATGTACATCATGACTTCATAAATGGATTCAGTAGCATCAATTTTAGCACATTATTTTTTAAAATCTTGGCTAGAATAACAAGGTACAAGGAATAATGGTGCTACATTGCACTAAGCTAGGAACTCTCCCAGTAATGGTGTCTAACTTAAGATTCCATGAACTAATAGTAGGCAGTGAACAACATTGTTTTGTGCATATTGAAAAGTAAAGCTGTGCACAGGACACATGCTGACTCAGAAAGGCCTTGCAGATTATGAAGCTGAAGAAAGGAAATATATCTTCTCCCATTTCTTGGTGCTATCATTCATGTTCTTTTTTACTAAATCTCAGAATAAATAGAGAAGTGGAAGCATTCTTGTGGAGTGTTAAGCTTTTGTGCACAGACATACTTACTTCACTTCAGCTATTTAAAGGGCTGGTTGAGAATTTGCATGATGATTTTTAAATGTTAAAATAATTATAATGAATTAATGCATTTAGTGTACTTTGTAATAGCTTATCTGCCATGTTGCACTTATGTTCCAATAATGAAGTTTATAAATTTTCAGGCAATTCCACTGCATTTTAAGCATTAGTCCAGCCTGGGAATTGAACATTCACTCAACTTCTAGAGCTCAACTGACAAAGCAAATCCAAGGCATGTAGTCATTTGAATGGCTTATTAAACTTCAATCATAACCAATTAGCAAGGATTGTACTGTTCCCCGCCCTCATTGGTAAATACTCATTTATTTTCTTGTCTCATTTACTTTCTTGTATATCCTTATTAATAAGCCTTCTCCCCTGCATAAAGTGACATGCCTGCAAAAGAGATGAAAGAATCCTGTGATATTCTTGTAGATGACACATGCCGACATTCAAGGTCTTGCAACATTTTATTCACTGGGGCTCTGGCCTATCACTGTCTTGTATAGCAGGAATGATATAAAGACTACACACTTTCCAGTAAGTACAGAGATGAAGATATAGAGTAGAGAAAAATACCACAGGTACCAAAATCTTTCCTGATTTCTGGAAAGATTAAAGTTTTGTACTCACATATGGGTAGGAAAAATAAAGGGCATGCATGCTAAGAATCGAAACAGCAAATAGTAGCTGACAATGGAAAAGAAAAATGCATCTCGGTCTTTACGTTAGTTGTCTGTGCTCAAAACTGCAGAGGGGGGGAAAAAAAAAGAAAAAGTAATCTTTTCTTTTATTTTTTTGAAGACATCTGCTTCTGTATGCTGAGAATAGTAATTAAAGTGGGGCTGAAAGTAATTCTATAAGAAGGATGTGCATTAATTTTGATTTCCTCTTCAAACATGTCTGGAATCTGGAGCCCACACAAAAGACACTGATGCTATATGATTTCCACTCAGGTCTGGCCTCTAAAATCTGCTCCAGATGTGGAGTTCCTCTAAAGCTTGATAGCTCTGTATGAATAAATATCTGAGACATCAAAAGTGTTTGAAATTGTACCAGATGTCTATGAATGGCCTACGCCTTAGTAACTGAATCATGCCTAACTCTTTTCTAGGGCTTACCTTTCTTGTACAAACAAGCAAGCAAGCATAGACAAAGCAAATATATGACACAAGTATGACACCCAATCTTTAAATCTGTGTCTTAAGTTTTATCTTAGTATCATAGTATCAGTCAGGGTTGGAAGGGACCACAAGGATCATCTAGTTCCAACACCCCTGCCATGGGCAGGGATACTGCAGCTTGTTGCTGTAGCACATACAGGGTTTATCGCTGAAGGCTTTAGAGCTGAAAGCTTTGTAGAAAAGAGGTTGCTGCCGAGGCTTGCAGGGCTTGCCAACATTGTAGCTTTGCCTGGTTTGGAGAGGTTCTTCAACTGCAGTCTTTGCAGAGGTACTTGTTGCTTCTTCTAATAAAACAAAACTGTCCTGGGGCCTTAGCTCCTCTGGGGTTCATCTCTCTGTTCAGCAAGACACATCTGTCTGCTCCTGGGCTTTACAGTGCTTTTCAGTGAGGGATCTTGCAGTCTTTCTGCAAGATCAGGCTGGCCAGAGCCTCGTCCATCCTGGTCTTAAATACCTCCAGGGGCAGGGCCTCAACCACCTCCCTGGACATCCTGGCAGATTAGGTTCTTGTGTAAAAATTGTTTAGGAATGTTCTGTCAAGAAGGCTGCTTTGAAAAAGTGGATTGTTAGGGCAGAGTAGAATATTTTAGGATTGTTCAAACTTGCCCATTCTCTTCACTGAGGTACTGGTTTGATGGGAAGTTATTCCATTAAAGTTCATAGCAGTACAGCTCTAGTGAAAAACCCAGCAAATTTGCAGAGCAACTGAGGGCTGGGTTTGGTGTCAATGGAATGTTTTATGTACATTGAACATATTCAGGAGCCAAAAATCAAACATTTAATTTTGGTTGAGATGAAAATTTAAATGTTACTTCAGCAAGTTGTCAACACATTGGTTATATTTTCAAGGCTACTAACATTTCAGTTGAAAACAGATTTCTTTTTTAGATATATATTAAACATTTAATTAATCACTAAATACATCTAATGAAATAATAAATATAATTAAATCTAGAAGTAGGATGGCTAAATTAAGAGGTCTCTGTCATTATTTTAACATCAAACTCTTTCAGTTTAATTAAAACATTTTCCCCTTCTGTGCTTATTTTCAGCAATAAATCAACTGAATAAAGGAATGTTTTACCATATTTTCTGTACAGATCTCTGTGTTAATTTAGGAGTATCTTACTCATTCAAGTACACTGATACTGTGAGTTCTCGACACCATTGCAAGGCACAATGTGCTTCCACAAGGTTATGCAGTCTGGTGAACTGAAAAGCCTGGTTTGAATTCAAATTGCCATTACCAACTTTATGTCAGAAATTTGACATTATTGTCATTTAATTCAATTCACTTGCTTGCATTCCAGTTCTGCCCTCACATATTATGTAAAGCTCATTTAAAGAGCATAAGAGTTACAGACTCACTTTTCATATGAAAGCAGTAGAAAAATAAAAATAAATAAATAAATAGGAAAAAAATATGAAAGATGGATATTAGGAAGTCTTCAGATGTCTTCAGCTAATCTTAAAAAACTTAAACAAAAATCTCCCTACATTTTGTATACTGAAACAAAATCAAAAACTACATACTGATGTATGTGAAAAAAAAGTATTGATTTTTTTTTCTTCTGAAGAAACACTTCAATAATGTTGTAGATATTATCTGCAATATGAACAGTCCCTTTCTGTTTATCAGTATTCATTCACACACAGGTAGCAAATGTTCAACATTCTGCACTAATAGTTCAAAAGTGTCTAAGAAATTAAAAAGCATCACTATCTATTTCATGGGTGGTAATGAAAAACTTTTGCTCCAGAACATTTTCCATATAATGAAATCCCATTCTATTCCATTCCATTCCATTCCATTCCATTCCATTCCATTCTATTCTATTCTATTCTATTAATTACTCAAAGGGCAATGAGGCTCAGGAGAGGCCTCGAGCCCAAACCCTATGAGGAGAGGTTGAGGGAGCTGGCATTGTTTAGCCTAGAGAAGAGGAGGCTCAGAGGAGACCTTATTGCTCTCTCCAACTCCCTGAAGGGAGGTTGTGGCCAGGAGGGGGTTGGTCTCTTCTCCCAGGCAACCAACTCCAGAACAAGAGGACACAGTCTCAAACTGCACCAGGGGAAGTTTAGGCTCGAGGTGAGGAGAAAGTTCTTCACTGAGAGAGTTGTTAGCCATTGGAATGGGCTGCCCAGGGAGGTGGTGGAGTCACCATCCCTGAAGGTGTTCAAGAGGGGATTGGACATGGCACTTGGTGCCATGGTTTAGTCACAAGGTCTGTGGACAGTTTGGACTTGATGATCTTTGAGGCCTCTTCCTACCTTGGTGATTCTGTGATCCTGTGATTAGAATCTAAATGTGGAAGAAATAAACATATGTGTCTCAGCTCCTTAGAATCATAGAATCAATAAGGTTGGAAAAGACTTCAAGGATCATCAAGTCCAACCTGTCACCCAAGATCTGGCTGTTTACCAGTAACAAAAATAGAATACTGGAAGAGAAAGACCATTGGCATTTAGGGCATGTAGTACAGCACTTAACTCTCCAATCTGTAAGGGTCCTCAAACCAAAGCAAAAATATCCAAGCAGAGAGTGTTTGTGAGAAGATATTAAGGAGGTAAAATTCCATTAGTTGTTTGGAGCAGCTGATCCTGGATTCACCAAGGGGAAGTCTCGTTTGACCAGCTTATTAAAGTAAAAACCTTTGACACTCTCATGTCAGATCTTGAGTGAAAAGTTGTTGATGTATGGGCTGGATGAGCAAACAGTTAAGTGGATTGAAAACTCTATCAATGGCTGCATTCAAAGGGTGATGGAAAGATCTTTGGCAGATTCTGGTAAACAGCAAGCTGAACATGGGAGAGCAATGTGACCTTGATGTAAAGAATGCAAATGGCATTGTGGGCAGCATTAGGTGAAGTGCTGCTAGCAGGTCAGACTGCTAGGGTTTCTTTAGAAATTTCTTACTTGTCTCTAGATCATATGATATAGTCTACTTTTAAGAAAGAATGTGGGATGGTTTTGGCAGTTGTTTGTTGGTTTTTGTTTGTTTGTTGGTGTTTTTTTTCCTAATGAAGTCCAAGAACAACAGACATTAACAATACTCTTTATCCCAGGATTAGAGGAAATGAATACAAGCTGTGTCAGGAGAGGTTTAGACTGGATACTAGGAAATATTTATTCACTGAAAAGGTATCAAACACTGGAATAGTCTGCCCAGGGCGGTGGTGGAGTCACCATGCCGGGAGCTGTTTAAACAACATGTGGACCTTGTGCTAAGGGACATGGTGTCTTGGTCCAGAAGTTTCTGTTGAAACATTCCCATGTGCAAAATTAAGGCACAGATGAGCTCAAATATCAAAGCTGAGGCTATTTATTCAAGGGCAAAATGAATGAAACAGAGGAGAAAAGAGAGTGAGAGAGAAAGAGGAAGGAACAATGGAGAAAGAGAGAACAGGAAAGGAATTACATTTATGCCCCCAAGATATTTTTGTGTCATCATCTGGAGGTGGTCAGAGAAGGATGTTGCCAAGTCACTTCTTCAGCCTGAAAGAGAGGAGGGAGAGAGAGAGACACACACAGACATTCCAGGGTCCAAGTCACTCTTGGCTTGTGTTGTTGGCTGAAGGAGAGGAGACATAGAGAGGTCCAAGCAAGTTCTGTGATGTTTTTCCCTCCTCTGAGTGGCCTCCAGCATGCAGTGTTTTCCAGTGGAATTCTTCTCTTACAGCAAACAAAACTTTTACCACAGCTTCCCCCTGAATATTCCTGTGTGCTTATAAGATATGGCACCAGAGTAGTCTCCTCCCCTCTTTGCCTCCCATCCCGTGGGTTATCAGGCCAGGATGTGCTTATATCTGTTGCACATTCCAGAGGGTCTTCCAACACCCCCCCTACTCCCCCCCACACACACCCTGTCCCAGAGCAGCTACTGTCTGGTAGGCAGAGATGATTGTATCTTTGTTGAGACATTCCTCAGTTCTTGATGTAATTACAAGATGATTTGCATCCAGACACATGGTTTGATGTTGACCATGCATTACTGGATGGAAGGGTGGACTAGATGATCTTGCAGGTATCTTCCAACTACGTACATTCTGTGATTCATTTTTTTTCCTTCCTATTTAATGGGGATTTCTTGGGTTTCTTATTTTACATAGTGGTACAAATTTTTGTTCTTCTAAGTGTACTGTTGGTTGAAATATAGAAATGAGCACATATGAACATTGGAATGGGCTGCTCATGGAGGTGGTGGAGTCACCATCACTGGAGGTGTTTAGGAAGAGGCTGGCTGGCGTGCTTGGTGCCCTGGTTTAGTTGATGAGATTGTGTTGGATGATAGGTTGGGCTCAATGATCTCAAAGGTCTCTTCCAACCTGATTAATTCCATTCCATTCCATTCTATTCTATACCATTCCATTCCATTCTACTCTATTCCATTCCATTCCGTTCCATTCCATTCCATTCCATTCCATTCCATTCCATTCCATTCCATTCCATTCCATTCCTGCATTTCAGTGACATGAGACATTTCTTGTGATTGCAAAAAAACAGCATTAAAATAAAGTTGAACTAATTGAAAACTCCAGTTCTTCATTCTTACTTTCACTCTCTCTTGAAATATCAAACTTGGAAGCAGTAGACTAATCATTTATGAAGCTAGAATAAAAAGAAGCACTATGTCCGTGCTTATAGAAGGCCTTAGACATGTATACTCACACTGGGATGTATTAATTTATTTTCCTGATTAAACAATATATGGTTAATGGAGGAGAGGGGAAGGATAAAATCACTTGCCAAAGGAATATATTTAGCATTCTTAAAATATCTTCTTTGATTATAACGGATGGGTTTGAATGTTCTCTCTGAAGAAAAAACAAACCTAACAAACAGAAACCAGGACAATCTCACACTACCACTGTCAACCTTTTTCTTCCTCTTTCAAAATTTCAGACCAACAAAAGTATTACAGAGGGCAATTACAATTTGACAAGCAGAGAAGATCACACATACTAAGAAAAATGTTGCGTTCTAGCTTTCATAAAGTGGCTTAGTTCGAAATCAGAAAGCAGTGTTAAAAAGACTGTCAAGTAAGCAAAGTCCACAGAAGAGTCAGAAAGAATAAGAAATGGCAAATACTGAGCTAATAACTGTAAACATGTACATGAGAAATTACCAGAGTATTTTGGGACATTTGCAAAGACCAGCAATGTCTCAAAGACCACCTTTGCAAAGCCCACCAAAAGTGGTCCAAGTAGCTTAGAGAAATTTTCCATTAGAATAAAGAGCAATAATATAGGCAGAAGATGGATGTACTACTGACCAGAAAGTAAAACAAGCATTTTTACTTTTAAAATAGAAATTCAAGGGAATAATGAGCCTGGGAATGACCAGTGGTAGATAAATTGTGGCAGGGAGGGAAGAACAAAAAAAAAAAATAATAAGGAAAAAAAAATCAAATCTGGTAATTATGACCTTAATTTCATTAAGTAAATATATTAATTAATGTATAAGCAAATGTATGTGTGCATCTTATAAAGTGCCATTATTGGAACATTTTTCATATTGTAAAAAATAATTATTGAAATGAAAATCTGGCTGGATGTTAGGAAGAAGTTCTTCACATAAAGAGTGATTTGCCATTGGAATGTGCTGGCCAGGGAGGTGGTGGAGTCACCATGACTGGAGGTGTTTAAGAAGAGACTGGATGAGGCACTTGATGCCATGGTTTAGTTGATTAGATGGTGTTGGGTGATAGGTTGGACTTGATGATCTCAAAGGTATTTTCCAACCTGGTTAATTCTAATCTATTCTTTCATATTCAGTGCCTAAGCAAGAACATACTCACTGTAACAAATCAGGTAATATCACACCTGAGGAACTGTCTGAAAAGCTTTTCCCAAGAATGAGAAATATGGCAATCTAGAATAGTAGTGTAGAAGGCTGAATATCTCCCATTTCATAACCTTGTTGCAGTTCCTCTGTGTGAGATTAGAATGAGAATAGAATAGAATAGAATAGAATAGAATAGAATAGAATAGAATAGAAAGAATAGAATAGACCAGGTTGGAAGAGACTTTCAAGATCATCGTGTCCAACCTATCACCCAACACCACCTAATCAACTAACCCATGTAACCAAGCACCCTGTCAAGTCTCCTCCTGAACACCTCCAGTGATGGCGACTCCAACACCTCCCCGGGCAGTCCATTCCAATGGGCAATCACTCTCTCTGTTGCTCTGGAAATCGCTGTGTGTCAAAACTACTGGAATGCATAGAGTTGCTTGCCTTTGTTGGAAAAAAAATGTCAGAAACAACATCTTGTAAACAAAACTAAAAGGAATTAAGCATGTTTGTTAATATTTCATTCTGCTTTTGAAGGGCAGATGTTCAGATGTTTGGTAGGTGATGGCGGATAGGATAGGATAGGATAGGATAGGATAGGATAGGATAGGATAGGATAGGATAGGATAGGATAGGATAGGATAGGATAGAACAGAATAGGATTGGATTGGATTGACCAGGTTGGAAAAGACCTTTGAGATCACTGAGTCCAACCTATAATGCAAGAAACGTGGAAACAAAAATATTTAAAGGACTGTAACAGGGATGGGTTGATCTCCGCACCCAAAGAGTGGCTGTCAATGGGTCCATGTCCAATTGGAGGCCAGTGACAAGTGGAGTCCCCCAGGGATCAGTACTGGACCAGTCTTATTTATCATCTTTGTTGGACAGTGGCATTGAGTGCACCAACAGCAGGTTTGCTGACAACACCAAGCTGTGTGGTGCAGCAGACACACTGGAGGGAAGGGATCCATCCAGAGGGACCTTGACAGGCTATAGAGCTGGGCCCATGACAACCTCATGAGGTTCAACAAGACCAAATACAAGGTCCCGCATCTGGGTCAGGGTAATCCTAAGCACCAATATAGATTGGTATGAGAGCAGGCCTGAAGAAAAGGACCTGGGGGTTCTAGCAGACGAGAAGATCAACATGAGCCACCAGTGTGCATTTGCAGCACAGAAAGCCAACCACATACTGGGCTACATCAAGAGAAGCATAGACAGCAGTTTGAAGGAGGTGATTCTCCCCATCTACTCCACTCTGCTGAGACCCCACCTGGAGTACTGCATCTAGTTCTAGAACCCCTATTACAGGAAGGATCTGGATGTGCTGGAGCATGTCCAGAGAAGGGCCCTGAGGATGATCAAAGGGCTGGAGCACCTCTCCTATGAGGACAGGCTAGGAGAGTTGGTGCTATTCAGTCTGGAGAAGACTCTGAGGAGACCTTATTGTGGCCTTCCAATATCTTACAGGGGCCTCCAAGAAAGCTGGTGAGGGACTTTTTAGGGTGTCAGGTAATGATAGCATTAGGAGGAATGGGAAAAAAAATGATTGGATGTTAGGAAGAAATACTTCTTCATGAGTGTGATGAGACACTGGAGCAGGTTGCCCAGGGAGGTGGTAGAAGCCCCATCCCTGGAGGCTTTTAAGGGCAGGATGGATGTGGCTCTGAGCAACCTGCTGTAGTGTGAGGTGTCCTTCTGCATGGCAGGGAGGTTAGAACTAGATGATCCTTGAGGTCCCTTCCAACCCTAACAATTCTATGTTTCTATGATTCTGCTTCCAAAACTAATTATTCCCCTCATATTTAAAAGGATTAGTAAAGTCTGAAGTAGTGGTGTTTCTGTCAAAGGCTGAAAATGACATTAATCTTTCCCACAAAACATCTGGCAGCGAAAGCAAACTTAATTTAGTTTAATAATTTAATGCAATTATGTTCAGTAAAAAATGGAGTGTATTGTTAATTATCATTATGGCTAGCTTTATGAAGAACTATTTTGTTGGAAAACATATCCTGCACAAAGATTTCAAGAACCAACCAACCAAACTAGGTAAGTACAGGTTACGTAAGCAGAGATTACTGGAACACAGATGCCCAAGGAAGCAAGCCTTTGTCTTTTTGACACTGAATGATTAGTTAAGAGGACATCTTGAGCTTATCACATTGCTTGCCTCTACCACACAATCATTTTGTATTAATTTCATGGTTCTGGAGAACAGCTGACATTCAACATGGCTGAGAGAACCAAGATATTTCTGAACTGACTTAAGCAATCTCTCTTTTTGACAGCTGGCTAGGAATGAATGAAGTTAAATAATCAGCCACTTATAATTGCAATGGGAGCTGTATACCTGAGACATATCTTCAACTTGTATCACAGATATGGTAGGAGCTATGAGTATGTTAACATTTTGCATAGCTTTAGAGACTCTTCTCCAGTTATGATTGAATGCTGAATTTGTATAATCAATTACATTGAAGGAGAATAGAATAGAATAGAATAGAATAGAATAGAATAGAATAGAATAGAATAGAATAGAATAGAATAGAATAGAATAGAATAGAATAGAATTAACCAGGTTGGAAGAGAGATTTGAGATCATCGAGTCCAATCTATCAACAAACTCTATCTAATCAACTAAACCATGGCACCAAGCACCCCATCCAGTCTCTTCCTAAACACCTCCAGTGATGGTGACTCCACCACCTCTCTGGGCAGCCCATTCCAATGGGCAATCACTCCTTCTATGAAGAACTTCTTCCTAACATCCAGCCTACAATTAATTATTAATATCTATCAAAACTATTCTGTAAGAGTCTGTTAAGACCAAATAACTTTTTGTATATATACTTAAACAGAAATGGGACACTAATCTATTTCACCCTGTTCCCACAAGCAGGCATGCATGTTTTTCATATTCTCAGACATCCCTGTTTTGTTCTTACAATACAAATTGACACATTGACTGAAATGAGATTACACATTCTTTGCTGGAGGGATTATAACATATTATGATTTGTCCTTCTGGTCATTCTCAGATTCTGTATTTGTCCAAGTCCAGATATGATAGCAGGAGAGAAACTAATTCAAGTAGAATTACAAGCACCTCCTAGTTAGTTTAGTGCAGATGCATAGAATCTAGTCTCCCAAAAGCTTCAAATAAAAATAATACTGGAAACATAAATGACTCATAAAAATCTCTTGACCTTACTTGGTACGTCTGACTCAGAAAATTCTTGGCACAGAAACCTCCAAATCCAGCCTGTGTTTTAATTTTAGGATACAGTTTGGGTTGAGATCAGAGAAACCCATCTCAGAAATCACCCACATAGTGACTACTACTGTGAATCCTTGACAACTATTCCCATCCAGCAAAGGAAGGAATGAAGTCAGACTGTTGGGTTTTTTAAGATTACTGAATTTTAATTTCTCACACCTCCTTCACATATGACAGGGATGGCTTGAAGAGTTAGAAATAGATGATTAATTGATTGGGGGTTTGGTGGGGTTTTTTGTTTGGTTGGTTTTTATTAAGGCATTCACAGAATCACAGAGAATCACAGAATCACCAAGGTTTGAAGAGACCTCAAAGATCATCAAGTCCAATCTGTCACCACAGACCTCATGACTACTAAACCATGGCACCAAGTGCCACATCCAATCCCCTCTTGAACACCTCCAGGGATGGTGACTCCACCACCTCCCTGGGCAGCCCATTCCAATGGCCAATGACTCTCTCAGTGAAGAACTCTCCCCTCACCTAGAGCCTGAACTTCCCCTGGAGCAGCTTGAGACTGTGTCCACTTGTTCTGGTGCTGGTTGCCTGGGAGAAGAGCCCAACTCCCTCCTGGCTGCAACCACCCTCAGGTAGTTGTAGAGAGCAAGAAGGTCTCCCCTGAGCCTCCACTTTCCAGGCTAAACAATCCCAGCTCCCTCAGCCTCTCCTCGTAGGGTTTGTGCTTGAGGCCTCTCACCAGCCTCCTTGCCCTTCTCTGGACAAATTATACAATTAGAACTCTCACTGAAGCGTGTAAATTATCTCAAATCTTACATAGGTAAGGGAGTCTTTCACTTCAGAAATTTCCTACTAGCAGCCACTTCCCTCTGAAAGATTTATTTTATTTATTGGGGCAGAATTCTGAAATTGAATATCAGGTTTTAAAGTTCAAACTAACAAGTAATTTTTGATGCTTCAGTTTTAGGTAGCCACTTGGAGACACCTTAGTCCTGTGTTTTAGGTATGTTAAGACCCTATTTGTGAAAAAGAAAATTCCTAAGCAGGGTATCACAGATGCTAAACACTAACATCACATAGGTGAAAATAATAATTGTCTTCACTGTCAGTAGGGAACTAGGTTGATTTGGTACTTTCACAGAGACAGGTTGAGTCTAGAAACCTCAGGATGTCATCATGCCCAAGACCTCTGCTTGAGCAGGGCCAATTATACAGGATTATGTCCATATAACCTTTGGAATATCTCCAAGGTAGGAGACCAGAATCTCTCTGAGTAATCAGTACTAGTGTTCAGTCACCCTCACAAGAAAAGTTTCCTGACCTTCAGACAGAACCTGTCCTGTTTCATTTTATGTCCATTGTTTTTGGTTCTGTCACTAGACATTACTTTAAACAGTCTGGATCGATATTCTTTGCACCCTCACTGCAGGTATTTATATACATTGTTAAGATCCTAGTGAAATCTTCTTTTCTTCAAGTTAAACAGCCCAGATTTTTCTCATGTGAGCTGCTCCAGACACTTAATCATCTATGTGGCCTTTCTATGGGCTCTGTCCAATATGTCCATATCTCTCTTGTACTGGGGAGCCCAGAACCTATACAGTGCTTAGTAGAAGAGACAGATCACATCCCTCAATCTGCTGGCAACACTTTGCCCAATGAAGCCCAGAATAACGTTAATCTTGATATTAATCACATGGGAGAAGGTTGAGGAAACTATGGCCCTTGGGAAGGACCAATACTGGAGCAAACAGTGTGAAGAGAGAAGAGGAAGAGGACTGGCCACAGTTCACTTATAAACTCATATTAATTTATATGAATATTAATCTATATGCCCTCTATTTCACATGCTCCTTGCATCACTCTGTGGGTGTGGGTGAAAGAGAATTGGGACTAAAAATGGAGCCTGAGGAAAAGGGGAGGAAGTGGAAGCTGTTGTTTTAACTTGATTTAATTTCTCACCATTTGAAGTCATAATTAATTAATTTTGCCTAGGTGAAGGTTGTTTTGCCAGTCACAGTATCTGACATGTGATCTCTCCATCTTTGTGTCAATTCAAGATTTGTTTGGGGCTTTTCTTATTGTTGTTTTTTTTATAATCATATTTTGTTACTTGAGGGCTAGTGAGGGCAGCTTGACATGCCTCTAGCAACCAGAAAAGATCAATCCAGTTTATATATTTCACAATTAGTCCATATTTACATTTTAGTAAATTAATTCTCCCTAATAGTTATTAATTTTAAAATTTGGCTTTCATATATCCCATGTTTTAGGGTTAGGAAATCTTGACATTATTGAGTGACTAAGTAGCAGATGGGTGGAGAGAAATGATAATTTTTAATATAGTGTCATCTTCAACTCCCATTCCAAAAGCCAGATCATAGGCAAGAATTTAGCCTTGTTTTTTTACTTCTTTCCTTTGTTTTCCAAAGGACCTTGAGTTTCTCCTCACATCAGCTAGTCACAAGATGGGTTTTTTTGTGTTATACCACTTGTTTTAGAAAATATCTGTGGGTTTTTTTGATGTGATTATTATTTTTACTTTCCCTTTCACTTCCTAATCAATATAGAGCATTCAAGTATATAAAGCACTCATAGTTAAGAAAAACTTTATGGTACAACTCATTTGTCAGAAACTAAAGTTGGGCGAGAAAAACATCAAGGACATCAAGGGTGGCCTTGCTGCCATAAATGGTAATTTGAGGTGGGGATTTGGGAGACCCCAGACTACTTGCACAAGCACAGGTGAAGCGTTAAACTTGGAGAGCAGAGCTCCAAGCCCTACTAGACTGATAAAAGGAAACAGTGTTAGTCTTGATGGTTCGATGGCTCATAAACCATGGGAACACAATGCAGCAGTGTAGTTGAAAGAGCACAGATACCTCATTACAAATGGTTATTATGACCTGAAAGTGTAAGACTTCACACATATCATAGATTGTTGTAACAGACTCCGTGATCTGGAGAAGAGGAGACTCAGGGGTGATCTTCTTGCTCTCTACAACTACCTTAAGGGAGGTTGTAGACAGGCAGAGGTTGGTCTCTTCTCTCAGGAAACCAGCACCAGAACAAGAGGACACAGTCTCAAGCTGCACCAGGGGAAGTTTAGGCTGGAGGTTAGGAAGAAGTTCTATGCAGAGAGAGTGATTGCCCATTGGAACGGGCTGCTCAAGGAGGTGGTGGAGTCACCATCATTGGAGGTGTTCAGGAGACTTGATAGGGTGCTTGGTTGAGTGGTTTAGTTGATTAGGTGGTATTGGATGATAGGTTGGACACAATGATCTTGAAGGTCTCTTCCAACCTGGTCTGGTCTGGTCTGGTCTATTCTATTCTATTCTATTCTATTCTATTCTATTCTATTCTATTCTATTCTATTCTATTCTATTCTATTCTATTCTATTCTATTCTATTCATCTATTAATTTTTCTTTGATGCTTGTTAAAACCTTGATAAGTTATAGGTATTAGTGTGATGCATTTTCTGTAACCAATCCTAGGTTTACAACTATTGCTTGAACCAATCACAAACTGCTTCTTTGTTATGTTAGCTTTTATAAAGAAAAGATTTTGTACAATAAAGTTGACACCTGGCCTGAATCAGGCTGAGTCCCATCTCTTAATCGCAGCACAAATGTTTTGCTGCATCACATCCCATGTATATGTCATACATAAGAAAAATCATTGTATTAGATAAGAGTGACATTGTAAAATCTCATGCATAAATAGCCATGAATACTTTTCATCGAGGCTGTTGGGTTACGGAGTGATCATCCATAAAGCCCAGGGCTGAATAAAGAAATGCTGCTTATGCACAGCAGTGTCTAAGTAGTTACTCGATTACAGTGTCAATAGTACAAAGCAAGTTGGCTCTAAATCTCAGTAATGTCATATTCTCATCTTCACTGGATTCAGTTATGAATATGTGTTTCTTGGTACTTCATGGTTATTACCTTTAATCAGTTAGGGTAAAGCCCAAGGGAAAATGTGTCACTATCAATACTTGGAAGAAAAATAGAAAGATTTCATGTGAGAATCAGTGCATTAAGAAGAGGTACTTTCCCTGATATTCAGGTCATATCTGGTAAGTCAAAACCTAAACCAAACATTTGTGACATGTTTCTCTTCTTAGGCAGTATTCTGCCAGAAGAATTCATGATTCACCATGAATTAATTCAGTAACTTGAATACCATGCACAATTTTTGACTCCTCATTACGAGAAAGATATTGAAGTTCTGGGGCATGTCCAAAGAAAGGCAACAAATCTTGTGAAGAGTCTAGAGCACACGTCTTATGAAGAGTGGTTGGCAAAACTGCGATTGTTTATCCTGGAAAAAAAGAGGCTCAGAGGAGACCTTCTTGCTCTCTGCAACAACCTGAAAGGAGATTAGAGAGGGGTGAGAGTTGATCTCTCGTCCCAAAGTACAAGTTATAGGACAAAAGAAAATGGATTCAGGTTGCTTCACAGGATGTTTAGATCTCAGATTGGGAAAAAATTTCTCCACATAAATTATCAAGTGTTGTCACAGGCTGCACAGGGAAGTGGTTGAATCACCATTCTTGGTATTTAAAATACAAGTTTCATTAGCAACGTTGTTTAGTGGTTGCCTCGGTAGTGCTACATTTACATTGGATACAATGATCTCAAAGGTCTTTTGTATCCTAAATGATTATATATATAGATGATTCAAAAAGCATACATGTTCAATGATAACTTGACGTTGAGAGGCAACTCTTCTCAAGCTCATATTCTTTAAAGTATGCATAGGAGTGAACACATGTTTTTAATTCAGCCCATAGGACACACACTGTTTTATTTCACACTCATTGATTCTATGAAGAAATAAAGCTCTAACAAAAAACATGACAAAGCCAGAAGTGATTCTGGCAGATTGACAAACCCTGAAGTTACTGATTACAGTTATCCTTCACAGACAGGAGAAATGCACACATTTATTTTATCTTTATATCTTATTGCAAGTCTTCTCAGTACTTAATTTAGCTTTTACTTTGATATAATCTTATTGATTAATCAGGTGCATTGCTTGAAGGACAATGTTTCCATGGAGACTGCAGGGCAGGAAGGTGTATTTGAGATGCTACACACCTGAAACAAATTATAGCATTTCTCTGGATGGATAACACTTCATGATGTGGTACATTGAACAGGCTGGAGACCAGTAGTCTTATTAGTAAACCTGTAAAGATTAAACTGTTATCTATCATAGTATCATTCAGGGTTGGAAGGGACCACAAGGACCATCTAGTTCCAACCCCCCTGCCATGGGCAGGGACACCCCACACTACATCAGGCTGGACAGAGCCTCATCCAGCCTGACCTTAAACACCTCCAGGGACGGGGCCTCGACCACCTCCCTGGACAACCCATTCCAAGGCTTTACCACTCTCATGGGGAAGAACCTCCTCCTCACATCTAGCCTGAATCTCCCCACCTCCAGCTTCATTCCATTCCCCCTAGTCCTATCACTACCTGAGATCCTGAGAAGTCCTTCCCCAGCCTTTCTGTAGGCCCCCTCCAGATACCGGAAGGCCACAATTAGGTCACCTCGGAGCCTTCTCTTCTGCAGACTGAACAGCCCCAACTCCTTCAGTCTGTCCTCATAGGAGAGGTGCTCCAGCCCTCTGATCATCCTTGTGGCCCTTCTCTGGACATGTTCCAGCACCTCCACGTCCCTCTTGTAATAGGGGCTCCAGAACTGGACACAGTACTCCAGGTGGGGTCTCACCAGGGCTGAGTAGAGGGGGAGGATCACCTCCCTTGACCTGCTAGCCACACTTCTCCTGATGCAGCCCAGGATCTGATTGGCTTTGCGGGCTGCAAGTGCACACTGAGAGCTCATGTTGAGCTTCTTGTCCACCAGCACCCCCGAGTCTCTCTCCTCAGGGCTGCTTTCCAGCCAGTCACTGCCCAGCCTGGATTTGTGCCTGGGATTGCCTCGACCCAGATGCAGGACCCTGCACTTGCTCTTATTGAACTTCATGAGGTTGGCTTGTGCCCACCTCTATATAATAATCTATATCTATAATATATCTATAATTGCCATTAACTCTTTACTAACTAGCAAGATGGATTCAAGGGGTGAGAGGAGAAGAAAACAAACAAAACCCCCCACAGCCTAAAAACATTACTCTTAGAAGTTTGCACTCAACAAAAATTTTGGCTGTACTTGTCTTGAAACATTTAATATCTTGAACAAAACCCTTCTGGTATTTACTTATTCCCTTAATCATAGGATTGCCTGGTTAGAAAAAACATTAAGATGGAGTCCAGCCATGACTTAACGCCTCCCTGCACACAACTGTGAGACCATGTCTCTGAGCGCCTCATCCAAATGGCTTTTAAATTACTCCAGGGATGGGGACTCCACTGGTTCCCTGGAGAGCCTGTCCCAGCGCATGATGATCCTTCCTGTTAAGTAATTTTTCCTAGTATCCAATGTAAATCATCCATGGTGCAACCTGAGGCCATTTCCTCACCCTATCACTTGTTACCTGGGAGAATCAGCCAGCCCCTATCTCTCTACAACCTCCATTCAGATAGTTGTAGAGAGCGATGAAGTCTCCCCTCAGTCTCCTCGTCTCCTGGCTGAACAACCCCAGCTTCCTCAACTACTCCTCATAGAACTTCTGTTCAAGACCCCATCACCAGTCTTGATTTCTCAGAAGCAAAAGCATATGCCCAGTGATTTAGAATTTTGAATATGAGATTATAACATATTGCATATATCCCAGGAAACAACAACGAAGGTGAATTATTCTGCAAATTTAGAGAGTTACACTGCTCAGATAGATAATCACAGAATGTTAGGGATTGGAAGGGACCTCCAGAAAACATGGAGTCCAACCCCAGTGTCAAAGCAGGATGGCCTAGGGCAGGCCACACAGGAATGCATTAAGGTGGAATTTGAAGGTCTCCAAAGAAGATGACTCCACAGCCTCCCTGGGCAGCCTTTTCCAGTGCTCCATCACCATAAAGAAGTGTCTCCTCTTGTTGAGGTGGACCCTCCTGTGTTCCAGTGTGTATTTGCTTGTATATATCTCTATACGTGTTTAGGCACATTTGAATGATAGCAAATTGTAGCAGACAAACCTAACTGGAAGGCCTGACATAAGCCCATCAGTACTTGGTGTTAATGGATATTTTGTTACTGAGCAACTGAGCAGGAAAAACAGGGCTGAACACAGAAAACAAAGCAGACAGTTGAAAGCACTAAAACATGTTTGTTGTTTGGCTGTTTTTCTGTTTGCTTGCTTTGTGGGTTTTTTTTGTTTGTTTTCTGAGGCACTGTCTGAAAGCCAGAATTTAAAACTACTCCTGGAAGAGAAAGCTTATAAATTTCAGGAATGAAAAATGCATATTTTGGAAACTCAGAAGCTTCCTTTTCCACAACTAGATTTTATTGTAGATTTTATGCACGTTCAAGCAAACTGTTTTCTGAAACAAAATTTTTTTTACCACAGTGTAGTCACAGTGATTATAGGCTCATTTTTTCCAGTTAAAAAAACATTATTATATTGGTCTTCAGGTGGGGTGTCACATCTAACCCAATGGCAACAGTGTCCTATTTTATTTTTTTTTTCATTTTAAACCTTGAAATGCTGATGTAAATAGAGATCTATAAAATAGAAAGCACCTCTGCTTACTCTAACCTTACATTTTTAATCCCTTCTTTTACAGTATAAAGAATTTTTTATAAGTAAAGAGATGTTAATTTCACAGGAAATTATTTACTCACTTCCAGAAGACAGTAAGTAGATATTACTTCTCCTCTCAGTTTTTCTATAATAAAGTTCTTTTAAAAATAATATTGTTTTATTGAAGCTTGTATTTTTACCAGTATTATAGCAACAAAATATTGTGTTTTCTGAGGTTTGTAAGCATAAGTCACACTGCTGCCCTTTACATATTCACATATAAATTTAGGCACATGCAATCATTATTTTCTCTCCTCTTTATTATCCCTTGCATACAGCGAGATTGGATGAATCAGTGCACTGCTAGGAACAATAATTTTTTCATGCCTTTCTCCAAAGAGACATTGTTCCTCATAATGAAAGAGAGGATGGGGACTGAAGACTAATAAGCCTTTATGAAAAGTTTTTTGGGTTTTGTTGGGTTTTTTTTTCAAAGCTTCTAGGGAAGGTAAACTTAATAAACTTAATAAAATAGTACAGCGTTTTACTTGCTGTGCTTTTATCTAATCCTTTATTATAAGATATTTTTATCACTTTGATGGGTGTAAAGTACTAAGTGACTAGAGGCATTACACAATGACACTTGGAGTATGTTGTAATCAACAAAATAATCCTTCAGGATTGTAGCCTTCCTTTGAAGGTCCGTCACAGTGCAAGGACATTTTGTCTATTCCATCTTAATACTACTTTCCCCTGGCTTTCATCTCTTCTGTAAACCACAAAACATAACAGTTAATGGCTTACCCAAATGGACATAGATGTTAGTACCATTATTTTCCCTTTGAGGGTCAAACTAGCACAGCAGGTCTGCTGAATGAAGCACGTTGATGTAACAGCGTGCGTAGCTGCATGGAGAGTAGGCTGTGAAAAGGATATGGAAAAACACGGTGACACACATCAGGATAATAAGAGGAACAGAATATGAAAACCTGACTGTTAATCTGTCCTGATCAGAGCTGTACCATGTTTAAACTGTCAGCAGCAAAACTTGAACTGAATAGACTTCAAAGGAAATGAAACCCTGCAAAGGATGTAAAGAATTATCCAGAAGTTGCAACTTTACTTGTTTTCTGGGACAGTCTATGTTGAACAATTCTTTTATTATTTTTTTTTCTAATTAAAACAAAATGCAGCCTAAGAAGATTTCCATTACAGAGGAATAAAACCAACTTATAGTTGTAGTGAACAGATACACAGTACACAGTAAACTGAAATCAACTTTAAATACCAAACACCTCGGTAATTCCCTCAGAAACTAATTTAATGCTTGTGAAGTAAAAGAGCTATTGTTTGATGCGTTGTTCAACAAGAACTTTAATTAAAATTGGTTCAATACTGATATTTTAAATAACTATATGTACTTCTACACTACAATGAGTAGAGTACAAGCACTAAAAGCAATGATTTATACTATTTTGTAGCATTTTTTTTTTTCTTTATGGGAAAACATCTGGGGTTTTTATTTTCATACTGCAGGGGTCACCTTTTTGTTTTGTTATTGTTGCATTTTATATACAAGCTGTTTCAACAAAATGTAGCTATATATTTTTAAGGAAGGGAGAAAAATTATGAGCTAATAATATGCGGTGCTGTATAGCGTCAAGAGATAATATTTTCAGCTGACACTGTAAAAGAAATGCACTTTAATCTGAGAGTTTAGTTTCATGAGCATGCTTAAGTCATAGGCCTTTCAAAAGGCTGTCATTGACATTTCAGCAAAAGGAAGCAAGATTGTAAAGGGCAAACAAGGTCCACCAATGCCAGACTCCAAATATGTGTAGAAATTACCATTCTGTGTACAGTCTTTAAACTGCTATATAATTCCAATTCAGTAGGCTCAGTTTTCTTAGACTGGGTTTCCCTTATTCTACCCAAAAATAGATTCACAGAGCTGAAAGAAGAAAGCACCAATCTACTCCTTTTGTCCAACAGTTCAGGCTATTTCCTGGGTATATTATAAAATGTTAAAGGACTCTTCCAGAGGTCTGAGGCAATGCAAGCTAATTTTTGCCCTTGGTACAGCTGGAGAGTTCATTTAAGTTTTAGGATTCTCAACCTGCAGTAAAGTTGTCTCAGTACCATAGTAAAGGGCATTTTGAATTACTGTTTTTTCATGACAGAACTGCTTTGCTTCATACATTATAAATGCTGAAATAGTAATTTATCCAGAGAGCAAGCATGTGGGAATTACTCTTTAGCTTGAAGGTTCATATCCTCACCTAAAAGAGGGGAAAAAATAAAATGGGAAAAAAAGTGTTGACTCTTTGTAAACTAAATGTACCAATTCATAAAGAAAAAAAAAAGAAAGAAAAAAAAAAGAAAAAAAAAAAGAAAAAAAAAAGAAAAAAAAAGGGAAAAAAAAAAAAAGTGAAAAACCACAGAAATCAAATAAGTGTTTTGATTTTAAAGAGTTCACTTTTTCTCTTCCTTTACCAAAAAAAGATATACTTAATACCCAGTATGTGGGTTTGATGAGAAAGAGATGGACTTAATGCAAAACCTGGACAGATGAGCAGAGTCTAACATGATGTCATTCAACAAGTCCAAGTGCTGGGTGCTGCACTTTGGCCACAACAACCCCATGCAGAGCTACAGGCTGGGGTCAGAGTGGCTGGAGAGCTGCCAAACAGAAAGGGACCTGGGGGTACTGATTGACAGCCACATTAACATGAGCCAGCAGTGTGCCCAGGTGGCTAAGAAGGCCTATGCCCTCCTGGCCTGCATCAAGAACAGTGTGGCCAGCAGGAGCAGGGAGGTCATTGTGCCCCTGGACTCAGCACTGTTTAGGCCACACTTTTATTTTTAGTTTTTCCCTTTTGTATTTACTTTTAAATTGTGCTTACTATCAGGTTTATGGTATAGCTAAATCCTTTTACAGGGCTAGTGCCTTACATTTTCAATCTAGCTCAAAGTCTGAGCATAACCATCTATAGTCATGGTTGAGGTTCATCTCCAATACGTGTTTTAAATGTATAAAATGTTTTGAGTATTTCAAAATTATAAGGTAATTCTTGTGAATGAAATCAGTTATTATAGCAGCCTTACCATATATGTGTGTTTTAAAGTATCTATTCTTTAGGTATGAAATATGTTTAAAATAAAACCACAGATATGAATGACAAGACATATATTGAATTACTGTTATTTCTGTGTTATTCTTTCCTGGAGGTGTTTAAGATGAGACTGGTTGGGATGCTTGTTGCCATGGTTTAATTGCTTAGATAGTGTTGGGTGATAGGTTGGACTCAATGATCTCAAAGATCTTTTCTAACCTGGTTAATTCTATTCTAATTCTATTCTATTCTTCTTCTGATTGTTAATTTTCATGTCTGTAGTTTTAGATGACACACTGAATGGTGCATTCATTCTTATACTGGGAGATTGTGATTTTAGAATCTTTGTTTTCAAATCTCACATGCTCCTTCTGAAGGTTTGGGTCCAAAATGGCAAGCAGTCAGTGTATGGTTAACTAAATGTATTTCTCTATGTTGTGGGTTAGACTAGACTAGACTAGACTAGACTAGACTAGAATAGAACAGAATAAACCAGGTTGGAAGAGACCTTCAGGATCATCACGTCCAACCCATCAACCAATCCAACCCACCTAATCAACTAAACCATGGCACCAAGCACCCCTTCGAGTCTCCTCCTGAGCACCTCCAATGATGGTGACTCCACCACCTCCTCAGGCAGCCCATTCCAATGGGCAATCACTCTCTCTGTATAGAACTTCTTCCTGATATCCAACCTAACCCTCCTCTGGTGCAGCCTGAGACTGTGTCCTCTTGTTCTGGTACTGGCTGCCTGGGAGAAGAGACCAACATCGGCCTGTCTACAACCTCCCTTCAGGTAGTTGTAGAGAGCAATAAGGTCACCTGTGAGTCTCCTCTTCTCCAGGCTAAGCAACCATTAGGTCTGCTGCTGTTATTTAAAACCATCCTGCTTCATGTCAGCTTCAAAAGGAAAGTGCTGGCTGGAGCAAAGTATTATCAGGCTTGAAATAAATTGTAACGTGAAAGGCTTCCTGTTCTTATTGCTGCTTTTGGGTTCTGCTTTTTGGGTGTTGTGTCTCTTCCACTGGGATGGCAGTCGGATGGAGAGGGTGGGAAGGTAGCTTCCTGGCTTGGGATTTTACCTCACTGGCTTCTGTTTGCTGCTGCTTTCTGCTGTGCTTTTTCTGCAAATAGGCTGAAGTAATTGTGCATCTCAGCCTAGAGTTTTGTGTGTGTGTTACTTTCCCTCACTTACATGTTGTAGGAAAAGGCTGTGTTAAATCAGCACACTCTTCCGCATTTGGGACCTGAAATAAAACTCCACCATGCAAAGACAACTTATAGATAATTCTTTTTGTGTCCTCACATAGGCTTCCCATATCATTCTGCAAATTCTGTTACTCATGGTGAACAATGACAGTAGCAAAAGAGAATTTCATATAGGCTGACAAGTACTGAATATAGAAAACGGCATATGAATATGTGTTCATTCAAGAGTAGCATTCCCTCTAAAATTTTAGTACCCTTGTCATTGTTTTGTTCAAATTGTCTTCCAGGATGGAGCTAGGAATTACTGAAGAAGATAAACTAGTGAGCTGTGAATTTTTGCTTATACATTTTTAGCTTTTAAAGATCAAGCAAGTCTCCTTGTGTGCTACCTGGTTGATCCGGACTTACTACAGCCAAAGAGAATGAAAAAGATTTTGCTCTTTGTCATGACACTTATCCCTGCATTCACTGAATGCAGTGGTGGTTGTTTTGGTCATTTTTAGCATGTGGATCCAGCTACTCAGATCTATAGGAAGCTAAGAGTGTTCCCAGCCATGCTATTATGCACAACCTCATTCAGCTTCTGATCCCACCATTTCCCCTGTGAATCCCAAAACTTGTTTTTTCTTTTCATCTGTACACTCTCATACCACAAAACTCACAGTAACTTCCCTTCTGTGCATTTCCTTGCAACCCTCTGCATAAAAGTTTGCTTGATCTATTCTCTACTTGCAACATATAAACCAATTTTAACTGCACCTCCTGTGTTGAAGGGAGTTTGTGTGTATGTGAAAATGGGAGTACTAAACAGGCAGTCAGATTTTCCTGGAATTCAGTCTTCTAGTCTGTGTCTACAAATGCTCACAGATGACTATGGTAGCAAATATTCTGGACTCAATTAAAACTAATCTATTAAAAACACTTTTCTTGGGTTTAGATATAATATATATACACATTATTTGAAGAAGTGGAAACTACTTACTGCTTATAATAGTTATTTTGGAAGTGCTAAGTATAGGGTTAACTGCAAATAAAAACTATAGAAAATGTCACAAGGCAGGAAACACTGAGTTTTAAACATCTACTGTTATAGTTGAAGGAAAAACAGATCAGAACAAAATCTATAGTTCTGATCATCTAGCTATTGAACACAGAAAGCATCTACTGAAGTTGCAGTGGGAGCTTTGTATTCTGAAAGACTGCAAGTTGATCCCTTTAAGTTGGCCTTTATTTCTTTACATTTCATTTGAGATAATCCCACCGGCTTTAACAGTGTCTTTGTAACATTCAGCATATTCAAAGTGCAAACAATAAGATACAGGAAATAAACAATCAGATGCCCCATAGAGAAATTTCCCACATCCAGACCATACATTATGTATATAAGTGAAAAGATTACTTCTTCTTGTCATACTTAATGTTGTCCATTAGCTAAACATTTCATGGAAGTAATTAGAATTCCACAGACAGAATTCCACAAAGCTGGTCTGGGTCAGTCCGCTTTAAGAACTACCTAAGAACTAACACTAAAGGCTACACATAGAAATAAGAAGAGGAAGAAATATAGCGGAATACTGTCACTATTTGTAGCTACAGAGACACATAAGAAAATTTGCTCAGTTAATGCCTTCAGGTAAAAAACAGTACTTCAGCTATTGAAGAACAATCATCAATCAGACATCAATAAGTAACATTGGAGTTTTCTCTGAAGAAACTGGAGGTGCCTGCTACTGTTTGTTCATTTTAGCTTCCACAAAATAACAAGACTTTCAGTGGGCTGTGTTGGATGGTGATTTCAAAAGTCAGTGTTGCATTTTTTAATTCTTTCTGCAATGAGGACTAGCATCAGCATGGTTACAAGAGGTTGACTTGTCTCACTCTTTGACATTCAATTAATCTGGGAGGCTGGAGCTGTGTATGTGAACCACCTCAAGGAACTGGCCTGCATTAAGAAGAGTGTGGCCAGCAGGATCAGGGAGGTCATTCTGCCCCTGTACACTGCACTGGTTAGGCTGCACCTCGAGTACTGTGTCCAGTTCTGGGCCCCTCAGCTTAGGAAGGATGTTGACTTGCTGGAACGAGTCCAGAGAAGGGCAACGAAGTTAGTGAGGGGCTTGGAACACAAGCCCTATGAGGAGAGACTGAGGGAGCTGGGACTGCTTAGCCTGGAGAGGAGGAGACTCAGGGGTGACCTTATTGCTCTCTACAACTACCTGAAGGGGGGTTGTAAACAGGCAGAGGTTGGTCTCTTCTCCCAGGCAGCCAGCACCAGAACAAGAGGACACAGTCTCAGGCTGCACCAGGGGAAGTTCAGGCTGGAGGTCAGGAGGAAGTTTTACACAGAGAGAGTGATTGCCCATTGGAATGGACTGGCCGGGGAGGTGGTGGAGTCGCCGTCACTGGAGGTGTTCAGGAGGAGACCTGACAGGGTGCTTGGTCATGTGGGTTAGTTGATTAGGTGGTGTTGGGTGATAGGTTGGACGTGATGATCTTGAAGGTCTCTTCCAACCTGGTTTATTCTATTCTATTCTATTCTATCTTGGTTTCTCCTTTACTGAGTAAGTCCAACGTCCAAGTGCAGAATCAGAGCCTGTGGAAGGGATTTCTATTATAAGAAAATAAGTGCCATGATACTCATTCTGAACAAAATGGTGTTTAAATTAGCTATTTAGAAACTGTAACGATTGAGCCTTGCTGGTACTTCTCTCTGTATTGACAGCTTTATCTTAATCATAACCTGAAGAAGGGTAAAATTAAATTATATTAATAATTCAGCTTCATTTCCTTTTATTGAAGATGTGCAAAAGTTTATCTTTACAGAATGTGATGAGCATAAATTAATTAGTGCCAGAGAGGAGACTGGATATTGTTTTAAGTACCATTAATATAACTCTAAAGGTGTTTAACAGACTTCTCATTAATCTGAATTTTATTATACTGTTTCAGTGTTGTCTACCCTGAATCTCTCCTGCTTAAATTAGAATGCGTATTTGATAAACAACATCATAGTTCTCTGAAAGATAATTTGTTATAAATTATTGTCATCCAGAATTCTACTATCACATTCTATGCCGCTCCATAGTATTCTACAGGATTTAAAAGATGTAATTAATGTAAAACTTCATATAAAACATCAAATCCAGGTGTTTTGGGTTTTTTCATGAATGCAAAGTCTCAGTAACAGTAACAGTAGCAACAGTATAACTTAGGTTGGAAAGGACCTCGAGGATCATCGAGTCCAACCTATCAACACAGACCCCATGACTAGACCATGGCACCAAGTGCCACGTCCAATCTCCTCTTGAACACCTCCAGGGATGGTGACTCAACCACCTCCCTGGGCAACCCATTCCAATGACAAATGACTCACTCGGTGAAGAACTTCCTCCTCACCTCGAGTCTAAACCTCCCCTAGTGCAGCTTGAGACTGTGTCCCCTTGTTCTGGTGCTGGTTGCCTGGGAGAAGAGACCAACCCCTTCCCGGCCACAACCACCCCTCATGTAGTTGTAGAGGGCAATGAGGTCACCCCTGAGCCTCCTCTTCTCCAGGCTAAACAATCCTAGCTCCCTCAGCCTCTCCTCATAGGGCTTGTGTTCAAGGCCTCTCACCAGCCTTGTTGCCCTTCTCTGGACACTCTCAAGTGTTTCAATGTCCTTCTTAAACTGAGGGGCCCAGAACTGGACACAGGACTCAAGGTGTGGCCTAACCAAAGCAGAGTACAGGGGCACAATGACTTCCCTGCTCCTGCTGGCCACACTATTCCTAATGCAGGCCAGAATGCTATTGGCCCTCCTGGCCACCTGAGCACACTGCTGGCTCATATTCAGGTGGCTGTCGATCAGCACACCCAGGTCCCTCTCTGTCTGGGAGCTCTCCAGCCACTCCGACCCCAGCCTATAGCTCTGCATGGGATTGCCGTAGCCAAAGTGCAGCACTCGGCACTTCGACTTTTTGAATGACATCATGTTAGACTCTGCCCATGTGTCCAGTCGGTCGAGGTCCCTCTGCAGAGCCTTTCTACCCTCTAACAGACTGACATCTGCTCCTAACTTGGTGTCATCTGCAAACTTGCTGATGACTGACTCTACCCCATCATCCAGATCATTGATGAAGATGTTGAAGAGGGCGGGGCCCAGCACTGATCCCTGGGGGACTCCACTGGTGACTGGCCGCCAGCTGGATGTGGCACTGTTCACCACCACTCTCTGGGCCCGGCCCTCCAGCCAGTTCCTAACCCAGCACAGAGTGCAGTGGTCCAAGCCATGAGCTGACAGCATAGCCATCAGTTTGCTGTGGGGGACGGTGTCAAAGGCCTTGCTGAAATCCAGGTAGACCACATCCACAGGCCTCCCCATATCCACCAGACGGGTCACCTGATCACAGAAGGAGATCAGGTTGGAGAGGCAGGACCTGCTCTCACTAAAGTCAGTGAAAATTACACATAAAAGTGCATTTTTACTCTACTATTAAACTGCACACTAATCTCACAACATAAAGACAAGGAAAGAAAATAAAACAAATTTGAGTTGTTATTCTCCAACTGACAGTTTGTTCTCAGGTACTCTGGTAATGCAAGGAAATAAATTTTTTCCTTGTCAGCCATCTTGTAGAAAAAGACATACAATGAAGTGAGTCAGGATCTACTGAGATTATTTTCCTCTTTTCTTTGCCTGTTCATTTGGTCCAAAAAAGGAGCGATGCTTTCCCCACCTTCTTACACTGTGTTCAGTTATTTGAACAGTCTGTGAAGATTGAAGATACTTATATCAGATAGCTGGTTAATCTATACCATCAAATTGTACAGCAGAAATATTACCTTGTGACAATTATTTCACCTAACAGAAGAAAAAGTGTTTTTTGGTCAAACTCAGTAATAATAACAATAGGAATAAAATTCTCAAAGGTCTCTTCCAACCTGGTCTATTGTATTCCATTCCATTCCATTCCATTCCATTCCATTCCATTCCATTCCATTCCATTCCATTCCATTCCATTCCATTCCATTCCATTCTATCCTATTCTAAACTGGTATTTAAATGTCTGAAGGGTACAATGTACCTGTTCTTTGAGTTGTAGCCAGTCCATATATAGGTAAAAATAGCAGTGCAAGCTGCTGTCAATTTACTGCATCAACATCCATCACATAGAGTTATTAAATATACATCTATCATTTAACATATTAGAAATAAAGCCATTGTAATAGAATTTTGTCATAAGATCAGTAACTTAGAAAATTAATGTCTTGACTTCACCTCAGTGCTTACAGTATTTGGTAGCAGACAACCATTATCTTTTTGATGTTGTTCTAGAGTGGTGGCAATATCTCTTAATTCAAGACCAAGTACGGTTGAAGTTTGTTAGTTCATATGTTATTTATAGATTTTTACATTAAAGTTACTAGGGAAAAGTACAATGAAAGACCATTTGATTTAGTCCTTTATTATAAACCTGACTGGCCACACATTTGCATTAAATTGTTTCATGCTTCTGGCTTATCTCTGCTGCACTGAAAATGTAATGCAGAACGAATGCAATAGCATGTATTTATTAAATTTATATCAAGCTTACTGCTTGTCTTCAGCTGATATGTAGAATAGGTGCAGGAGTTAGAGGCATGAGGAGCTCTTCTTGGGATTTTGCCAAGTATCAGTGTAAAGCCTTTGGTTACTGAACTATTGTCACTGATTCACTGTGACTTTGATAAGACAGCATTTTATAGCTGTGAATATGTCATGGCTACAGCTTTCAGATAAAGTCTATGCATTTTAGATAGCTTGGGTGGATTTTTCTCCCTTTATAGGTTTTCAAATTATTTGAAACAATTACATATACTCATAGTAGAAATAAAGAACATGACTTAGTGTAAACTAAAGGTTGTTTGATTATATTTTTTTCCCCCTTACAATAGCTGTTACCAAATGTCAATATTAACAGTATTAGAAGAGATAAGAGGCAGGGCAAAATCCAGAGGCAGAAATATTTTTGCCATTTTTTGGCTATCAGGAGTACCCTTCCTTTCTCCTTTCTGTGCAAACTGAGTAAACTGGAAAGAAATTCTGAATATTTGAGGTTTGATGTTGGTTTTATTACATTTCTATTCTCATTATACTTTCACTTCATCTTGAATTCCTATGAAGCAAGAAAGCACTGATTGGGAAAGGAAGCAAGAGAAAATACACCTGTACACAAAGACTTCAAAAGTCAAAGGAAATAAACTACTGGAATATGTTAAAGAACAAACAAAACCAAAAATTGTTTCTTAAAGAAGCTTTTGACTTTGGGACATGCTAGAATTCTTAAATTAATTGAGCTTACATACAATTGCTAAGAAATCACATGAATTAATTAAACTTAGAACTCTGTTGCAACATGATTTATGGTTTATAATATTGATAGGAAAGTGGCCTATTGATAGGAGACCAGCCTGGCAGAAAGGGACCTGGGGGTACTTGTTGATAGTAGGCTGAACATAAGCCAGCAGTGTGCCCAGGTGGCCAAGAAGGCCAATGACATCCTGGCCTCTATCAGGAACAGTGTGGCCAGCAGAAGCAGGGAAGTCATTGTGCCCCTGTACTCAGCACTGGTTAGGCCACACCATGAGTCCTGTGTCCAGTTCTGGGCCCCTCAGTTTAGGAAAGATGTTGACTTGCTGGAACATGTCCAGAGAAGGGCAACAAAGCTGGGAAGAGGTTTGGAGCACAAGCCCTATGAGGATAGGTCGAGGGAGCTGGGGTTGCTTATCCTGGACAAGAGGAGGCTCAGGGGAGACCTTATTGCTCTCTACAACTTCCCGAAGGGAGGTTGTAGCCAGGTGGGGACTGATCTCTTCTCCCAGTCAACCAGTACCAGAACAAAAGAACACAGTCTCAAGCTGCTCTAGGGGAGGTTTAGGCTGGATGTTAGGAAGAAGTTCTTTACAGAAGGAGTGATTGACCATTGGAAGGGGCTGCCCAGGAGGTGTCTGGTCTATTCTATTCTATTCTATTCTATTCTATTCTATTCTATTCTATTCTATTCTATTCTATTCTATTCTATTCTATTCTATTCTGTCTGTTCTGTTCTATTCTGTATAAAATCCTGGCTCTATTTGTCTGTGAAGAGCATGAATACCTGCAAAGTTCTCATTTGTATAAATACACGTTTGTCACTTGAATAAAAAATTTTAAAAAAATAAAAAGAAGAATCTGAAGTTTTACTCATATAAATTGACTTAAAGAAAACTTAAAAGCCAGTGAAATGATCTAACTAGAAATTCTTTGAAACCTAACTTTCTTGGAAATGCTATCATTTCTCATGAAGTAACTATGAAATCTGTCTTTTAAGGTAGAATCACAGAATCATAGACTCAGTGAGGGTTGGAAGGGACTACAAGAATCCTCTAGTTCCAAATCCCCTGCCATGGGCAAGGACACCTCACAGTAGATCAGGCTGGCCAGAGCCAAGGTAAGACAACAGCTTTGTAGATTTCTTGAAGAGATGCAAAAATGATCTTTCAGATCATCTTGGCCAATTAAATGTATAATTTTTACTTGTTATAATTCACAACTCTGGAATGGAACACAGTGGAAAACCTCAAATAATTTTAAACTAATGATAAAAATTTCTGTTTATGAAATTTCTTTATCTTCCTATCTTTGATAATATTTTATCAACATTCTTAGTCTGTGTTCACTTCTGTTTGCTGACAGTCTAGTCTAGTCTAGCCTCCATCAAAGCTGTGTAAAACAGGTATTTATGTGAATAGGTAAATATTCTAGGTATCCTTTCCTTTAATCTTGCAAGTGTATAGCAAAAATTATAGTCAAAGGAAAAGGAAGTTTGTTTTTAGACCACTATCTTAAAATCAATGACTGTATTCCCTTTCATAAGTTATAATTATCTTCTCAGATGAATAACTCCTTTTTAGATACAAACTTTGAACCCCAGAAATGGAGAAGATGAATCACTCAGAGGTACACAGTTTTATTAGCACTGATGATTTTAAATCCATTTATTATGTTCAAGAGGGGATTGGACGTGGCACTTGGTGCCATGGTTTAGTAGTCATGAGGTCTTGGGTGACAGGTTAGATTTGATGGTCTTTGAGGTCTTTTCCAACCTTATTGATTCTATGATTCTATGATTCTATAATTATGACTAATGTTGATATAATGAAAAGGAAATAAACAGAGTACACAAATAAATACAGATATTATAGACTAGTCAAAAGCTGAGATAAATCTTTAGTATACATTATGCTGATTTATGCTATTTAAAAAGTTATTGGGGTACTGGGTAAAATTATGTGATCAATATTTTATTGGCCATTGCAATAGATTTGTTTTTCCTTGGCTTTCAGCATCTACAAATCTTATTGTACTGAACCCTGCACAGATTCAGATCTGTTCTTTGCAAGGTAATTGCCAAAACGTTTCAAAAGCATTAGTGAGGGAAACATTATCAAATAATATTTCATAGTTTTAATTTTGTCAAGTCGGCTTTTTAATCTTGTCCATGGAGTTCTCA
This sequence comes from Melanerpes formicivorus, assembly GCF_026170545.1. Classification (NCBI taxonomy): domain Eukaryota; kingdom Metazoa; phylum Chordata; class Aves; order Piciformes; family Picidae; genus Melanerpes; species Melanerpes formicivorus. Next base: position 3,960,408 of record NW_027142396.1, on the reverse strand, counting down.
GAGAACAGGGAGGGTCATGTTTTGTGGCTGTCTCCTTTTTGTGCTTTCAATGTTACAAATTTAAGATAAAAATTGCTTCCTCATTCTGTCAATAAATTTCATGAAAGTTTGCTCAGATGCTTCTAGTGAAATTGCTCATGTCAGCAATGTGGATAGAAAATCACAGGAATGAATGTAGAGCAGCACATTATGACTGGTAGCTGTATCTTTTACTCTACCAAAATCATTTCTATATTGACCCAAAAGAGTATTCCTGTCTATTTATAAATTCTGGGGAAATAGTGTGAGCCTTGTTAATTCAGAACGGTAAGACATTCTCAGCCTGGTACTAGACTTCAAGTGCATGTTTGACACTAAATCTGAACAGAAAACTTGTTGTGGTGTTTTTTCAACTGGAAGAAGTGTCTCAACCAATCAGCAAGTAACGTAAAGTGTTGCAGGCTTTTAGAAATGGTCAGCCAAAACTAAACTGGCAAATTTGAGCTAGCTGGGGGGGATGTGGAAATTATCATATCATAAAGTCAGTAGTCAGTATTTAGGTAGTCTTTATCAAAACTTTCACTGACAACAGTGTTTCATACTGCCAATATAAAATACTAATCCAACTGATAAAGCATCATTTGTGGCCAGGACTACACTGTGTATTGAGACAGTTCATGACATCCTCAAACTAGTTCTCAGCAAGCTTCCACCTCTATCTAGAGTGACACACTGTCATGTACAGAGATGTTATCTGAGATCCTGAAACATCATTGAAGTGTCAGCTTTATACATCATCATAAGAAATAATGTCAAAGGTAGGAGTAATTAGCTTGTTGCAGCTCGATTAAAATGAATATTCTTATTACAGGCCTACAGCATATTCCCTGATAAACTGGGAAATCTCTGCAATACTTGCAGTATAGACAGTATAGGATTTACCCTAAGGCCAGCGCACATCAGTGGGGGGGAAAGAAAAAGATACCACTGTAAAAATTATCTCCTATTTCAGAATCCAGAACAATTTATTAATGACCAGGTAAAATAGTTAATATCACATGACAGGAACACAGAAAGCTGCTGTAAAAAAACAATCACTTTATAGCCTGCAATTTTCTGTCTCTTGATAATGCTCAAGCTTATAAGGAATAAACTAATCACATAATTGCTCTCACATTATACAGTTGTTCCTACATAAAGTAGTTGGCACTCAACTAACTAATCAGGTGTGATTACAACAGCAGTATTTGTGAATACTTAAAAATGAAATCTTCCTATAAATCTTAGTAAAATGAAAGGCAACATGAGTATAGCAAAGAAAATGGCATATAATAAACCTTCATGAGAAACAAGAGGTCTGACAGTTAATATTTGGATTTCAGGAGAGATTGGTCTGAACAATGTATTCTTTCACACTTCAGTGCTCAGGCTAATTGAAGACCTATAAAATAAAGTACTTGATATATTTTTTTCCTCAAATGTAGATAAATCTGAAATATATATATTCAAGGTAAACAAAAAGTAAAATTCTAGTAAGTCATAGAATCATAGCATGGTCTGGGTTGGAAGGGACCTCCTCTGCAGCAAGCACAGGCATCCTCAACTAGATCAGGCTGCCCACAGACATGTCAAGCCTCACTTTGAATATCTCCAGGGATGGGGCCCCAACTACCAGCTGCCTCCCTGGGCAACCTGTTACAGTGTTCCACCATCCTAATAGAACAGAATCTGTTCTTAACATCCAATCTAAATCTACTCTTTAGCTTAAAGCCATTGCCTCTCAGACTATCACTATCACCCCTTGTAAACAGGTAGGTACTGTAAACCCTTCAGGTACTGGAAGGCTGCTATTAGTTCTCCCCAGAGCCTCTTTCCCAGGCTGTACAACCCCAGCTCCCTCAGCCTGATCTCATAGCAGAGGTGCTCCAACCCCCTGATAATTTTTGTGGCCTTCCTCTGAACCCTCTCCATCAGGTCCATGTCCTTCCTATATTGAGTGCTCTGGGCCTGGACACAGTACTCCAGGTGAGGTCTCACCAGAGCAAAGTGGCAGAATCACCTCTCTGGATCTGCTGGCATTACATCTTTCGATGCAGCCCAGGATGTGATTGACCTTCTGGGCTGCAAGTGCACACTGTCTGCTCATATCTGTCTTCTTGTCCATCAAAACCTCCAAGTCCTTTTCCACAGGGCAGCTTTCTATCACCTCATTCCCCAGTCTGTACTGATAGTGAGGATTGTTCTGGCCCAGGTACACAACCTGCTGATGGCTATTCTTTATTGCCAACTCTTCACACTCTATCCACTTCTTTACATAGAGGGCAACACCTCCACCCCTTCCTCCTGTCCTGTCCCTTCTGAACAGCTTGTAGCCATTGATAGCCACACTCCAGTTACAGGATTCATCCCAACAAGTTTCCATAATTGCCTCTATGTCACAGGTTTCCAGTAGCAGGGTAGCTTCCATGCTGCTGTGCTTTCATGTATAGGTTCTTCAGATGGGATGCCAGCCATGTCACCTTCTTAGAGGGGGGGAGCCCTCCAAGGCATTTCATGGGAGTTACCCTCCTGTCCCCTATTACCTCAGAGGCCCCTGGCTCAGCTCTGTAAGACCTTGTCTTTGCTGCAGTGTTTACAGCATGCTTCAGGGCAATAGGTTGAAGGCCTTTATTATCACCCCATCTTTCCAACCCTGGTGTGTCCTCCTGCTACTTGCCACAGACAATTTTGGTATTACTGTCACCATCCCCCACCTCAAGTGAAATGACAGACTGAAGGCTGTCCTTAGGCTCATCTCTAGTGCTCCTGGTTTTACCCCACCCCGCCTTTGAGCCCAGTTTAAAGCCCTTTCAACTAGGCCTGCCAGGATCTTTTCACCCCTCTGAGACAGATGCACTCCATCTTTTGCTAGCAGACCTAGTGCCATATAAAGTGCCCAAGATCAAAACAACAACCCAACATCCTGTTGGTGTCACCAGCCTCTGAGATACTTATTAATCATGCACAATTTCCTGTTTCTTTCTGTGTTCCTTCTTGCCACTAAGGGTACTGATGAAAAAAATTACCCATGCCCCTGATCCTTCAACCAGTCTCCCCAGTGCCTTGAAGTCTCTTTTGATTGCTTTTGGACTTCTAGTTTTGACCTCATTGCTTCCCACCTGCTTAATTAGTAAAGGAGAGTAATCAAAAGGCTGTACTATACTAGGCAGCCTTGTGGTAACATCTCTGACTCTGGGCCCAGGGAAGCAGCAGACATCCCTATGGGAAAGATCAGGCCAACTTATAGAGCCCTCTGATCCCCTCAGAAGGGAATCACCAATAACAATTAGCCTCCTCTTTTTTTTTTAAGGGTATATGTCCTAATGCCAGGTGAAGATTGATTTTCTTTAGGCCACCCCCCATGGTGTCTCTCCTACATCCTCATTTGCCTCACCCTCAGCTTCCAATACCCCATACCTGTTGTGAAACAAACAAACAAAACAAACAAATAAACAAACAAGGATAGGATAGGATAGGATAGGATAGGATAGGATAGGATAGGATAGGATAGGATAGGATAGGATAGGATAGACCAGGTTGGAAAATACCTTTGAGATAAGGAAAGTAGAGGTAAAATCTGAATTGTTATAACAATTTGTTCTTTTTTAAATTAAGTAATATGAAATAAACAGAGCTTTCAAACAGGCTCAATGCTTAAATCCAAAGGAGTAAGACAACTTCATGGAGATTATGGTGGTTTATTTTAGACTGAAGAGACTGAACAGTTCCCCTTGTGTACCATAGCTAGTTAGGGCCATGAGAAAACACATGAGGTTTCTATTAATATCTTTTGTATCTCACAAAACAAACTACTTAAAAATTACTTGGGGGGAAAGATTTATTATTTTTTTTAGTGGCATTGTACTAAAAAAGTAAACCAAAAAAAATAGAAAAGCATGAAAAGCTGCCAAGGGCAGAAAACAAAAGATGTGGTACTATACATTTACATGAACAAAAAAAGAAAAGAAGGAACTTTATTAGAATAAACCTTTATTAGAATAAACCAAACCAGGTTGGAAGAGACCTTCAAGATCATCGTGTCCAACCCATCAACCAACCCAACCCACCCAAACAGCTAACCCATGGCTTTATGGAATCCCACATATAACAAAGACCAGAGTCCAAGACAGAAAAAAGTGCTAAAAGCTATGATGATTCATTAGTTTACAGAACTGAAAATCAGTGCAACATTATTTAAAAATGAATCATAATAAAACTAATCTCAATATCTAGATTATTTTCAGCTTTATATAAACCTACACAGTATGTAGCATAGTCCGTCTTAATTGCAGGGACAGCAGTAAGAACTTTTTGCTCCAATACTTTATAAAATATTTCTTTTTGCACTATTTTATGTCATCACTAAGTCTTGAGGCTAGGTAAAAAAATATTATTATTATTATTATTATTATTATTATTATTATTATTATTATTAACCTGGTTGGAAGAGACCTTCAAGATCATCGTGTCCAACCCATCAACCAATCCAACCCACCTAAACAACTAAACTATGGCACCAAGCACCCCATCAAGTCTCCTCCTGAACACCTCCAATGATAGGGCCTCGACCACCTCCCTGGGCAGCACATTCCAATGGGCAATCACTCTTTCTGTATAGAACTTCTTCCTAACATCCAACCTAAACCTCCCCTGGCGCAGCCTGAGACTGTGAGGTACTTAATATCATAGTATCAGTCAGGGCTGGAAGGGACCACAAGGATCATCTAGTTCCAACCCTCCTGCCATGGGTAAGGACACCCCACACTAGATCGGGCTGGCCAGAGCCTTATCCAGCCTGGTCTTAAACACCTTCAAGTGGCTCAGTTGGTAGTGCATCAGACCCTTAATGGGAAGGTTGTGAGTTCAAAGCCTGCAGTGGGCAGTAGTGTCCTCCCTACTCTAGTCATGAGGTCTGGGGTGACAGGTTGGACTTGATGATCTTTGAGGTCCCTTCCAACCTTAGGAATACTGAATACCTCCAGGGACGGGGCCTCAACCATCTCCCTGGACAACCCATTCCAGGGCTTCACCACTCTCATGGTGAAGAACTTTCTCCTCACATCCAGACTTTCTGATAAGTAAGGGATTCATACTTCTGTGTCTGATGTAAACAAGGAGATTTTACTGTCCCTTTATATTTTTTAATGGACCTTATTGCCACCACAGGTAACCAGGTAGTATAAAACATCATAAAAAAAATTTTGTTTTTTCTTCTTTCAGAGGGATTAAAAAATAGGGCATAGGAATATTAATTTGATCTTCATTAACATGCATTGCTGACAAAATGAATGATCCTTTTCCATCTGAAATAATGACTTTTTTTTCAGAATATATTATCTGAAGTGTCCTGACTTCAGACAAAATGTAAAACTATTGAGTTTACCAACACCTGGTTTGAATTGGTTCTGATTAATATAAATATCCTATTTTAGGTTCTAATTACTCAAGTGAAAAGATTATAATAAAATGTAAGGATTAAATTAATCTACTGGAATTCAACCAGAAGATTGATTTGGAGGCTGGGTAATACCAAATCTCCAGACTCCCTCTGTCAGCTAGTAAAATCATTTAATAATCAGCTCACAGTTATAACTGTCTTAAAAACATTTGAAAATGTCTTTGATGTCTTCCTGTTAGGAAGTTTGTAAAACAATTGATTGCTCCCCTGGTGCAGCTTGAGACTGTGTCCCCTTGTTTTGGTGCTGGTTGCTAAAGAGAAGAGACCAACCCCTTCCTGGCTACAACCACCTTTCAGGTAGTTGTAGAGAGCAATGAGGTCACCCCTGAGCCTCCTCTTCTATTGAAAACGTTTCATAGCTATTCATATATATTCACACTAAAAGAGAGGTCTTCAAAAGTGCTTCTGTGACAAATTCACTCTGGGTTTGCCATTCTCTGAAAAACACCAACTCCCACAGATGTAGATGCACACAGTTTGCCAAAATGAGTTCATGCAAGCTCATTTTTTATATCAATTCATGCAACTTGTGAATCTGAAGCTGTCTTAGAAAACCACAGGGAAAGATTTATAGAGTGAGCAACTTCTGAGGATGGAAGGCAGAACTTTGCTGTATTGTCAGACTTGCTGTACAAGAGGACCAGCCCACTTTCCAGAATCAGTCCTTTTTCAAAGTCACCGCACATTTCTTTTCCTAAAGGGCAAACAACGATCAATAGCCCTTCTTCCTTTTATTCTGTCTTTGTCTGTTAATTTGGAAGACCCTTTTCACTTCTGTCAAGTGCTGCCCACATCTTCTAAGCAGTTCTTGCTCCTCAAAGAGGGGTCTGTGATTGTAAAAGCCCCCCCACCCTGTTACTAGCGCCAGTCCAACAAACAGTTGCTGGCACACAGGATATGTTCACTCTTTCTCACACCTCTCCACCTCACTGACAAAATCAGAGGGAAAAACACACGGTCACGTATGCCCTTGACCATTTTTCCCATGTGCCAGAGGAAGAAAAGTTTCCAGCTTTCTCCTCAAAACATAAACACTGGACTTGAAACTCTGCTGTTCTAAGGTCAATGCATTTCACATTTTGCATAAAATAGAGAGAAAATCCTGACATCAGGAACCAGAAGACTAATTCATCCATTTTTACTAAGGATAGCCTTCATGTCTAATATTATTTCAAATCTCATTCCTTAACCACAATTCTTACACCCATCTAGGATGCTTTGTAGCTTCTTGGTCAGGTTCACGGCTTCAAGCTCCCTTGGAATACAAAGTGCCTAAAATGAAGTTTGCAGTTCTGAGTACTCTGGTGAGATGGCTGTTATGGAAAAAACACAAACAGGCACCCTTCCATAAGGGAGCTATAGAAGCAGGCTTAGTTTCTATATCTGCACAGCAGGCACAATTTTAAAGTAGATGTTTTACCTGATCATGTATTTTTTTGATGATTCATTCTGTTCAGGCTGAATCTTTAGAATTCATCTCCTGTTAGGTGGACTAGATCTTAGCTCAGTTGCCACTGTTTTGCAGGCTGGAGTTTCTCGTTTTGTAAATACAAATTCATTTATTTGCATCTAAATGCATGACTTCCCTTTTAGTCACAATGAAGCAGATATTGTTTGATAGTGTTCAGCTCGTCAAATGTTCCAGATAACCTTGTAAAGCAATCAGTAATGATTTTATAATTTCTTTTCAGTCATTGATAAAAGTACTTCATACCAAGCCAAGAGCTGAACTGAATGAGACCTTGGAATAGAATAGAATAGAATAGAATAGAATAGAATAGAATAGAATAGAATAGAATAGAATAGAATAGAATAGAATAGAATAGAATTAGAATAAACCAGGTTAGAAGAGACCTTCAAGGTCATGGCATCCAAACAATCATCCAACACCACCTAATCAACTAAACCACTAAGCACCCTATCAAGTCTCCTCCTAAACACCTCCAATGATGATGACTCCACCACCTCCCTGGACAGCCCATCCCAATGGGCAATCACTCTCTCTATGAAGAATTTCTTCCTAACATCCAGTCTAAACCTCCCCTGGTGCAGCTTGAGACTGTGTCCTCTTGTTCTGGTGCTGGTTGCTTGGGAGAAGACATAAGCCCCTGCCTGTCCACAGCCTCCCTTAAAGTAGTTGTAGAGAGCAATAAGGTCTCCTCTAAGCCTCCTCTTCTCCAGGCTAAGCAACCCCAGCTTCCTCAGCCTCTCCTCACAGGACTTATGTTCCAAACCCCTCACCAACCTTGTTGCCCTTCTCTGGACACGTTGCAGCAACTCAACACCTTTCCTAAACTGAGAGGCCAAGAACTGGACACCTTACAGAAAAGAAGAGCTCCAATACTATTAATTTGTGTGCAATTTCAAAAACAACAGACATGTTTTCTTTAGCATGGAGTAATTTTAAAAATAAAGGATTGTTTTTCCTTATAAAGTAAAACACTGTGGACGATCTAAACTAAATTATTAAAATAATGAAGTTGCTAAGCAGTAAATGGAAATATTTAATTTTCCAGTTATTGCCAGATATTTGTGGCTCTTCAGACAATGCATTAGTTATGTTTTCCATAGTTTCTATTTATCTTAAAGTAGAGAACAAACATGTGTGTATGGGATAGGGAAAAATAAGACAGAATTTTCAAGTATGAATTTTAGTTGCTTAAGTATCTCATTTCTGAGTTTGTTTTGTTTTTAAATGAAAAACATATGGAATTTGAATTGATAAAGATGTTTTGCAGAGTATTTCACAGTTCATTTGAATTACATGTAGTGTCACCCTGGAAAAGGCAGAATTGATAACAAAGAATATAGAAAACAGCCACTCTGAGCAGCAGTCACTTTGGTTAGGGTCTTGGTTAGCTCTGGGGTTAGGGACTTAGGTTAGGAATGGCTTAGGGTTTAGGGCTTCTAGGGACTTCTGCTTCTGTTAGCTACTTCTGGCAAGGGGTTTAGTTTAAGGATGCTGTTAGGGATATGCTCAAGATTTCTGGCAGCTTCTTCATCTGTTAAGGGCTTCTGGGACTTCTTCTGTAAGCAGTACTCTGGACTGCTAGGGATTCTACAATGTTATAATAAAGGATTTCTGAGCAGACTTCTGAGATTCTCTGCTGTCTGCATTTCTGGAATCTCATTGTTAAATAACAATGGGGTTCATGCCTTCACTCATTACCCAATGGCCCCTGAATCAGGAGAACTACAAATTCCTACTAACCTCAGTAGGAAATACAGAAGGAAGAAATAACATATCTATTTATTTCTCTTAATTATCTGTCCTGTGGTAAAATTTCACTGTTTTATTTTTTGCTAATTGAAAAATAATTTGGTTATGATCAAAGTTTCAGGATTACAGTCACTCTATGTGTACTTAATTTCATTTAAAATAGTTGCATAGTTCTCTGACAAAATGGGGGGGGGGGATTTTTTCTGTCTCACTTCCTACCTAGTTATGTTTTTTATTAGTTTCATAGTTTCATAGTTTCATTCAGGGTTGGAAGGGACCACAAGGATCATCTAGTTCCAACCCCCCTGCCATGGGCAGGGACACCCCACACTGGATCAGGCTGGACACAGCCTCATCCAGCCTGGTCTTAAACACCCCCAGGGATGGGGCCTCGACCACCTCCCTGGACAACCCATTCCAGGGTTTCACCACTCTCATGGGGAAGAACCTCCTCCTCACATCTAGCCTGAATCTCCCCACCTCCAGCTTCATTCCATTCCCCCTAGTCCTATCACTACCTGAGATCCTGAGAAGTCCTTCCCCAGCCTTCCTGTAGGCCCCTTTCAGATACTGGAAGGCGACAATTAGGTCACCTCGGAGCCTTCTCTTCTGCAGACTGAACAGCCCCAACTCCTTCAGTCTGCCCTCATAGGAGAGGTGCTCCAGCCCTCTGATCATCCTTGTGGCCCTTCTCTGGACACCTTCCAGCACCTCCACATCCCTCTTGTAATAGGGGCTCCAGAACTGGACACAGTACTCCAGATGGGGTCTCACCAGGGCTGAGTAGAGGGGGAGGATCACCTCCCTCGACCTGCTAGCCACACTTCTCCTGATGCAGCCCAGGATCTGATTGGCTTTGTGGGCTGCAAGTGCACACTGAGAGCTCATGTTAAGCTTTTTGTCCACCAGCACCCCCAAGTCTCTCTCTTCAGGGCTAGTTAATTACATTGCTGTCACTTCCTTTTTCTTTTTATCATTACAACTTCTGAGAAACTAGGAGGTTTATGAACTTTAAAAAATAAATATTTGCTGCAAAATGTCACTGAATTATGATTAATATTAGAAGATATTGGTGTTTATTAGTAGATGCTATGTAATAGGACTATAAAAATACGATGATAAGACTGGTTTAGACCTTGAAACAAAAATAAGAAAGAACTGGGTAAAAATTGCAAGAAAATCCTGGTGAACTTCTGTCATCTATAACCAGAACTTCCAAGGACTCTTCAGCTGTGAAAATTGAAGCTGTTTTCCCCATCCAAATGATGTTCAGAGGACAGAGTAGCATATTTTGCCTCAATCTTGGGGTCACAACTGCTATCAAACTTTTTATAAGGCATAGCAATGGCCAGCAGTGACTGTGTGCTCCCATGTGATTCTCAATGTCTCAGTAGTGTGCCTCACTAACTCTAGATTATACTCCTCTTGTCCTTTGGCACAGTAGTCATGGGTCAGTGTCCAGCATGGAATTTCAACTTGCGAATTTTCTTCTAATCATCCCAGACAATTGGGTTTCAATTGCTTGAGATAGTAAATTCAATGTATGACTCAAAAAGCTGGTTTTATTACAGATGATGTCAGAATAAAGGGTAGCAATCCTCCATTACTCAGCTATCACAGGGATTTTTTTTTAATTGTTTGCTACATATCTGCATTATTTTGCTGTCAAATGTTCCTACAATATCTAAAATAATACCCAAAAAGCAAAATGAACACGTCCACCATGCCAAGTCTGTGTAGCCTTTGAGTTACAACTCTGAAACCTCTGAAATTTAAGACTGCAACAATTAGGAATAATAGTTATAAATCCCTGAAAATCATGGTTTATGATGAAAGCTTTCACAAACCTAATTGCACAAAGATATAACTAGTGTGAGAAAAACTGATGTTATTCTAGTAACAAAATGTGCTATTGCACTTGTAAATTTGCCTTCTTTATCTGTATAGGACATTAAAGTAGTAAATGGCAATACATTCAATCCAGGTTATAAATGTTGGAAATTATCAAAACATTGAGGTGTTATGGCTACAAAGGTAAATTTTTGTGAAGACAGTGAGGGTAATAAAGCTTCAAAATTATTGTCTTTGATGATTTTTTAATGATTGTAGACAGGCAGGGGTTGGTCTCTTCTCCCAGGCAACCAGCACCAGAACAAGAGGACACAGTCTCAAGCTGCACCAGGGGAGGTTTAGACTGGATGTTAGGAAAAAATTCTTTACAAAGAGAGTGATTGCCCATTGGGATGGGCTGCCTGGGGAGGTGAGGGAGTTGCCATCATTGGAGGTGTTTAGGAGGAGACTTGATAGGGTGCTTGGTTGCATGGTTTAGTTGATTAGATGGTGTTGGATGACAGGTTGGATGCCATGATCTTGAAGGTCTCTCCCAACCTGGTCTATTCTATTCTTCTATTCTATTCTATTCTATTCTATTCTATTCTATCCAATTCTATCCTATTCTATTCTATTCTATTCTATTCTATTCTATTCTATTCTATTCTATTCTATTCTATTCTATTCTATTCTATTCTATTCTATTCTATTCTATTCTATTCTATTCTATTCTATTCTTTAAAATAAAATCACAGAATCACAGAACTGTAAGGGATTATCTAGTTCCAACCCCCCTGCCATGGGCAGGGACACCTTCCACTACATTGAGGTTGCCCAGAGTCACATCCAGCCGGTCCTTAAAAACATCTATGAATGGGGCTTCCACCACATCTTTGTTCCAGTCTCTCACTACCCTTTTGGTGAAGAACTTCCTAGCATCTAATTTAAATCTCCCCTCCTCTAGCTTTGATCCATTCCTTCTAATTCTATCACTACCTGACACCCTAAAAAGTCCCTCACCAGCTTTCTTGCAGGCCTCCTTCAGACACTGGAAGGACACAATAAGGTCTCCTCAGAGCCTTCTGTTCTTCAAACAGAACAACCCCAGATCTCTCAGCCTGTCCTCTTAGGAGAGGTGCTCCAGCCCTCTGATCACCCCTCATGGCCCTTCTGTGGACGCATTGCAGCATGCCCTCCTGAAGGGTCAAACCCCAAAACATGCCTTAACACAGACAATGGGTTAAGCATCTGTGAATGTACAAACCTGGACACTTCCAGGAGTCCAGATGGTCCAGATAAATATGTAGCTCTTGTAATTAACCTTGTAACACAGCTGTGAACAGTGTGTTTGGATATGCCCCATCCTATAGGTTCAGCTATCAGATTTCCCTGTTACCATATGGTATTAATTGTCTTCAGACAGTATTTAAACCAACCAAGAAGGCAGGCAATTTGTCTTGTTCTTACCGAGAAAGAGACAAGAGCTGACATGCTGCCCAAGTTTCAGATGAAAAGTTTGTCTTAGCAGGCAAATTATACCTGGGCCTTGTACCTGAAATGAAGCAAGAGCCAAGCCCCGCTGACAAGCAGGAGAGATCTTACTGAGCAGAAAGGGAAAAAGCCCTGGGAGAACCAAATCCTGGAAGAGCTGCACTGCTGCAACCTGAAGCAGCAAGCACTCCAAGAGCCCTGCGCTGGAGAAACCACTCACCTGAGAGCAAAGAACATCGAAATTGCAGTAAGAATCAGTCTGAGAACTGAAAGAAAACCCATGACTGCTCCACAGCCTCAGCATCTGAGAAGAGAGAAGCCAGCCACCACAGACTGCAAGCCATTCAAAGCTCCGAGAGCCCCAGGCTGGAGCGCACAAGAGAAGAGAAGCCACCTTAGCCTTTTCCAAGCCAAGAATCAGCCACAACCCATGAGCTGGGGAGAAGCTGTTTGAATTATACTTACAGCATCTGGGAAGGTACCAGACAGGTTGGGTTATCCTCTCCAATTAAAAGATTATGATGATATTAGTGCAAATTCTCATGTGGATAAGAGCAGAATGATGCCACATTTTGTTTGCAGTCAGTTTTGGCTTCAAGACTTCTGTGATGCAGTTAGCTATCTTCTACTCCAAATTTTGCTAATGGAAAGCAAAAGTCTGGAAGTTTTCTGGCTGGGGCCCAAGTCCACTAGGCCTTCAGAGTGTAACTGCTCCCTTTTTCTACTCTTTTTTCTTCTTTTTTTCCCCCTTTAAACTGAAGATATCAAGAGACACATAAGGGCTGAAGACTTTTTATCTCTCACACCAGCACATGTCTGGAATACTAGTACATAAACCCACAATAAGACTTTACATGGAAAGTATGTCAATTTGTTGGTGTGAAAGGATTGAAGGTTTGAGAAAAGGTAACTCCTGGGTCTGGAAAATATTTTATTCCAGAACTCACAGACCCAATACCTTCTAGGGGCTTTCTGGGTTAGGGTGTCTTCACCAAGTCCTGTGCAAAACATCTTCTGTCCTTTTTCAAATCAGAGGCTTCACCATGGATGAATTAACTTCCTGCCATAGACACATCCATAGCAAACTGTACCATGTTTTTCAGAGTGCATTTGCCCTGCCAGATATCCACTCCCAGGTTCACCAAGGCTAGTTGCGCTTAAAAGGTTTCGGAAGTAAAGCTGTCTTCATCTGTCTCCAGATGGCCCCTCCCAATTCATAGTGAAAGTTACATCAAGACAAACAAGCTTTCCTCCTCCCTGTCCAGCCTCCAACCTTTTAACATGTGTTTGACTTAGAAAGTAAACTGGAAACAAGCATGTTAAATTGTTATACCATCTGCCACAAAGTACTTGTAACAGATTTGCATATCTTGCACTGCCATAACAGTAACAAATGCATTAGCTTTCAGTAACAACAACAACAAAATAATAAAATCAATATATTGTGGACCAAGTAGCACTTCCCCCCCCCCCCCACCCCTTTTTTACAGACTCATTAACAAATATTTGTATTTAGAATAGAATAGAATAGAATAGAATAGAATAGAATAGAATAGAATAGAATAGAATAGAATAAACCAGGTTGGAAGAGACCTTCAAGATCATCACGTCCAACCTATCACCCAACACCACCTAATCAACTAACCCATGCAACCAAGCACCCTGTCAAGTCTCCTCCTGAACATCTCCAGTGATGGTGACTCCACCACCTCCCCGGGCAGTCCATTCCAATGGGCAATCACTCTCTCTGTGTAAAACTTCCTCCTGACCTCCAGCCTGAACTTCCCCTGGTGCAGCCTGAGACTGTGTCCTCTTGTTCTGGTGCTGGCTGCCTGGGAGAAGAGACCAACCTCTGCCTGTTTACAACCCCCCTTCAGGTAGTTGTAGAGAGCAAGAAGGTCACCCCTGAGTCTCCTCCTCTCCAGGCTAAGCAGCCCCAGCTCCCTCAGCCTCTCCTCATTGTACTCTGCTAAAAAAAATATAAAAGTGAAGCATTTTACCTATGCATTAGCACTCTTTCAGATATTTGAGTTATAAAAATGGTTTGGAGTTAATGAATTATCTTTGCACAGATGAAATAAAAAGGATAAGAAAAAAAAATATAATACAAATATATCATGAGTGTAAATCAAGACAATTACTAGGACACATTACCTGTTCAAATTTTTTTATGTACAGATAAGAAAAAAATCTTGTAAAGATGCTTATTGCAGAAAAAGAAAATCAGAAACAAGAGCAAAAATAATTGTTGTCCTGCTTTCTACACTAAGGAATCCATATAGATAGATTAGTTTTTCCATTTACTGCCTGAGCACAATGAATGAGTGATACATAGTTAGCTCTTCTTTCTGTCACAACTTAAATGACTTCTGGACAGTCCACTGCATCTCAAACTACAATCATACTTTGGTATGCACTGAATTGGCCATTAGAATGGGCTGCCCAGGGAGGTGATGGAATCACCATCCCTGGAGGTGTTCTAAAAGGGATTGGACGTGACACTTGAAGCCATGGTTTAGTAGTCATGAGGTGTTGGGTGACAGGTTGGACTTGATGATCTCTGAGGTCTTTTCCAACCTTATTGATTCTGTGATTCTATGAATATCTAGAGGAAACATATTGCTGAAATCAATATTGCATTTTCACAGCTTACAGAGACATTACGAAATGTTCAGTATAATATGCACATGTGGTTGTTCCACTGCTTTAAGTTTTCACATCTTACTTAGCAAATACAAATCTGATAATCAATCAAGAGTGTAAACTGCCTGTCAACAGAACCACATTTCTAAATTAAAGCTTAGCTCAGTTGTTCTCCTGACATACACTTTCCAGGGTCTTTGTGACTTACTGAGATCATGGGAACAGTTATAGAATAGAATAGAATAGAATAGAATAGAATAGAATAGAATAGAATAGAATAGAATAGACCAGACCAGGTTGGAAAAGACCTTCAAGATCATTGCATCCAACCTATCACCCAACACTATCTAATCAACTAAACCATGGCACCAAGTGTCTCATCCAGTCTCTTCTTAGACACTTCCAGTGATAGTGACTCCACCAGCTCCCTGGAAAGCCCATTCCAATGGCCAATCACTCTTTCTGGGAAGAACTTTCATCTTACATCCAGCCTAAATAAACCTCCCCTGGTGCAGCTTGAGACTGTGTCCTCCCTTCAGGTGGTTGTAGACAGCAATAAGGTCTCCACTGTGCCTCCTCTTCTCCAAGCTAAGTAACTCCAGATCCCTCAGCCTCTCCTCATAGGGCTTGTGCTCCAAACCCCTCACCAGCTTTGTTGCCCTTCTCTGGACACATTCCAGCAACTCAACATCTTTCCTAAACTTAGCAGCCCAGAACTGGACACAGGACTCAAGGTGTGGCCTAACCGGTGCTGAGTACAGGGATTTTTGTCCTGAATGGGACAATATTTTAACCCTCAAGGCTGAATCATTTCTTTCTTAGGAGAACAACTGTCTTCTTCCTTCAGAAGTTCTGAAAACTCAAAAAAATATGTTTCTAGTTCTAGCATTATATAAGATACAGAACTGAGAACAGTATCCATCCTTATTTACAAAGACTTACTAACTCTACATCTTGACTTTGTTCATCCTATCAATAAGGGTAAATGTGTGGAATCAGAAGATTTTGCTAAATGGTTAGAGTCATACATCACTCTCATGGTAAGAAGCACAAATAACGTAAAACATTTTAATTTTTTTCCATTATATTTTGCCATGATTTTTTTTTCTCATGAAATTCACAGAATCCCATAATTGTTTAGGCTAGAAAAGACCTCCAAGATCAAGTCCAACCATTCTCTAACTCTACCAAGTCTGATGCTAAACCTTGTCACTCAGCACCACATCTCTGCCTCTTTGAAACACATGCAGGGAGGAGGAGGACACCACTTTCCTGGAGAGTCTGTTCCAGGGCTTGACAACCATTCCAGGGAAAAAGTTTCTTCTAATGTCTAACCTAAAACTACCCAATCTGAGGCCATTTGCTCCTGTCCTGTCGCTTGTCACCATGGAGAAGAGACCAACTCCCACCTTCTTTCAGCAATAAGGCCTCCTTTTCTCCAGACTAAACAACCCCAGTTCCCTCAGCTGCTCCTCACCAGACCTGTTCTCCAGACCCTTCAGCAGCTTTATTGCCCTTCTCTAATCCTGCTCCATTTTACCAGGTAAGATTTTTATTTAAATTTCTGTTTGTTGTTGGTTTATTTATTTTGTTGTATTTTTTTTTTCCAAAGACATTCATAAAATCAAACTTTTGCTAATGTTACTGAGGATTAATTAATTATTAATTTCAACAATCAATACAGGATTAGGTAAATTCAACATCAGGCTTCTGGAAAAATGCCTTCTAAAAATAAAACTAAAACCGGCTAACATCTTTCTAATTTCCATCAGTCCTTTCAGAAAATAGAATAATAGAATAATAATAAACCAGGTTGGAAGAGACCTTCAAGATCATCGTGTCCAACCCATCAACCAATCCAACCCACCTAAATAACTAAACCATCGCACCAAGCACCCCATCAAGTCTCCTTCTGAACA
Source organism: Melanerpes formicivorus (assembly GCF_026170545.1). Lineage (NCBI taxonomy): Eukaryota > Metazoa > Chordata > Aves > Piciformes > Picidae > Melanerpes > Melanerpes formicivorus. The sequence goes on along the minus strand of NW_027142396.1, from coordinate 3,943,829 downwards.
TCTCCAATGATGGTGACTCCACCACCTCCCCAGGCAGCCCATTCCAATGGGCAATCACTCTCTCTGTATAGAACTTCTTCCTAACATCCAACCTAAACCTCCCCTGGCACAGCCTGAGACTGTGTCCTCTTGTTCTGGTACTGGCTGCCTGGGAGAAGAGACCAACATCCGCCTGTCTGCAACTTCCCTTCAGGTATTTGTAGAGAGCAGTAAGGTCACCCCTGTTGTGTGCTATACATTTACTTTATTCCTAAATGTAACTGCTTCCTTACAAGTTTATTACTCTTTTAGCAGACCTGAGAAACTTGAATAGGGTGCTTATATGAAGCACTTAAATTATTAATTTAAAATATTGGGCAGACAAGCTCTAATGCTAAATCTGCATGTTGTTTCAATTCACATAACAGTTTTGAGTTGTTGTTTTCTTCTTTTTTGTTTTTTTTTTTTTTCTATCAGGCACTGGATATGATAACAGTATTTCTGAAATCAATATATTTGTAGATGAAGGTTTTAATTGAATCGATATTGCCATTTCCATGCTATCTGCTTAGAAAAGGAGAACAAGAAGCTACTGACAAATGTTTTTAATTGTATTTTGGTTTGTTAGGTTGGGAGGTTTTTTAGAAACATTTTCAAAGTAAGCATATCACACAAAAACAGTGTACAGTGTAGCCAGCAGGAGCAGGGAGGTCATTGTGCCCCTGGACTCAGCACTGGTTAGGCCACATCTTGAGTACTGTGTCCAGTTCTGGGCCCCTCAGTTCAGGAAAGATGTTGAGTTGCTGGAAGGTGTCCAGAGAAGGGCAACAAAGTTGGGAAGGGGTTTGGAGTACAAGCCCTATGAGGAGAGGCTGAGGGAGCTGGGGTTGCTTAGCCTGGAGCAGAGGAGGCTCAGAGGAGACCTTCTTGCTGTCTACAACTACCTGAAGGGATGTTGTAGCCAGATGGGGGGTTGGTCTCTTCTCCCAGGTGGCCATCACCAGAAGAAGAGGACACAGTCTCAAGCTGCAACAGGGGAGGTTTAGGCTGGATGTTAGGAAGAAGTTCTTCCCAGAAAGAGTGATTGGCCGTTGGAATGTGCTACCCAGGGAGCTGGTGGAGTCGCCATCACTGGAGGTGTTTGGAAAGAGATGGTATGGGGTGCTTGGTGCCATGGTTTAGTTGATTAGATAGTGTCGGATGATAGGTGGACTTGAGAATCTCAAAGGTCTTTTCCAACCTGGTTAATTCTATTCTATTCTATTCTATTCTAGTCTATTCTATTCTAGTCTATTCTATTCTATGGAAAAAACTTGTCACAAAGAACTGAAAATTAGAAACTATATGAACCATATGTAATTTAGAAGTAAGAGCAGAAATATATTGTCTAGTTTCTGATCAAGGGATCTGGACAATGCAGTATTTCATAGGAATTACATTCAGTCACTTCATGGAGTCCATGCAAATGATAAAATTCTCCAAGGATAATCAACTCCAAGCATCAAAACTCATGACATTATTTTAGAAACATGAGAATTCATAATTTTTCTTTTCTTGTTTTCGATATTTTAGTGCTGTCTTTCCTTCTCTGGGAGAGGTGGTAGAGGAATCAAGAACGAAGGAGTGAAAGTGATGCCTGGTTAAAAAATATGAGTGGAAGGTTATTTTAGCTTTTATCTTTGTTTCTCCCTATTCAAATATATTTTAATTGCCAATAAATGAAACCATATGGTTTTTAGATTGTCTGTTTTGTGCAGTCTGTTAATAAGAGATCTCCCTGTCGTTATCACAACCCATGAACTTTCTCTTCTTGTTTTCTCTGTCTTTTTGAGGAAGGAGAGTGAGAGAGCAGTTGGGTGGGCAACTGGCAAAGTCAACATACCACACAAATGGTATGCAGATTTTTTCATTTAAAACTTTCATTTGTTGATATTTAAAATTCATTAAAATGAAAATAAGCAGGTCTACTGGCATAGAATGCTACTGAGGAGAGAATGAAAACAAAAGATGAGAGGAATGGTTGAGTTTCTCACCCTAGAAGAGAGAGAGAACTCAACCTAATATGTAGATTTTGTGATGATTTAAAGTTTTGTAATACTGATTACCCTCATGTTTTTCAGTCCAGAAGAGCTATTCCTATAATGCTGCCTGTATGTATGAAAAAAATGGAGCAGAATTATTTGTTCCTCTTAACAGGATTGTTACACTTTGCCATGAACAAATTCAAAGTATTGTCAGAGTGCTTCATAAGGAACACAGAAAAAAAAATCCCTCTGTTGTTTGCTTTTTTGTTGTTGTTTTTTTTAGTTGTTGTATTTGTTTTTATTTGGGTTGGGGTGTGTTGGGTTTTGTTGGTTGGGTGATTTGGTTTCACTTGGGCTTTTATTTTTTTGTTGGATTCTTTTGGTTTTGGTGGGTTTTTATCATTATTGTTTGGTTGGTTTGTTTTGTGTTGCTTTGTTTCATTTAGTTTTTCACAAGAAAATTCTTAGTGAAACCAATGAGCAAGGGAAAACCTCTGGTGTGAGTATGGGAAGAGCAATGACTTAACTAGGAAATGAGCATCACCTTGCACTGTTACAGAGGAACATGGAAGACAAGGAGAGGGAGTAATTCTATTTGAGAGATTCCATTCTGCAGGCATGAATGCTTGGTGTCTGCTCATACCACTCCATCATGCTATGGGAAGAAGGGCATTGTTTGGTGGGGAAGTAGAGATTTTCCAAAACAGGTTATGCTTTATTTAGAATAAACCTTTATTTAGAATAAACCAAACCAGGTTGGAAGAGACCTTCAAGATCATCATGTCCAATCCATCAACCAATCCAACCCACCCAAACAGCTAACCCATGGCACCAAGTACCCCATCATGTCTCCTCCTGAACACCTCCAATGACGGCGACTCCACCACCTCCTTGGGCAGCCCATTCCAATGGGCAATCACTCTCTCTGTGTAGAACTTCTTCCTAATATCCTAATATCCAACCTGAACCTCCCCTGGCTCAGCCTGAGACTATGTCCTCTTGTTCTGGTACTGGGTGCCTGGGAGAAGAGACCATCATCTGCCTGTCTACAACCTCCCTTCAGGTAGCTGTAGAGAGATGCTGTGGAGCTTAGAGTTGCTTAGCTTACGTAAGGAACACAAAGTGGAAACCTGACCAAGACACCTAGTAAGGGTACCAAAATGATTATTTCCTGGGTAGATGTAACTGCAAGATTGCTACCATGTTCAACCCACAAACAAAAAACCTACTGTCATTTATAGAAACACAGAGAGGAAAGGCTTAGCTGCCTTTCTATTAATGGCAGTTTCTTGCATCTATTTGCATGGTGATTTCTATCATTTTTGTTTTCAGATATGAAGAAATTTTGGAAATACAGAGAGGTATCAACAAGAAAATAAATGAGTGATTTGAGGAAATTATGATAGACTCGAAGTAGGAAGTCTGTGAGGAAAAAGTGTTAAGTTTTCCTTTCTGCTACCTGGGCACGTATACATACTGCAAATCATCTGATTTTCTTGGTTATAATGCTCCAATTATTGCATAAATTCACAGTGGGATGCCTTCATAAAAGTGCAATTAAAATTTTGAGTAAAACAAAAGGAATTTTTACAACTTGCATTTTCCTGCCTGTTCAAAATCATACATGAATACATATGCATCTTCAATCTTTTAATTAATTTATTCTGTTCTTCATGCTGCAGTCTAAATTCCTACAGGTAGCAGCAGCACAGAAATTCTGGATTCAGTCAAGTCCCCTGTAGTGCATCCTGCCATCTGGGCCACACTGGGATATGTGAAGTTTTGCAGAATACTTAACAGTGGGAGATTACTTACTTGAATGGTAATTGCAAAATATAAAGCAAAGAATCTGGTTAGCTTAAATTACTGGCATAGAGATTTCAGTTTTTCACCCCCAAAAAATTGGTCTACTGAAAGAGGATCTGTGAATAGGACAGGCAGCTGAATGGAGCTAAAGAAAATAGGAAAGGATGATGCCTTCACAATATGTCACGCTGTCATAAAAATTATATTAGTAATGTGCCTGACATATTGATGTTTTACAGTTGAATACCATTTGTAACTAGAGGTAGCTAAGCAGATGCCCCGTGAAATCTATCTTTTCCTTTTGAAGCTTCCTATGTGTTTTTTCTCTCTTTCTTCCCCCCCACCCCCTTTTTCTTAAGAAAAAAATAATAATCTTGTAACTCATAATAGCAGTCTTAAAATGTTTTATTTCTTTACTTCATAAATTGTTTTCTTTTGCAGACTTGGAAAGTCAAAGTCCCCATAGCAGGAAGAATTGGAGAATTAAATTTGACTACAGCCCATAATCTTTATAAATACCAACACTGTCATCCAAAGAAACATTAATTCAGAGGAGTTTCAGATATTTATTGTGCAAAAATCAGTTTGTGTTTAGCTTACAAGGTGGATTTTTTTCCTTTTATTCTGCTCCATGTACCTGATACAATATCTCTCTTTTAAATCTTATTTCAAACTATGTAATTATTACATTTTAAAAGAGTTAAATTATCATTCCAACTAATCATTGTTCTGAGTTTCCCATCATAAATCTGACAAATGCAGTGTGGAGGGCATGAAAAATAGAAGATAAATAACATTTTCTTACTGAGAGAGTAGTTAGTCATTGGAAAGGGCTGCCCAGGGAGGTGGTGGAGTCACCACCCCTGGAGGTGTTCAAGAGGGGATTGGATGTGGCACTTAGTGCCATGGTTTAGTCATGAGGTCTGTGGTGACAGGTTGGACTTGATCATCTTTGAGGTCTCTTCCAACCTTGGTGATTCTGTAATTCATGGGAATAAACTGTGTGAGAAATTTACTTCTCTGTTTAAAAAGTATTCTAGGCAATGAATACAACTAAAACATTTCCTCATAGGCATTTTAAAAGACTTGCTTACACATAAGCAAGAACGAGTCCAGAGAAGGGCAACAAAGTTGGTGAGGGGTTTGGAACACAAGCCCTAAGAGGAAAGACTGAGGGAGCTGGGGTTGCTTAGCCTGGAGAAGAGGGGATTCAGGGGTGACCTTATTACTCTCTACAACTACCTGAAGGGAGGTTGTAGAGAGATGGATGATGGCCTCTTCTCCCAGGCAGCCAATACCAGAACAAAAGGACACAGTCTCAGGGGAGGTTTAGGTTGGATGTTAGGAAGAAGTTCTATACAGAGAGAGTGATTGCCCATTGGAATGGGCTGCCTGGGGAGGTGGTGGAGTTGCCGTCATTGGAGGTTTTCAGGAGGAGACTTGCTGGGGTGCTTGGTGCCATGGGTTAGTTGTTTAGGTGGGTTGGATTGCTTGAAGGGTTGGACGTGATGATCTTGAAGGTCTCTTCCAACCTGGTCTGGTCTGGTCTGGTCTGGTCTGGTCTATTCTATTCTATTCTATTCTATTCTATTCTATTCTATTCTATTCTATTCTATTCTATTCTATTCTATAAGCTTGTGTGAGGTCAATTAATACAGTTTAAGTATTTGTGCCACTTTTTTTGTTGGTTGGTTTGGTTTTAGGTTTTTGGTTTGGGTTTTTTTTAGCTTGTAATGTAGGCTTTTTTCCCCCCTCTCTTCTTTTTTCCCAATTAGCTAAAATCCAGACTAAAATTGATCTGAAAGATGAATTCTCTGTATGTAGTGGGGTGGGTGCTGGTCTTTCTTTCCTAGTAACAAGTGATAGGACAAGAGGAAATGGTCTCAAGTTATGTTGACTTGCTAGAATGTGTCCAGAGAAGGGCAACAAAGCTGATGAGAGGCCTTGAGCACAAGCCCTATGAGGAGAGGCTGAGGGAGCTGGGGTTGCTTAGCCTGGACAAGAGGAGGCTCAGGGGAGACCTTCTTGCTGTCTACAACTACCTGAAGGGAGGTTGTAGCCATGTAGGGGCTGGTCTCTTCTCCCAGGTAACCAGTACCAGAACAAGAGGACAGTCTCAGGCTGCACCAGAAGAAGTTTAGGCTTAAGGTAAGGAGAAAGTTCTTCACAGAGAGAGTTGGTAGCCATTGGAATGTGCTGCCCAGGGAGGTGGTGGATTCACCATGCCTGGAGGTGCTCAAGAGGGGATTGGATGTGGCATTTGAAGCCATGGTCTGTTCATGAGGTCTGTGGTGACAGGTTGGACTTGACGATCTTCGAGGTCTCTTCCAACCTTGACGATTGTGTAATTCTGTGAAACTGAGCATAAAGGTCTTCATGCACATCAGCAAATTTTTTTTCATGATAAACTTGTCCTATTTTTGAAAGCAAGCTGCAGTGCTGGTAGTTGCTATATAGTTCAGGAAAGCAGCATTCTTTAAAAATTTAATTGCATATTAGGATTTGGGCTCTGAGTGTTTCTATTCATTGATTTCTTCGTTAGAGTTATTTTCTTCCCTTCCCTTCACTGTCTCTGCACATAGATATTTCTCCACTGTCTGTATTTTTGTTGCTCCTTGCTATTTGTACTTTTTTGCTTTTCTTCCCCCCCCCCTTCTCATTTCTGTCCTTTTCTTCAGCTATGTCCTATGTTAGCTAAAAACATTAGCATGGCTTTTAATTAGTTAGCATTGTTGTTAATGATACAAAGCTTGTAGTTATCATTTATTCCATTTTAGGGATTATCTTTCCCATAAGAAGGCCACAGTACAATTAAGGAACAGCATGTTTTCCTTTTTTCTAGTTTAACATTATTGTTCTTTCAAGCCATGATAGGTGCTGAATACTAATGAAGTAACAACTAGTCAAGCAAGAGGCACTGGAGGGTCATTATTCTGAGCACCACACTCCTAGTTTGTCAAGTGCCAGATGAATTAGGCTCTTCATGAATATTTGGGGCATCCCAAATATCATCTTTATCAGCTCTGAGCTGCATGTGGGTTTTATTTTTGTGGTTTCTTTCCTAGCACAATTTAGATGCAAAAAGTGTGTTGTATAACTTTCCAGTGGAACTTAGGCAGAAATTGAGCATAAATGGAGCATAAGTTATTCATGAATAGAAATTGTAAGATTGTTGACAAAAGTGGATCTATTCTTTTTGCAGTTGTTGTCATCCATATAGATGCATTTCAGTCTAAATGCAGTTGTATAGTACTTTATTTCTTAAAATATTTCCATAAGAATGAGGCATCAGAATTGTTTGGTGTTAACAGAGACTTGGAACATAAGGAAATTCAGATGAAATTATGAATCTCTTTCTAAATCCCTCAGTTATCATATTCAGAATGGGGGGGGAGGGGGGGAGGAAAGAGGGGAAGAGAGTAAACAGACTCGCTTTCCTCCTTATCCAGTTCTCATTGTTAAATGTTCCCATTATATTGTTTTGGTTTGGGTTTTTTGTTTGTTTATAATGTGTATCTGAAAGTTTCTCAGACATGTAGCAGTGTCCATTTGCAGGGAGTGTCTGAGTCTGGCATTAGTACAGGAGGGTAGCAGAGAGAGCATCTCTGTGTGGTGTGAGCAAGTCAATGATCTGTTCAGCAGAGTGGTAGTTAGGAGAGCAATTGAAAAGGTTGAGAACTATCAGGGAGCATGAAAGAAAAATATATTGGTGAAGCTACACCCTGAGGCAAAGGTGACAGAGGATTGTTGCAAAGTTGAGGATTCCCTCCTGCCACCAGGCAACAGGAGATCTAAAACACAGGGGGTAGTGGAAACAGGTCCCTGCCCAGACAGGCAGGCAAGTGCCCTCCCTACCTCCATCAGCTTCCCACTTGCCCTTATACAACAGGTATTTGACTCTGGAACAGGAGGACCAGGATATGGAGCAAGTAGATGAAGGTCCATCCAGGGGGTTGTCTGCAGTGACTCACCCAGCCTCACGAATTAGGACTACTTGTTTTATGAAAAAAAGGAGAGTAATTGTTGTAGGAGATTCCCTTTTGCAGGGAACAAAGGGCTACTGGATTCATCGCACAGGAATTCCTCCCTGGGGCCCAGGTGAGAGATGCTACTAGGAAACTCCCTATCCTGACATGGCCCTTTGGTTTTTATCCATTACTGGTCATAAAGGTTGGAAGAGATGTGAGTACAGAAGTGCAAAAAACCATTAAAAAGCACTTCAAGGCATTGGGGTGATTGGTTGAAGGATAAGGAACACAGGTAGTGTTTTCTTCAATACCTCTAGTGGCAGGGAAGTCTGCACAGAACACTGAAAAGAATAACAAAACCCAGTTGGTTAATATGTGGCTTGGGGGCTAGTGCCACAAGCAGAATTTTGTTTTCTCTGATCATGAGAAGGTTTATGTGGCACTGGGCCTGATGGGGACAGACAGAGTTCACCTGTCTCAAAGGAAAATTTTCATGCTTGAGTTGGTGAAACTCATTGGTAAGGCTTTAAACTGGGTTTGAAGGGGAAAGGGAATAAAACTAGTCTCACTAGAGATGAGCTCAGGGGTGGCATGCCCATGTCAGAGGTGAAATCAATAGCCCAATTCAAGTGTGTCTATACTAATGGAGCCAGCATGGGAAAAAAGAGAGGGAACCAGAAGCCATTGTGCAGCAGGAAAGCTATGACAGTTGCCATCACAAAGACGTGGTGGTATAACTGTCATGACTGGAGTACTGCAATGTATAGGTGTAAGCTCTTCAGAAGGGATAGGCAGAGAAGGAAAGGTGGTGGAGTGGCACTGTATGCTAGGGAGTGTTTTAATTGTGTAGAAGTCAATAACTGCGATGATAAGATTGACTGCTTATGAGTAAGGATAAAGGAAAGGCCAACCAGGCAGATATCCTCTTATGAGTCTGTTGCAGACCACCCAACTGGAATGAAGAGGCTGATGAGATATTCTGTGGGCAATTGGCAGAAATCTCCAAACTCTAGTTCTGATGCCTCACCCTTTAATAGTCAGACCCATTATCCTTAGTGTATTCAGCCTCCTGATAGGGGTGGAGAGCAGTATCAACTCCACATAATGCACGAGGAAGCAGTTAATCACCTCTTATGCCACCTAGACACTCACAAGTTTATGGGCACAGATGGGATTCACACAAGAGTGATGAGGGAGCTGGCAGAGGAGCTTGCCAAGACATTCTCCATCATCTATCAGCAGTCCTGGTTAACAGGGGAGATGTCAGAAAACTGGAGGCTTGCCAATGGGACACCTATCTACTGACCTCAGTAATTGGGAAGACCTTGGTGCAGTTCATCTTGGGTATGCTCATACAATAAGTGCAAGATAATGGTGAGATTTGGCCTAGCCATCATGAGTTCATAAAAGTCAGATTGTGCTTGACCAACCTCATCTTTCTATGACCAGGTGACCCACTTAGTGGATGAGGGAAAAGCTGTGGATGTTGTTTATCTGGACTTTGACACTGTTTACCACAGCAGCCCATGGCATAGACAGATGTATTCTTCACTAGATTTAAAAATCAGTGTCGGGCCCAAAGAGTTGTGATAAATGGAGTTACACACAGCTGATGGCTGAGTGCTGTCCCCAGGGGCTCAGTATTGGGGCCAGCTCTGTTTAATATCTTTATCAATGTTTTAGATGAGGGGAATGAGTGCAGCCTTAGCAAGTTTGTAGATGACACTAAATTGAGTGGGAGTTTTGATCAGCTTGATGGTAGGAGAGCACTGTAGAAAGATCTTAAAGGTTAGATTAATGGATTGAGCCAATGGGATGAGACTTAACAAGACTGAATGCCAGGTCCTGCACTTTGGTTACACCACCACCAAGCAATACTATGGTCCTGGGTAAGAGACTCTAGAAAGCAACCTGGTGGAAAAGGATCTGAGGATGATCAGCTGAACATGAACCAACAGTGTGCCCAGGTGGCCAAGAAGGCCAATGCCATCCTGGCCTGTATCAAAAAGAGCGTCTGTCCAGCAGGACTAGGAAAGTGATTGGCAGTCCTGGTGAGGCCACGTGCTTGAATACTGTGGTGAATTCTGGGTGCCACAGTATAGGAAAGACATTTAGGTCCTATAGAAGTGTCCAGAAAAGAGCAACAAAGACAGTGAGGGTTTTGGAGGGCATGTCATACCAGGAGCAGCCAAGGGAGATGGGGTTGTTTAGTCTGCAGCAGAGAAGGCTAATGAGAGATCTTACAGGTCTCTACAACTACCTGAAAGGAGGTTGTAGTGAGACTGGTGATGGTGTCTTCTCCCAAGTAACTGATAGAACAAGAGAGTGAGGAGGCATTAGAACAGGTTGCCCAAGGAGGTAGTGGAGTCATCATTCCTGAAGGTGTTCAAGAAGGGCGTAGATGTGGCACTTCAGGATATAGTTTAGTTGTCGTGGTAGTTGGATTGTGGTTGGAGTCAATGATCTTAAAGGTCTTTTCCAACCTTAATGATTCTATGATAAGAGAAACTCTAAACACCTACTTATTATGGTATGGTTACTGGTTTGTCTGAGAAAAAAAAAAAAAAGAAAGATAACATTTAGTCTGAATCCATAAGACAGTGGCAACACCAAAGTATTTTTCTTCTTCATCTGAGGCCAAACCTTCCCTCCATCCAAAATAAACAGGAATCAATTTTCAGACATCCTGGAAAAAAAAAGAAGCAATTTTTTTTTGTTTGTTTTCTCTTTCATTCTTAAACCCTCCATTTTGTCCTAATTGCAAAAACAGCAACAAAATATTGTAGCCCTGCCATTTTTGTTTCCCTCTTGTCACCAGGCAGAAATACTTCCGGGTACTGGTTCACTGTACCTAAGATCTAAACATATGTTAACCACTTCCTCTCACTAATGCACGAGAGTTTAGGATCAAGGTGCTTATTTGCATGTTTATTTGCAATAACTGCACACTTTTAGGTGGGGTAAATCTGTACTGTATTTGGATTCCAAGCTGCAAATTCGGAAGAGGCTCACATAACTGAGGATAAGGTTTAAATATCTACTATCTCACGTTGTACATTACTTTGGATTAGTTTTAAGTCTGTACAGAAAACAATAAAAGCAGCAATGTTTGTATGACAATTGAAATGGAGATATTTGTAAAGAGTTTTAAACCTATTGTTCTGACTCCTGTTTAACTTTATTAGCAATATGTGTGTCCCAGTTTGAAGTCAGGCAGATCCTCTCCTGCCTCACACCGGGACAGAAAAATGATACTCACACAAATGGATTGCAGAAGTGATGGGAAGTTTAAATGGAAAAGCAGTGAATGTCTTACAGAGTGCTACAAGCACCGTGACAGAAGAAACCCAAAGCATACAGAGTCCCTTATAGCATACCCAGAAGCATCCCAGCACTCCCCTTCTCCCTACCTCAGGGTATACCCAAAATCCCCAGGGCTCTTTCTTCCCCTCTTCCACTGTTAGGCTCATCTCAGCTGGCCAGATCTGAGATTGCCCTTGCCCCTTCTCCTCCTGGCATTAGCCCTAGCCAGGCCAGATAGGGAGCATCTTGCTATCACTGGAGGTGTTTAGAAGGAGTGTTGATGGAGTGTTTGGTGCCATGATTTAGTTGATTAGATGGTTTTGGATGATGGGTTGGATGTGATGATCTCAAAGGTCTCTTCCAACCTGGTCTGGTCTGGTCTGGTCTATTCCATTCCATTCCATTCCATTCCATTCCATTCCATTCCATTCCATTCCATTCCATTCCATTCCATTCCCAGATAGGGAGCATCTCCCACAGAAGCAGCGAGGGAAGAAAGAGGAAGTGGGAGACTTTGCAGAGGGATTAATAGGGAGCAGGATATTATGGGTATGAACTATGCTATTTCCTGTGTCCACCCACTGGGCTGGACACTGGGGGCTCTGGAGGTGTATCTTGTGGGGCAGCAACAAGATGCACTTAGCCTAAACTGCTACAATGTGTGAGGTTTTTGTTAATTCAAGACATGAAATACATTCAGTGTGATTCAGTGAAATTCCCAGGATGCTGGCATTCAAAGTAAAAAGAAAAGTAGGAAGGATGAACTGGAAAGCAGAGCTTTCTACATGAACTAGGACAAAATTCATGGCTACTTTCAAAATGAATAGACTTTCACGCTTTGAAGTATGTACCTGAAATGAGAAAAAATTTCTGCTTGGGCAGATTTTTCCATTACAGGTTTTCTTGCATCTTCTTCTGAAACATCCTTGGTCAGATGGGTGAGCAACATGTCACACTGTGCGCTAGTTCAACTATTAGTCTGGTGTGATGTGATTCTCTGTGTATGTGTGAATGAATATATCTTACAGATTTGTCGCTTTTGCAGACTGCATCACTGGGAAAAAGAAAAACGGGGGGGGGGGGGGGGGAAGGTGACTTCATAACATGTACAAGCTGTAAATATTGTTATGCATGCAAATAAGTATATAGAAAATAATGCACCTATCAGTCCTTTGCTGAGCCAGCGCCTCAAGGCCTATAGGTGCTATTATTGTTGTTGTTACTCTTGTACTTATAAAGACCTTGCAAAAATAGTTTTCAAGTTTAAGGCCCAAAACCACCTGAACCAAGAGGCATAAAGGTATGATTATCTTTAATACCTTCATTGATGATCTGGATGAGGAGATTCAGTCAGTCATTCAGCAAATTTGCAGGTGGCACCAAGCTAGGAGCAGGTGTTGATCTGTTGGAGGGTAGAAGGGATCTGCAGAGGGACCTTGACAGGCTGGACAGATGGGCAGAGTCCAACAAGATGACATTTAACAAATCCAAGTGCCGGGTGCTGCTCTTTGGCTACAACAACCCCATGCAGAGCTACAGGTTGGGGTTAGAGTGGCTGGAGAGCTGCCAAACAGAAAGGGACCTGGGGGTGCTGATTGACAGCAGCCTAAACATGAGCCACCAGTGTGCCCAGGAGGCCAAGAAGGCCAATGGCATCCTGGGCTGCATCAGGAATAGTGTGGCCAGCAGGAGCAGGGAAGTCATTGTGCCCCTGTATTCTGCTTTGGTTAGGCCGCACCTTGAGTCCTGTGTCCAATTCTGGACACAGTTTAAAAAGGACAATGAGACACTTGAATGTGTCCAGAGAAGGGCAACGAGGCTGGTGAGAGGCGTTGAGCACAAGCCCTATGAGGAGAGGCTGAGGGAGCCAGGATTGTATAGCCTGGAGAAGAGGAAGCTCAGGGGAGACCTTCTTGCTGTCTACAGCTACCTGAAGGGAGGTGGTAGACAGGAGAGGGTTAGCCTCTTCTCCCAGGCAGCCAGCACCAGAACAAGAGGACACAGTCTCAAGCTGCACCAGGGGAAGTTTAGGCTTGAGGTGATGAGAAATCCATGTTGGTTAGGCCTGATCCCTAGGCATCCTTCAGGTGTGCTGTGATTGCCCCAAGATGATCTGCTCTGGCACTGATGTCAGGCTGACAGGCCTGTAGTTTGCAAGTTCCTCCATCCAGCCCTCCTTGTGGATGGGCATCATATTGGCCAGTTTCCAGTCATCTGGGACCTCTCAAGTGAGCCATGACTAGTGGTAAATGATGGACAGTGGCTTGGAGATCTAATCTGCCAGTTCTCTCAGTACCCTAGGGTGGATGTCATCTTGTCCCATGTACTTGTGAGTATCCAAGTGGCTCAGCAAGTCTCTAATTGATTCCTCATGGATTACAGAGGGTACTGTGATCCCTAACCCCATCTACCACTTCAGGAGGCCAGTTATCCTGAAGCCCTCCTTTCTTGCTGTTGAAAATGGAGGCAAAGAAGGTATTTAATATCTCAACCTTTTCCTCATCTTTAGTTACAGTACTCCCCTCCAAGTGCAATAAATAGTGGAGGTTCTTCTTGCCCCTCTTTTTAGTACTAATATATTTATAAAAATGCTTTTTATTGTCTTTCACAGCAGCGTTCAGTTTAAGTTCTAAGTGGGCCTTTGCCTCTATAATTCTTCTCCTACATGATCTAACAACATCCTTAAACATATCTTGAGTTGCCTGCCTCCGTTTCCAGAGGTGATATACCCTCTTTTTTCTCTTAATTCATCATCTGGGAAGATATTGGACAGAGGAGCAAGTCGTACCTGGCTAATTTGCTACAGAAACCCCTTTGTGGAAAACCACAGATAGCAACACCTTTATTTCCAATTGAAATTGCTGTATTGGAAATTCCCAGATTTGTACTAGAATTGTTTAACTGTCATCACATATGCAATGTATTACTCACAACTGAATAGCCGAACCTATAAATATACTTTGTAAATAAGTTATGGCAGTGTCTGAAGAAACCACCACCCACAATATTAAATAGTAAAATAAATAAAAATATGCATTTTATTACAACTGTACCCAAATAATCCATGTGCCTGGCTGCAGATGTTGAGATAGATGCTAACTGCTCTGCTTCATCTCTAGAGGAGGTCATCAGTGGACAGCATGGGTGGGAAAAAGATATTGGTCATGTCCCACATGTGACTGGGAACATGATGCACCAAGATGGTAGCAGCCAATCCATTCACTGGCACAAACCAAAATAACAGGCTGAAAGTTCCAGGAAGTAAAGAATGTGGGAAAAATATCACTAATAGTGTTTTTGAAAAGTAATGAACTTCCAGATCACATGTCCAACCCCTAGGTCCAGAACTGAAATCTGCCTTTAAATCAGATGTCTTTTTCATGAAGAATATTTTGTACTTAAGATGTTTTCAAATATGGGCACTTAATGGTTATAATAACAGAGGCAGGATTTTCACCCACAATGTCCAGTACATTAGGCAAGCATATCAGGAGAGATTTCTCATCTTTGCTTTCAAGTTTCATTTTATCACCATGGCAATATCAGTAAATGTTCCTGTTGATGAACCAATAATTCCCCTTCTATCCTGTATATGGAGACACTATATAGATGTATTGTTATTGTAGTCTAAAAATTTAATCTAATTTTTTTCCTCAACAGTGTTAGTTGGATAGCATAGGAACAAACATGGTTCTGAAAGCAAGGGGAAAATCCCCTCCAAAATACCTTATTTTCTCTTGTATTTTAAATTTTAGGACATCTTTCACTATACTTTTTGGATAAAAAGCTGGGTTTCACATTGTGTTTCAAGCTGCATATGCTCACAACCTGATGTTAATGATTTCCAATAGAATAGAATAGAATAGAATAGAACAGAACAGAACAGAACAGAACAGAACAGAACAGAATAAAACAGGTTGGAAGAGACCTTCAAGATCATCGTGTCCAACCTATCATCCAACACCATCTAATCAAACCATGCAACCAAGGATCCCATCAAGTATCCTCCTAAACACCTCCAATGATGACGACTCCACCACCTCCCCAGGCAGCCCATTCCAAGGGGCAGCCACCCTTTCTATGAAGAATTTCTTCCTAACATCCAGTCTAAACCTTCCCTAGTGCAGCTTGAGACTATGTCCTCTTGTTCTGGTGCTGGTTGCCTGGGAGAAGAGACCAGCCCCTGCTTGGGTACAACCTCCTTTTAGGTAGTCGTAGAGAGCAGTAAGGTCTGCCCTGAGCCTCCACTTCTCCAAGACAAGCAACCCCAGCTCCCTCATCCTCTCCTTATAGGGCTTGTGTTCCAAACCCCTCACGAACTTCCTTGCCCTTCTCTGGACATGTTCTAGCAACTCAACATCTTTCCTAAACTGAGGGGTGCAGAACTGGACACAGGACTCGACGTGTGGCCTAGCCAGTGCAGTGCACAGGGACAGAATGACCTCCCTGCTCCTGCTGGCCATACTGTTCCTGATATAGGCCAGGATGCTATTGGCCCTCTTGGCCAATTTTTTGTTGTTGTCGTTATTGCTATTGCTATTAGATATGACAATTTATCTGCAAAATCATTTTGGTTTTGCAGTTTCAAAGGAACTTGTAGGCAATGTCCCTCTGCTTCTGACTCACTGACAACTCAAAGCTTTATGCTTTGCCTTGTGACATCTCTAACTGTAAAAACATCAGTACTCATGCTAGTTTCATTCACAAGATCAGCAATCAGGTACTGTCTCCAGGAGAAGGATATCAGCTACTCAGGTAGTCAAATACTGCCGTCAGCACAAAATGTAATTGTAGTAAAGATGTTATGTGGCTACTATCTTTAAGTACTATTCTTATAGAGTAATATTTTTTTGTCTGTTTTGCACCTCATTTTATATAGTATTCATTTACAGAGAAACTTCCTTCCTTGCCATCTTCACCCCTAATCCCACTCTCTGTCAAATGCTGTCACAAAACTTAACCATTGTTATGAGTAAGAGTGAATCAGTCCTCCAAAACTGAATTTAATTTCCCAAATTCACAGTCTGGCTGAGAAGATATAGCTGTCATGAATCTGTTATACATTCAGCATCTTAGAAGAAGTAGTAAACAGCTTTGTAACTGTTACTCTATTTTCACATTAGGTTTGACAATTTAGTTACGTGTGTGAAAGTCCACAGGACATTTTTGCATTCACTTTAAAACATCCAAATCAATGAAGGGAATTCAGTACTACCTACCATAAAGCATCTCAAGTAGCCCAAAGCTTATTCTGTTAGTTATTAATTTAAACAACTGCTGATTGGACAAGACCTAGATAGTATGTAACACAAAACACTTTCACTGAGATTGTCAATATTTGTCTAGATTTTTGTATCTGAATAGGACAGGACTGGTCTAATTGCCAGTAGATTTATTTGTGTTCGTTAATAAATTAAGCTGTTTTCCCCTTAAAAAGAAAGCCAGTGCAATCATAGCTGGCATTTCCATTATTTCATTTTCTAATTAAAAAATAAAATAAAATAAAAGCAACAAGAGAAGAAACCTTAATGAGGTGGAAGGCTTTAAGCTGTCATTAATCTCTGTCTGAAGTTCCTTAATAGTATTGCTAGTCTTTAAAAAAACCCCGACAAAATAACCCAAAAGCCCCAAACCAAACAACAAAACAATAGCCCTCACCAAGCAAACAATTAATTATTAATCTAGGGGTTTTCTTCTGAATTAGATGAAGCATGCCTACTCTTTTGTAAACAAAATTTGAAGGACCTGGGGGAAATTGCCCTCCAACAGAATAAATAAGCACGTAGATACCACTTGGGAGGAAAAATCTGCATTTGTCTATGATTTATGTAGCTGTAGTAATGGTAATGCCAATTAACAATCGCACTGCAAAAGTGACATTTCCACCATGTATTTCTGCAGCGATGTATGCACTGACAATAAAAATTCCAAAGATGAGGTGTCTTTTAGAATTTGATGAAAGTCTGGTGTCAGCCTGGGCAACCCAGAGAGACAGATGAAGATTACTGCTATGCATTGTAAGTTTGCAATAGAGAACATTTGCTTGCTGCATTTCCTATGTTGTGATGAATAGTTCTAAATAATTTACATAATATATATTCTGCTGCTTTTGGTGTTATTGAAAGAACACAGTAGACAATAGTTTTCAACTTGTCTGCAGTGAACTTGCTACAGGCTTGGATTTGTTTGTTTATTTCTTTCATTTATTGACTGTTTCAATGGAAAAAAAACAAAACCAAAAGCAAACCCCAAAACCTGGCATCAAAACCCTATTGCTTCCAGCTATTGAAGTTGTAAAATATTACTTGTAGAAACAAGCTTTTCTCCTGAACAAGAGTTAAAATTTAAAGCAAGATTGTGCATCTAAAAATCTGTAAATAGGAAAGTATAGCAGAATATGTAATCCTTTAAAAATATGTTGCAAAAAAAAATACAAAAAATGAATTATTTTCTTAAATACACACATTTGTTAATAAAAGTTTCATAATGGAGGTTTTCGTTGAGGTTCTTATTCATTTTCTTGCTTCTGTTCCTGAAAGGTGCACATTTGTCTGTGTGAATTTTAAAAATTAATCCAGCCATACATAAGGAAAAAATCAATGCTAGCTGTCAGCTTGCATATATTATGCCTGAGCTTACTGCAGAATGAAAGATATCCTGTATGGGTTCATGCAATATTTGAAATCTGAAATCTTCAAATACTTTGTAATCCAGATTGCACTTCTGTATGAAATATTAATGCTGTATTTAAATAGCTTTTCTCTTATTTTATTTTCTTTTATTTTTCTTGTGTGTGTTTGTTGGCTGTGGGTTGTGTGTTTGTTGGTTGTGGGCTATGTGTTGGGTTTTTTTGGTTGGGGATTATTTTGTCTAGCCTGTAAAGTGTGGCGCTCTATTTAAACTTGGATCATATTGATTTTCAGTTCCATTTGAGTACATGATTACACGTGAAAAAGTCATCATGTTTTCCAGTCAAAATTGAGGAGGCATTATGTTCTATATAAAGTTAACAAGCTGTTTGATCCTTCTAATATTAAATCTGCTTGGTTTGGTTTTGAGTAATTGTTTTGTGGTTTTGTTTTGTTTTGTTTTGTTTGAATGTCGGTGACCAGTCGTATAGGATAAGACTGGCTACAAATGTGATGCATGTGATAATTTTTTGTTTTCTTATAAATGACAGATTGTGGAAAGGTAGCAACCTTTTTCTCTTTAAATTCTAAGTCTATTTCTAGTAGCATTTGTTTTAATAGATCTTGAAAATTGTAAGAGTAAATGTTTTTAATTTCCTTATGCTTTTCTAATCTTCTTTCATTTTTTTCTTTTTTCCCCTTTCCTGCAAATGATTAAATTTCAGTTCACATTGTTTCAGCTGTTGTCTGAAATCACAGTATCACAGTATAACTAAGGTTGGAAGAGACCTCGAGGATCATCGAGTCCGACCTATCAACACAGACCCCATGACTAGACCATGGCACCAAGTGCCACCTCCAATCTCCTCTTGAACACCTCCAGGGATGGTGACTCCACCACCTCCCTGGGCAGCCCATTCCAATGATAAATGACTCGCTCAGTGAAGAATTTCCTCCTCACCTCGAGTCTAAACCTCCCCTGGTGCAGCTTGAGACTGTGTCCCCTTGTTCTGGTGATGGTTGCCTGGAAGAAGAGACCAACCCCTTCCTGGCTAAAACTACCTTTCAGGTAGTTGTAGAGGGCAGTGAGGTCACCCCTGAGCTTCCTCTTCTCCAAGCTAAACAATCCCAGCTCCCTCAGCCTCTCCTCATAGGGCTTGTGTTCAAGGCCTCTCACCAGCCTTGTTGCCCTTCTCTGGACATGTTCAAGTGTTTCGATGTCCTTCTTAAACTGAGGGGCCCAGAACTGGACACAGTACTCAAGGTGCGGCCTGACCAAAGCAGAGTACAGGGGCACAATGACTTCCCTGCTCCTGCTGGCCACACTATTCCTAATGCAGGCCAGCATGCCATTGGCCCTCTTGGCCACCTGGGCACACTGTTGGCTCATATTCAGGTGGCTGTTGATCAGTACCCCCAGGTGGCCTCTCTGTTTGGGAGCTCTCCAGCCACTCTGACCCCAGCTTATAGCTCTGCATGGGATTGCCGTAGCCAAAGTGCAGCACCTGGCACTTGGACTTGTTGAATGCCATCCCATTGGATTCTGCCCATCTGTCCAGCCGGTCGAGGTCCCTCTGCAGAGCCTTTCCACCCTCTAACTGACTAACATCTGCTCCTAACTTGGTGTCATCTGCAAACTTGCTGATGACTGACTCGACCCCCTCATCCAGATCATCGATGAAGATGTTGAAGAGGACAGGGCCCAGCAGTGATCCCTGGGGATCCTTCAGGATCCTCTACTCAGAAAAACAAGCCAAACCCCAACTCCTCAAAACTTCAAGTAAATAAATAAAAGACATACTACTATTTTTCCCTCCATATATCATAACACAGTGTTAGGTATTAGGTAGTCCATTGGCCTTGATGATCTCTGAGGACTTTTCCAACCTGGTTGATTCTGTGTGTGATTGTGTGTGATCACTGAATCTCATGAAATATCATACACTAGCCCAAATTCAAGAAAATGCTGTGTAATTAAGCAAAATCACAAATAAAATCATCACTTTCAGCACTCATGCTATTGTGTGTCTCATCAGTTTGCCCTCTAGTGGGAAAATGTACACCATAATTACGGGCTCTGTATGTGCTTCAATACTGCTGAAGAGAGATCATCAGCGCACATCAAGTCATAGCTAAAAGGGCGTACTTCAGTGCCCCTCCACCAGAATCCAAACAAAGACTTTAGTTTCCTCACCTCAGGTGGAACAAAAATTTGAGCTTTAGTCATTTGCAAGATCATTCTTCCAATCCAACAGCAACTTGTATTTTGTCTAGGAACTGGATGAGTACATCTGTGTTGTGGAACTCAATTTCTACTTCTGGTGTACAAAGGATGATGACATTTTGTTGGTTTTCATATGTGATGAGAGGAGAGGTTCGGAGAGGAGAGGAGAGGTTCGGAGAGGAGAGGAGAGGAGAGGTTCAGAGAGGAGAGGAGAGGTTTGGAGAGGAGAGGTTCAGAGAGGAGAGGTTCGGAGAGGAGAGGAGAGGAGATGTTCGGAGAGGAGAGGTTCGGAGAGGAGAGGAGATGTTCGGAGAGGAGAGGAGAGGAGAGGAGAGGAGAGGAGAGGAGAGGAGAGGAGAGGAGAGGAGAGGAGAGGAGAGAGGAGAGGAGAGGAGAGGAGAGGAGAGAAGAGAAGAGAAGAGAAGAGAAGAGAAGAGAAGAGAAGAGAAGAGAAGAAGAAGAGAAGAGAAGAGGAAGAGAAGAGAAGAGAAGAGAAGAGAAGTAAGAGAAGAGAAGAGAAGAGAAGAAGAGAAGAGAAGAGAAGAGAAGAGAAGAGAAGAGAAGAGAAGAGAAGAGAAGAGAAGAGAAGAGAGAGAAGAGAAGAGAAGAGAAGAGAAGAGAAGAGAAGAGAAGAGAAGAGAAGAGAAGAGAAGAGAAGAGAAGAGAGAAAGAAGAGAAGAGAAGAGAAGGAAGAGAAGAAGAGAAGAGGAGACTTAACCAGGTTGGAAAAGAGCTTCAAGATCATCAAGTCTAACCTTATCATCCAACACCATCTTATCAACTAAACCATGACACCAAGTGCCTCATCCAGTCCTCCTGTTAAACACCTCCAGTGACGATGACTCCAAACGACTCTGAGTGCAATGATTGTTGATCAATGAATACTTACATGGTAAACCATTACAAAAAAACAAAGTCCTTTAAAATGACTATCATTTCTGTGTCAAAAAATATTTTACTTCAAATCCTCAAACATAAATTTTCAATATATAAATATATTGACGTATGAGCTAGCTGGAAGGTATTAATGTTTTTGCTTTTAGAAGTAGTACTGGATTACTTGCAAAAAATCCCAGGTGGGTAAGCAGGATTTGGATGGCTTTGTAGACTAAGAGAAAGGGAGTTAAAAAGGGAAACCCCAGGATTCAATCCTTAATGTCTGCAATACTAAGAAAAAAATAAATTAAAATTCAGAAAGCTACAACAAACCCAAGGTTTAAAAATTTGCAGTTCTCTGATGTAGGACCGATGAATATGTACTGGACCTGATCAACAGTGGAAGAAAACATTGTCATTGAAGCTTGTGTCTCATCAGCTCAGTGGAGTGGAATGCACTGGAGAGGTAGAAGGCAGCTGCTGCGATGTGCCTAGGCTTCATATTTCCTAGGCAAAAGGTCTTTCTTAAGAGACATGGGAATACACCATTATCTCACAAGGTGTAGACAACTGCTAGGGCTATAATGATAAGAAATAATGAAAAATTGTAAAGCTTAGAACAACCCCCAAACTTTCACAAAGTTTCAGAAAGGTTTATTTTCACTCAAAATCAAAACTGTTTCTAACAATGCTGCCAAATATGACACTGCTCTTGGGAGCTAACCTATTCCTCCCCTCCTGTAAAGTTTCTGTCTTTCAGTTCAATAAACTGAAATGGGGGTCTTCCCTTCACTGATTTTGAATAAATTCCTTATCTTTACTAGAAAATGTTCTGTGACTAGTCTGCTGACCTACCACTTACCTCCTGACATTGCAAGTGGATTTAGAAATATCACTGAAGAATATTTTAAATCTGAAATGATGCTCAGGATACTGTCTGACATAAACCCCACAGGATACCATGCAATTCTTAATTCCTCTTGGAGGAGCAAAATTTCCATCTTTTGCTGTGAACGGCTTATTTAAGACATTAAATGGGTTGTGGGTATTTTTTGTTGTTGTTGTCATTGATGGTTTCGTGTTTTGATTTCTTTAGAGTGGTTTTCTTTTCCTGTTGGGGATTTTTTGTTTGGGGTTGTTTTGTTTTTTTTTTTTTTGTTTGTTGTTGTTTTTGTCTTTCTCTCTTTCTCTCTTTCTTTCTTTCTCTCTTTCTCTCTCTCTCTCTTTCTCCCTTCCTTCCTTCCTTCCTTCCTTCCTTCCTTCCTTCCCTTCCTTCCTTCCTTCCTTCCTTCCTTCTTCCTTCCTTCCTTCCTTCCTTCCTTCCTTCCTTCCTTCCTTCCTTTCTTTCTTACTTCCTTTCTTCCTTTCTTCCTTTCTTTCTTTTTCTTCCTTTCTTCCTTTCTTCCTTTCCTCCTTTCCTCCTTCCTTTCTTTCTTTCCTCCTTCCTTTGTTCCTTTCCTCTTTCCTTTCTTTCCTCCTTCCTTTCTTTCTTTCCTCCTTCCTTTCTTTCTTTCCTCCTTCTCTTCTTTCTTTCTTCCTTTCTTTCCTTGTAAAGTGCACAGAGAAAAAAACAAAACAACTGAGGCACTACCACAGCTCAGGTTTGTCTTACATGTATTGCATAGGCCACTGCTCTATTCATCTTGGGAAAGTGTCATACACTTCCTTTGGGATCTTTTGCAGTCGTTTCTGTCCAGAATGTTTAGATGTTTAAATTTTTATCCATGGATAAAGAATATTTAAGAATCTGTGCTGTGGACAGCCACTCGAAGCTATAAGGGAGATCAGGGGGTTAGGGGCTGCTAGGGACTTCTACTTCTGTTAGTCAGCTACTTCTCCTGGCTAGGGCTTTGGTGTAGGGATGCTGCGAGGGATATGCTTGGGACTGCTGTTAGCTGCCTTGCTTGTTAAGGGCTTCCAGGATGTCTTCTGTAAGTGGGACTCTGAGACTCTGTAATTCTGGGGATTCTAGAGTGCAGCAATAAAGGACTTCTTGGAGGACTTCTGATATTTTCTGCTCTCCACATTTCTGGAATCTTGTTGCTAGATGACAACAGGGTTTGTGCTTTCATTGGTCACCCAGTAGGGGCCAGAACAGGGGGGAGAAAAACAACAGGCTGTTGGGGAAAGGAAATGACAAACTGATGTGTTTGAATCAGATGAATCCTGGACAGGAATCATTTCATCCTTTTCTTATTTTTCAGTCTTTTAAAATACATGCACTGTTAATTGTAATGTAAAATGTATCTTAACTTCTTAGGCTTTACAAAGCCTAGGGATCATGGCTTTATTACACCAAACTGAACAGGCTTTTTTTTTTTTTTTTTTAATATTTTTTTTTTAACCCACTACACTGTGTGGGGCTGGGATGGAGTTAATTTTGTTCATAGCAGTATGGCTGGTGTCCGAAAGCGTGTCAACACATCAAAGTTTTAGATGTTGCTGAACAGCTTTTGCACAGTGTCAAGTCTTTCTACTTTTCATCCTGCCCTGATTCAGGGAATAGGCTGGGAGTATACAAGAGGTTGGAAGAGGAAGCAGCTGTAACATCTGATCTGAATTGACCAAGGAGATATTCTATAACCTACAACATGATTGTCAGCAATAAAGTGGAGAGGAAGTCTTTCCTAGGTAGCTCTTGCTTGGAGACCAGATGTGTACCAGTCTCCTGGGGAGAGGTGATGAGTGGTTGCCTTTTCATCACCTGTTGTTTCAATTGTGGAGTATTTTGTTTCCTTTCACTTATTAAACTAGCTTTATCATGACCTATGAGCTTCTCTCACTTTTGCCCTCCCAATTTCCCCACACACACTCACTGAGGGGGAATGAGCGAGCTGCTTAGTTGCTGGCTGGGGTCAAACCATGACATCTGGTGTTCGTTCAACACCATTCAACTGCTTGCCTCAAAGATCATCTTCTGATTCTCACAGGGATTTTTGCTATCAGGAATGAGGGAGTTATCTTTATGACTGTCACAAAAGTCTGATAGGATTATATTTAACTGGTTGGGTTGTTTGGTTGTTTGGTTTTTTTTGTTTAGTTTTGGTGTGGTTTGGGTTTTTGTTTGTTTGTTTTTATAGTGGGAGGTAAATATTCCACAAGGTGTGACATCAAGTATAAATCACTGTAGAACTGATTACAAACTGGTGAAATACTTCTGCCTAGGACTGTTTTGTTTTCTTTTTAATTACTATGGGAACATGGGTATCAATTTTATGGTATTTCCGTAAATATTTTGAATTAATCCACAGTTAAATTGTTACATGAAAACCTGATCCTTCTAAGTCTATTAACAATATCAATAGCAGACTTTTTTAGAAGGTGTTTCTGAATAAATTCTTTTTAAAATATTGGTAGGAATGAAAAAATGCTGTCAAGTATCTCTAAGAACTACATTCTTATTAGCATTCAGATCTGATGCTTAGAAGTATATTCCTATTAACTTTCAGACATGATCCACTTGTTAATAAGATTGTAAGGAAATGAGAAGAAAGTCTCAAAAGATAATGCTAAACATATGAACCTTAAGTCACTTATTTATTATTTTAAAATACCCAAGATGCCTGAGAAGTAAAATAAGCACAACAGCCTTATAAGTAGAAAATCTGTATATACAACCCATTACTAACATTATGAATTAATTTGAAAACCTGAATTAAGCTTTTAATATGGAACAGCAGAGAAAATGCAATCTGTTTTTACTGCTGATGCCTTTCTTATTGTCTGAAAACTCATCTCTTCAGCACCTTGAACTCAATCTTGGAAGGGGTTTTCACGACGGTTGTTTACGCTATTCTGAGAGAAAGTGGTTTCCATCTTTATATTCCTTTCAGTGTAACTTCTGTGTACCTGCATCTACATGGTTCCTGCTAGTTTGAACTGTAAAAGCTTATTCAGTCAGACCTGTATGAGCTGTTTCTTTAATGAAATATAGTGCCTTGAAAAACTTAAGGTCAGAAGGGAGTTATTAAAGTAGAATTAGAAGAAGGATTTCACACACTGTTTGCAAAGCAGAGGATTCATCTACCAGATTTTTCTCTTGCTCTGTCTACAGACTTTTGACTTTTAATCCTTCATAAAGATTGTTTGATCAGAATTATATTAAAAAGTGTAAGCATTTATTCTAACAACATGCTCACAGTCATCATTGGAAAATGTGTTAAAGCTACTGTCAAACTGGATAACTGATGTGAAAAATCCTTCTTCAATACAATGAGGAATAATTTTCATCACAGTTCAGTTTTATGACAAATGATGATGAAAACACATAAAAATTAGGAGGAGCCTTAGGAGAAAATAAGGCAACTTAAAAATCCTGAAAAGATTTTATATTTCCAGTAATACAGAAAAAAAGTGTTAAAGGTTTGTTTAATGAAATTGTGTAGGAATGTGCAGTTGAGTAACAAGTTCCTGTGCCAGACTGTCATACTAAAACACATCAATGAATCCATCTATATCAAAATGCCACAATGAACTCTAGTAAGTACTACAAATTGCAGAGGTAGGATGCAATGCAAAGAATGATTAAGGAAAAAAAATACATTCTTGTTCATGTCATCTATTTCATGATATGTGCTCTGGCATGCAAATATTTACTTAACTCTTAACTCCCAGTGTAACTGGGACATGTTTGAAAGGGGAAAGTGGATAGGTACACCATTACCTGATATGAGCTAATATGTTAGAAGCCTGGATACAGGAACATATAGTTGAAGACATTTTGATGTCACTCATAATTTATGAGTGCTAATACATGATGAACCTATAGCTCAACTTTACACACAGCTTCAAATATTAAGAAGCATTAAGGATTTTGTGGTTTTCCTGTTGTGACAAGAAAAATAATAAAAAGACCTTCTTTTTGAGTTGTTTAACATTTTGAGGTTGAAACCTTCAGTTTTAACAAAAATAGCATTTACTATGAAGAAAAATTAATAAGGAGAATAAAATATGCTTGCAACTGAAAAGACAAAAATAATGTCAGAACACTTAAAGGTACAGGCTGCCCAAACAAATTTTATGGCTTATCTGAAAAAAGATAAACATGCAAAAATATTGTGTCTGGAAAATATATTTTGCAATCAGCATACACTGTAAATATAATCATTGCACCCTAGTAAACTGCTTATTACATATCTCTGATTCTCCTCTTGTTTTTAAGGTACTTTATAAGGCATTAAAGGAATGACTAGATTATTTGGTCAGTCTGTCTATCTGTCTGTCTGTCTGTCTATCTACCTACCTACCTACTGTCAAGGTCCGGAGACACTAAATGTCTCGGTCCGGAGACACAGTTCTTTTAAGTATTCCCATGTTGTGAAATTAGAGGCACAAACGAGGCCAAAGTATCAACAGCTAGACTATTTATTAGATAAATAAAGTAGACATAAGAAGGGGAGAGGGAGAAAAGAGAGAGGGAGAGAGAGACGAGAGATAGAAGAGAGAGAGACGAGGAAAGGAATTATATTACCACACCCCTCATCCCCCCCAAGACAGTTAAAGTCTGTGGAGGAAAGGTGCTGCAGGAGATGTTGGGTTTGTAGAGAAACGGTGGTGAGGCTTTTGCTGGAGAACAGCTGTGGTCCTCTGGGGAGATGTTGGGTTGGTACAGGAACGGTGCTGAGGCTCCTCTGGGCAGCCTGGGTCTGTAGAGAAAGGGTGCTGAGGCTTGGTCCTCCGGGCAGCTTCTTTTCTCTGGAGCAGCATTGTCCCGGCTCTCTCTTCTCAGCGGCCTGGCCCGTCTCCCATGTTTTCCTTCATCTCCGTTTTTCTCCCCATTTTTCTCCTCTGTTTCTCTCCTCTGTTTCTCTCTACAAACCAGTAGTTGCTCCAGTCTTTTATACAGTTTTTAGTCCTTAGGTATGTATTCAAATATTGTCCCTCAGGAATTCCAGTGGCAGGAAATAATCCTTAGGTTCTGTGTATTGCTGTGTATTTGGGCAAGATGCTGGCTGGAGGGGGGGAAATCTCTGTCTACCCTGTCTCCATCCAGACAAGGCTCAGGAAACAGGTGGAGATTATCTTGCCCTAAAGGTGTGATGGCTGGCTCCTTGGGTCCATTGTTGTAGTCCCGTGTTATCACGATGCAATCACAAGCTGATTTGCATCCAGGATTGGTGGACAGGATTCTTTCCACCTTCTTTCCAGTGGCTCTGCTATCACTCTATCTTTGTTGACTCACATAGAGAGAGACAAACTTATCAGACTCTCACACCTACCTACCTACCTACCTACCTACCTATTTATTCATCCATCTATCCAAAAGGCATCTCTAAAGACACAAATGAAAGCATTGGCCAATGTCAGATTTTAAAATCAAACCCTTACACCCATAATCAGCTTTTCTAAGGTAAAGTTCTACATGGAGGCCAGGGGAATGAGCAGAAAGGATGTAAAGATGCACTCCACTAGTTCTGAGGAGAAACAAAAATATGTATCCCTGTTGCAAAAGAAAAGGAATAATGTACTTAATAGACTGGAGAAACTGGAAACCTTGAAAGAATTACTCTCTTCACAATGCCAAGATCAGTGTCTGTGTATGCCATTTGCCATATAATTGACTGTCTTTACTGGATATTTTCTTAGTGTAGTACTGATGAGCTGGTACACAGCAAGGTCTGTGCCAGATTGTCCCCTTTCTCTTCACTCCATTTGGGACTTACTCAACCCCAGAAAGCACTAGCTAAATGTGCCATAAACCTGTGACTAACAGACATTGAATAAAATCTGGTTTGTATGAGGGAATGGAGTACAGAATGTTTTGTGTTGCAAGTTCATCTTCAAAAATATCAGGTTTTATTTAAGATTCTTTGTGCCTAAGCTTCTGGGTCTGTTTTCTACTTCACTACCAAGTCAGGCAGCTATCATTGTAACGTTACTGCCACATATGAAAGGTTTTTTTGTGTATGTAGATAAAATGCCCATCAGTGGACTCAAATAATGTTGATTTGAAAAAATGAATAAAAAATTCTCAAAGAGAAATAAATCCTATTTTTCTGAGCACAACAACTTGAAAGTTCATGTGCTTAAAATCATTACAATGTGTTTACTTTAAATTGTATTTGAAGCTGAAATTTCTTTTTTAAAAATTACATTTCTGATCTCACTGCTCAGAATAATCATCTTACAAGTCCCTTCAACACTAAAGTAGAATAGAACAGAATGGGAGAGGAGAGGTTTGGAGACGTTCGGAGATGGGAAGGGAGGGGAGGGGAGGGGAGGGGAGGGGAGGGGAGGGGAGGGGAGGGGAGGGGAGGGGAGGGGAGGGGAGGGGAGAGGAGGGGAGAGGAGGGGAGAGGAGGGGAGGGGAGGGGAGAGGAAGGGAGGGGAGAGGAGGGGAGGGAAGGGAAGGGAAGGGAAGGGAAGGGAAGGGAAGGGAAGGGAAGGGAAGGGAAGGGAAGGGAAGGGAAGGGAAGGGAAGGGAAGGGAAGGGAAGGGAAGGGAAGGGAAGGGAAGGGAAGGGAAGGGAAGGGAAGGGAAGGGAAGGGAAGGGAAGGGAAGGGAAGGGAAGGGAAGGGAAGGGAAGGGAATGAACCAAGCTGGAAATGACCTTTGAGATCATCAAGTCCAACCTATCATCCAATACTATGTAATCAACTAAACGATGTCACCAAGTGCCCCAACCAGTCTCTTCCTAAACACTTCCAGGACTGGTGACTCCACCACCTCCCTGGGCAGCCCTTTCCAATGGCCAATCACTCTTTCTATGAAGAACTTCTTCTTCTTAAAGCAATATCAATGAAAGATATGGCAAAGCAAATCTTTATCCAGCCTTTTCAATCAGAATGTGGATTTTAATATTTCAAAATTAAAGATCTTGTTTAAAAATTAAAACATTTAAAGTCATTCTTCTGATTGTTTTTTAAATGCACTAAAAAAAATAAAATATAATACAACATACCTAGACCTGTGAAGAAAAGTAGTTAGTAGTCTTTCTTTTCTTTCTTCCTTTTTTTGTTAATTCTAAAGATAAGAGTATCACAAGTGATGGTACTTTCAGCAAAGTGATTCTGACCACCAATTGCCTGAGAAACAACCCTTGCAATTTGTGTTGTGTTTTAAAGTTTCAGTTTCATTGTAAGCAATATTCCTCATTATTCCAACAGTAAAGCCAAGTTGAAGAGAGCAACAAAGATGCTTGTGAATCTGGTGAGAAACGAGAACACAAAGTTCAGATACAAAATTGGGAAATGTTTAGGCTAGTGTTCAAGAGTAAATCAGGGTTCTGTGATGGAGTTTGTATTTTGTGAATTTAAAAATAAAATACAATTGGTATTTCAGGTAAATAACATAACAGTAGATTGAGTCCATAATTATCAGTAAGGTTATCCTGTGAGGTTTCTACAGAATTTGAACTGATATCAGAATACAGTCTTTTTCCAGCTAATATTTGATCTGGAGTAAAATAAGATGGGGTCAAATATTATCTGCAAAACCCTTCAGAACTGAGAGAGTTTTGATTTCTAGTGATTTCCTCTGAGACAGATCTAGTAACATTTTTAAGGTGCAAGTTCTCTGAACAAAGATCTCTAATGCTATTTGAGATTCCCTAGATTATACCAAGTAACCTCCTACTGATGGTTCAGAAGGGAATATTGGTCATTCATTGCTTTTATAGCATACTGGTTACTGATATACTTGCCAGCTTCTTACAGATATCTTGGACACCCCAGGGTTTCTCAGATGCCACCAAGTGATTTTACATCTGGGAAACTAAGGTGACCCTTATTGTTTTTCTCTCTGTTATCAGTTTTGAAGGAGCAACCAACATTTGAACAATAAGCTGCTACAGCAAACTAGGTTATTACCACTTTTTTCCCATTTCATTTCAGACTTTATTCAATATTGTTATGTTAAAAATTTTGTTTAAGGGGAAAGAAGAAATGTACTTTATATATAAAGTCTGTAAGTTATTGTTAGCATAGATGCTATTTTAACAATCTAATCCATGAAACTTTATTAGTTCAGGTCCAATTATTACAGAAAAAGAAATAACAATTTTTTACAGAAACAAAAAAATCTCAGTAATACCACTAATAAAATTGCAACCGTTACATGTACATTCTGTTCCTTTGAGTCCTGGGGTCAGTTTCATTCTAGTGCTGTTGGAGGAGGTGCTACAATGAGTTGTCAGCAACAGAAGTCCTTCACCGGGAGCAAAATGGTTGGTATTTGTGGTGGGTTTCTTCTTTCTTATTTCAGGGTTCACTAACAATAATATCATAGAATCATAGAATCAATAAGGTTGGAAAAGACCTCAGAGATCATCAAGTCCAGCCCGTCACCCAACACCTCATGACTAGCTAAGCCATGGCTTCATGTGCCACGTCCGATCCCCTCTTGAACACCTCCAGGGATGGTGACTCCACCACCTCCCTGGGAAGGACATTAGTGCTGAGTAGAGGGACACAATGACTTCTGTGATCCTGCTGGCCACACTATTTCTGATGCAGGATGCCTTTGGCCTTCTTGTACACCTGGCCACACTGCTGGCTCATGTTCAGCCAGCTGTCAACCAGTACCCCCATGTCCCTTTTTGTCTGGCTGTTCTCCAGCCACTCTGACCCCAGCCTGTAACACTGCATGGGGTTCTTGTGACCAAAGTGCAGCACCCATCACTTGGACTTGTTGAATGCCATCATGTTGCCCATATGTTTGCTAAAATGATTTTACAACTTTCTTCACTGCTCTGTAGCTGTGTATTCTATCTCAATATGGTATCTATGATAAATATTAATTCTTTTTTCTTTGATAATCCTTAAAGCAGTTTTGGCCAGCTTCAGTTCTGTGTTTCTGTAACTGACCATGGGTGAGTTATTTACAGCCATGGGGTCTCCAGTGTAAGCCCATATTATATTCCTTATTTCGCTCCTGTACTCTTCTGTGCAGCATCCACACTTCTTCTACTATCAGCCCAGGACTATATTTCTCTACATCTTTATCTTAGAACCATAAATACCTCATAGAAAAAAGAAACAAGCAAACAAATAACAACCCACAAAAAAAACCTCACAACCAC
Source organism: Melanerpes formicivorus (assembly GCF_026170545.1). Classification (NCBI taxonomy): domain Eukaryota; kingdom Metazoa; phylum Chordata; class Aves; order Piciformes; family Picidae; genus Melanerpes; species Melanerpes formicivorus. Next base: position 3,913,002 of record NW_027142396.1, on the reverse strand, counting down.
TTGTAACTGCTAGCTCTATAAAACTATAACTGCACCTTAAAATGATAAACAAAATTAATTAACTGTAAGTAACCCTCAGTTTAGGAAGGATGTTGACTTGCTGGAACGAGTCCAGAGAAGAGCAACAAAGTTGGTGAGGGGTTTGGAACACAAGCCCTATGAGGAGAGACTGAGGGAGCTGGGGTTGCTCAGCCTGGAGAAGAGGAGACTCAGGGGTGACCTTACTCTCTACAACTACCTGAGGGGAGGTTGTAGACACGCGGATGATGGTCTCTTCTCCCAGGCAGCCAGTACCAGAACAAGAGGACACAGTCTCAGGCTGCACCAGGGGAGGTGCAGGTTGGATGTTAGGAAGAAGTTCTATACAGAAAGAGTGATTGCCCATTGGAATGGGCTGCCCAAGGAGGTGGTGGAGTCGCTGTCATTGGAGGTGTTCAGGAGGAGACTTGATGGGGTGCTTGGTTACATGGGTTAGCTGTTTGGGTGGGTTGGATTGGTTGATGGGTTGGACACGATGATCTTGAAGATCTCTTCCAACCTGGTTTGGTTTATTCTAAATAAAGACATTGTTTATCTGATCAGAAGAAAAATTGCTGTTACAATTAAACCAAATGAAAACAAAGCTGTAGGCAAGTCAGGAAAAGTTCAGACAAAACAGTCCTGACAAACCTCAGTCCTAAGACCTTGCGAGCTTATTGCCAATCCTGTGGCCTCTACTAATTGTATGTATATTGCATTATAAGCTACAGGATTATGGCACTTGCAGATAAAATATTATCTCATACACTGACTGCATCAATTGTAGACTCATGAACCCTTATCTAGTGTAAATAAAATTCAAATTTTTTAAAATACAGAAGTGATTTTCACATTTATGACTAGACCTGAAGCCATTGGTCAAATAGAAGCAAATATCATGGAATCATAGAATAGTAGGGGTTGGAAGGGACCTCCAGAGATCAAAATATCCAGACTCTGAACTTAAAACAACTGACCTGCCTTATTGTAGTTTTGTTTGTTTTGCCTCAGCTGTATGTAGGCTGTCAGTATCTGTCAGGCTGAGAAACCAGTTTATATAGCTCTAGTTGAATCTCAGCACTATAAGATTTTTAAAGTTCTTATTGATTAAATTCAGTAAAGATGGCAAAGCAGGAGGTCAGAATGTGGCTCAAAGTAATGTTTTGCATATTTCTGAGATATGTAAAGAGCTTTTTTTCCTTTTTCCTGATTTGTGGTCTTGTGATAAACGTTGTTTTACCATTGTGTTTTCGAGGTGCTAAGCAACAAACAGAAAGCAGCATTCTTTTAAGAGTGGAGAATCTGTAAAGGGGGCACTGGAAAATTCAGGAGCAATTTCTTTTTTGACTTTCCCCTGAATTGTCTTGTGGCAAATGGCTTAGTACTTATGGGATACATCTCACAAAGCTCATTGTTTTGAAAGGACAGCTGTCATGATTTTTGATTTTTTTGTTACTTTACCTTTTTAAATCCTCATGTCACAAATTAGTAATGAAATAAGTGTTTTTTGAGCATGCCATTAACAGAAGGGATTCTGGCAAAACTTTGTAAAAACACATCAGCAGACTGATGATGTTGTATCTCCAAACCTCTCCAGCTGTACCTACAAAGCCTGAAGTAGTCTTCAGAGCAGGTTTACAACAGAAATATTTTCTCTCTGTTTTATTTGATAAACAAAGGTAGGCCAGCAATTAATCCCTGGTCCTTGAGTCATGTGAAAGAAGCTTGGTTTAGACCCATACTGACTCATTAGATCAGATTTTTGTTGGAGAGATTGAGTTGGAGTAAGTCAAACCTGAGCTATGGATCAGCGTAACAATTAAGCAGATTAAACAATATCACTCCATGTACAAGCCCTAAGCCTGTATGGCATGGCTTTCAAACATAGAGCCTAACTCTCCTATCTCCCAATTAGGCCAGTCACAATAAACTGACTATTAAAAAAAGTTTTTAGGTCACATGAATGACCAAATTGTGGTCAAGCACTGCTGTAAGAAGTGATTGACATAGTCTTGATAGGATTTACCTTTCCTATATTTTAACACTATGGGTTTAGCAAGTGTGTGCCTGTACTCATGACATATCTCTTCTCATTTTCCTGTAATAGGTATAACCTTGCAGTTTCTATGCTCAAAGTTTCTCCTTCCCCTTCTTTTATTTAGTAACACAGATATAGACTGAGACCCATATACTTTTTGACTGCATTGTTGTCTGTTGAACTGCTTGCACCCTGGCTTAAAAGACAAACTGATGGACCATTGCATCCCTGAAGTGTTCAAGGCCATGTTGGATGGGACTTTGAGAAACCTGATCCAGTGGAAGGAAGGGGTGGGGGTGTATGTGTGTATAGGTCCCTTCCAACCCAAACCATTCTATAAGTCTATGACTTTAAGACAGAGCACCTGAGTACACATTAGAATAGTGAGTATGATAAAAATCTGCCTTCTGAAAGGGATTAGACCCCAATCTTGTCTCCCAAACAGAGCCCAAGATTACAGATAAACAACACAGAAAGTAACTGAATTTTAGAATTACCTGCAACTGACAGTATGACAGGCTTTCTGTGTTTAATCTTTGCTTAACACAGAAAAGTTTTCAGCAGTGAGGCGTAACTGTAGTATGAAGCTACCATGAGCAGAATACTTATTTCCTTCAAATGGATGACTGATGATCCAGAATCACTGAATCACAGAATCACCAAGGTTGGAAGAGACCTCAAAGATCATCAAGTCCAACCTATCACCACAGACCTCATGACTAAACCATGGCACCAAGTGCCAAGTCCAATCCCCTCTTGAACACCTCCAGGGATGGTGACTGCACCACCTTCCTGGGCAGCCCATTCCAATGGTGAACAACTCTCTCAGTAAAGAGCTTTCTCCTCACCTCAAGCCTAAACTTCCCCTGGTGCAGCTTGAGACTGTGTCCTCATGTTCTGGTGCTGGTTGCTTGGGAGAAGAGACCAACCCCCTCCTGGCTGCAACCACCCTTATCCAGTTGTGGTCTCTCTTTCAGAGATGTTTATGCTCATACTAAAGACACCATGTAGCTTTTCAGACAGCTGGCAATGGCTGATCGTATTCATGACAAGGGCAGCAGGACTTACGTTTGGTGAGGCTGCATCACAGCATAGAAAGAGCAACGAAGAACCTTGCTGTTTACTTGACTCTATCGAGTATTATCAACCTCCTTTCAGAAGCATTCAAGTATTAAATGAAAACCAGAGCCCATTTATGAATACATAGTTCCAGTTCCATATCCACTGTACAATTAAAGAGCTATTACACCAGTAACTGATTACCCAAAATGATTGCAGCCAACCGTAAGGAAACACATAAAACTATATTCACCATTTGTTTAGTCATTAAAAAATAATAATAAAATAAATAAAAACGTCCAGCCAGCCTAAAGGTGAAGAGAAGGTCAAATTTCTGTGGATTTTATTGATTAGATTTTGTTTACTGCTATGAGGCACACTCTTATGAAATGTGTTATACAGGGAAAAAAAATTTAACCAAGCTAGAATGGCTCAGGGGCCTCCCAGGGCTTTTAAAGCAATGTTTTAAAATTGTACCTGAAAAGGTTAGTGTGGGACTCAGAATGCACCTGTAGGCTGTGGAAAATTTAGGCCTAATTGCTCTAAAACAGTGTAGGCAAGTCAGTGCAGATAATGAATCTGCCTTCTCAGCATGTATCAGCAACAGATTTTCTAACGTATGGATAATGTAAATATGTGTATGGTTAATAAAAAAGATTAAAATTAAGAGTCTGAATATTACCATTAAGATGACATTAGCTGATGTCTGTCCAAGAACAATATTTTTTCTGATTATTACATTACACAATTAGAGAATCATAGGATAGAATCGTAGAATCGTAGAATCAGTCAGGGTTGGAAGGGACCACAAAGATCATCCATTTCCAACCCCTCTGCCATGGGCAGAGACACCTCACACTAGATCAGGCTTGCCAGAGCCTCATCCAGACTGATCTTTAAAACCTCCAGGGATGGGGCCTCAACCAACTCCCTGGACAACCCATTCCAGGGCTTCACCACTCTCATGGTGAAGAACTTCTTCACGTCCAGTCTGAATCTCCCCACCTCCAGCTTCGTTCCATTCCCCCTAATCCTGTCACTACCCAATATCCTGAGAAGTCCCTCCCCACCCTTCTTGTAGGCCCCCTTCACATACTGGATGGCCACAAGAATGTCACCTCAGAGCCTTCTTTTCTCCAGACTGAACATCCACAACTCTTTCATTCTGTCCTCATAGGAGAGGTGCTCCAGCCCTCTGATTATCCTCGTGGCCCTTCGCTGGACACGTTCCAGCATGTCCATATCCCTCTTGTAATAGGGGCTCCAGAACTGGACACAGTAATCCAGGTGGGGTCTCATCAGAGCTGATGTTATGCTAAAGCTTTCTTAGCATTTAAATAATTAAGGCACCACTCCTCCAGTGTCCCCAAGTACTTTTCTCACAAATCTGTAACAGAATAGAATAGAGTAGAATAGAATAGAATAAACAAAGTTGGAAGAGACCTTCAAGATCATCACGTCCAACCTATCACCTGACACCACCTAATCAACTAACCCATGTAACCAAGCACCCTGTCGAGTCTCCTCCTGAACACCTCCAGTGACGGCGACACCACCACCTCCCCGGGCAGTCCATTCCAATGGGCAATCACTCTCTCTGTGTAAAACTTCCTCCTGACCTCCAGCCTGAACTTCCCCTGGCGCAGCCTCAAACTGTGTCCTCTTGTTCTGGTGCTGGCTGCCTGGGAGAAGAGACCAAACTCTGCCTGTTTACAACCCCCCTTCAGGTAGTTGTAGAGAGCAAGAAGGTCACCCCTGAGTCTCCTCTTCTCCAGGCTAAGCAGCCCCAGCTCCCTCAGTCTCTCCTTATAGGGCTTGTGCTCCAAGCCCCTCACTAACTTTGTTGCCCTTCTCTGGACTCGTTCCAGCAAGTCAACATCCTTCCTAAACTGAGGGGCCCAGAACTGGACACAGTACTCGAGGTGCAGCCTAACCAGTGCAGTGTACAGGGGCAGAATGACCTCCCTGCTTCTGCTGGCCACACTGTTCTTAATGCAGGCCAGGATGCCATTGGCTCTCTTGGCTGCCTGGGCACACTGCAGGCTCATGTTCATCCTACCATCAACCAGCACCCCCAGGTCCCTCTCTGCCTCTCTAAGCACTCTGAGAATATCTGCTCCAGTGGCCAGTTTTAAATAAATTTAATATTTTATTATTGACTTCTACCCACTTGAATAGTAAGTACAGATACAAATAGTGCATCTAGTACAAACATATAACTGACTATTTCTGTTCATTAGAGTTTTGGTTTTTTTTTAATGTGATTGGGTTTTTTTTATTTGGCTATACATAGATATAGAAAAATTACACTTGTTGAATGCACAGGTAATTCAGGGACTACTTCAGCTCTCACAAAGACCAGTGAGAGTTTTGTCATTGTTTTTGGTAGTGTAGGACTATGCCTTTAGTGTGCAAGAGGAATTAAAGCACTGTCTTAGCATTTCAATACAGGCTCCAGCTGCGAAAGGAATTGTGCTGGTTCACTGCATCCCTTAGGTCCCCTTATATGACTCTGAATAAAATGCACATTCATCTCTGCTGACCAGCAATTCCAGGTAATCCACTGAGAGGAGAAATGGATCTCTATTTAAAAAGGCTGATATAAAATTGTCCCTATTTCTCTCAGTGTTTGTGTAAAAGAAAGCAAGAAGTAAAACCTCTGCTTCATTCCCTCCTAAGTATTTATAACTCTGTGAGGTTATATTAAAGTGTTAGAATGTCCATGGGAAGACTTAAAACTCTAAAGTGTTTATATCTTTACTAATCTAAAATAACATGCCATTGTATATTGGCATTCTCTTTCAGCTGCGATGGGCTAAGGACATCAGCACGATAAAGTCAGTAAGGAGATATACCACCTTCCATTAGTCACCTGGGGTTGTCAAAAAAATTAGTTATTTGGGGAAACAAATCCTGCTTGCAAACATTGTCCTGTCCTTGTTATAAAGAATATTTCATTCTGAAGGGCTCCAGATATATCTACAGATGTACAGAGATGTGAAGACACTCTGTCAGCGACTAACAGATTACTGAAGTGTATTTTTATACTTTAAGACCCCCCCAGTACTCTTGTAGGTTTTCTCATGCTGTATACTCATTAATTTCCACAATGTATTCTACTCAAGTACCTGGCTGCTTGATATTCAGAATATTTTCTTGTAGGCAGATGAAGTAAACAATAAATAAACAAACAATCATCCAAATAAGAATTATAATTAAACAAACAAACAAGCAAACAAAACAAACAAGAAAAACACAAAACCTTACTTATTTTGTTACCCTTTAAAGTGTCAGTACCTGAGAGTAAGTTCTTTGATAACTCACATCTTCCACATCTTCATGTGTCCAGAGAAGGGCAACCAAGTTAGTGAGGGGTTTGGAGCACAATCCTTATGAGGAGAGGCTGAGGGAGCTGGGGTGGCTTAGCCTGCAGAAGAGGAGGCTCAGGGGAGACCTTCTTGCTCTTTGCAACTTCCTGAAGGGTGGTTGTAGCCAGGCAGGGGCTGGTCTCTTCTCCCAGGCAACCACCACCAGAACAAGAGGACACAGTCTCAAGCTGTGCCAGGGGAGGTTCAGACTGGATGTTAGGAAGAAATTCTTCATAGAAAGAGTGATTGCCCATTGGAATGTGCTGCCCAGGGAGGTGGTGGAGTTGCCATCACTGGAAGTGTTTAGAAGGAGACTTGATGGTGTGCTTGGTGCCATGGTTTAGTTGATTAGATGGTGTTGGATGATGGGTTGGACATGATGATCTCAAAGATCTCTTCCAACCTTGTTTATTCTATTCTATTCTATTCTATTCTGAGAACTACTTCTCAAACTGGTTCAAGGGTAACCAGAATCAAAGAAAGAGAAGCTGTGGCTCTGCAATCCTAAGAAGGAAAATTGTGAAAGAGAGCAAAGTGTATAATTAATTCCTTTGCTCCTTTGCAACCTGCTCTGTGGCTTAAATACAAGTGATATTTGTTATTGGTTTTAACAGGCAATTCAAACCTGGTAATATATTACAAAATGTTCAGAGTTTTAGGAGAAATGTGATGTAAATGAAGGAACATTTTTAGCAAAGGTGAAACAAAGTCTGCTCCCCAGTGATGAAATATGATCTCTAATCTGGAAATATTCCATGGATATATCTAGTTGAAACTGAGTAAGCATATCTTCTCCCAGCTAACCATCTACAGAACAAGAGGACACAGTCTCAAACTGTGCCAGGGGAAGTTTAGGCTGGGTGTTAGAAAGAAGTTCCTCACAGAAAGAGTGATTGCCCATTGGAATGGGCTGCCCAGGGAGGTGGTGAAGTCACCATTACTGGAGGTGTTTAAGAGGAGACTGGATGAGGCACTTGGTGCCATGGTTTAGTTGATAATATGATGTTGGGTGATAGGTTGGACTTGATGATCGCCAAGTTCTTTTCCAACCTAGTTAATTCTATTCTATTTTATTCTATTCTATTCTATTCTATTCTATTCTATTCTATTCTATTCTATTCTATTCTATTCTATTCGGGTTTTGTTTTCCTCTTCTTCCCTGCCTGTACTTACCATCCAGCCTATAGTCATCCATTGTGACCCTCCAGTCATGGGATTTTTCCTCACAGTCTTTCAGTTTTTCCTATGGTATCATAAATATCTGAGTGAGTGTGGAATTCATGTTCCGCAGATTCTGTGTGTTGTTTTATATACACTTAAAGTGGTCGGTCTTCAGGTTCTCATCTTGGAAGGTCGCTAAGGATCATTTTTCACTGTTCTGGTTAGCTAGGCTTATTCCTCAGTTGGGTGCAATAGTGTGAACATTATCATTTCAGACCCTGCCCCTCAAGTCCTTGAGTTTAAAGCCTGCCTCATGAAGTTGGTCAGCCTGCTGACCAAGAGTTCCTTGGCTTTTCTAGGTAAATAAACCTATCACTCCGTAATAGACTATTGTCATCAAAGAATGTTGTCATAAAAGCCAAAACCCCCACTATGGCACAAGTTATAAAGGCAGAAGTTTATTTGCATTATATGTCTTATTTCTGGCTGTGCTTTCTCCTGTAACTGGTAAATTAGGCACCAGTACTTTTCACTAGCACCCCTAGGGCTTTGCAGCCTTCCCTGATTCTGGCCAGACTCTGGCTTGCTGTGTCATTTAAGTCTGTACTTTTGACAACTTAGGACACCCACAGAGCAGCATATTGGACCTCAGCTTCCACAGGATAGCATAACTATCCTGACTCCTCATCAAACCCGTAGACAAGTGTCTCTGCGCCTCTTCACAGAGGGTCACCCACAAGAAAAACTCATTATTTCTTTTTTTTTCATTCTCTCCTGTGTGCTGGCAGTGGTTTCTCCTTGAAAACACTGCTTGTAGAGGCATCAGAAATCTCAGGGAATTTCTCTGTAGAAACACTGGTTTAACTTTGAGGTGAGTGCCACCATTACAGCAGAGACCTGGAGCACTTCCCTGGGCTGTTGGCCTACAGAGGGTTCATAGCTCTTCTCATATGCCCTTCTGTGCAAACAGCTGCATAAAACTGTGGTGTCCTCTTAACCAATCCCTGTTTGCTTGCCCTGGTTGCAGCACTCCTTGTTACTTGTGTTCTCTAGACCTTTTTTAATCTCCCACAGTTTCTTCTGGAAATGCCCATGCTACATCAGCTTCACTCAGAAGAGCTGCCAGAAGGGCCCTCCACTTATCCTCAGGTTTTGCCAGCTCTGGAAATGCATCCTACACCTCAAACCAGTGCTCAGATGTTCTAGTAGAACAGAAGAATTAAACTTCTTACCTGTATAAAAAAAAAAGACGTATTTTTCAAATGCTGACATTAGAAGACTTGCAAAAATCAGTACAGCATATTTTAGGAATATCACACATTTAAAAGTTTTTTTAAGTTTCCTTTTTGGAAGTAATTCCCCCTACTCAAATAAAATCAAGTGGGAAAAAAATGTTACATTATCAGTTAAAAAAAAAAAAATTGTCATAAAAATAAAAAATAGAATTTCTTAGGATTTTACAGTCCCCTCTCCAAAAATTACTACATCAGTATAGTTGTAGAGGTTTAACATGACATGAAAAACATTGACTGCCTTGCAGATCTTAAGTAGTATTTTTCAGATATAATTGTCTATATCTTTCAAATATTTTTAATAAATATAAACTTCTCAGGGAGGTGGTGGAGTCACCATCCCTGGAGGTGTTGAAGAGGGGATTGGATGTGGCATTTGGTGCCATGGTTTAGTCATGAGGTCTGTGGTGACAGGTTGGACTTGATGATCTTTGAAGTCTCTTCCAACCTTGGTGATTCTGTGATTCTGTGATTGTCCATGATAATAAAGAGTTATTATAATTTTTGCTATACTGCATTTTGAATATGAAATACTGAAAGCTATAGGAGATTATTCTTGAGCCTCAATTATTTTTATGTATTTTTTTTAGAAATTAGAAATAATATATTAGAGGGGAGTGAAGAGACAGTATGAAGTGACTCACCTAAGTTCATAAGGTTACAACGTACTACCTATTACATTGCACCATATGCATACTGACTTCCAGTGTAGGACTGGACCTTTAAATAGCAGGTATCTTGATATCCAACAACAATAGACTAGACTAGACTAGACTAGACTAGACTAGACTAGACTAGACTAGAATAGAATAGAATAGAATAGAATAGAATAGAATAGAATTAACCAGGTTGGAAAAGGCCTTTGAGATCATCAAGTCCAACCTATCATCCAACACTATCTAATCAAATAAACCATGGCACTGAGCACCCCATCCAGTGTCTTCCTAAACACCTCCAGTGATGGTGACTCCACCACCTCCCTGGGCAGCACATTCCAATGGCCAATCACGCTGTCTATGAAGAATTTCTTCCTAATATCCAGCCTAAACCTCCCTGGTGCAGCTTCAGACTGTGTCCTCTTGTTCTGTCACAGGTTGCTTGGGAGAAGAGACCAGCCCCCACCTGGCTACAACCTCCCTTCAGGTAGTTGTAGAGAGGAAGAAGGTCTCCCCTGAGCCTCCTCTTCTCCAGGCTAAGCAAACCCAGCTCCCTCAGCCTATCCTCATGGGTCTTGTGCTCCAAACCCCCCCCCAGCTTTGTTGCCCTTCTTTGGACACCTTCCAGCAACTCAACCTCTTTTCTAAATTGAGGGGCCCAGAACTGGACACAGGACTCAAGGTGTGGCCTAACCAGTGCTGAGTGCAGATGCACAATGACCTCTCTGCTCCTGCTGGCCACACTGCTCCTGATACAGGCTAGGATGCCATTGGACTTCTTGGCTACCTGTGCACACTGCTGGCTCATGTTCAGCCTACTGTCAACCAGTACCCACAGGTCCCTTTCTGCCTGGCCACTCTCCAGCCACTCTGACCCCAGGCTGTAGAACTGCATGGGATTGTTGTGGCCAATGTGTAGAACCCGGCACTTAGATGTGTTAAATCTCATGCTATTCTACTCTGCCCATCTGTCCATCCTGTCAAGGTCCCTCTGCAGAGCTCTCCTACCCTCTAACATTTCAACACCTGACCCCAGGTTGGTGTCGTCTGCAAACTTACTGATGATGGACTCAATCCCCTCGTCCAGGTCATTGATAAATATATGAATTGCTTTTATTTGAATTTAATTGCTTTTATTTTATGCAGGTACAAATATTCATATAAGAACTACATATGGATGGGCAAACTATGCCATAAGTAGTTCAATTTAAACTTATTGATCCTGTGTTGGGGGTTAAAACAGAAGAAAAAATGTTTTTAAATTCACTATATATATTTTATATGTCCTATAAACTAACAGAGGGTTGTTTAAGTTGTTTCAGAGTGTTTTAGAGTTGTTTTAGACATCTTAAATTTTTTATTGGAGCAGTTTTTCAATATATTTTTTTTTGCACCTGTTAGGCCAGGTGCCACAGACTTTCTGAACCCAGATGTCCAAAGCTCAGAAAAAGCTGTAAAGTTCCTGATAATGTGCTGAAACTGTGACTATGTGCATTAAAATTCAAGTCTTTAATACAAGGACAACTGTATTACCTCATAAATATAAAGCATACACAAATACACATTGTGCATTGATAGAGTGGAATCTGGGGGTTTAGTGTAATAACTAAACACACACATTAATAAGTATAATTTCAAAACAAGATCATTACCCATTTTGTTTTGATGGTAAGCTGTTTGCCCGGTTTACTTCTTAGTGCTCTTGCAGCAGACCACAGTAGATCTGCATGAATAAGACCTGATTTGCCAAGGCACATGAATAGAATAGAATAGAATAGAATAGAATAGAATAGAATAGACCAGGTTGGAAGAGACCTTCAAGATCATTGCGTCCAACCCATTATCCAACACTGCCTAATCAACTTAAACCATGCAACCAAGCACCCCATCAAGTCTTCTCCTAAACACCTCCAATGATGGCAACTCTACCACCTCCCCGGGCAGCACATTCCAATGGCAAATCACTCTGTCTATGAAGAATTTCTTCCTAACATCCAGCCTAAAGCTCCCCTGGAGCAGCTTGAGACTGTGTCCTCTAGTTCTGGTGCTGGTTGCCTGGGAGAAGAGACCAACCCCCACCTGGCTACAACCTCCCTTCAGGTAGTTGTAGACAGCAAGAAGGTCTCCCCTGACCCTCCTCTTCTCCAGGCTAAGCAACCCCAGCTCCCTCAGCCTCTCCTCATAAGGCTTGTGTTCCAAACCCCTCACCAGCTTTGTTGCCCTTCTCTGCACACGTTCCAGCACATATGGGAACTGAAACGTATTTATAGATGTCTGTCAGCATGTGTGTGTATAACTACGTGTTTGCAAAGTTCTGGGTGTCTCTGTATATAGAAGCAGAAGTTAATAAATATACATTCATGTGCATATGCATACATAACATTGCAAACAGTTCAATATTGTAGATCTACAGTGAACAGGACTTTTCAGAATACCTGAAACTGCTCTGTGATTCATATAAAAGTTGCTGTTGGTCTTAATATATTATGCACTGAATCAGGGTACATAACTTACATACTCCAAAACCAGTGTCAACACCCTTGTTAGCAGTCTCATAAAATAAAAAAAGATACTTGTTCAAAAAGAATTGCAGACTGAATCCAGCCTGTGTAACCTTAGGCCACTGAGACATGAGCTTGGGGCACTTACCTGTCATGTATCCCTTTACACTTCTAAATCCCCACAGTAGCAGACCATCTGCACCCTTAATCAGATAGACAAACTTTAGAGCAATACACCTTGTTTATAAAGGGCAGTTCTAATTTACAACCAACTCTATTTTGGGAGGTACTCTGGGACCAAAGCTCTGATGCTTTCAGATCAGCCATCTGTCTCCACTCTTGCCAATTTACCTCTAGGTTATGCTCTTTGCCCTCTTCAGCATATTATCCTGTCTGTTACACACTCACATAGGGGGTGGATCAAGAGAAAGAACATTTGAGCAGGCAAGACAAGGAGGAATAGGCCTATAATAAATGTTTACATAATCTTCAAAGCAGATATGGTTTCAAAGACAGGATGAGGCAGATTTAGGCACTTTCTATTGTGGTATTTGCTGCTTCTTTTGGCCGTGATTTTCAAGGAGAGAGGAAGTGGTACAGGGACAGTCCCCTTGCACAGCCTAAATGAATCAGCACTGCCCACCTAAGTTGGTGATGTGGGGCTCCCAGGGGCTGGAACATCACTGCACGGACAAAGGCTTTTCTGCTCAATTCCATCACATCACCTGCAAGTGGGTCTTCAGAAGGAGTTAATTATCTTCCTTTGTAAACCACAGCTCAATTCACCTCATGAAGAATGGTCTACCGGATAAGTTTGATAGCAGCTTTACCAATCTGAAAAGTGGCATATCCAGATGGTAAACTCAATTTACATCAAGTGAATTGTTACACATAAGTGTAGTCATTAGACAAATCCAGCACATTGGACCACACTTGCGCTACCTTAAAGGTAAAATGCCCAAGCCTTAGCAGTTTGTTCATTTTCTGTTCTGCTTTTATATGGTCTGATGTGTTGTGGAAGCGCAGCAAGTTTTGAACACATAGCACAGGCTGAATTACTTCCTGGAAGAAGCTAAAGTGGGACCCAGATTTCAGCAAATCTCCAAACAACATGCCATTTCACGGCTCTGAGTGCATGTTTAATCCATCAGCAAGAGCAGCCACAAGCACTAGAATCTCTGCTGAATTACAAAGGCTGTTAGCACTCATGTTTCTGGAGAAAAAAGGGGGGGGGGGGAAACAAAAGAACAAAACAAAAACAAAACCACAGGAAGGCAGGAATAAAATACAGAAGTTTAAGGATGAGAGAGCTAGATCAAGTCTTTTATTATTTTCAAGGAGGCATGAAAAAGTTTTTCCTGCCTTCCTTCAGCAGATTGATAAACCACAGCCATTGTAAAACTAACTGCAGTACAATCCACGTAAGTATGCTGAAAATCTGTCTCCAGAGTAGCACAGTTAACAAATTTCATGTTTACTAAATTCACATTTGTGTCAGTTCCATAATGTAGCAACCCAAGGGAAAAAAAAAAAAAATAAAGGAAGAAAGTTGGAAAATACCTCTAAGAAAAGCTACAGTAAGTGGATTTAAGAGTTTGAATACTATTGATAGAATGTTGTAAAAATAGAAGTTGGCACAATCATGTCAACTCTGGGAATATATATCATTTTTGTTTAAATAGCACTAAATCCCTAAAGAGAACTTCTGTGAAATGGTACTGGGGCAACACATAATTTGTTTTAAATAAAATATTACAAGTCTTTTAAGGGAAATACCTAAATATTTATAGTAATGGTATTATTCACTAGGTATGTGAAATACTCAGTTGCTTCACACAATCCCTGCATTATCCATTTCCTGCATCGGTTTCAAACATCATCTTCCTTATGACAGTGACAGACTATACTGAAAAGAGTAACAACTGAATTGCTTTTTCAACATGTCTTGAAGCATTTTCATAGTATCATAGTATCATTCAGGGTTGGAAGGGACCACAAGGATCAACTAGTTCCAACCCCCCTGCCATGGGCAGGGACACCCCACACTAGACCAGGCTGGCCAGAGAAACCTGCCTAGTCCTAGTGTAACCAAGGTCTCGTGAACTCTTAACCCTTTATATCAACATTGCTACTTTGATTATGGATATAACTTTCTAATGGTGCTTTACAGAAATATGACTTGTAATGAAGAAAAAAGTAATGTTGTTATAGCATGGTTTTCAATAAAGAAATAAATGTTCATTCTAGAAATACCAGCACAGCTCTATGCAGCTACCAGATTTGTTATCTCCCACCCACATTCTCCCTTACAGCTTCACAGTATCACAGTATAACTTAGGTTGGAAAGGATCTCGAGGATCATCGAGTCCAACATATCAACACAGACCCCATAACTAGACCATGGCACCAAGTGCCACATCCAATCTCCTTTTGAACACCTCCACAGTATCACAGTATCAAAGCCAGTTGTGGATTAGAGTTGCTCTGGTTTACTTCTTGCAAAACAAAATGGACTAGCAAAGGGCTGTTTAAATTGTCCAGGCCTATTGACAGGCCTGAATTCACCTCCACTGTTGAGAAATGTCATCACACAGCATAACTTGCTATTCATGGTCACCTCTCAGCCAGATTTCATTTAGGATCATCATGTTCCCATGCTGATCCTAAAGGTTTTACATAGAATTACATAGAATTACATAGAATAAACCAGGTTGGAAGAGACCTTCAAGATCATCACGTCCAACCTATCATCCAACACCACCTAATCAACTAACCCATGTAACCAAGCACCCTGTCAAGTCTCCTCCTGAACACCTCCAGTGATGGTGACTCCACAACCTCCCCGGGCAGTCCATTCCAATGGGTAATCACTCTCTCTGTGTAAAACTTCCTCCTGACCTCCAGCCTGAACTTCCCCTGGCGCAGCCTGAGACTGTTTTTTTCAGTTGTTGTTTTGTTTTCCTTTGAAAATAATTTTAAAATAATGGACCTTTTTTTAATTTACTACCATGCATCTCTTTGTTATGAGAATAAATGGTTATGTGCCATGGGTAGAATTGAATATGCTGATATTCATACCATGCTGCCATCATTCCAGCTTCAACATGAAAATTCTGGCTGGAGCAAAGTATCACGGAATTTTAAGTTGAGATGGTAACATGAGAGGCTTCCTGTTTCAGTTGCTGCTTCTGGTTTCTGCTTTTTGAGGTGGTTGTTTCTTCTACTGGGAAGTCTGTGGGTAGGTGGTTGGGGGAGGTTGCCAGCTTTGGCTGCTGATTCTGCTTTTGCTGTGCTTTTCTGCAAATAGGCAAAGGTGTTGTATTATCTAATGTGTTGTATTATCTAATTTCTGTTAACATTATTTATCTCAACCCAGGGTTTGTGGGGTGCTTTTTTTGTGTTATTTTTCCTTCTGTGGAGAGAAGAGAGCTTGTGAGAGTATCACAGTATCACAGTATCACTTAGTTTGGAAAGGACCTCGAGGATCATCGAGTTCAACCCATCAACACAGACCCCATGACTAGACCATGGCACCAAATGCCACGTCCAATCTCCCCTTGAACGCCTCCAGGGTCGATGACTCAACCACCTCCCTGGGCAACCCATTCCAATGACGAATGACTCGCTCGGTGAAGAACTTCCTCCTCACCTCGAGTCTAAACCTCCCCTGGCGCAGCTTGAGACTGTGTCCCCTTGTTCTGGTGCTGGTTGCCTGGGAGAAGAGGCCAACCCTTTCCTGGCTACAACCACCCTTCAGGTAGTTGTAGAGGGCAATGAGGTCACCCCTGAGCCTCCTCTTCTCCAGGCTAAACAATCCCAGCTCCCTCAGCCTCTCCTCATAGGGCTTGTGTTCAAGGCCTCTCACCAGCCTTGTTGCCCTTCTCTGGACCCGCTCAAGTGTTTTGATGTCCTTCTTAAACTGAGGGGCCCAGAACTGGACACAGTACTCAAGGTGTGGCCTAACCAAAGCAGAGTAGGCTGCATTAACCCAGGACTCTATGAAAAACTGCATTTAATTATAAGTATATGAGTAGAACATTCCTGGTCAATCTACTCTTATTCTGTTAGGAACCTGAATAAAGTTTGTATGACTGATGAAGAGGAATATTTTCAGAATGAGACTAAAGAAAATCAGGTTTGTTTGGTTGTTTTTTGTTTTTTTTTTTTTTTTTTTTTTTGTACAATACTGATGCTATTCCAGTGCCAAACTCTTCCTGAATGCCACAATATGTGTCTTTTTCATTTTGGTTCAGGGTATTTTTTGTTTGGTTTTTTTTTGGTATCAGTGAACTAGGAAGCTCAAAATGAAAGTGTGTCATGGTAGGACCAAATGGCCCCAGCACAAACCCAGACAGACTCTAACGTGTCTAGACATGGCCCCCCTCTCTCTCCTCCTTCCCGCAGAAAGCTAGGGTAACACGGGAAAAGGAACAAAGGGGAAAGGACCATGCATGTCTGTCAAACAGCCCTGTATCTATGGTAAGGCATATTCTGGCCACAGCCTGGCAGAAACCCTTCTCATTGGGTAATTATGTGCTGGTGCCCTATTGGCCCAATCAGTCTCGGGCAAGATTTGTATACAGGCTGATTTCTAGTTGCCTGTGCCTTGCTCAGCCTTGCGTGTTTGAACCTGCTTGGACCTTGTCTGGCTTGAAGTTGCCTCGAGTTCATAGCCTCAAGTTGCCTAGTCCAGTGCTTGGGATAATGCCACGAGCATATACACCACAAGCTATGAAAGAAGCCACAAGCTTAGGAGTCAGAGCCAAGCCTGACTTCCCCTTGCAACCGGAATATTGTCATGCCTCAGATTCCCTAGGACAAAGCAAGAGCCCATCATGATAGCATTATTAACAGCCCACCATCTGCTGAAGCTAGACCAGCCATCGACAACTGCATGGCATTCCTGCAGGCAACCTGCTGGTTCATGAGCGCCCCAAAGCCTCTAATACACAGCAGCAGCACTCCCTACTTGAGTACAACCAGCTGTGAGTAATTAACTCACTGCCTCTTTGGCATAACGGTTCTTTTTGAGTCTCCCCCCAACTGTGGTCGAGTGCCTTTTCACTCGCGGGGTATTCTCTTTCTGTTATACTCCTCCCAGTCTGCACAAAATAGTTAAATTGTTATAGTTTCCCAAATACTGTACATTCCCATTGTAAATATATTCTAACTGTACATCAAACCTTTTGATAAGCTTGGCAAATTTCATATTAACAAAAGGTTATTAATATTTTTATCAAGATTGTCATATCATTTATAACTAAAGGAAATATTATATTCCATAACAAAGTGCCAAGATATTAGGATATAAGTGGTTCTTCAGAGATTTTAGATTAAAAGTGCCACTGGCAAAGTCGAAAATACTTGAAAATCCTGTTTTCATGCAATTTTCTCTCCAATCTCAGTGGCCAGAGATTCATGAATTCAAATACTTCAGATAAATTTCATTATTAACTAAAATTGAAGATTTAAATTTTTAATATTTTTAGAACACTAAAAAAAATGTTTTTGAACTACAGGAATCTAATTTTGAGCAATATCTTGTGGAAATATTCTGAACTGTTGCAATTTCACCAAATATGTTGTGTTGAGTACTAGTCTAGGGCTTCTTGTTTCAATCTGTCCTCATCTCATCTTTCCTGCCAGGACTGAAGTCCAGATCTATATTTTCTGCAGAAGCAAAACTCATATTTGCCTATAGATCACAACAGGCTATACACTTTGAAAGGAAAATGAGCTAGCTAAGTGTTTCCAAAGTCAGCTATCAGCCTACCAAGAGCTTGTGATTTTTCAATCACAATTCAAAGTAGCATGTGGAATGCTGACTCTGAGAGTTTTTGCACTGGATACTGATAGAACACATACTTGCTTATGAAAATAATTGGTTTACATACAAAAACAACAACAAACAAACAATGTAAACATGCATATAAATATATATAATTAAGTTGTACAATGTAATAAGGGCTACTGTTCGTTCCCTTCTTCTAAATTTTCTCCTTATTTCATTACACAAATGTTCTCTTATACAGAGCACATCAACCAATACACATTGCACAGTTCAAGTGCCGTGTGTGAGTTAGTAATTTATATGCAAAGCTGACAAATTGCTGAGTATTATCATCTTCTCTGATATATAATGATTGTACAAGTAGTCATCCTTGAATCAAAACATGTTGCTGTCATATTCTATACTGAAAAAGCTAGAAAGCGTGCTGAGACATATGAATAGAGAGCATACATACCTTATCTTTGAATTATTAATTAGAAATTTTGATTATTTTTTTTCCTTGAATTGAACTTTTACCAAACTCTCAGTTTCTGAAGCAATGATTCATGACCCTAAAAATCTTTAAATGACCTATACCTTCAGATATTGGAAACGTTGAATGGTGGAATGTAATTTGCCTTCTTTTTATTTAAATCTTTGGATTTTCTCTCTAACAGGCTTGGTAGAAGAGTGATTTGAAAGTTGCTTGGCAGAGAGGGAACTGGGGCTACTGGTCAACAACTGACTGAATATGAACCAGCAGTACATTCAGGCAGCCAAGAAGGCCAACAGCATCCTGGCCTGTATCAGAAGCAGTGTGACAAGCAGTAGGGAAGTGATCTTATCCCTGTACTCAGCACTGGTGTGGCCTCACCTTGAATACTGTGTTTAGTTTTGAGCCCCTCACTACAAGAGGGACATTCACATGCTGGAGCATGTTTAGAGAAGGACAACAAGGCTAGTGAGGGGTTTTGAACCCAAGTCCTAAGAGGCATGGGCGAGGGAGCTGGAATTGTTCAACCTGGAGAAGGGAAAGTTGAGGGGAAACCTCATTCTATAAAACTACCTGAAAGGAAGTTGTACTGAGGTGAGGGCTGGCCTCTTCTCTCAGATAATAAGACATAGTATGAGAGGAAATGGCCTCAAGTTGCACCAAGGTTTAGAGTGGATATCAAGAAAAAATTCTTTGCTGAAAGGATCATTGGATACTGGAACAGGTTTTCCAGAGAAGTGGTGGAGTTATCATCCCTGATGGTGTTTTAAAGACATTTGGGTGAGAAGATTAGGGACATGGTCTAACAGTTGTGTATAGGAAGTTCATAGAATCAATAAGGTTGGAAAAGACCTCAGAGATCATCAAGTCCAACTTATCACCCAACACTTCATGACTAACTAAACCATGTCACCAAGTGCCACGTCCAATCCTTTCTTGAATACCTCCAGGGATGGTGACTCCACCACCTCCCTGGGCAGCCCATTCCAATAGCAAATCACTCTTTCTGTGAAGAACTTTCTCCTCACCTTGATCCTAAACTTCTCTTGGTGCAGCTTGAGACTGTGTCCTCTTGTACTGGTGCTGGTTGCCTGGGAGAAGAGACCAACCCCCACCTGGCTACAACCTCCCTTCAGGAAGTTGTAAAGAGCAATAAGGTGTCCCCTGAGCCTCCTTTTCTCCAGGCTAACCAATCCCAGCTCTCTCAGCCTCTCCTCATAGGGCTTGTGTTCCAAACCCCTCCTCAGCTTTGTTGCCCTTCTCTGGACACATTCCAGCAAGTCAAAATCTTTCCTAAACTGAGGGGCCCAGAACTGGACACAGGACTCAAGGTGTGGCCTAACCAGCACTGAGTACAGGGGCACAATGACTTCCCTGCTCCTGCTGGCCACACTATTCCTGATCTAGGCCAGGATGCTATTGGCCTTCTTGGCCACCTGGGCACACTACTGGCTCATGTTCAGCCTACTCTCAACCAGTACCCCCAGATGCCTTACTGCCTATCCCTCTGACTATAGAAAAAGACAGCTAACTACTATAGCACTGATAGGCTGAATTGGTCAATGACTTAGGCCAACAATGTAATAAGCTGAATGAATGAATGCTTTATTGTTTGTATGTTACATGCATCTATATCCTTCAACGTTTTAAACCATTTTCTTCTGTGCCCTAGAAAAAACAAGACTTTATTTCTCATGTTAAATTGCATGTTAGTTTATTATTGCAGATTAAGCCCCTTCTGAAGATATGTAACCTACATTTTTTGGGTGGTTTGCAGCTTAGCTGAGTTCCACAGAGCCTTTTCAGGGATGGTAAAGGGGGTATTCCAGATAGCATGCTGCCAAATTTAAAATTGTTTCTCCAAGGCATTTATAAGCTACAGCTTTCTGCCAAATGACCGTATGATTGGCAGGAAGCAAGCAATGCATTTTTTTCCCCCTACATTCATGCTGAAATTTATCCTTTCCCATTTTTCAAACACAAATGTAAACAACTGAACACAGTCTAAGACAGACAAGTAAAAAGTATTTGAGGGAAAAAAAAGTCTTAAATGTTTGGCCAAATTTTACAGAGAGTCCTAAAAATACAGATGTACAAGATCTAAAATAATATGTGCGTGGGCAGTTCTGTCATTCATCTCCTTCTCCTCAAAATATGAATTTTAGTAGGACCATAAAACAATAAATTATTTTTTCTGAATTATTAGACTTTCTTCAGGGAAAAAGACAAAGTGAGACAAAACTAGAAATTAGAAGAATATGTAAATTTTTCATTATAGTTATAATAAAAAGAAGATAACATATTATGAAAATGTTTTCATCTCAGCACAGCCATGTTCATATTCAGAAGCTTCCATTCCTGTTTGTAACAAGTTAAAGTTCTGTGAATGGGTTAGCCTGCCTGTGTCCCCCTGGAAGTGAGGGAAATGTAACACACAAAAACTCCCAGCTAAGATAAAGAGTTAAGAGTTTAATACTTCTGTGCCTGGAAAGACCATGGAGCAGATCCTCCTGGAGTCACTACTCGCTCAGAAGAATAGTGAAGAGGTGATTGGGAACAGTCATCATGGCTTTGCCAAGGGCAAATCCTGCCTGACCAACCTGGTGGCCTTCTATGAGCAGGTGACAAAATTAATAGATGAGGGGCGAGCAACTGATGTCGTTTACCTGGACCTGAGCAAAGCCTTCAACACTGTCCCACACCACATCCTGGTCTCCAAACTGGTGACACATGGGTTTGATGGGTGGACCACTAGATGGATAAGGAACTGGCTTGGTGGCCGCACCCAAAGAGTGGCTGTCAATGGGTCCATGTCCCAGTGGAGGCCAGGGACAAGTGGAGTCCCTCAGGGATCAGTCCTGGGACGAGGCTTGTTCAACATCTTTGTGGGTGCCATGGACAGTGGCATTGAGTGCACCCTCAGCAAGTTTGCTGATGACACCAAGTTGTGTGGTGCAGCAGACACGCTGGAGGGAAGGGAGGCCATCCAGAGGGACCTTGACAGGCTGAAGAGTTGGGCACAAGCCAATCTCAGAAGGTTCAACAAGATCAAGTGCAGGGTCCTGCATCTGGGTCGAGGCAATCCCAGGCACAAATCCAGGCTGGGCAGTGACTGCCTGGAAAGCAGCCCTGAGGAGAGAGACTTGGGGGTGCTGGTGGACAAGAATAGAATAGAATAAACCAGGTTGGAAGAGACCTTCAAGACCATCACGTCCAACCTATCACCCAACACCACCCAATCAACTAACCCATGTAATCAAGCACCCTGTCAAGTCTCCTCCTGAACACCTCCAGTGACAGCGACTCCACCACCTCCCCAGGCAGCCCATTCCAATGGGCAATCACTCTCTCCGTGTAAAACTTCCTCCTGACCTCCAGCCTGAACTTCCCCTGGCACAGCCTGAGACTGTGTCCTCTTGTTCTGGTGCTGGCTGCCTGGGAGAAGAGACCAACCTCTGCCTGTTTACAACCCCCCTTCAGGTAGTTGTAGAGAGAAGCTCAACATGAGCTCTCAATGTGCACTTGCAGCCCGCAAAGCCAATCAGATCCTGGGCTGCATCAGGACAAGTGTGGCTAGCAGGTTGAAGGAGGTGATCCTCCCCCTCTACTCAGCCCTGGTGAGACCCCACCTGGAGTACTGTGTCCAGTTCTGGAGTCCCTATTACAAGAGGGATGTGGAGGTGCTGGAACGTGTCCAGAGAAGGGCCACAAGGATGATCAGAGGGCTGGACAGACTGAGGGAGTTAGGGCTGTTCAGTCTGGAGAAGAGAAGGTTCCGAGGTGACCTAATTGTGGCCTTCCAGTGTCTGAAGGGGGCCTACAGGAAGGCTGGGGAAGGACTTCTCAGGATCTCAGGTAGTGATAGGACTAGGGGGAATGGAATGAAGCTGGAGGTGGGGAGATTCAGGTTAGATGTGAGGAGGAGGTTCTTCACCCTGAGAGTGGTGAAGCCCTGGAATGGGCTGTCCAGGGAGGTGGTCGAGGCCCCACCCCTGGAGGTGTTTAAGAGAAGGCTGGATGAGGCTCTGCCCAGCCTGATCTAGTGTGGGGTGTCCCTGCCCATGGCAGGGGGGTTGGAACTAGATGATCCTTGTGGTCCCTTCCAACCCTGAATGATATTATGATACTATGATAATACAAAGTAGATAACATAATGCAAAATTACCTTAGCCTATTTGCAGGAAAAGCACAGCAGAAAGCAGCAACATGCAGAAAGGCAGTGATCTAAACCACTATATCCCTCCCCCTCACACTGTCATCCCATCCTGGAAAAATATCCAACACCCAAAAACCCAGAACCCAAAAGCAGTAACCAGAACGGGAAATCTTTCACATTCTTTCCTCTTCACAATTCAAACTTCAAGCCCCATAATACTTTGCTCCAGCCAGCATTTTGAAGCTGGCATGACAGCAACATCAAATTAAATATCGTCAGGAGACTCAACTTAACCTGTGGCACTGTTAAGGATGCTGTACAATGAAATAATTTTAGAAGAGAATAAACATTCCTGTAAATCTGTATCTCATATCTGTGCTTAATCTGAAATCTCTTCATATGCTTCATCTGGAATCATAGAATCATAGAATCAACAAGGTTGGAAAAGACCTCAAAGACCATCAAGTCCAACCTATCAGCAAGACCTCATGACTACTAGACAATGGCACCAAGTGACATCTAATAAAATATTGCAAAGAAAAATTATTTAATTTCCATCAAAGACTGTCTGTTTCATTTGGAATGATTAATTTAAAACCACAGCCAGCTCTAAGGAAATAAATCTCTGTTTCATTAGAAGAAAAAACATAAATAAAAAAGCAAACAAAGACTAAATAAAAATTCAGATCCTCTTATCAAGAAGATAAGAACAAACAGACTGAAATTATTTAGACTTTGTAAAAGTTATTCTTTCTTCCATTCTTTTTGTGATTTATTTCTTGTGAACGGTGTTCAGGTGTAATGCAGTGTGCTATTGCTCTAATAAATCAGAACTCTCAGTTCATGTCAGCTCTGATTTGCCAAAACTCACAAACTCCTCAGATTTGAACCTAATGATTGTGTTCATATCAGCAAATAGATAGAACCAAGACACATATTTAGACCCCAGGAATTTTCTTCATTCTTTAACAGTGAGCTCTCTTACCTCTGGCATTGTTTTTGGCTTGTGTGAATTAGCACTCTTCCAGGTAATGTTTAGGCCATTGATGATTCCCAGCAGGCAAGATGGAAAATGCTTCTGTATTCTGGCGAGAGAGAGAGTTGTGACACGCCAATAATCCTTCATGCCAGAGAAAGAGTCTATTTTATTTAATAATATAGATGTATCAAGTGAATCTATGGATGCCCACAGTAACTCTTTCTCTAGTACCTCACTATTTTGGACATAAAACAAGCTGCAGACTAGCTCTTATGTCTAACTCTACCAGAAATATGGTGAAGGTCATAAGTTTTACCAAATGCTCGTGTCTTTATCAGTCTGCAGTTTTTCCATATGTGACTTTCTTTAGACTTAAGGAAACAAAGAGCAAAAAAAATAGCCATAAATATAGCATTTCCCATAATCTAGTCACACCTTTTCCACACAGACTCCCCAAGTAGTCAGTGCTCACGAGTATCTAGTGGTAAACTACCCACCTAATTGCACAACAGTTCCCTACTGTAGCTTTAGGTCCTTCACAGAAACCTTTTGGAGCACCTGTGACCTACAGCCAGGGCCAGGTTCTTGCTCCTTATTTTGTGGTTTGATTTAAAAGCAAGTCCTAGAGCTCAGAGCTGACTGAGTTATCTCTTAGAAGAATCAACTGGTTGTATCCCAAGTTTTCAGAATTCAGTAAGGTATAAACAAATATTGTTAATTTGCCCTATGAGGAGAGACTGAGGGAGCTGGGGCTGCTTAGCCTGGAGAGGAGGAGACTCAGGGGTGACCTTATTGCTCTCTACAATTACCTGAAGGGGGGTTGTAAACAGGCAGAGGTTGGTCTCTTCTCCCAGGCAGCCAGCACCAGAACAAGAGGACATGGTCTCAGGCTGTGCCAGGGGAGGTTCAGGCTGGAGGTCAGGAGGAAGTTTTACACAGAGAGAGTGATTGCCCATTGGAATGGACTGCCCGGGGAGGTGGTGGAGTCACCATCACTGGAGGTGTTCAGGAGGAGACTTGACAGGGTGCTTGGTTACATGGATTAGTTGATTAGGTGGTGTTGGATGATAGGTTGGATGTGATGATCTTGAAGGTCTCTTCCAACCTGGTTTATTCTATTCTATTCTATTCTATTCTAATCATTAAAACTTACTGAAATATCTAAGTTCAATAGCTAAGTTGGTATCAACAATATCAAAACAAAAAAGATAATAGTATTTAAAAAAAAAACATAATGAATTGAGATAAACATAATAATAATAATTTTAAAAAAACCTGAAATAGTAATAACTGAGCTTCAAATTTTTGTTTTAATTTTTAGTAAAATTAACATCTGACATCCCTCTGAACCTTTGATTTATAGAAAGGGTTTAAGAGGCAATTTATGCAAAATTGTTATGAATGTGGTGTTAAAATAAGCCAATATCTGGAGACTAGTAATGATTTAACTTTGACTACACCTGATGTTCAATAATATTTTTAAGTCTTAGTGTACAGTATGCAAATAGAAGTGTAATATGCACAGTATTACATTTTTCTATCTGATTGTAGTACTCCTAATCTGTACCTTTGGGAAATAATACCTTTAACATCAGTCAGGACCATAACTTACAAGCTGTAAAAAATATCCCAAATCATAGTCAATTTATTCCTAGGAGAGGCTCCATAAAAACCAAACAAGGCTTTTTTAATGCTTTTTCCCTCTCTCTATTTGCTGCCAGCTAAATCTATGGGTATCACATATATTGTTTTCATTTCTGTACATTGTAACCCACCTGAGAGTTCATAAAACATGTGCTTGTTCCTTGTGATTCGGCAAACTCAGTAAATGGTAGAAATATATTAAGTTTGCACATCCATAGTAGAACTATTAGGGCATAAGAAACAATGACCCATACAAGAAGTCAGAACTCAATAGGGATATAAAGTAGATTGATCATAGTAGAAGAAACCTGCCAGAAGAAAATAATACAGTATTCAACTTTTTCATGTCTCGAGGTAGCTGCCTAGGCAGTTGAAACTGCAACCACAGATACTTTTTATTAATTTGTTGTTGTTTGGGGTTTTCTTGTATACTCACTCTTTCTTTCTCTTTCTTTCTTCCTTCCTTTCTTTCTTTCTTTCTTTCTTTCTTTCGTTCTTTCGTTCTTTCTTTCTCGTTCTTTCTTTCTCTTTCTTTCTTTCTTTCTTTCTTTCTTTCTTTCTTTCTTTCTTTCTTTCTTTCTTTCTTTCTTTCTTTCTTTCTTTCTTTCTTTCTTTCTTTCTTTCTTTCTTTCTTTCTTTCTTTCTTTCTTTCTTTCTCCCTTTCTTTCTTTCTCCCTTTCTTTCTTTCTCCCTTTCTTTCTTTCTCCCCTTTCTTTCTTTCTTTCTTTCTTTCTTTCTCTCCCTTTCTTTCTTTCTTTCTTTCTTTCTTTCTTTCTTTCTTTCTTTCTTTCTTTCTTTCTT
Source organism: Melanerpes formicivorus (assembly GCF_026170545.1). Lineage (NCBI taxonomy): Eukaryota > Metazoa > Chordata > Aves > Piciformes > Picidae > Melanerpes > Melanerpes formicivorus. Next base: position 3,887,066 of record NW_027142396.1, on the reverse strand, counting down.
TCTTTCTTTCTTTCTTTCTTTCTTTCTTTCTTTCTTTCTTTCTTTCTTTCTTTCTTTCTTTCTTTCTTTCTTTCTTTCTTTCTTTCTTTCTCCCTTTCTTTCTCCCTTTCTTTCTCCCTTTCTTTCTTTCTCCCTTTCTTTCTTTCTTTCTCCCTTTCTCTCTTTCTCTCTCTCTTTCTCTCTTTCTCTCTCTTTCTCTCTTTCTCTCTCTCTTTCTTTCTCTCTCTTCTCCTTTTTTATTTTTATATTTTTAATGTTTTTTTTATATTTAAATAAATAATTAAATAAACTTTGTGACAGATCTTTTTTTTCCTCCCTTTATGGACAGTAAGAGTTGAAACAATTCTTTTCCCTAACATCTGCTAGTGGCTAGAAAAATGTCATGCAAAATAAATTCCATTTTATGTGAGAGATTAATTTTGGATTTTTCCAAGTCTCTATGTGGGGAACAGAGACATAGGAAAATATTCTTTTAATTGAGATGCCTCTGTCAGCTGTATAAATTTGAGTAAAACAAACTTGGGCTATAATGGCACTTTGTGTTTTTCCATCTGAGGCTAAATAGATATGGATCAACACTGAGAACTTCTTTTCATTTTCTCCTCAATATCAGCAGAGCCAATGGCCATTGCCACAGCATAAAATGTGATTCCTTCCTGCAAGTACCCTTCTACATGGGAGATCTTGCAATATATGAAAAAAATATATTTAAACATTTTCTTCCCTACTACATTCATCTATTAAAAAGTAGTTCTGACAAGACTTTCGTATAACCTTGTGACCAGCGATTATTTCTGTCATTGTATGCCTTTGAAAGTGTCTAGGCAAAAGAAAATGGTAGCTGTGGGGATATAGGTGATTATTAGATGAGCTGAAACTTAGTCTCTGAACTGTAATCTTTGATTGTATACCCAGAAAATTCACAGAGTAGCACTGATTTTCAGAACAGCTATATCTTAACCCCTAATGAATGTGGTAGATAATATTTGATAGTATTGAAACACCACTAAAACCAAACGAATATGCTGTCAGTGTTTTCTGTCCCTGCACACTCAGAGACACACAACACCCCAACACCCATCCCCAGAAAAAAAAATAATTAACAACCAAGACAAGACAGTCAATAAAAAAAAGTTCTGTGATATTGCACTAAATATGGTAATATGGTCCAAATTTCTGTTCATCATTGCTGTTATATTCCTGTATATTTCTAAGTACATTAAGTTAGTCATCTACAGTAATTTGAAGAACTTATTAAGATTCAGGTGCTTAATCATCATTTTGGTTTATAAGATTTTATGAATTCTTGAGATAAAAATACTCATCTTGACAGCATATTGATAAATACTTACTCTCTTCTTCAAATCACTTCTGGAACTAGTAAACATCATTATATCTTTTGCAAGTAAATTGGAATGATAGGCTGAACAACAACCAACAAGTGAGAATCCAGTATCCCAAACCAAGCGTAGTACTCAATTTAGAAGAAGCTAACATTATTCTTCCCATTTGCCTAGAAAATATGTTTATACAGATTTATTTGTTTTACAGATGAAAAAATAAAAGACTAGACTAGACTAGACCAGAATAGAATAGAATAAACCAGGTTGGAAAAGACCTTTGAGATCATCGAGTCCAGTCGATCACCCAATGCCATCTAATCAACTAAACCATGGCACCAAGTTAATTAGAATCAATTCCTGTTGAACAGACATCTATAAATTACATGATTTGTCAATATGTTCCTACATTTAAAAAAATACTGAAAGCCAATGCAGATTCAATACATCCAGGTCATTCTCAGATATTGATCTGCCAAAGTAAATATCTTCCTTCCAACCTATGCTATGCTATGCTATGCTATGCTAGGCTATGCTATGCTATGCTATGCTATGCTATGTTATTTAATGGGCTATCCAGTAATGTTGTTGCAAGTAATAAAGTTAGTTAAAGATTATACTAGTTTGCTATAAATTACTTTTCAGCTGAGAGGCTAGTGATATTTTTCATTCATCTAGATTTATCATTTGAAATACAGATATATTTTAAAAAATGTATTCTTTTAACTGTTATGAAATGTATCATTGCTTTTTTTTTTTAAGCAGTCATTTATTTTAGTTTTATCCCTTGTGCCCTTGTGGCCAAGAAGATCAATAAGATCCTGGGGTGCATTAAGAGGAATTCATACAGCAGATCAAGGGAGGTTCTCCTCCCCCTCTACTCTGCCCTTGTGAGACATCACAAGGTATTGTTTCCAGTTTTGGGCTCCTCAGTTCAAGAGGGACAGGGATCTACTCATGACAGTCCAACTGAGGGCTAAAAGAATGATTAAGGGACTGGAACACATGCCCTATGAGCAGAGGCTGAGAGACCTGGGTTTTTAGTCTGGAGAAGAGAAGACTGAAAGAGAATTTAACAAATGTTTATAAATATCTGAGGGATGGGTGTCAAGAGGGAGGAGACAGGTTCTTCTCTGTTGCACCCTGTGATAGGACAAGGGACAATGGATATAAGCTACAGCACAAGAGGTTCCACCTCAACATGAGGAGCAACTTCTTCACTGTGAGGGTCACAGAGCACCGGAACAGGCTGTCCAGAGGGGTTGTGGAGACTCCTCCCCTGGAGACTCTCAGGACCCACCTGAACATGTTCCTGTGTGACATGGGCTAGATTCTATGGTCCTGCTCTGGCAGAGGAGTTGGACTTGATGATCTTAGAAGGTCCCTTCCAGCCCCTGGCATCCTGTGATCCTGTGATCCCTGAAAATGTAAACACACATTTAATAGAGGTAGTATATGAAACATCCAGCACCAAATGAAATGTGAGCTATCTTTATTCCTAGAATCAAAATTAATTCCAAAGATAGGCAAGCATTTTCCTACTTATCATTCTGCAAGACTGAAACAAAATGAATGCTATTTCTTCTGACATCACCTTGAGAAAGAAGTCAAACAAGTAAACAAGTATTTCTTTAATGACTTTTATCTCCAAGTTGTCTAATTTGAATATTAATTAATTAAGTGTAGATGGTGTATATACCCCACAATAAACTTATTCCATTAACTTAAGGCAGTTTTATTGACACACTAAAGTGGTATTAAATCGTAACAGCAGTCAACAAGCACATATTTCAAAAAATTGTAAAGCCTAAACAACAATCCTTATAAAATATCTTATATAGTCCACATAGTAGAATAGAATAGAATAGAATAGAATAGAATAGAATAGAATAGAATAGAATAGAATAGAATAGAATAGAATAGAATAGAATAGAATAGAATAGAATAGAATAGAATAGAATAGAATAGAATAGAATAGAATTAACCAGGTTGGAAAAGACCTTTCAGATCATCAAGTCCAACCTATCATCCAACACTGTCTAATCAACTAAACCATGGCAACAAGCACTGACAACATTTTCCTCTACCGAGTAAAAACACTAGTAAATACATACATCATAATTTTGTCCCACTAATTCACTAGCAAAAAAACCCAAACTCTTTCTATGCCAAGAATAAAATCACTTTCAATAGTGTTTGTCACCATTTTTCAGAGTTTCTTTCTTCTCTTTCCTTAAAGTTTGCTTTGCTTACTATTACTAGGACACACAAAACAATACGTGTGGTATATGTCTTCACCTTAGATATGGTAATTCCAAGCTGGATCATTATTTTTGTCACTGAAGTGGGATGTAAAAAAGAAGATTCATCTTCTAAATTACCAATGCCAATTTTTTCTTACCCAAATTCTTCTTGAAGAGCTTTTTGTGGCACTTCTAGTTTGGAGCAGCATGGTTTTAGTTGGTGGAACATAAAGAAAGTATAAACTTGTGTTATGGTTGAAGATGGAGAAATAAGGCCATTAGCATATAGATGCAATAAATTTTGCATCTATATCTATCAAGGGCAAATCAGCTTTCAGATGGCTGTTTTATCCCTTTAAAATATTCTCCTCAGGATCCAGATTACTCAGTATTCTTGACACTTAATCAAGATTGTCCAGCATACAGCAAGCAAGACTAAGTGTACCCCAGCAATATTTTAGCTTAGCTGCTACCTTCAGCTTTTCAATCTCAGCTTTTCTAGGCTGCAGGAAGTGTTAGGTCATTTACAACATACATGGGAGGCAACTCAGAATGTGTTTAAGGGTGTTGTTAGATCATGTAAGAGAAAAATTAGAGAGGCAAAAGCCCAGTTAGAACTTAAACTGGCCACTTCTGTAAAAGACAATAAAAGGATTTTTATAAATATATTAATGCTAAAAAGAGGGGCAAGAACCTGAACTCTTTATTAGACCTGGAGGGGAACATTATAACTAAAGATTAGGAAAAGGCTGAGGTACTAAATACCTTCTTTGCCTCCATTTTCAACAGTAAGGCAGGAGAAGGTCAGGATAACTGGCCTCCAGTACTGGTACATGGGGTCAGGGAGCAGAATAATTTCTCTGAAATCCATGAGGACTTAGTTAGGGACTTGCTGAGCCACTTGGGTACTCGCAGGTCCATGGGACCAGATGGGATCCATCTTAGGGTGCTGAGAGAGCTGGCAGATGAGCTGGCCAAGCCACTCTCCATCATTTACCAGCAGTCCTGGCTCATCAGAGATGTCCCAGATGACTGGAAAGTGGCCAATTGGCGTTCAAAAAAGGATTGGATGTTGCACTTGAAGGTTGAATTAGTCCTGAGGTGTTGGGTGGTAGGTTGGACTTGATGATGGCTGAGGTCTTTTCCAACCTTGTTGATTCTGTGATTCTGTGATTTCTATTTCCTAGGGTTTTGTGTGCTGGTTTTTTTAATAATATTTTCATATTAAATTAAATAAGATATGGCATTAAGGCCAAATGCAATATCAAAGAATAGAGCACAACCTGACACAAAATAGCAATTTTAAAATCAAATTTGTCCTGGTTTAAGAGAGTCTACTTTAACAAGACTCACTCCCACAATCAGGAGTGATCTCAAAGTGCAAGATAAGAAACCCAAAGACCAGATGGCTAAGATAAGAAGAGTTTAAAAAAGTAATACAATATACAATTACTATATACAGCATAGAAGCAGCAGCAGCAGAAGCACTATAGCAGCAACAAAAGCCAGCCATATAATGACCCCCCTGACACTGCAAGCCTGCAGACAACCTAGTGGAAAATACCAACATCCCAAACCAGAAACTGGAAGAAAGACCCTGGAACTGAACTCCAAGTTTAGGCTCGAGGTGAAGTGAAAGTTCCTTACTGAGAGACTTTTTAGCCATTGGAATGGGCTGCCCAGGGAGGTGGTGGAGTCACCATCCCTGGAGATGGTCAAGAGGGGCTTGGATGGGGCACTTGGTGCCATGGTTTAGTCATGAGGTCTGTGGTGACGGGTTGGACTTGGTGATCTTTGAGGTCTCTTCCAACCTTGGTGATTCGGTGATCATCGTTTTCTCTGGCCAGTACTTTAGTTATGAAGCTGGTATGTTGTCATGATGATATTGAGATCTCATCAGCCAATTCAACAGGCTGTCTCAACTGGTCCCTACCAGCCGAAAACAGGATAAAAGTGAAAGAAGATACCATATATCATGTGGAAATAATATCTGTTTAATAAAATTAAATTTAAAAGATAAAAAAAAAAAAAAAAAAAAAAAAAAAAAAGGAAGAGAAAGCAGAGAATAAAAGTTTTATAATTGTCAGGTAAAGGACAATGTGACTGTTACCACGTTAAAAAAAAATCCTAATCACAAGAGGAATTAGAAATCAAGTCAAAGGTTTATAGAGGAACTGAGTTTTAGCTAGAACTCATGTTGCACAGACATTATTTATCTTTTAAGCTGTTATTAGGTGGTGGGTTTTTTCTCACAATATAAAGAAGACATTTTCAAAACCATGGACATGTTTGCAGTATGCAATGGCATGCAGTGTTGAGATATTTGAGAAGACGATTAAAATATATTTACAAAGTGCAACATGATTTAAAGCTGGTAAAGTTACCTACATCAGACCAGTATTAATACTTTGTTTACTTTAATAGCTACGCCTATTCTGCTTATAACTTCAGAAGAACCTGAAAGTGTTCAAGTCCATGGGACCCAAGAGGATACACCCATGGATACTGATAGAACTGGCAAATGAGATTGCTAAACCCCTCTATATTCCAAAAGTCATGGCAGTCTGGGGAACTCCCCATAGACTGGAAAAGGGAAAACATTACTCCCATTTTCAAAACGGGTAAGAAGGAAGAAGCAGGTAACTACAGGCCAGTCAGTCTCACCTCTGTGCCCGGAAAGATCACGGAGCAGATCCTCCTGGAGGCACTACTGACACAGAAAAATAGTGAAGGGATGATTTGGTGCACTCAGCATGGCTTCACCAAGGGCAAATCCTGCCTGACAAACCTCATGGCCTTCTATGAACAGGTCACAACATTCATAGATGAGGGGTGAGCAACTAATGTAATTTACCTGGACCTGAGCAAAGCTTTCGACACTGTTGAAACATGGGTTTGATGGGTGGACCACTAGATGGATAAAGAACTGGCTTGACAGATGCATCCAAAGAGTGGCTGTCAATGGGTCCATGTCCCAGTGGAGGCCAATGACAAGCGGAGTCCCTCAGGGATCAGTCCTGGGACGAGGCTTTTTCAACATCTTTGTCCGTGACATGGATAGTGGCATTGAGTGCACCCTCAGCAAGTTTGCTGATGACACCAAGCTGTGTGGTGCAGCAGACATGCTGGAGGGAAGGGAGGCCATCCAGAGGGACCTTGACAGGCTGAAGAGGTGGGCACAAGCCAACCTCAGAAGGTTCAACAAGACCAAGTGCAGGGTCCTGCATCTGGGTCGAGGCAATCCCAGGCACAAATCCAGGCTGGGCAGTGACTGGCTGGAAAGTAGCCCTGAAGAGAGAGACCTGGAGGTGCTGGTGGATGAGCTCTCAATGTGCACTTGCAGCCTGCAAAGCCAATCAGATCCTGGGCTGCATCAGAAGTGTGGCCAGTAGGTCAAGGGAGGTGATTCTTTCCCTCTACTCAGTTCTGGTGAGACCTCACCTGGAGTACTGTGTCCAGTTCTGGAGCCCCTATTACAAGAGGGATATGGATGTGCTGGAGCGTGTCCAGAGAAGGGCCACGAGGATGATCAGAGGGCTGGAGCACCTCTCCTGTGAGGACAGACTGAAGGAGTTGGGGCTGTTCAGTCTGGAGAAGAGAAGGCTCCGAGGTGACCTACTTGTGGCCTTCCAGTATCTGAAGGGGGCCTACAAGAAGGTTGGGGAGGGACTTCTCAGGGTATCAGGTAGTGATAGGACTAGGGGGAATGGAATGAAGTGGGAGGTGGGGAGATTCAGACTGGACGTGAGCAAGAAGTTCTTCCCCATGACCGTGGTGAAGCCCTGGAATGGGTTGTCCAGGGAGGTGGTTGAGGCCCCATCCCTGGAGGTGTTTAAGACCAGGCTGGATGAGGCTCTGGCAAGCCTGATCTAATGTGAGGTGTCCCCACTCATGGCAGGGGTGTTGGAACTAGATGATCCTTGTGGTCCCTTCCAACCCTGACTGACTCTATGATTCTAAGTACTCATGGAATTTCTTTATCATCTCTTCCTAAAGATTAAGAAATATTATTAATAACAATGTCTTCCTTCTGCATTTAGGTTTTAAAGTGTGATTTTATAAGTCTATGTACCACCATGTTGACCAAAGTTTATAGCTTAAAATAAGGATTCTGAAAAAGATACATTTTGAGAAATAGCTCCTTAGTGATGACTTTTCCCCACTATATTAACACACAAAACCTAGTCTTTCAATTATTCATATAATAGTTGCTGCTAGCATTCCTGATATTTCATCTGCTTTAACGTTTCTCTCTTCTATTATATTTTTTTGAGGTCTAGGCCAAGCAGCAGCAGATTTATACTCTAGTCACTCAGCTGAGAAATATTGGGTATAACTTCTGGCATCAGTTTCTGGGCCGTTACATAGCAACAATTTAAAACCTGACTTTTCTGACTGGGGAACGACTGACAAAAAGGTCAAACGGCAGGTGCTGCACACTGCAGCAGCAGACCCAGTGTCAAGACAAAGACCCTAAATACCAAAATATTCTGGTTCAGGGATGACAGATTCAAGGTCAACTCCTCCTGTCATAGCAAACCTAGCATGAGACTGTAGATGACAATAGAGTTATTCTAGCCCAGAGGAACTGCGAGAACAGAGTTCGGTCCTCAGTAAATGTCTTAAGTCAAACAAATAACTGAATGAAAGATTTTTATGTAACAAATCTACACAGTTAAGAGGTTATAACAATCTCTCTTCTCTTTCTCTTCTTAAGAATGAGCCACGATGCAAAGAAATTGGTCTTCACTATTTTCATTGTAAGAAAAAAGTAGATTTCAATCATAAAATACTGAAAGTACATATTTGTAGCAGATCCAAAACTAAATCCTGTATAATCTCAGGATGCTTTTATTATCTTAGGAATTCACTTTTATTATGCTTTTATTTATCATTTATAGAATGGGAAATATGGCCATCTTTCTTAAGGATTCTTAAGGTATGGAAAGTGAAATATTGGCAATAAATATTCTTAGACCAATACTGCTTCGTGTGATTATTGCAAAGCAGTCCTTTGTAATTTATACTTAGGCATCATTACATTCTACAAGTCCTCACCATGTTTATTCTGTTAGGCACTCAGGTCAATTAAGGAATATAATTAAGAAATGTTAACATTCTGATTAATTTGTCATAAATAAATTTTGCTTCCATGTTGAAAATGTTGTTTTCTTTTATTGGAACTACAGGAAGTATTATTGCCAATGTTAGTGTTTAAAGATTGTAGGCATCCTGCCTGGATGCAAATCACCAAGAACTGCGATATGTCCCAACAAAGGATAGAAGAATAGAAGAATAGAATAAACCAGGTTGGAAGAGACCTTCAAGATCATCGCATCCAACCTATCACCCAACACCACCTAATCAACTAATCCATGTAACCAAGCACCCTGTCAAGTCTCCTCCTGAACACCTCCAGTTATGGCGATTCCACCACCTCCCCGGGCAGCCCATTCCAGTGGGCAATCACTCTCTCTGTGCAAAACTTCCTCCTGACCTCCAGCCTGAACTTCCCCTAGCGCAGCCTGAGACTGTGTCCTCCTGTTCTGGCACTGGCTGCCTGGGAGAAGAGACCAACCTCTGCCTGTTTACAACCCCCCTTCAGGTAGTTGTAGAGAGCAATAAGGTCACCCCTGAGTCTCTCTCCAGGATAAGACCTGATGAGCAAGACCGCAGCTGCTGTGGAGACGGTGGGCATATTCCCCTTGGAATATGCAACAACGATAAGCAAGTACATCCTGGAATGTGCAAGATAAGATCATCTCAATCCGTCAAGACTGCAGATACACCAGAAAGGGGAGATGGTGAAAAGGCTTCTGGGCTATGAAACAGTTTCACCACCTGGCCTGATAAGCCCTGGATGTGTATTGGTGTGTGGACTGGTAGAAGGCAAAGAAGGAGGGCATAGGCCCACCTCAGTGCTGACCCTTTGCCAGCACATATTGAGTTTCCTTGGGGATAATACCTGGACACATACAGAAGGGTGAGGGGCTAGAACTAAAAAAAAAAAATACATAAAAACACCTGAGCAATGCCTGCCCTACATAGAACTCTTTCACTGAACATGCTACATGCTGGAAACATCACAAGACTTGGCATCACCCTTGGACAACTCAAGCTGAAAAGGACATGGACTTTGGAAATTCCTTCTCTTTCCCTCTCCTCCTCCAGACAAAGATGACAATATAATTCCTTTCCTGCTTTCCTCCTCTCTGTCTCCAATTTTTTTTTCTCTCTCTCTTTCTCTCTCTCTCCCCCTCCCTTTTTTTTCCCCCTTCCTCTGCTTCATTTTCTTAATAAATAGCCTCAATTTTGATATTTGACTTTGTTTGTGCCTTCATTTCACAGCATGGGAATATTTTGAAGACAACTAACAAGTCTCTCCTTCTCCAGACTGAGATAAAGATATATAATAATGAAATATTTTGGCTTATGAGGGCTACAGTTTTGCTTGGAATTCTGTATTCATTTTCTATGTTTTTGTTCTTTTTTAACATAATTTCTTTTTCTAATTATTAGTATTTATAATTGCCACACTTGCTACATATTAATATTATTGATCAATTAATAACATTAGATAATGTGACTTGGTGATATGTTTCACAAATACCTGTAAATCTTATTTCACAGGGTGCACTAGAATGGGCTGCCCGGGAAGGTGGTGGAGTCAACATCCCTGGAGGTGTTCAAGAGGGGATCGGACCTGGCGCTTGGTGCCATGGTTTAGTCATGAAGTCTGTGGTGACAGGTTGGACTTGATCTTTGAGGTCTCTTCCAACCTTGCTGATTCTGTGATTCTGTGATCTATGAGGCTTTTAAAATATATTACCTTTTTTCCCAAAAAGGGTCACTTGCAGAAGTCTATGAAAATGGAGATGATGGAGTTGCATATTGTATTCACATTTATGCACATCTGAACTAAGTACCTTTGTTTCTGAGAAGGTCAATAGGTACAGATAAGATTTTCTAGAATAATGTTCCTCTCATTTTAATGAAAACAATTAGATTAAGCCACATAAAATGTGGCTTATATGTTTCCATTTCTTTATGCAGAACATATTGTTGAACCATTTCAGATACAAACATCTAGCTGTACAGGATGAACTTTAAACTAGTCCTTAGCTTTTCTTACTAGTTAAAAAAATCCATGGCTTTCCACTATGTCTTTGTTTTTGAGCATAAACCCTATGAGGAGAGGCTGAGGGAGCTGGGATTGTTTAGCCTGGAGAAGAGGAGGCTTATTGCTTATCCTTATTGCTCTCTACAACTACCTGAAGGGAGGCTGTAGACAAGAAGGGGTTAGTCTCTTCTCCCAGGCAAACAGCACCAGAACAAGAGGACACAGTCTCAAACTGTGCCATGGGAGATTTAGGCTCAAGGTGAGGAGAAAGGTCTTCACAGAGAGAGTCGTTAGCCATTGGAATGGGCTGCCCAGGGAGGCGGTGGAGTCACTGTCCCTGGAGGTGTTAAAAAACATTGGACGTGGCACTTGGTGCCATGGTCTAAGTGCGACGGTCTAGTAGTCACGAGGTCTTGGATGACAGGTTGGACTTGATGATCTTTGAGGTCTTTTCCAACCTTATTGATTCTATGATTCTATGATAATTCAGCCATCTTATAGGGAATAAATTCTAGTATGAGTATGAAGTACCCAGATTGATACAATGAAAATTCTATTTAGTTCATAGTATATATTTTAAATAAAACCCAACACCACCCCCCCCCCCAAAAAAAAAACAACAACAAACAAACCAAACTTAAAAGCATATATCTAACCTTTTCTGCTGGCAGTAAAATAGTAAATAAAGCCTTCAGAAATCTAAAATAAAATTAAAAAAAAAAAGGTAATATTAACTTGATTAGAATATTCATTATTAGACTTCCTTGCTACACAAAGTAAAATCTTTTGCAAAATAATTTCTTTCTATAAAAATTACATATCAGAAAGTGCTGGTCTTAAAAAGACTTTTGTCTGTTATTTCCACTGGTCTTGGTGTCAACAGTAGGAATGAATGATTGATTGCTGAGAGACCATACAGTAAATGAATGATTGTTGAAAGACCATAAGTCTTGAGAAACAAGGAGATAAGAAAAACCTCAAAAGAGGAGGCATATCCATCTTGCTAAACAAACCATATAAACTGGGGCATAAGTGGGTTACAGACAAACTGTAGATGAACTTTGTGTGAACTATGCTCATTACAATGTGATTAAGATCAAACTGACACTCCTCCTCTCTTAAGACACCCACCTCTTTGAAGAAGGAACATGTACCTTGATTTTGCTTAATACTATAACTTTAAATCGAAGAAAGCAATAGGCTAAATAATTACAGAAGAGAATATTAATGAATATATAACAGTATCACAGTATAACTCAGGTTGGAAAGGACCTCGAGGATCATCGAGTTCAACCTATCAACACAGACCCCATGACTAGACCATGGTACCAAGTGCCACGTCCAATCTCCTCTTGAACGCCTCCAGGGACGATGACTCAACGACCTCCCTGGGCAACCCGTTCCAATGATGAACGACTTGCTCGGTGAAGAATTTCCTCCTCACCTCGAGTCTAGACCTCCCCTGGTGCAGCTTGAGACTGTGTCCCCTTGTTCTGGTGCTGGTTGCCTGGGAGAAGAGGTCAACCCCTTCCTGGCTACAACAACCTTTCAGGTAGTTGTAGAGGGCAATGAGGTCACCCCTGAGCCTCCTCTTCTCCAGGCTAAACAATCCCAGCTCCCTCAGCCTTAAATGAGAAGGATTTAATAACCAAAGATGTATAAATCAAGACAGATTTGTGTGATTTGGTGTTTACTTAAGTGAATCACCAGCTTTCATGCCTATATTTGCAAATATGTAATTAAATCAGAAGACCTCATCTCTCTGTGTACACCATTTGCACACCAAGCAAATGACCCCACTCAAGGGACAACACTGGAAGATATGAGTCTAATATTTTTCCAGTAGTGTGTGGAGCTTTAACCCCATACTAAACAACAGGTTTTTTTATCAGCTCTTTATTACAGGTATTTAATGTTTATCTTTAATGTTTTTGAGCAGATGCTATTTCCAAGGTACTACCATCAAAGGATAATTTACTTCTTTTAAGAAAGAAAGAAATGTAATATTAACTGATTAGTGAGAGCATCACATCCCCTTTCCTCTAAGTATTCAACTTTTATAGAGCTTTCTTTACAAAAGTTATTTATGCATGGTTATTGGATGTATGGGCATCATGGATGTTTTGTGTTTCCTAGCATCTTGCTCACCAGAAGCAGACTGCAATAGACATGCATGGAATGAAAATAATGAAAATACATCAATCAAACCTTGCACTCCGTATGGTGTAAGAAGCACAAAGACTTGTACATTGACATGTTCTTCCAAATCATCATATTTAGACATCAGTGAACATCCATAACTTTGTTCAACTTTTCTTTGAAAAATATAAATAAGTTAAACTTATGGCCTATGCCAAATTTATGGCTTAATCATTGGTAGTAACTCAGGTGCTGTTTAAGCATGTATAGAATCATAGAGTCATAGAATCAATAAGGTTAGAAAAGACCTCAGAGATCATCAAGTCCAACCTAGCACCCAACACCTCAGAACTAACTAAACCATGGCTTGAAGTGCCACGTCCAGTCCCCTCTTGAGTAACTCCAGGGACGGTGACTCCACCACCTCCCTGGGCAGCACATTCCAAAAGCCAATCTCTCTTTCTGTGAAGAACTTTCTCCCCACCTCGAGACTTGTTTTCTTTATGTAGGAAGAAAGAATGTTTGATAATTCTGAATTTAGTGCTTCCATGTCATTCATTAATTTACAGATCTCTCATACGTTCCTGTGCTTTCCATACTATGTTGCTCTCGGAACAGAAAGCTTCACATTGCTTATTGTACCAAAGGACAAATTTTGGTCATTGAAATTTTCACTCTATGGACTGAAAAAACAAACAAGCAAACAAAAACTTTTGTTTTGTTAATATTATTTTAACCCACTAAAAATAATTAATATTATGTTAACAAATCTTTAAGAAACCGAATTACTGCAACTTCCCTACACATTCAGGAAGTAGAATACAGTATCACAGTATCACTCAGGTTGGAAAGGACCTCGAGGATCATCGAGTCCAACCTATCAACACAGACCCCATGACTAGACCATGGCACCAAGTGCCACGTCCAATCTCCCCTTGAACGCCTCCAGGGTCGATGACTCAACCACCTCCCTGGGCAACCCGTTCCAATGACAAATGACTTGCTCGGTGAAGAACTTCCTCCTCACTTCGAGTCTAAACCTCCCCTGGCGCAGCTTGAGACTGTGTCCTCTTGTTCTGGTGCTGGTTGCCTGCGAGAAGAGACCAACCCCTTCCTGGCTACAACCACCCTTCAGGTAGTTGTAGAGGGCAATGAGGTCACCCCTGAGCATCCTCTTCTCCAGGCTAAACAATCCCAGCTCCCTCAGCCTCTCCTCATAGGGCTTGTGTTCAAGGCCTCTCACCAGCCTTGTTGCCCTTCTCTGGACACGCTCAAGTGTTTTGATGTCCTTCTTAAACTGAGGGGCCCAGAACTGGACACAGTACTCAAGGTGCGGCCTAACCAATGCAGAGTACAGGGGCACTATGACCTCCCTGCTCCTGCTGGCCACACTATTCCTAATGCAGGCCAGGATGCTATTGGCCCTCCTGGCCACCTGGGCACACTGCTGGCTCGTATTCAGGTGGCTGTCGATCAGCACCCCCAGGTCCCTCTCTGTTTGGGAGCTCTCCAGCCACTCCGACCCCAGCCTATAGCTCTGCATGGGATTGCCGTAGCCAAAGTGCAGCACTCGGCACTTGGACTTGTTGAATGCCATCCCATTGGACTCTGCCCATTACAATTACTGCAACTTCCCTATACATTCAGGAAGTAGAATACAATTACAAATAGATTTGGATTTTATAATCACTGGCATGCAGAACTAATTTGGAGTGGACAGAACTGTTGTTTTGAGCCTAACTTTAATTTGTTAAAAAATGTACCCTTTCCTTTTCTGATAAGAGCATTACTTCTGTCTCCAGTCTTTCATCCACTCTCCATTCTCACTGGACAACAAAACTCTTCCAGTGACTTTATCCCTTCCCGCCATCCACTTTACTCATCTTATTCTCCAAAGACATCTTATTCTTCTCCTAGGCAGCAGAAATAAAGGATGAAATATCCCTGTCTCTGCACTGTGCAAAACTCTCTTACCTATTTGTAGATGCCATGAGGCAGAATATAATAAATTTAGAGTGATTAATGGAGCATACAATCAAGATACTTAAAATCTTTCACACAACAAACTGTTACTAATCAAGTAAAGTTGCATAAATTATTTCCATGACTCAGTTCTATGGAAAAAATGGAAATTATTTTATTGCAATTGATTGACCTTGTCCTAGAGTGTCAGAAGTAATAAATCTTCATTTCTAGACCACTGGTAAAGGACATTCCTATGAATAATCAAAAAAAAGAAAAAGAAAAAAATTAGGGGCAATTAAAAGGGAAGGAGGCAAAAGATTGATAGATTATAATGATAGCTGAGAAATTTAGGCATTTAGTTTGCATAAATTAATAATAATGAACAAGAATCACAGAGCATTTTTAATAAGAATATTAGTACATACAAATAAGGAAGAAAAAAGGTTGCTGCTAAGAGCAGATGACAATTATATGCCAAAAGAAAGGAAAACAGCATAATCCAATCACTTTTCCTTTCATTCTAACAAAAATCAGAACTGCCAATGGTTTATTCAGTGTTCCTTTTGTTGTTGGTGCAAGAATAGAATGAAAATACATGCATATCACTGCATAATTTTTGTTATTTGGCATGATGAAAAGAATAATATTGGAATTTGACTTGCGTTGGAGAAGAAATGTTTCCACATTTAAATATTAAACCAAACTTTTGAAAATAAACTACAGACCTGAAAAAAAAACCCCAACAACATAAATAATCAATAATACTTTGTGTTTGAAAAGATACATCTGGAAGGAGCAGGTTGCATTTTTTTTCTCCTGATAATAACCATTGTGTTATCTGAGAGACAACACTGCATGTTTAGTGTAAATGTTATGTTTAGATAATTAACTAGCAAGTTCTCTGATTATACTGTATCTTTATTTCAGTGGTAGTCCTCAGGACAGTCTGTTATTCAACACTGTTTCCAAAACTATGGGTAAGAAATTACAGTTTCCAGGTGGCTTTCCAGACATGGCTTTTACCTGACATAGAATCATAGAATCAATAAGGCTGGAAAAGATCTCAAAGATCATCAAGTCCAACCTGTCACCCAAGACCTCATGACTACTAAACCATGGCACCAAGTGCCATTCCAATCCCCTCCAGGGATGGTGACTCAACCACCCTGGGCAGCATATTCCAACAGCTAACAACTCTGTCTCTGAAGAACTTTCTCCTCACCTCGACCCTAAACTTCCCCTGGTGCAGTTTGAGACTGTGCCGTCTTGTTCTGGTGCTGGTTGCCTGGGAGAAGCAACCAACCCCCACCTAGCTACAATCTCCCTTCAGGTAGTTGTAGAGAGCAACAAGGTCTCCCCTGAGCCTCCTCTTCTCCAGGCTAAACAATCCCAGCTCCCTCAGCCTCTCCTCATACGGCTTGTGCTCGAGGCCTCTCACCAGCCTCATTGCCCTTCTCTGGATATGTTCATGAGTCTCAATGTCCTCCTTAAATTGAGGGATCCAGAACTGGACACAGTACTCAAGGTGTGGCTTTACCAGTATTGAGTATAAGGGCACAATGACTTCCCTGCTCCTACTGGCCACACTATTTGTGATGCAGGCCAGGATGCAATTGGCCTTCTTGGCCACCTTGGCACACTGCTGGCTCATGTTCAGCTGGCTGTCAATCAATTCCCCCAGGTCTCTTTCTGCCTGGCTGCTCTCCAGCCACTCTGCCCCCAGCCTGTGGCGCTGTATGGGGTTGTTGTGGTCAAAGTGCAGCACCTGGTACTTGGACTTTTTGAATGCAATCATGTTGGATTCTGCCCATCTGTCCAGCCTGAGAAAGGTATAGTTTTATTTGAAAGAAAGATAAATTAGTTAGAATGCCATAGTTCAGCTTCTGCTCAGTATACTAGTGGAAGATACAAGAGAAATCGTTAGGTGTCCTTATTCACCAAAAAATGCATTTGAAAATATAAATGTATAAATTCCTGTTGACAGAAAAACACTCACTCAATACTATTCACTTTTACTCCAGGTTAATTAATTTCTCACATGAATGCATACCAAGAAAGAAATGGGGATATTAAAAAACCTGAAATCTGAAATCTGAATTGAGGCAATAATATCTGAAACACTTAGACTTTGAGACATGTACAAAATGTGCTTAACTTTTTTACATAAATTAATTTCATCATAGTGGTGCAAACCAGGTAATTGATTGAAATAGTCTAAGTCAACACTGAAAATACAAGCATAATTTTGGTAGAAAATCTAAAATGAGAGTAAGAATGAAGGATGATGATATGGCTTATATTTTGGGTTGAAATATTAAAATAACTTGTGATGTAAAGATATGGTCACAACATTAATAGATGAAGGCTGAGCAACTGATGTCATTTATGTGGACCTGAGCAAAGCCTTCGACACTGTTCCACACCACATCCTGGTCTCCAAGCTGGTGCAGTATGGGTTTGATAGATGGACCTCTCAGTGGTAAAGTACTGGCTTGATGGCCATACCCAATGTGTGGCTGTCAATGGGCCCATGTCCAAGTGGAGGCCAGTGACAAGTGGAGTCCCTCAGGGATCAGTCCTGGGACCTGTCTTATTTAACATCCTTATTGATGACACGGACAGTGGCATTGAGCATACCATCAGCAAATTTGCTGACAACACCAAGCTGTGTGGTGCAGCAGACACATTGGAGGGAAGGGATGCCATCCAGAGGGACCTTGACAGGTTGGAGAGGTGGGCCCATGATATCCTCATGACCAAGTGCAAGGTCCCACATTTGGTTCAGGGTAATCCTAAGCACCTATATAGACTGGTATGAGAGCAAGCCTGAAGAAAAGGATGGACCTGTGGGTGTTGGTGAATGAGAAGCTCAACTTGCAGACCAAAAAGCCAATCACATCCTGGGCTGCATCAAGAGAAGCACAGCCAGCAGGTTGAGAGAGGTGAATCTCCCCCTCTAACTCTGCTCTGGTGAGACCCCACCTGGAGTACTGTGTCCAGTTCTGGAGCCCCTATTACAGAAAGGATCTGGACATGGAGAAGGGCCCCAAGGATGATTAGAGGACAGGAGCACCTCTCCTATGAGGACAGACTGAGAGAGTTGGGACTATTCAGTCTGGAGAAGAGAAGGAGGCTCTGAGGAGACTTTATTGTGGTCTTCCAGTACCATAAGTTGGTCTCCAAGAAAGATGGTGAGGAGGTGTTCAAGAGGGGATTGGATATGGCACTTGGTGCCATGGTTTAGTAGTCATGAGGTGTTGGGTGACAGGTTGGACTTGATGATCTTTGAGGTCTTTTCCAACCTTACTGGTTCTATGATTCTATGACTTTTTAGGGTGTCAGGTAGTGATAGGACTAGGGGAAATGGAAAAAACCTAGAAATGGGTAGATTCAGATTGGATGTTAGGAAGAAGTTCTTCACCACAAGGGTGGTGAGACACTGGAATAGGTTGCCCAAGGAAGTGGTAGAAGCCTCATCCCTGGAGATTTTTAAGGCCAGGCTGGATGTGGCTCTGAGCAATATGATCTAGTGTGAAGTGCAGGGCACATGGCAGGGGGGTTGGAACTAGATGATCCTTAACATCCCTTCCAACCCTAACAATTCTATGATTGTATAAGGTATTTCTTTACTTAAACAAATGAAATGACTAACAAATATAAACTCTAAGAGAACATTTCTTGAAAGCTGTGCATATCGTTACATAGTTAATGTAATATTGTTCCAATAAACCAAATACTGCATTCCAATGTTTTCTGCTAAAATGACAAATTGAGAATGTCAGCATTTAACAACAGACTTCAATTGTGCATGTAGATCAATAAATGTAAACTGCAACATATGTATATTTTTCTTTCCTATTACATTGGCATTATTTTCTTTCCTATGTTTTCCTTTAGAAATAGAGGTAAAATACTTGACATGGTTTTCTGCACTCTTATTAACTGTTTTATAATGATGTAATTTCTTCTTTAGTCAATTCAAAATCTAGAACTAATAGATCTGAAGATAAAAAATATTGATCATTTCGTGTGCATTGTTAAGTACAATTTGAGAAATTAACGATGCCAAATAGAAAGCAGTAAATCAGTAAGTGCTAAGCTGGCAAACCGTTGGCACATTGATCTAGACAAGACATGAGTTTTACTGCTGGAAAAATGTGTCTTAGTACCTATACCCAGTATCAAGGTTACAGCAAACAAAGTGACAATGATGGACGGCGTTGTTCGAGATGTAGTGTATAAATCCAGTGAGGTGGTATAACTATGATTGTATACTGCAGTATTTATATGTCACATTGAGTAGTGTATAAAAGCTGGTTATCATACCAAAGAAAGAATTACAGTAGCTATGCTTGAAAGTGACATATGTTAAAGATTTATAAGAGGCTGAAGGAACTGCTTCTGTTTTAACAGACAAAGTGTCCTAAATGGGGTTATTAGGATTATGAAGTGTGATGATAAAAAAGATACCAATAACATTTGAATAACACTGACGATGCATCTGTCTATAAATATATGTTCTTTTGTATACGACCCTGAATATAACAATTTTGCTATCTACCAACTCCAGACAGCTCCATCTTTGCTATTTTACTCTGTTTCAATACCAGTTCATCCTCAAAAACTTTGCTCAACTGTTGATCCACACTGGCCCAAAATGAGAACTAATAAAGGCCTCCTATTTGGACACACTAATTTTGAGACTTCATTTTCTCCCCCTATCAATATATTTCCTGTGTAGTGATATCTTATAAAAAGCCAGAAAAGCAATACATGGAATTGGTAAGTCTTTTAATATTGTGAAAGCAAAATTTAGCAACGTTACCATAACTTTATATGTATAGTATATACATATATATATATGTATAGTAAAAAATGTGATGGTATCAGATTAACATAAAATATATAACATCAGCATATCCTAGAACCATAAAATTATTTGGTCTGGAAAACACTTTTAGCATCATCAGATCCAAACATTAAATTAACATTACCAAGTTCACTGCTAAACCATGTCCCTAAGCAACATGTCTGCATTCTAAACAACTCAGCCACTTCCTTGGGCACCTTGTTCCAGTGCTTGAAAACATTTCCAATGAAGAAATGTTCCTAATGTTCAACCTAAACCTTCCCTGGTGCAACTTGAGGCCATTTCCTCTTGTTTGCTACTTGGGAGAACAGACCAACTCCCACAACCTCCTTTCAGGTAGTTGTAGTGAGCAATAAGGTCTCCCCTCAATCTCCCTTCCTCCACATTAAACAACCCAAATTCCCTTATCCACTCCTTGTAGGACTTGATCTCTAGATAGTTTACCATCTTCCTTACCTCTCTTCTCTGGGCTCCCTCCAGCAACTCAATGTCCCTCTTGTACTAAGGGGCCCAAAACTGAGGTCAGTACTCAAAGTACAGTCTCAACAGTGCCAAGTACAGGGAGACAATCACCTCTCTTGTCTTGCTGCCCACACTATTTCTGATACAGGCCAGGATTACATTGGTCTTCTTGGCAACCTGCTTACACTGCTGGTTCATATTCAACCAGCTGTTGTTCAGCAGCATGAAGTCCTTTTCTGCCAGGCAATTTTCTGGCCAATCTTACCCAAGCCTATACTGTTGCATGGAGTTGTTTTGACCCAAGTGAACGATCCAGGATTTGACAGTGGCCTCAGCCCATCAATCCAGCCCATCCAAATCCTCCTGTAGAGCCTTTCTAACCCACAGCAGATTGACACTCACACTCATTTTACTGTCATCTCCAAACTCAATGAAGGAGCATTTGATTCCCTCATCAAGATCATTGACACAGATACTAAAGAAAACTGGCCCCAGTACTAAGGCCTGGGGAACCTCATTAGTGGCCAACCACCACCCAGGTTTTATTCCATTTACCACAGCTACTCATTCCTGGCCATCCAGCCAGTCAAGCAGATGGCCATTCAAAACAGGAGCCATATGAAAAACATTTAATTAGATCACAGTTTCAAAATAACTTTAGGAATATAGATATATATATCTCTCACACACACACACAAGTATTATGAAAGATTTTATTGACATTTAAATTAGTCATATTCTGCATAGAGGAATCTAAGTTAAAATATTAGATATCAGAATTTTTATTTAGTTATGAGTAAAATTACTTGGTTTTCCTGTAAATCAGATCATGCAGTGGAAATTGAGGAGTTCACAAAGTTTTTCTTCTGAATGTCTGGTTTACACAGTTATTAGAGCACACAGAAAGCTAACATTTTTTGGTAAGTATGTGCATGAGTTTGCAATTCAGAGTTTCTTTATTTTAAGCTCTCTTTTATAAGACTTTGAGGTTTTGTTATTTAATGTTGAACATTTCAGAACTTTCTTAGAACAATATTCCTAGTTACAGAGCTATATAACTAAATTATAAATGACTTTTTTTATTAAATAAGGGAGCATGAAATACCTCTTTTAGAATGTTTCATGTATTTTTAAGCATAAAATGAAAAATCTAGCAAATAAAAGGTGGAAAATCAGATATAGTCAATCTCCTGTAACAGGGAAAAAGAAAAGATCCTTGCCCTTCTTGTTATTTTTCACCATTGTGATAGCAAAGGCCTTAGCCAGTGTCTCGAGGGGTAATACAATGCAGAAGGAATCCTTGAACACACAACCATTGAATCAATCAAAGCCTACCCTCCTGTCACTAATGAGATTATTGTATAGAATTATAGATTTTAAAGATTATTTTTAAAGGGAAATAGCCCACTTCATTGCAGACATATCATTCTTCTCTTAATATGGTCATTGGGTAGCTGGATGAAGTCAAGAGCTGATATGAACAAGTTCCTCTAGTGAGTTTGATCTGGGACTGGAAGACCAGTGGAATGGAATGGAATGGAAAAAAATGGAATGGAATGGAATGGAATGGAATGGAATGGAATGGAATGGAATGGAATAGAATAGACCAGACCAGAGTGGAAGAGACTTTTGAGATCATCATGTCCAACCCATCATCCAACACCATCTAATCAACTAAACCATGGCACCAAACACTTCATCAAGTCTCCTTCTAAACACCTCCAGTGACGGTGACTCCTCCACCTCCCCAGGCAGCCCATTCCAATGGGCAATCATTCTCTCTATGAAGAATTTCTTCCTAACATCCAGCCTAAACCTCCCCTGGTGCAGCTTGAGACTGTGACCTCTTGTTCTGGTGCTGGCTGCCTGGGAGAAGAGACCAGCCCCCACCTGTCTACAACCTCCCTTCAGGGTGTTGTAGAGACCAATAAGGTCTCCCCTGAGCCTCCTTTTCTCCAGGCTAAACAACCGCAGCTCCCTCAGCCTCTCCTCATAGGGCTTGTGTTCCAAACACCTCGCCAGCTTTGTTGCCCTTCTCTGGACACGTTCCAGCAAGTCAACATCTTTCCTAAACTGAGGAGCCCAGAACTGGACACCCGACTCAAGGTGTGGCCTAACCAGTGCTGAGTACAGGGGGAGAATGACCTCACTGCTCCTGCAGGTCACGCTGTTCCTGATCCAGGCCACGATGTCATTGGCCTTCTTGGCCACCTGTGCACACTCCTGGCTCATGTTCAGCCTACTCTCAACCAGTACCCCCAGGTCCCTCTCTGCCTGGCCGCTCTCCAGCCACTCTGACCCCAGCCTGTAGTGCTGCATGAAGTTGTTGTGGCCAATGTGTAGAACCTGACACTTGGATGTGTTCAATCTCACGCTGTTGGACTCTGCCTATCTGCCCAGCCTGTCAAGGTCCCTCTGCAGAGCTCTCCCACCCTCTAACAGATCAACACCTGCGCCCAGCTTGGTGTCATCTGCAAATTTACTGATGATGGACTCAATACCTTCATTCAGATCATCAATAAAGATATTAAAGTGCATGGAAATGACAGTATCCTTCTACAGTAAGAAAACACTTTCTAACTGTGCAACATTTTTTCCTAGATCCATATCTTTACCAGCTTACAGTCTGCTGTTATTATTGTCACTACTATAGAGTAAGGGGCTTTTCTCCTTTATCGCATAAGTAAGTTACTCTAAGTCTTAGCATTGCAATAAATTCCTTCTCAGCATCCCAAATGAGTGCTTTATTCCTGATTATTCCTCCCAGTCCTCTTTTATTCAGAGAAAAGCAGAAAAGAATGAGTAAGTCAGCTGAAGATCCTAAACCGACAAGCTTAGTTGCTGATGCTAACCTTTATGAACCCTATAGACTCCTGTTTAAATAACAGCTCCTTTAGGAGACATAAGCCAAACTTCTGATCCTTTTAAAAAGGGACTATTTACTACAGACATTGGAACAGAAGAGTTGGGGGTTTTTCGGTGTTTAGAAATGTTTCATGCAATGCTATTTGCTTAGACTGACAGAAATATAAAGATATTAATAAATTTTATTATCAAATGTGTCAACCTGAGTTGCTAAAGAAAGGTTTTTAAATATGTATAGAGGAAGGAAATTAATTATTGAAATTCCCTTTGATTCTGGATGAAGTGGGGGGTTTTCTGTTGTTGATTTCTTGTGGGGAATTTTCATACCCTTTTCTATATACAAAATATTTAGACCAACCTGCTCATGTGTCTAGTTTTCAGACAATCATGCTTGAAACTCTTGCCCATCAGTCCAAATACAGTTCATCCTTCATTCATATTTAGTTACAGACTAAATATTTTACACTTGTGTAATTTTTCTTATCAATGCAGTATAGAATAGAATAGAATAGAATAGACCAGAACAAGTTGGAAGAGACCTTTGAGATCTTCACATCCAACCTATCACCCAACACCATCTAATCAACTAAACCCCATCAAGTGTCCTCTGAAATACCTCCAATGATGGCAACTCCACTACCTCCCCAGGCAGCCCATTCCAATGGGCAATCACTCTCTCTATGAAGAATTTCTTCCTAACATCCAGTCTAAACCTCCCCTGGCTCAGCTTGAAACTGTCCTCTTGTTGTGGTGCTGGTTGCCTGGGAGAAGAGACCAACCCCCACCTGTCTACAACCTCCCTTCAGGTAGTTGCAAACAGCAAGAAGGTTTTGCCTGAGCCTCCTCTTCTCCAGGCTAAGTAACACCAGCTCCCTCAGCCTCTCCTCAGAGGGCTTGTGCTCCAAACCCCTCCTCAACTTCGTTGCCCTTCTCTGGACACATTCCAGCAACTCAACATCTTTCCTAAACTGAGGAGCCCAGAACTGGACACAGGACTCAAGATGTGGCCTAAAGAGTGCAGTGTGCAGGGGCAGAACGACCCCCCTGTTCCTGCTGGCCACACTGTTCCTGATACAGGCCAGGATGCTATTGGCCCTCTTGGTCTCCTGGGCACTCTGCAGACTCATGTTCAGCCTCCTATCAACCAGTACCCCCAGGTCCCTCTCCACCTGGCCACTCTCCATTCACTCTGACCCCAGCCTGTAACACTGCATGGGGTTGTTGTGGCCAATGTGCAGAACCTGGCACATAGATGTGTTAAATCTCATGCTGTTGGATTCTGCCCATCTGTCCAGCCTGTCAATGTCCCTCTGCAATACAAGAATCGCTTTTTGTAATGAAAATAGCATATAGGGGATTACTAACATGTTGAGAGCTCATATTTGAAATTGTAACCAGTGTTTAAATGCATTGAGCAATAATTAAGGTTAAAGGAAAATTCATTCATATTGGTACCCATTTCTAAACAGGTAAATCACAACTATTTCTCAGTAGTTCATTGGGGGTAGATTGGTTGGTTGGTTTGTTTTTATCAATGTGAAACTGTAGTAACTCCATACAGAAGCTTTATAAACTTGCCAATATTTTGGATTTTAATGGGACTGTCAAAATTAGTTCATACACATGTGTTCATGAGCTGCAAACAGAAACCTCTGAAACTATGTTTTAAGTTTGGTTGTGGTTTTTTGCTTGTTTGGTTGGTTGGTTGTTTTTTTTCCTTGAAGTGTTTATGGTAATCTATAACTGGTGTTCTTCCTTCTTCAAATGAACTGAACTCCCATTTTTACTTGAGGATCCCAGTCAGCTGTTACATATTTTTTACTTAACAACATCTTAATTAGATTCAATGGCGTTTTTCATCCTAGACTCTAAATGTAAAGGAAGAGATGACATTCCCTCATCTCACAGCTGGGGAAAGAAAACAATGATCTAGGACTTCATTGGCTTTCTGTGAACACCTGCAGATACCTCCTGAAGTAATCTGATAGTTTTCACATTCATCCCTTTTCCACAGAACCTTTCTTCAGACTATCCCAAGTTCTTTTATTCTGTATAGATTCCTTGAAGGAATGTCTAGATAAGACGAAAATCTTTTCAATATGCTTGAGAGTAAGAAATAATTTCTGCAATATGAATATACTGACTTAACATATTTACAGTCCTTTAATTTATACAACACACCAGTATAAAAATCTATGTTTTAGCAAGCATTAGGGCTTCTTTTCAGGAATGGTAGTAGGAAATTATTGCAGAACTTATGATAGCAAATAGTGTTACAGTAACTCCGTATTTTGATAAATCATTTACATGTGTAATTTGCTGTACCTGAAAGCATGTTATATAGTTAATTTGGATGTCATTTCCATCAAGACAGCTCTGCTAACTGTAACAGGAGTCATTTCAGGCTTATACTAGAGAAGAAAACTAACAAATGCAGCAGTTATGAATAGGAATCATGATGAAAGGAAGTGGTAACATTTAAATAATCTTGTTTGAGAAAAGAACTTCATCCATTAGCAAAAAGACAAAATTGTATTAAGACACATTGCATTTTAGGTGACTTAAGAAGAAAAAAATGCCTAAGTTTAAATTGCAGTTATTGATTTTGAAGCTAATAAGTGAATAATTGCACATTATGGACAGTGAAATTGAGTGCACCCTCAGCAATTTTTGCTGATGATATTAAGCTCTGTGGTGCATTTGACACACTAGAGGAAAGAAATGTCAACCAGGCAGACCTTGACAGGGTTGAGTTATGGGCCTATGCAAATGTCTTGAAGTTCAATAAGTCTAAGTTCAAGGTCCAACACATGCATTGGGGCGATTCCAAGCATAAATACAGGGTGTGCAATGAGTGGATTGAGAGCAGGCCTGTGGAGAAGGGTTTGAGGGTTTTGGTAGATGAAAAACTGGGTATCAGCCAGCAATGTGAATTTGCAGCACGAAAAGCTACTTGTACCTTGAGCAGCATTGAAGAAACTCATGTGAAACCCCAGTCAGCTTTGGAGCCTCCAGCATAAGAAAGGCAGACCTGCTTCAGCTGGACCACAGGAACACCACAAAGATCATCAGGGGAGCAGAGAAACTCTCATATGGAGATAGTTTGAGAGAGTTGGGGTTCTTCAATCTGGAGAAAAGAAGGCTGTGAAGCTACCTTATGGCAGTCTTCCAGTGCTTAAAGGGGGCCTAGAGGGAAGATGGGGAGAGACACTTGTGGTGGTAGGGCCAAATGGGCCCAGCACAAAACCAGACAGGTCCTGATATGTCTAGACAGGGTGCCCCTCTCCCCACTTCCTCCTGCAGGAGTTGGGGTAACACAGGAAAAGGGAAAAAAGAGCAGGCACCAACATGTCTGGTAAACAAGTCTCCTTTTGTACTGGCCACTACTTCTCCCAGACCAGGCCTGTGTTTCTGGCTTTTATGGCCACAGCCTGGCAGAGTCCCATTTCATTGGGTAACTGCTTGCCAGCTTCAGTTGCCCTATTGGCCTAATTGACTCTTACGCAAGTAATAAATACAAGCTGATTTCTATTCACCTTGCCTTGCCTGAATTTGCCTTATTGCTGTCTACAACTACATGAAGGGAGGTTGTAGCCAGGCAAGGGCTGGTCTCTTCTCCCAGGCAATCAGCACCAGAACAAGAGGACACAGTCTCAAGATGCACCAGTGGAGGTTTAGGCTGGATGTTAGGAAGACGTTCTTCACAGAAAGACAGATTGGCCATTGGAACGGCCTGCCCAGGGAGGTGGTAGAGTCACCATCACTGGAGGTGTTTAAAAGACTGGATGAGGCACTTGGTGCCAAGGTTTAGTTGATTAGATGGTGTTGGGTGATAGGGTGGACTTGATGATCTCCAAGGCCTTTTGCAACCTGGTCTATTCTATTCTATTCTATTCTATTCTATTCTATTCTATTCTATTCTATTCTATTCTATTCTATTCTATTCTATTCTATTCTATTCTATTCTATCCTATCCTATCCTATTCTATTCTATTCTATTCTTTCTATTCCATTCTAATTTGCCTTGCCTGAATTTGCCTTTGCTTGGACTTGCCCTACCTTGAGTTGCCTGGTCCACGACCTGGGATAGAAGCCACGAGCTCTACTTCCTGCAATCCCAAGAAGCCATGAGCCTTAGGATCCAAGCCTCGCTTCCCCTTGCAACTAGAATTTGTGCCATGCCTCAGTTTACCCAGGAAGACACAACAGCCTTTCGTGAAAACACATCATATTGCCTGCCATACTGCTGGAACCAGATCAGCCTCAAGACCGTGTTGGCACCCTTACAGCCTTAATGGCTAACATGCAGCAGCAGCACTCACCTATTTGGGTGGAACTCTCTGTGAGTAACTAGTTCATTGCCTCCTGTATTTACGGTTCTTGTTGAGTCTTCCCTGTGGTTGAACACCATATTGGGTTGGGGAGTCTCTTCTCTTTCTGTTATTCCTTCTGTTTGATTAAAATTGTTAA
Source organism: Melanerpes formicivorus (assembly GCF_026170545.1). NCBI lineage: Eukaryota > Metazoa > Chordata > Aves > Piciformes > Picidae > Melanerpes > Melanerpes formicivorus. The sequence continues at coordinate 3,859,592 of NW_027142396.1, read as the reverse complement.
CATTATTATATTGCCTAAATATTATACATTCCCGCTGTACATATATATTTCAACCCTACATCAAACCTGTTTAACCATTTTGGGGGCAATTTTCCATATTAATAAAACGTTATTAATGTTTTTATTAATATTCACATTTGCCATATTAATTTTCATAAATTCATAAATTCTATAGCAACCCTTTAACAGGAAGTATGGTCAAAGCATAAAGAATAATGGTTTCAAACTAAAAGAGGGTAGATTTAGATTACATATTAGGAAGAAATTCATTACTGTGAGGGAGGTATGAGGTTGGTCAGAGAAATTATGGCTGCCCATTGCCTGAAAATGTTCAAGGCGAGGGTGGTGGGGGCTTCAAACAAACTTATCTAGTGAAAGGTGTCCCTGTTCATGACAAGATTAATGTCTTTTTCCAATGCAAAAAAAAAAAAAAATCTATTATGCTATAATTACATGATTTTATGATTCTATGATTTGAGTTGAAGTTTTGTGGTACAGCATGCTAAGAACACTGTAGAATAGAATAGAATAGAATAGAATAGAATAGAATAGAATAGAATAGAATAGAATAGAATAGACCAGGTTGGAAAAGGCCTTTGAGATCATCAAGTCCAACTTATCATTCAACACCATCTACTCAACTAAACGATGGCACCAAGGACCCCATTCAGTCTCTTCCTAAACACCTCCAGTGATGGTGACTCCACCACCTCCTAGGAAAGGCCATTCCAATGGCCAATCACTCTTTCTATGAAGAACTTCTTCCTAACATCCAGTCTAAACCTCCCCTGGTGCAGCTTGAGACTGTGTCCTCTAGTTCTGGTGCTGGTTGCCTGGGAGAAGAGACCAACCCCCACCTGGCTACAGCCTCCCTTCAGGTAGTTATAGACAGCAATAAGGTCTCCCCTGAGCCTCCTCCTCTCCAGACTAAGAAACCCCAGCTCGCTCAGCCTCTCCCCAAAAGACACAGGACTCCTGTCTATTGACAGTAAACAATAAAGGTGACATTAGGGTAAGAAAACATGAAGAATGTGGTTTCTCTTAAGCTAAAGCAGTGAGCTACAAAGAAAAATATTCTATAGGTTTCTATGACCATTTCTACATCTGCCTTTGAACTCTTTATCAAAATGTTCAGTTTATTCACCCCTGAAAGTAGCTTCTGCTCCATTTCTCTCATAATAGAAAATACAACTATTAAGAAATCCCAGATAAGTTTTAAATTGTGGTTCTTTAAAATATTCTTTAATCTATTGTGTTGCAATGAATCTAAACTTGATGCATGTTTTGGATTGTTACTCAACAATAATTTTGATAAGTGCTTTTATTTGTATCTCTTTCTTTTCCTGACTCTTTTTTTTGTAAATAGATTTAGATGAACAAGCTTCCACTTGTAGTTTTAATAACAACTAGTTGAAGGGCACTAGTGTATTTAGTGTATTTTCTGTTATAGGAAACTGTCACTGCAAATGCTACAAATATTATGCAAAGAAAGGTTCTAAGAATTCCATGTTTAATCTCAAAAACAAATCACAGCTTCCATGCTGCTTTTCCCAATCCATTATGAGACTTATATTCAAAATCCCTATCAAGTTGTAATGGAAACTAAAGATTGGGAGCAATGCATTCTCTGGCTCTCTTCCTTACTCCCTTCTTCTCCTCATTCCCCCATCAATATTCACAGAATCACCCAGACTCACAGAATCACCAGGTTGGAAGAGACCTCAAAAATCATCAAGTCCAACCTGTCACGACAGACCTCATGACTAAACCATGGCACTAAGTGTGCCATGTCCAATCCCCTCTTGAACACCTCCAGGGATGGTGACTCCACCACCTCCCTGGGCAGCCCATTCCAATGGCTAGTGACTCTCTAAGTGATGAACTTTTTCCTCAGCTTGAGCCTAAACTTCCCCTAGCCCAGCTTGAGACGATGTCCTCTTGTTCTGGTGCTGATTGCCACCATAGAAGAAACAAGTCAATAATTAAATAGAAAGTGTTTCAAATACAAGTTTCTGCATTTTCTAGCTCTATTTGTGTTGTGGGAATTTACATGAAATTAGAATTTTTCCCAACTTTATTTGGGACATAGTTAAGCTTCAATATTAATTAAAATTGGATTACTTTTAGTTTGTTTCATTTTCTTCATTCCACTCTTTTTTACTCCATTATTTCTTTGAATTTAGATACTTATGTTAAACTGATATTGTTTATAGTGTTTAATGTGGACATTTGCGTTTGGGGTGGGTATTGTTGCTTTGTTTGTTTGTTTTTCCATAGATGTTTAAATGTTTGAGTATCCTTTTCTATAGAAAATTCTATTGAAACTATTCCATTCTATTGAAACTGTTGAAATTTCATGCTAAAGTCATTGTACATTGTTCTGTTTAGGATCAGAGACATTAAAATAGGAAGGGATCCATTGAGATAGAAGTGAATTCCTCTAATATTCAAGTCCAGATCAGTTTTTGAAGTTGCATATTTGCTTCTACGTTCCAGACTTCATTCCATTTCAATATGTTTCACAAAAATGTGGAAAGTGCATAAGTATCAACTTGTTCCTGAGTCCTTGTGAATGAGACTTTTGGCAACATTACTCTTAAAGAGCTGATGAGAGAAGGGAAGGCATGAAACTCTGCAGGTCAATATCCTTCTGTATGAGATACTGAGCACTGTTCTTCTGTACAGTCCTTAAAGTTGAGCCCTTCTGAAATTCTTTCCAGTGTAGCATGTGTCTGCTGTGCCCTCAGGAGCATATCAGTGCTGAAGTAGCTTAACATTGCCTGGTCTGCTCACCTTAGCTAGTATTTAGTCAAGCTGTATAGATTTAGCTCTTTAAATATTCACTGAAACATTGTAGAATCATAGAATGACAGAGACTGGAATGGACTTCTAGAGATCATCTAGTCCAACCCTCCTGCTAACTCAGGTTCACCTAGAACAGGTTTCAAAGGAAAAAAATCCAGGCAGATATTGAAAGTCTCCAAAGAAGGAGAGACCACAACCACTCTGGGAAGCCTGATTTTTTTCCTTATATTTAAGTGAAACCTTCTGTGTTCTCATTTGCACCCATTGCAACTTCTCCAATCACTGGGCACCACTGAAAAGAGCTTAGCCCCATCATCTTGGCTTCCAACCTCTAGATATTTATATGTATTGATGAGATCCCTTTTCAATCTTCTCTTTTCCAGGCTTAAAGAACCCCAGGTCTCTCAGCTTCTCCTCATAACAAAGATTCTCAACTCCTAATTATCGTCATGGCCTTCTGCAGGTCTCTCTCCAGTAGTTCACTCTCTCTCTTGAATTGGGAAGCCCAGAACTGGACAGAATATCCTAAGTGTGACCTCACCAGGACAGAGTAGAAAGATTTAATAACCTCCCTCAACCTGCTGGCCACGCTCTTCTCAAGGAACCCCAGAATAAGACTTAATGGTCTTCTTGGCCACAAGGGCACATTGCTGGCTCACAGTGAGCTTGTTATACTCCATGACTCCCAGGTCCTCCTCCACAGACCTACTTTTTATCAGTTCAACCCCTGACCTGTGCTGGTGCATGGGGTTATTTCTCCCCAGGTGCAGGACTCTATAGCTGCCCAACTCTCCAGCCTGCCCAGGTCTTACTGAATGGCAGTAATCAGTCTCATTATTTTTTGCTACTCATCTACAAATTCCTTCAAATTTCATAATAGCATTTTTTTTAATGTGGTATCTAGAAATGAATACCAGAAGTTTAAGTAACTGTGAAACAGCATTATTATTATTATTATTATTATTATTAATACCTATTATTATTAACTATTATATTATATTATTGTATTTGTTATAGCAAAAACTTTATATTGCAAATATACTTCTATCACCAAAGTGATAGTTTTAATTTGGTACCTACAATCAGCTGCAAGATTTGTAGATATATTTGATACCATTAAATACATAGTGCTGAGCTATGCTTTCCTAGTTACCTGTAAATTAGGTACCTAATTGAATTCCTTAAGAGAAAAGTCATCTAAAATTATGCCTTGATACATCTGGATTTCATTTTGATTCGTATCAAATCAAATATGAGCAAAATAACAGACTAGAAATAAGAAAGTCACAGTAGAAATCTTTATAGCTGCCAGTGCTATTGTGAAACAGAGCACTCAAGAAACATCCACAGAATTATTCTACAAAAGCATTTTTAACACCTTTCATACTTATATGTTTAGGATGTGACAGATGTGAAATCTCTTTGACACAAAGTGTGTTTCAGTGGTTTTGGAAGTCCTTGAAGGTTTCAAGAACAACCACGAGCCTGGCATGATTTAATTTTTCAATGCATTTGCTCTACAAGCAAGTTGCAGACAGCTTCTGGGAGTCCCTTGCAATGCAATGAGTCTCCCATTCATCCTCTAGCAAGCCCTCTAAAAGCATTTAAAACACTTTCTGTTTGTACAAGAAAATCATATTTTCATGACTCACCAGTGTGTTGTATGCACATTCTGACTGACAGGCCTTACAAAAATCTTTTATGAAAAATTCACATTAGGTACTCAAAAGAACATTAATTGGCAAGGGCATTTTTTAAGCTGACTACTTCTGTTACTCTCTTTTTATTTCTAAGATTTAAGCAAGAGTTTTAGCTGATCACCATCCTCCTGAGGGAAAAGTTGTGCTTCTTTTGTTCTAAGAGTTTAGGAAAGTGTCACTGCACCATCTGGTAAATGAGTAAATGCCAAATATGAGGGAGTGTCCTAGAGGTCAACATGTTATAGAGTTGTGACAGTCTAATAAGTTTGTCTCTCTCTATGTGAGTCAACAAAGATAAAAGTGATAGCAGAGCCACTGGAAAGAAGGTGGAAAGAATCCTGTCCACCAATCCTGGATGCAAATCAGCTTGTGATTGCATCGTGATAACACGGGACTACAACAATGGACCCAAGGACCCAGCCATCACACCTTTAGGGCAAGATAATCACCACCTGTTTCCTGAGCTTTGTCTGGATGGAGACAGGGTAGACGGAGATTCCCCCCTCCTCCAGCCAGGGTCTTGCCCAAACACACAGATTTCCTGCCACTGGAATTCCTGAGGGACAATATTTGACTACATACCTAAGGACTAAAAAACTGTATAAAAGACTTGAGCAACTACTGGTTTGTTGAGAGAAACAGAGGAGAGAAACAGAGGAGAAAAACGGGGAGAAAAACGGAGATGAAGGAAAACACAGGAGACGGGCCAGGCCGCTGAGAAGCCGGGACAATGCTGCTCCGGAGAAAAGAAGCTGCCCGGAGGACCACAGCTCCAGCCAAGCCTCAGCATCCTTTCTCTACAGACCCAGGCTGCCCAGAGGAGCCTCAGCACTGTTCCTGTATCAACCCAACATCTCCCCAGAGGACCACAGCTGTTCTCCAGCAAAAGCCTCACCACGGTTTCTCCACAAACCAAACATCTCCTGCAGCACCTTTCCTCCACAGACTTTAACTGTCCTGGGGGGGATGAGGGGTGTGGTAATATAATTCCTTTCCTCTTCTATCTCTCGTCCCTCTCTCTCTCTCTTTATTTTCTCCCTCTCCCTTTCTTATGTCCACTTTCTCTATTTTCTCCCTCTTCCTTTCTTATGTCCACTTTATTTATGTAATAAATAGTCTAGCTGTTGATACTTTGGCCTCGTTTGTGCCATTAATTTCACAACACGGGAATATTTAAAAGAACTGTGTCTCCGGACCGAGACATCTAATGTCTCCGGACCGTGACATTTAAATGGCGTAGTCGGCAGGATTCCCGTGCAGTGAAAAGTATCACAGCAAAATTATTGCATTTCTGAGAACCCCGAAATGTGTGTGTGTGCCTGAGACGTACTTTTAGTACGAAGCGAGAGTGGAGTCCAGATTCGCGTTTCCACTTGCCCGCGAGGGAAGTGGCCGGAGAAGGACGAAGCGAAATTTTCAGAGAGACTGTGTGGGAGTTCTCAAAAGCTTTAAATGTGTGTGCTTTCTCGGGGAAGATTATCCGGGGTACAACTGTTGGTTTTATAGTGTGACCTCCTCGAGAATCCTCTGTACCCTGCTTTAAATTTGTGTGTGCATTCCCGGGGAAGATTATCTGGGGTACAACTGTTGACTTTATAGTGTGACCTCCCCGAGAATTCTCAGTACCCTCTTTTAGGAAACCCAGTGTTGGTGATATTTGTAAAGTGTGGCTTTCCTGAGAAGCCCAGTACTGAAGCAAAAGTTGAGAAAGTTCTGCCGGTGTGTGTTCGCTCAGGGAAACAGAGTGACTCTTCCCTAAGAATCACAGGGTTGTTGTCCTAGTGTAACAAAAAAAAAAAAAAAATGAGGTACAAAAGCTAAGAAGCTTTTGCAAGTGTGGGTTCTCTCAGGGAAATAGTGTGACTTCCTTGAGAAGCCCAGGTTGTTGTTGTTTTTTCTTGTGTGTGACCTCTCCTGAGAAATCTATTGTGCATTTTTCCTGGAGAAGATTATTTTGGAGTAAGCCTTTTAAAAGTGTACGTTTTTCCAGGGAAGATTTTGCTGGTACAAACAGTGTTTTGATCTGACTTCCCCGTGAAACTTAGTGCCCTATTAAGAAATGCTTTCTGAAACAAAAGAGATGGCCGGGAGTGAGAAGCTTTTTAACCTTTTAGAAGTTCACGGTGCCCGCCCATCTTTACAGGTACTTGACTGGGCCCGTGAAAATTGGCATAATTTCCAGAGTGTGGCTGATAGAATTGTGGCCCTGCAGAAAGATGCACGAGCAAAAGCCGGGAAAGGCAAAGGTTTTATTTGTGCGATTTTAGGTGCCTGTTTAGCCGCCTCAGTGAAGGAGAAAGAGGAATGGCATGAACAGGAAAATATAACTATTTCCTCTTTGCAGGACTTAGTTTCGTCACTACAAAGCCATGTTGCCACTTTGAAAGACGTAGTGGCAGATCTTAAAATTCAATTGGAAAAGGAGAGGAGGCAAAATTCGTATTTGGACTCAAAAGAGGGTGTGAATTACTTGGAGTCTGCCCCTATGTGCCCTCGGGCAGAACTGACAGTGGCTAAGGAAGCTGCTGCGCATATCAGACCTCTCATTAAAACTGAAGTTTTATATGAGGATGGGGAGGTTACCCCCACTATCACAACCAAAGAAACGCCTTTCTCCTACACTGAATTGGCCAAAATTCGTAAAGAATTTGCACGCTCTGCTGAGGAATCTGAGGTGGAATATGTCTGGCGAGTTTCAAAAACTGGAGGTGATCAGATTCTGTTAACAGAAGCTGAAGCCATGGGCTATTGGGGTGATAATGTTTTCCTAACTACAAAAAACAGAAGTGGAGCCTGGAGTCTTACGCAAAGAGCTGCCTATTGGGCAGGGGGGTTTGATCCAAAGGAGAGGGGTGAACCCCTAATTCTGCGGGGAGGGATGAATCAGATAATGGAGAATGTGCAAAAAGCTGCATGCCTGCAGATGATATATGAAAGGGAACTAAAACATCATTTTGAATCCCCTCTTTCTGTCCTGGTGGATGCAAACAGAATGACTCCTTTGATCAGGGGTCTCAATGACTTGCTTAAAATAAGAGGTATCCAGCTTCAAAAAGAAATAGCTAATACCCCACTTTCTTCCAGGACATGGCAAGACGTGGGGAGGGAGTTATTAGATTATGCTAGGCAGTATAGTGTACCAGAGGAAATGAAAAAACCTCAAACTGGAGGCTTGAGACATGTGAAAATGACTCACCCACCAAGCCCCCAGGGCCAGATGCGCCGTATTCCTAGTAGGCACCTGGCTGGGGGCAGGGAACACTTGAATACCCGGCAATATTGGTGGGGGGTGGGTCGGGAGAAAGGTATTCCAAAAGAAGTGGTTGATGGGGTAGCCACGAGACAATTACGAATCATTGTGCAATGTTGGCCCGAGCCTAAAAAGAGGGCTGAGGTCACTGCTCCCCTCTTGGTGGGACCATTTGATGAGGGGAGGGATATGGCCCCCAGGGCAACTAAGGGCTTCACTTCCCAGCGGTGAATTGGGGGGTGAAGCATGAGTCAGGAGATCACCAAAAAATTGTACTTGGTTTGGAAAAAGGCCTTTGTTTGTGTTTAGCTTGGCTTTGAGAGAACCTGAAACAATCAACGATACTTACAGGCCCATTCAAAGTAATTATCACCTGAGAGGGTGGCTCTGAATGGTAACCTGGAAATACCAGTTTTGTATGTTTCAAGGTTGTGTTTCTTATTTGTGTTTCTTATTTAAGTTCTAATGCTAAATTTAAGTTCTAATGCTGAAGACTACCTGATGTATTGTCAGAAGGACTTGTCTTGCTACAATATGGAAGACTTCTCAAGTTTTGCATCACAGAAGACATCTCTTCAAGGACTGTACTTTCCATAACCCCGCAGACATTCAGATCTGGACTGAAGCTCTCACTTCAATTCCAAACTGAAGGACTGACGGGGTGGGGGGGTATGAGTTTGTTTGTTCTCCTGGCTTCCAGGAGGAACAAGGATGCTTTCACCTTGTGTAATTACCTGGTTTAATTTTGTTATATTTTCTTAGCATTGTCAATCTTGTATAAATCCCTGTTGTATACAGTGATTCAACATGTAGTGTCCAACATGCAGTTTGTGTCTAATGATGGTGTACAACAGATTTGTGCTGTTAGCCAATCAAAACTTATGTCTATTGCAAAAATTGTTTAAAACTTCTTTCCTTCCTTTTCCACTTCTTTCCTTTCTTTCCTTTCTTTCTTCCTTTTATCTTTGATTGACGGGGTGGTGTGACAGTCTAATAAGTTTGTCTCTCTCTATGTGAGTCAACAAAGATAAAAGTGATAGCAGAGCCACTGGAAAGAAGGTGGAAAGAATCCTGTCCACCAATCCTGGATGCAAATCAGCTTGTGATTGCATCGTGATAACACGGGACTACAACAATGGACCCAAGGACCCAGCCATCACACCTTTAGGGCAAGATAATCACCACCTGTTTCCTGAGCTTTGTCTGGATGGAGACAGGGTAGACGGAGATTCCCCCCTCCTCCAGCCAGGGTCTTGCCCAAACACACAGATTTCCTGCCACTGGAATTCCTGAGGGACAATATTTGACTACATACCTAAGGACTAAAAAACTGTATAAAAGACTTGAGCAACTACTGGTTTGTTGAGAGAAACAGAGGAGAGAAACAGAGGAGAAAAACGGGGAGAAAAACGGAGATGAAGGAAAACACAGGAGACGGGCCAGGCCGCTGAGAAGCCGGGACAATGCTGCTCCGGAGAAAAGAAGCTGCCCGGAGGACCACAGCTCCAGCCAAGCCTCAGCATCCTTTCTCTACAGACCCAGGCTGCCCAGAGGAGCCTCAGCACTGTTCCTGTATCAACCCAACATCTCCCCAGAGGACCACAGCTGTTCTCCAGCAAAAGCCTCACCACGGTTTCTCCACAAACCAAACATCTCCTGCAGCACCTTTCCTCCACAGACTTTAACTGTCCTGGGGGGGATGAGGGGTGTGGTAATATAATTCCTTTCCTCTTCTATCTCTCGTCCCTCTCTCTCTCTCTTTATTTTCTCCCTCTCCCTTTCTTATGTCCACTTTCTCTATTTTCTCCCTCTTCCTTTCTTATGTCCACTTTATTTATGTAATAAATAGTCTAGCTGTTGATACTTTGGCCTCGTTTGTGCCATTAATTTCACAACACGGGAATATTTAAAAGAACTGTGTCTCCGGACCGAGACATCTAATGTCTCCGGACCGTGACAAGAGTCATGCTCTGCAAGCAGTTATCATGAAAAGAATTGCCAAAAGGTCCTGGGACAAATAGTTTTAGGGATCAGGAACACAAATTATATTCTTCTCTACACCTTCAGTTTCAGGGAATAATGAAGGAAGAAATAGGAAAATCCATCAGATCAATAACTGGCTTTGAGCCTAGGTGTCATTGACAGGACTTTGGGGTTTTTTTATCAAGTTTTTTGACATAAAATTCTTCTGGGTACAGATAGGGTACAACTATCTGAAAGGGGGGAAAGGATTTTTGCACAGCAGTTGACAGGGGTCATTGAAAGAACTTTAAACTAGATTTGAAGGGGAAAAGGGATAAAGCCAGACTCACTAGAGATAAACCCAAGAGTGGCACATCAACATTTGTGGGACTATGTGCTACTGAGGTCCTTTGATATGCCATTTCACAGCCCATTCCAAGGGGAGGTTTAGGCTGGATGTCAGGAAGAAGTTCTTCCCAGAAAGAATGATTGGCCATTGGAATGTGCTGCCCAGGGAGGTGGTGGAGTCACCATCACTGGAAGTGTCTAAGAAGAGACTGGACGAGACACTTGGTGCCATGGTTCAGTTGATTAGATGGTGTTGGGTGATAAGTTGGACTCAATGATCTCAATGGTCTTTTCCAACCTGGTTAATTCTATCCTATTCTAACTGAGCAGAACACCACTTTAGCTCCTGCCCCATTAATCAATTGTCTGAAGGCCTTTAATTCCTTTTTGATTGTCCAGGCAGTCTTAGCATCACATTAAGATAAAGAACATTAAAACCACACGTATATGATATTTGTATTAGTTGGAAAATTTCTTAAATAGTTGGGTCACAGATCCTCTTATAGTAAGTGTTCCATCAAGAAAGAAGAGAAATTTGGTTTAAACAATATTCAGTGTGTGGTATGAAGGGCGTTTCTGTTTCTTTTCATAAACTTTTTAAAATCAAATTACACGCTATGAAAGCAGATGAAATTAAACACCGGTGTAAAGAAAGCAAAAACTGTTTAATAGTAATCCAACATGTAGTACTAAGTTTTTACAGAACATTTACTGCATGTCAGTACCTTGAAAGTATAAACAAATTTAACTGTGACAAAAAAATCAGTGACAGGAGATAGAGTTTACGGAGTACTTGGTAGTAAACAGTCACAACTGCCTGTTGATGTACACTTTAAGCAAAACTGAAGAGCATTCAGAACTGGCATTCTTTTGGGGTTTTATGGAAAAATCTCAGAGATTAAAAGCATAAGAAAACAAAGAAACAAACAAACAACCCCACCAAAACCAACAACAAACACTGAGGTGTTCTGTTCTTCTGATTATTATTTGATCCCATTCCCAGTAATCCAGATCAATTAAGGTGCATACTTCCTGGAATGGCAGTGATTTCAGTGAGACTTTTTCCTTTGAAAAAAACATAGTTTGAACCTCAGATGATCTGATATTAGCTAATCTGAAATGTAATTAACACTTACTTGTAATTAGGTTCATATGTCAGTTGTAATGGCTCTAAGTTTGATTACTTTTCATGATGAGTTGTGATTACATGTGTCTGCTTTCCATTATTTTCTCATGTGGTGCATGAGAAATGACCATAAAGGAATGTTATCTATAAGCTTACTACTTCTTGCCCTGTATGTAGGCATAAAGAAAAACTGTAGACAAAGCACACAAAGCAAGACTGATTACACTGACCAGGAAAGAGCAATTTAAGAAATTTCAATATGCTAAAACTGTCTCCTAATCAAATAACAATTTCTTTGCTGAAGAGATAGATGACAGATGGCAATGCTAGTGAAACAAAAAAGATCATAAAAGTTCTTTTTTCTTCTCCACAGGTAAGCTTGATGGAGTTGATAGCAAAATAAATCTGAAAATACCTTTAAAAAAAAAAAAAAGTATTTCAAATTTTACTCTTATTTATTCAACAGTCAAGGCAAACACTTTTAACTTGAAGTATGTGAATGTTCTCTTTGATGTGAGTGCATGCAGTTAATCACATGCTCTGCTGGATTAGATCATGAATATATATTGACTTCACTGGGTTTCCAGGAAAAGGAAGAAGTTGCAGTCAAAGCCAATTAGCATAGCTTTATACTTGTATATGAGTTCTTTGTAGCAATGCATACAAACTTGAGTGGAAAGTACTTTAACCTGGTGTATTGAAGTGATGAAATGAGGGGGGGGGGGGGGGAGAGAGGTGACACAAGGGTTAATGATACATTCAAGAGCGTACACATCTCTTCTGTAGTCTTGCCAACTGCAAGCAGACCTGTTATACCATAGGATCATGAAGAAATAATTAAAATGATGTTAATAAAATATTTACATATGAAGTTTCTGAATGTCAGTGACATACCATTTCTATATATTAAAATAAAATTTATGTTCCTTTAATTTTGTTCTTGGACTTTAATATCAATCATCAACAAGCATGTCTCATCAGTTACAAGTAATAATTACCTTTGAGTAATAGTTAAGGTCAAAAGGTATTTAGGATCTTATGCATTTCTTATTTCTCATTCTTAACTCGAATACCGTCTCCAGTTCTGGGCCCCTCAGTTTAGGAAGGATGTTGACTTGCTGGAACGAGTCCAGAGAAGAGCAACAAAGTTGGTGAGGGGTTTGGAACACAAGCCCTATGAGGAAAGACTGAGGGAGCTGGGGTTCCTCAGCCTGGAGAAGAGGAGACTCAGGGGTGACCTTATCACTCTCTACAACTACCTGAAGGGAGGTTGTAGGCAGGCGGATGATGGTCTCTTCTCCCAGGCAGCCAGTACCAGAACAAGAGGATACAGTCTCAGGCTGCGCCAGGGGAGGTTCAGGTTGGATGTTAGGAAGAAGTTCTATACAGAAAGAGTGATTGCCCATTGGAATGGGCTGCCCAGGGAGGTGGTGGAGTCGCCGTCATTGGAGGTGTTCAGAAGGAGACTTGACAGGGTGCTTGGTGCCATGGGTTAGCTGTTTGGGTGGGTTGGATTGGTTGATGGGTTGGACGCGATGATCTTGAAGGTCTCTTCCAACCTGGTTTAGTTTATTCGAAATTATTCTAAATAACATGCATGCATCTTTCACACCAATGGTCAGGTTTCTAGTTATCATAATAATACCTTTGTTTCATCTAAATCAATCAGGAGAAAAGGCTTTCGAAAAACATCCCTACTATTGGCTAAAGCCAACGTGAAAGCCAATGTTTATATGGAAATGAAAACATAGGGCTTTTTATGTGTCTTTACTGACTATATTGACAGTCTTTCAAAAATAAGAAAGACAAATCAAAGCAAGACAAAACAAAACAGAGCAAAACAAAACAAAACAACTTGGAGCCATGGTTTAGTTGATTAGATGGTGCTGGATGATAGGTTGGACTCGATGATCTCAAAGGTCTCTTCCAACCTGGTTAATTCTCTTCTCTTCTCTTCTCTTCTCTTCTCTTCTCTTCTCTTCTCTTCTCTTCTCTTCTCTTCTCTTCTCTTCTCTTCTCTTCTCTTCTCTTCTCTTCTCTTCTCTTCTCTTCTCTTCTCTTCTCTTCTCTTCTCTTCTCTTCTCTTCTCTTCTCTTCTCAAACAAAACAAAACACAACAAAACAAAACAAAACAAAACAAAATCGTAGTATAAAACAACTCCTGTGCTGGACCAGGATTCTTTTTCCATGGTATGAAATTAATCAGCTCATGGGAGTTTGATCTCAATATGGTCTGGAAAGTATTACACTATATCTGTACTGACTGCAATGCTGAAAACTATAATATAAAAAGTAGGTTCTATATGCTTATGTAGAAAGATATCTCAGATGAAGTACGAATATATGCCTGTTGTTGTTCCAACAGAGGGAAAGGGAATAAAATGCATCTTTTTTCTAAACAGTTTAAATAATTTCTTTCTTTTACAGTTTTGATCTTCAAATAGACTTGCTGTGTGTTTATTTTCTTGTAGAATGAGCAAAGTTGTTTGTGTGTGCTCCTCCTTTGTGTCATCATGAAGGAACTGACAGGCAAAAGGACCAGCATTAAAGGTTGAAGTAACAGATACATACATAAGAAGGAATACATAGATTTCTGTTTTCATAAGCAGGATCTCCTTGATAAGCAGGACAATATTACAGATAGCAGGAAGCTTTGCTGTGACATACACTTCATGCTTTTGTAGAAGGACACAGAAAAGATAAGAGAGTGCAGAAGATAAAGAATATCCTTTTAAAAAGGAATAGTAAAGAAAAAACAACCAGTTTCTAAATTGCACTGTGTTGTCATTTAACACTACCTTCAGACTGAAAAATAAAACCCCAAACTATAAAGCAGTCTCATGTATAACATCTTCCTGTCACTGGTATGTGTCCATTGCAATGTTTCTTTTCAGTCTGTCCTCCTGATAACAGTGTAGATTAAACTGTTGAAGTTTGAGAGGTAAAAGCTTAAACCTTAGACACCCAACTGGCACAATAATGCATATCCTAATCAAAAAGAAGAAAAGTCATAATTCCAGTGATTGTGACTTACTTTCATGAAACATGCACAGCAAAGGTAATTATAGATTCATTTGAAAACCAAAATGTGTGAGTCCTTGCAGTCTAGCTTTTCCAAATAAACAGGAAAAAAAATAGAAAGAAATAGATTTCAGACAGCTTTTAGTAGCCTGCATACCTGCAAAATTTGCAATGAACTGCTCACAAGGCTTAAATAAGACAATAGAAAGGCTATAACTCCTTATAATTTCTATAATTTCTATATAGGTTTCCAATAAAAGTGTATGATATGACTGTTAAGTTATGCCTGATTTGTTCATAAACATGTTCTCCAGCATATGGACACTTATGTACATAGAGAAGCTTTTATACATGAGACTGCTTTTCTATTGCATTTTTTCAGTCTCAGGTAAAAAGTACAGGACCATAAGAAACTGGAACAGCTTTTAAAATTCTATTCTTTGTTTGTCATCAGATGATTAACAATTAGCACCTAACCTGTTATATAGACTGAATTTCCATAGTGCCTAACTTCAGCAGTGTCCTAACTGAGGGATGACACAAAAGCTTTCTAAAACAGGAAATTGTATAAATATAACTAGAAAGACTTTAGCAACTCTTGATGACTACTGTCCATTAAAAAAATAGGCTGGCCTGTGGAGTGACCAAGCTAAGAGCAAACGATCATAGTGATTTCCATACCACAACTGAAAACAAGAGTTCTCGTTCAGTGCAAGAACTCATAAATAGCCCTATGAGGAGAGGCTGAGGGAGCTGGGATTGTTTAGCCTGGAGAAGAGGAGGCTCAGGGGTGACCTTATTGCCCTCTACAACTACCTGAAGGGTGGTTGTAGCCAGGAGGGAGTTGGCCTCTTCTCCCAGGCAACCAGCACCAGAACAAGGGGACACAGTCTCAAGCTGCACCAGGGGAGGTTCAGACTCGAGGTGAGGAGGAAGTTCTTCACCGAGTGAGTCATTCAGCATTGGAATGGGTTGCCCAGGGAGGTGGTTGAGTCATCGACCCTGGAGGCGTTCAAGGGGAGATTGGACGTGGCACTTGGTGCCATGGTCTAGTCATGGGGTCTGTGGTGTCAGGTTGGACTCGATGATCCTCGAGGTCCTTTCCAACCTAAGTGATACTGTGTGATACTGTGTGAAATTATGATCAGATGTTAGACTCCAGAACAGACTGAGATTTTGTTTGACATATAGAATAGAATAGAATAGAATAGAATAGAATAGAATAGAATAGAATAGAATAGAATAGAATAGAATAGAATAGAATTAACCAGGTTGGAAAAGACTTCTGAGATCATTGAGTCCAACCTATCATCCAACACTATCTAATCAACTAAACCATGGCACAAAGCACCCCATCCAGTCTCTTCCTAAACACCTCCAGTAATGGTGACTCCACCACCTCCCTGGGCAGCCCATTACAATGGGCAATCACTCTCTCTATGAAAAATTTCTTCCTAATATCCAGCCTAAACCTCCTCTGGTGCAGCTTGAGACTGTGTCCTCTTGTTCTGGTGCTGGTTTCCTGGGAGAAGAGACCAGGCCTCACTTGTCTACAACCTCCCTTCAGGTAGTTGTAGAGAGCAATAAGGTCTCCTCTGAGCCTCCTTTTCTCCAGGCTAAGCAACTCCAGCTCCTTCAGCCTCTCCTCATAGGTCTTGTGCTCCCAACTCCACCCCAGCTTTGTTGCCCTTTGGACACGTTCCAGCAAGTCAACATCTTTCCTAAACTGAAGGGTCCAGAACTATAGGTATCTTAAGCTGTCAGTATAGTTTGTAAGTCTACTACCCATAATTGCTTTAACTATTATTTTTTATTTTGTAAGCACATAGTAACACCTAGTCTGGGTTTTTTTCTCTTTCCTATCCTCTGCTGGAAGTTTGCAAACAAATATCAGATGGAAGGAATTTCTCTTCTAGCTTCCATAGGAAATAAGTTTCATTAACAAATTCACTAGGTGGACACAAATGCTTGGTGGCTTGGTTTTTTGCCGATTTTGGCTTCTTTTGGGGGGCTTTGAGGGGGGGTTGTTGTTTTGTTTTGTGGAAACAAATTCTTAATTTTGCTGACTCTCTGCTATGGCATGTCAATAAACAAAATAATATCGAAAATAATATAGACAAGTTTGAATCTTTTAGATAGCTTACTCAGGAGCTTGTTCAACATTTTCCCTCATAAAGAGTGCACCATATTTTCGTCAGTGTATTATCTTTCCTTCTCTTTAATGTTTAGTGTGGCCATTTATTTAAAGGCAAATTTTGTGTTGGAATTCATATTGGAATTTCACTTCATATGGCTGACTCCTGCATTACTATGAGATTTTTAAAGCATGGTATAGCAATATAGGTTCAGAGACTACTTTAGTTCCCTGGTGGCCACAGTTTTAAGGATGTTTTCAGTTTCTCATGACATAATTTTGCTTGTCTTCAAAAAGTCTTAGAATAAAATATACTATAAAACAAACATAAACCAAATACATTATAATTGAAGTTGTGAAAGTGGAGTGAAATTAGTAACACTGAGATATATGTTATTAAAAGTCAGTCTTTGTTCAAAGACAAAATCTACCAGTTTTAAGAGGAAGATTAAAGTCCACTTTCCTCTGTCTGAGGAAGGAAGAAACTAGGCTGAACTTTATTATGATTTGAATAAATAATTTTTTAAATTGAATTCAAATTCTTATAGCTTTTTCTTCTACTTTAGCTCATACCTTCAGATGAGCATACCTTCAAATGCATAGCAGGTATTTCAGTCTTTTATGTCTTGAAAAGCTCAAGACAATATCTGTCAGGTTTCAGAGCTAATTGAAATACTTTGAATTACACTGGCTGAGTCTCTTTTCTATTTTTATTTAGTTAATTATTATTTCTGAGATTATTATTAATTTTTTTACTTAGAAGACTAGCCAGTGTATGTGTTGGCAGTAGCAACCTACAAAGATCTCAGATCCTTGGGATTTGTTATGACAATGTGAATCTACTTGGGGCTGAATATGGATTTAAATATTTTCATACTTTTGGTCTGTGGTGACTAGTGCCATAATTCAGAAAGAGATTTAATGTTGTAAACATTGTAGTCTGACATCTGTTCCCTACATAAAACTTACTCTGAATAATCTGACCATTTCAGAAAGATGTGAAAATTTCATTAACTTTTGTTCAATAGCTAAACAGTTTCTACACCTAGAAGATAAAACAAATAAGTCAGAGGGAAGAGAAACAAGAGGATTAAGTGATTCAAGGGAATAAAAACCTTCATTTGAAGTGAGGCCTGAGTGACCTCACTGACACCTGAAACAGAGCACCAGCTCTTGTGACACATGGACTAGGTATAAGAATGTGTCCACACATTCCTTTTTCATTATATTTTTCCTCTTTTCTCATCTTGTGACCCAGAATTCATACTCTTCTTCCCTTCCATCTGAAACAGAATTCCTTTCAACCTCATGTAATTCTGTTTATGCTGCTGAGAAAGGTATTACCAATACATAACTAAGACAACAACCACATCCATCACAATTCCATTTTGGAAGTTGCTCTTTTCAGTAATTTCTTTCTTTAAGGAGTCCTTTTCCACTATTTTTTCCCCTTTTTCTTATTTATCCTGCTTCTTATCTACAAATATTTCCATCAAAACTACCTTATTTATATAATCTCACTTAAAGAAATAAGAATAGTTCTTATCTTATCTTATCTTATCTTATCTTATCTTATCTTATCTTATCTTATCTTATCTCATCTCATCTCATCTCATCTCATCTCATATCATATCAAACACTCTACAATTGTCATATTTATCTCATATGATTTAATATTTCTCTCATGCAGTGGTATATTATCTTTATTTCCATGGCTTCTTTTTCTGGGTTTCATTAATTCTTCATCTAGTCTTCTAACAATCTCTTGTAAAAAGTAAGCATTATGAAATTACCTGTGGATATGTTTATAATGTGGCTCCCTACTGACTTCTGAAACACTTGAGTAGTATTTATGAATTTGTCAAACACTCATTGTCCAATATGGAAATCCAGAAGTATTCCTAGTTTCCTAATTAATAAATAAGAAATTTGTCAGAAATTCCTTCTTTCTAGGCAGCATCACCACTTCTAATGCTGGTTTCAAACCTAAAGTTAATTTTCCCCAGAACAGGGACAATATTTTGAGCCTTTTCCCTGCCACCATGGGCAGGAGTCTCTGTTGCTCTTTCCTCAATCTTTGACCTGCTGAGGTTGGAAGAGACCTTTGTGATTATCATATCTAACCACTTGCCCAGAGCTTGCAATCTCAACACTAATGTCTCATTTTTATTCTTTTTTTCTTCTTTCAGACCATCTAAACTGATTTCTTGGGTTGTATTACTCTGTCATATTACTTCTCTTAACATCGTATGCTTCTTTTTCTGAAGAAATACTAAATGTCCATGAAATATTAGGGCTTTTTAATTGTTCTTGTAGTAATAATATCATATTACATAGAATAATAATCTTATAATCACAGTCACTTGAGGATCAAGTATAGCCTATATCAGTGCAAAATAAAAGTCCTTTGATCTCTTTCTTCTCTCTATAACATATAATCTGGGTATCAGGAAGCAGGCTGCCACATACGATGTAGACAAATGACTGACAGCATATTTTTAAGCTGATCACCTCAAAAACTAGAGCAAAGAAATGCCTTTTTAAATTTTCTGTTATTTTTTGTCCTTTCCCACAGAGTACTTTTCAGAGCATAATGGAAGCTTTCAGTAATATCAACCAACAGGAATTTCTGTTCAGACTACAGCTGTGTATAAGCTTCTCTCAATACTAAAGCAGTTAGCATGGTTTGGATGTAAAATTAGAACAGAGAGCAAAGGGACACCAGCTGCTTACTGAGAAAAGTGCAAGAAACTGGAGCTGGCACTTAATTATCTTCGAGGCCCCAAGTATTCTGTCAAATCTGCCTAAAGTCAGTAGAGTCAAAAGCTACATGAACAAGAAGGAGGCATGTACATACACAGACAAATGCACACACAGACCTTGCTCCTATAACAAACATTGCTATGAAGCTAGTTTGGCTTATGTGTGCTCCATTCTGCTCAAAGGGACAGCACACAGTGATGAGTGACCACATCTGTGTGAAGCATTATGGACATTCACAAGGATTGCACTAAGATATACCTTATATGTAGTCAGGATACTGCACAGGTGCTTTGCAATGCTTCCAGAATTGTACACAGTCAATAGAAGGTTAAGGAAAAAAAGTCAGAAGTTGTTCCATCCAAATGTTCCCTTGTTTGTTGGG
Source organism: Melanerpes formicivorus (assembly GCF_026170545.1). NCBI lineage: Eukaryota > Metazoa > Chordata > Aves > Piciformes > Picidae > Melanerpes > Melanerpes formicivorus. The sequence continues at coordinate 3,840,101 of NW_027142396.1, read as the reverse complement.
CTGTACTCAGTTCTGGTAAGGCCACACCTTGAGTACTGTGTCCAGTTTTGGGCAATACAGTAGAGATGTGGAGGTGCTGGAGCAAGTGCAGAGGAGGGCAATGAAGCTGGGGAAAGGCCTGGAGAATAAATCTGATAAAGAGAGACTGAAGGAGCTGGGTCTGTTTAGTTTGGAAAGGAGGGGGCTTAGAGGAAGATCTCATTGCAATCTACAACTACCTGAAAGGATGTTGTGGAGATGCTGGTGTTGGTCGCTCCTCACAGGCAATTAGTGATAGAACAAGAGGGAATGGCCTCAAACTGCAACTGGGTATATTTAGACTGGACATTAGGAAAAAACAATTCACAGAAAGAGTGGTCAGGCATTGGAATGTGCTGCCCAGGGAGGTGGTTGAGTGACCAACTCTAGGTGTGTCTAAAGGTAGTTTGGATGTGGTGCTTGGGGATATGGTTTAGGGGTGAACCTTGTCAAGTAGGGTTATAGGTTTGACTTGGTGATCCTGAGGGTCTTTTCCAACCTGAATGTTGCTGTGATTCTGTGAAATATGGCTTAGTGAGGCACACCTATTTCCCCAGTGCTCTATAGGCTGGAACAGATGTGTAATACCAATCTCTACTTAAATCAAAGGTAAATGCTGTCAGATTGTACACTGTTGTGCTTCAAAAAATGGTATCTCAGCAGGTTGTGTGTTTTTTTGGACAGACTATAATACCTAAAACCACTCAGACCCCAGATATAGGTGGACTGGATGAAATTAGGAGAAAACAAAACAACAACAAAACAAAACCAATAAAAACTGACAGAAATAAATTGTAAGGAGAGAACAGTGTGAATTTCATGTGCAAGGCAGAATAATTACAAGGGCAGTAAGGGGAGAAACAGAGGTAGAAACAATCTTTGTTTAACATTTCACTAAATATATGATAAAGAGGTGGACTTACATTTTCAGACTTCATGAAATCATGTCTACCAGCTCAAAATAATGACAAATGATGATGTCACTCATGCTTATCTCTTTGTCCATTTTTTTAACATTCTGGAATGTGATTCTAAAGTATATCAACAGACAACTGAAAAAGTACCTATGGTCTCCTGTTCAAAACTGAATATACTGAGGGGTGGTGAGTTTCTACTGTTCAGTGATGAATCTTGACCACAAGGAAAGCTCTTTTCTGAGCTGACTTAAGGATGGACAGGTCAACATTTCTGACTACTCATCCATGCCAAAAAATCCTGAGATGAGAAATAAAGTACGTAACACAGCAAAAGGAGCAGAATCTTCTACATGAGAAAGGTACTGAGCGTATTTCAAAGGGATTTTCAATAACAATTGCTGAATGCATTTTGTTTTGTCCAAATTGTTGTTGTTTTTTTTTTAAAGTAAATATTTGGGTTGTTTTGGGAGTTGCTGTTTGTGGGGTTGTTTGGTTTTGCTTGTGGTTTGCTTTGGTTTGTGTTTTTTTGTTGTTGTTGTGTGTGAGGGGTTGTTTCTTTAGGTTTTAGAATCATAGAATCACGGAGTCAATAAGGTTGGACAAGACCTCAGAGATCATCAAGTCCAACCTGTCATCCCACACATCATGACTATCTAAGCCATGGCTTCAAGATCCATGTCCAATCCCCTCTTGAACACCTTCTGGGACAGTGAGTCCACCACCTCCCTGGGAAGGATATTCCAACAGACAACAACTCTTTCTGTGAATAACTTTCTCCTCATCTCAAGCCTGTTTTATTTTGTGTTTGTTTTGTTGTGTTGTACTGGGGTTTTTTTTCCTATAGAATAGTGTAGGGTGGAGATAAACATACCTAGAATTAAGAAATAATTTGAGAGTAAATCTGCTAAAACTTCACCACAGAAACCCTTGGTACATGTGAGAGTGAATAACATCAACAATGTGAAAAAAAAAAGAGGTATGTTTGTAAATCTGATGCACATGAACTGCAGACATCTCTTCTGTGCAGTCCTCTGAAAGCTCTGAAATAGTAATTCTCAAAATATCTACCTCAAGAACACTTTTTTAATCAGAAAACAAAGAAAAAACCCCAACCAAGCAAGCCAAACAAAACCCCACAGCCCATAAAGTCATGTCTTTTTTTAGTTTGTCTATATCATAGTATCATAGTATCATTCAGGGTTGGAAGGGACCACAAGGATCATCTAGTTCCAACTCCCCTGCCGTGGGCAGGGACACCCCACACTAGATCAGCCTGGCCAGAGCCTCATCCAGCCTGCTCTTAAACACCTCCAGGGACGGGGCCTCGACCACCTCCCTGGACAACCCATTCCAGGGTCTCACCACTCTCATGGTGAAGAACCTCCTCCTCACATCTAGCCTGAATCTCCCCACCTCCACCTTCATTCCATTCCCCCTAGTCCTATCTCTACCTGATATCCTGAGAAGTCCTTGCCCAGCCTTCCTGTAGGCCCCCTTCAGATACTGGAAGGCCACAATTAGGTCACCTCGGAGCCTTCTCTTCTGCAGACTGAACAGCCCCAACTCCTTCAGTCTGTCCTCATAGGAGAGGTGCTCCAGCCCTCTGATCATCCTTGTGGCCCTTCCCTGGACACGTTCCAGCACCTCCACATCCCTCTTGTAATATCTGCTTTCTCTCCTCTTAATGAAGATAATGATAAGGAGTTGACTGTTGTTTTCAGGTACTATTTGGGATTGGCTAATAGTATGGAATGTTTTTCACCTTATGTAAAAGAAAGGAGATGAAAAAAATTATAAAACATTGGTTTATTATTATTGCTGAAGTATAATGTAAAGATTATAACTAATTGTTTTAATAAGCAAAACGTATGTAATAGAAAATTGTAACTTATTTTTTATTTGTGTTTGTATTCCTCAGGTGTTTCATCAAACAGAAGTGCTTGACTAACAAAAGGCAGGCATTGAAACGTAAATGTTTATTTAAACATTATACTCATTGTATGTAGCTACATATAGGTAGCCTTTAATCTGTCTGTTGTGTATAATAGACACTTGACCAGATTGCATAATTTTTCACTGCAGCAAGAGGGGAAGGGAAAGTAGGAAGGGAGAGAGGAAGCAGACTAGGAAAGTGAAGTAAAAGCATCTCAGCTGCTTTTAGAAGCTACTTGCTATCCTCTGAAGAGCTGAGGTGAAGTACAGCTCTCCAGAAATACAGATATCTATAACTATGTATTAGCTTGACAGTGCTTGCTTCTTTTACACACAAAACTCTGTGTGTGACATAAAAAAATCAGAACATATTTGTAGAGGAAACCATTCCAATCCAAAAGTTTTTGGGGTTTTTTCCCTCTTTCATCAGCAGCATAGAGACACTGGTTGGTATCAAGCTCAAAGATCCCAACATACAGAGATAAGTTATTAAAGTTCTAGGATTGTGCACACCGCTAGGGAGGTCAAACTTTGGTACTCTGTAATTAGATGTATGTTAGCAAGAACAAGGACAAATAGAAGATTCTTCTTTAAAGCAGAAGAATTCTTACTGAGAAACAAATGTTATGCAATGTCCATACAAAGTGGGTTCCCCTCACCCTTTTCCTTTACTTCAGTAAAAATTAGCTTTAATCTGGTCCCTGACAGTGAATGCCATCTGCAGCTGGAAGGCATTAGATGTGTCTCTGAAGGACATTTTCCAATATTTTTATCTGAAAAAAAATCCAACTGTGTGCTCCAACAGTTTCCCTCATATGAACTGTATCAAGATGAGTGGGAATAATTTGAAAAATTATTTGAAATGCACATTTCTGGTTCAAACTAAAACATAGATGCAAGTTCAGTGCTGTAAAATACTTCTACTTGCTTGCATTAAATAAAAGTAATTTACTTGGGGAGATTCAGGCTGGATGTGAGGAGGAGGTTCTTCACCATGAGAGTGGTGAAACCCTGGAATGGGTTGTCCAGGGAGGTGGTTGAGGCCTCGTCCCTGGAGGTGTTTAAGACCAGGCTGGATGAGGCTCTGGCCAGCTTGATCTAGTGTGGGGTGTCCCTGCCCATGGCAGGCGGGTTGGAACTAGATGATCCTTGTGGTCCCTTCCAACCCTGACTGATACTATCATACTATGATACTTACCAGCATGTAAAATCATGTTACAGTGACTTAAATACTACAAAAGAAGGCAAACACAGAGACAAGAAAGGTCTGTTTCATTACATTGAATCTAAGAATTCTATTTCTTTGCAATATTTTATTATTATTTCTAAGTGTATAAACAGTTCTTCATTGGTATTAACACTGTTCCTTTGTGCTAACACTATGAACTTCTGAAGCCCATTCATATGTGTAATTTAATCTGGGCTATAATCCAAAATTTCTAACCTGATTATTGTAATTATGATGGGGGGGGGGGGGGGGGGGGAGATAAAAGAGATAGAAAGAAGAAAATAATAACTCATTTTTCACCACTCTTTGCCCGGTCTTTCACAGGCTGACTCTTTAAACCTGTGAACTGCAATTACCACAAATGAGCCCTGCTCTCAGGTCTCTACTTCCATAACATCAGCAGGAGCAGGTGAGTAAAAGACTTCTATGGTGCTACTCCTACACTTAAAGTTATGGATGTACTTAAGTGTTTGGCTGATTTTGACCTAGATTAAGAGCTAGAAGGGAACTTGCTACTTGAGCCGTGTACAGTAGTTGTTGAGTGTATGTAAATTCCACCTCATTGATCAGCATATTTCAAGTAGTCACATTATTCACTACTTACTAATTGATATTCACCCTCCAGTGATGGAGAAAAAAATCTTTAGATGCAATTTTGTTGTTGCTACTGTTGTCTCTTTTTACCATTTTTGCTAATCATTCTTCACTATATTTTTGATAGCAACATTACAATAAATACTGATCAACCCAGACATTTGACTGATAAACTCTTTCAACCTTTACCATCAGAAACTGAATTTTCTTAAAGTTTAGTGCATTTGGTGTATTTGTAAGATGGCCAGCATGCAAACACTTCACTAATAGAGTTGCATGCTTTACTGATCTTAACAGTTGAATGGTATATTTTATTTGTGTTCATTTGCATAATTTTCCAATTAAACTACATGTTTAATCTGTTGACCTTTACTCTGTACTTATCCCACATTTACAGAGATGTAATCAATGTGCAGACTTCACTGAATGCAGCTGACATCTCAGAGCTGACTTACGCCTTGGAAATTCCATTTAAAGCTATCAGCACACTATCTCATTGCTATTTTTTAGTGCTCCTTGTCTTCCTCTCTAAGGCACACTGATTGGAAAATCAAAATAATCCATGTTGATAATAAATAACCAATATCTGTATTTACTTGACTCATTTCTGGGAGAACTGCATTCTAAAATGCTTCCCCTAATACTGATGATGATAAATCTTGGTAGACAGGACAAAATCTTACAATTTACTTGCTGGGAAAGTACTAAACAGACTTTACCTGAAATGTGAGTCCTGGCAGAAAGCCTTGCATCATTGCTTCCTCCCTCCCACTCTTCATAACATGAGTATCTCATTTTGGTCTCCATCTGGGATGAAAAAGCAAGAGACAGGAAGAAATTTTGGCAAGTGCTATACTGAAGCCACTGTCTGTGAATTAGTCAGGGAGTGACTTTTTACAAATCAACTGGTTCATCATTATGTGGTGGGTTGAAAATTCCCCCCAACATAAAATTGTCAGACCAGCTCAGTTAGAAAGCAGAAGAAGCTGTATTCACAAGCAAAACTACAATCTAAATGTGAAATGCAATGAATATGTACAAAAGATTTGCAATCTATAAAAAACGCAAGAACCCTCCTGGACAAACCAGGGGGCTACAGATAGCTTTCCCCTTCCTGTTCCCCTCCCACCTTGTAAACAGGACATGAGAAGAAAGGAGGAAAGCAGAGAGCTGTTTGTTAATACTTAGCCACAACATAGCAATGCAGCCAAGGTCAGCAAAGCCAGCAGAAGCCACAGCTAGTATCTGATACAGCAAAGATGCCAAAAAAAGAGAGCAAATTAGTTATACAAACCCACTTTGTTGGTAGTCTATCCAATGGGATTATTTAGAATTTGTAATTATTTTCCTTTTTGCATCCAATAGTGATTTATTTACATCCTACTACTTTCTGTTCAAGAAAGCCTAAAACTACCACAATCCACCCCCTCTAAATAATTCCATTGGTTGCTAATATCATCCATCTAATCTAAAACAATAGCTACAATAATGAGTAGTAAAGTCTGTATCTTCAGTTTATCTTTTGTGGGTATCTCAGGTGTACACAATTCAAGAGTCCAAAAAAGAACAGGAGGTAAGAAAACAGTTTGTCTCTTCACGGATGAGATGAAGAAAAGGACAGGGTCTCCCAGGTGACTCAGGATTCTCAGGGTTCATGCTCGTGTACTTAGGTATGTGAGTATCAATGTGTCTCCTTATGACTGGAATTTTATCAATGTGAGCAGCAATGTCTTGCCACAGATCAACAGCCACAATAGGCTTTCCTTTTCTCTGCCAACCATTCTTTTTACAGTCCTTTAGCCAACCCCACAGAGCATTGGCTACCATCCATGAATCAGTGTAGAGATAAAGCTTTGGCCATCTCCCTTGCTCAGCTATGTCAAGAGCTAGCTGCATAGCTTTTACCTCTGCAAATTGGCTGGATTCACATTCACATTCACATTCTGTAACTCTGTTTGTTGGACTCCATACTGCAGACTTTCTTCTTCGCTTGTATCCAACAAGATGACAGGAACCATCTGTGAACAAAGCATATTTCTTTTCATCATCAGAAAGATCACTGTAAGAAGGAGCTTCCTCAGCACAAGTTATTCTCTCCTCTGGAGGTTTTGTACAGTTACTGCCTTCTGGCCAACTTGTGATCATGTCCACCAGACCAGGTCTTTCAAGATTTCCCATTTGTACTCTCCGTGTTATCAGAGCCATCCACTTGGACCATGTGGCATCTCTGGCATGATGTGGTGTAGAACCTTTACCTTTGAACATCCAATTCAAAACTGGCTATCTGAGAGAAAAAAGAAGTTGTGACTCACTTCTAAGTGCTTCAGAAGCAGCTTTTCCTCACTCATAAGCAGCTAGAGTCTCTTTCTCTGTTGGAGTATAATTTGCCTCTGAGCCTTTGTAGCTCCAGAAACAAAGTGGATGTTCATATGTCTCACCTGGAGGTCTCTGCCATAAGCACCAAGTTGGACCATTTTCACTTGCATCTGTATATAGAATTTTCTTAATGTCTGGACCAGTTCAAATAGGCTCCAAACCCATGGCATGGGCTACTTCTTGCTTTATCCATTTGAAGGCTCTTGTTGCTCAGGACCCCACTGGAAATTGTTTCTCTTTCAAGTCACATCATAGTTTCATAGTTTCATAGTTTCATTCAGGGTTGGAAGGGACCACAAGGATCATCTAGTTCCAACCCCCCTGCCATGGGCAGGGACACCCCACACTAGATCAGGCTGGACAGAGCCTCATCCAGCCTGCTCTTAAACACCCCCAGGGACGGGGCCTCGACCACCTCCCTGGACAACCCATTCCAGGGTTTCACCACTCTCATGGGGAAGAACCTCCTCCTCACATCTAGCCTGAATCTCCCCACCTCCAGCTTCATTCCATTCCCCCTAGTCCTATCACTACCTGATATCCTGAGAAGTCCTTCCCCAGCCTTCCTGTAGGCCCCCTTCAGATACTGGAAGGCCACAATTAGGTCTCCTCGGAGCCTTCTCTTCTGCAGACTGAACAGCCCCAACTCCCTCAGTCTGTCCTCATAGGAGAGGTGCTCCAGCCCTCTGATCATCCTCGTGGCCCTTCTCTGGACACGTTCCAGCACCTCCACATCCCTCTTGTAATAGGGGCTCCAGAACTGGACACAGTACTCCAGGTGGGGTCTCACCAGGGCTGAGTAGAGGGGGAGGATCACCTCCCTCGACCTGCTAGCCACACTTCTCCTGATGCAGCCCAGGATCTGATTGGCTTTGCGGGCTGCAAGTGCACACTGAGAGCTCATGTTGAGCTTTTTGTCCACCAGCACCCCCAAGTCTCTCTCCTCAGGGCTACCCTCCAGCCAGTCACTGCCCAGCCTGTATTTGTGCCTGGGATTGCCTCGACCCAGATGCAGGACCCTGCACTTGCTCTTATTGAACTTCATGAGGTTGGCCTGTGCCCACCTCTCCAGCCTGTCAAGGTCCCTCTGGATGGCCTCCCCTCCCTCCAGCGTGTCTGCTGCACCACACAGCTTGGTGTCATCAGCAAACTTGCTGAGGGTGCACTCAATGCCACTGTCCATGTCCCCCACAAAGATGTTGAATAAGACAGGTCCCAGGACTGATCCCTGAGGGACTCCACTTGTCACTGTCACATCATAAAGAGATTTAACAATTTGACTGTAAAGCTGGTTCACACTTTATTAACTTTTTCTGTTATCTTCCTATAACCAAAGACTGAAGTGTTCAGAATTGTCTATTCTCACCACCAGTAAAACCAAGACCATATTTTTATTTTTCTGCTATTTCTCACTTTTTAAGCAAGGAATCACTTCTTGATGCTGAAGGCCAGATTAATGCAGAAAGCAAACAGTGATCATGTGGGAGCTGCCTGCAGCTCTGACAGTTGCAGCAGATGAAATCTTCAGGGATATCACTGATTGCCTGAAGACTGGATCATGGACTTGAGTCCAAGACAACCTTATTCTGCTATCTTCAGAATGCCCTCTGCTAACCTCCTGATCAGTACCATCCTGCTGCAAGTCATGTAGCTCTGATGTGGGAATGATAGATGCTACAGAGTGACGTGTGGCTGGAAAGCCAGAGTAGCTACCACCAAATGTAAGAATGAGCCCTTTTGTCAGTTAAGGTGAACATAATGGTATTGCTTATCAAATTTATCCCTTACATTAGTCAGCTATACACTGAAACTGGTGAGAATTTGTTTTTCTGTTCAGGTAAGAAAATGCTAGCATAAAATACAAGCTTATAACTCTTTCAGAGAATGAGGTGGACATTTGCAGAAGAATGCTGTAGTAAAGAACTCGTATCAGAGATGAAGCAGCATGAATGGGGGGAAAGAGAGATTGCTGATACAGATTCAGTCCCAGATGAGTAGTTCAAGGATAGCCTAGTCAGTAGCAGTCTGGATACCTAAGGGTTGTTAGCCCAAATCACAATGTAACAGAAGCAACTGGAACTAAATCTGGAAAAACAGAACCAGAAGATGATCCCCCCAAAAAAATAAATCTGATTAAAATGGAACATATGCTTGAACTGCTATGGAGGGATGACATGATGAAGAAGACCCCAGGAGCCTCCACTAAATGCAGTCTCCATCTACCTCTAGAACAAGTTTCGTATCTAAGTATTTTTTACACCTACTCATCAATTGGTATAAGGCAGCAAAAGACCGTGAAATATCCTTTTAACCGTCCAGACAGGAGAGATGAAGCCTATCTCTTTTTAGCATCCTGTTTCCCCATGAACTTTTTATACTACATTTTGTGTAGGGAAGGGTTTATTTAGGAAGTTCAGAATGCCTCTGGTGCTATATCACCAGTAATTATGGAACTGACAGAAGCATAAGGGGTAATCTATTAATTATATACTTGGATAAATAAAAAGGAGGAATCAGTGGCCAGCAATGCATTATTCATTGTTTTTCTTCTTAGGTAGTTCTGTGCTGTGACAAAAATGGAAGAGAGAATTTTAAGGAACTTACAAAAACTGAAGAAATAAATATAAAGCCTGCTTTTACTAGAATAATTTAGAAACTAGTTTTCAGGAACAAAAATGGGGGGGGGGGGGGGGGGGTAGAAATAGAAACTTCACTATGCATAAAGAAACAGCAGAAAACTAAACCAAATCAGACCCAAGACTGGCTTTCATCTACAAAGTCATATAAGACCCAGCATTTGTGTGAATCAGTAAAGTTGCTGGAGACATAGTGCCCAGCATTAGCAAAAAGTGAATCTGAACCTCGTATTGTCCTGTGAAATGCACAATAGAAACCACAGTAAATCATAAGTATGCTTAAGGTGGAGGGAGCCAGATATTTCTTATCAAAGGAGACATAATCCCAGGTGAAGTAGGAGGGGTTGTTGCTGTGCAAGAAATAGAAATGCCAGTCCTGACAGCAAGATAGTAAGAAGGTATAAAAATTCCTTTCAATGTACAAAAACTGCCTGTGAGCTATGTGGTGTGGCAAATTGTAGTGACAATTGTGTGAATTCTGTAAGCTACAGTGGCAGAAATATTCAGTTAAAAGGTTAATATTAAGGATAAGGAAGAGAGAATTTTTGGAATAAAAATAATGTTTTCATCCATTTAATGAGAGTGAAAAAAAAAAAAGATCATGTGATAAGTGACTGCACCTTATGAATTCCATTTCATAAAATTATTCTTACTAATCTGCTTCATAGCTTTTGCCTGAAGTATCTTAAACAAACTTCTCTTTGAAAATAGGAGTCTGTAGAGGGACGTCCATATGAGGAAAGTTGGGTTACCATAGGAGAGCAACAAATTGTGCATGCTAAGTACTAGGCTGAACTAAAGGACACCTAAACTTCTGCAGATTCTCTTGAGCTATAGCAAATTTATGATTACTTTCAGAAAAAAAATATACTAGTCTGAGAGAATGAAGTAAAGGGCTATTGCAGACTGCAGTATATTTCAGAAGCAGGAAAGGACTGTGGAGATTTGTTTCTTTTTATTTAAGAGCTTCTCTGGAGCTGAAATGGATGTATTTGATCCATTCTTAAGTATGACCAAAGCAGGGTAATTTTCGTGTCTCTTATTCCCTTTTTTATCTTTATATATTTCTCTCATCTAACATAGACATTGATATTGTCTCTAGGTGAATTGTAAAAACATAAAGCAAACTGTAAATATGTATTTCACTTTCAGATGTGCTAATTCTTACAAAGGAAATCCTTAGATCACTGTTGTAGTGCACAGTATACCAATGTAATAGAATTTCTAAGTAGAAAAGGGAATTTTCTCCATTAGTGGAATATTTAAGAGACATTTTTAGCATAACCTTGACGCCTTAAATAAATCTGGAGGTTTTGTAAATTCTGTGCTGAAGGACCAGAAAGTATTCTGGTAGCCTGGATCATCTACAAAATGCCTGGCAAAATTCAGTACACTAGGCAGAGTGCTGGAATGCCTATGCCATGTTTATGACAAACTGATGCTCTGTTGTTGTTGTATTTTCATCACAAGCTAGAAAATTTGCCCAAGTTACTGAAAACTTCTGTCTGCAGTATTCTATATTGGGGGGAGGGGGGGAACACAAAACAAACAAACAAAAAAAATCACCCCCCAAAAAAAACCCCAACACCCTAAGTTTTACATTTGGATTATTTAGCTTGTTTCCTCAACATCAAAATACTGTAATCAGTTTAATTAACATAGAACATCGCATGACTACTAATTTTATTGAAAATGAAGAATCCAACTGGATCAACAAAGCATGCAGCTGGGTTCATAAAATACCTAATTGGAACATCACACTATGTACAGCAGCACATAGACAATATTTGTACATTTTGAGGCACTAAAATCTGCAGCTGAATCAATAAAATATTGTTTAACAGGAGAGCATATAGGGAAAAAAAAAAAACCAAAACACGAAACCAGCAATGAAAATGTGCAAGTAAATCACAAAGATCTTAGATGTTAATGGTAAAAAAAGGTTGGACAGCATGTAAACCTTTAAGTATTATAGTGCAAGTTGAGTTACAGAACACTAGGATGTGGAGGTGCTGGAGCGTGTCCAGAGAAGGGCCACAAGGATGATCAGAGGGCTGGAGCACCTCTGCTATGAGGACAGACTGAAGGAGTTGGGGCTGTTCAGTCTGGAGAAGAGAAGGCTCCAAGGTGACCTCATTGTGGCCTTCCAGTATCTGAAGGGGGCCTCCAAGAAGGCTGGGGAAGGGCTTCTCAGGATCTCAGGTAGTGATAGGACTAGGGGGAATGGAATGAAGCTGGAGGTGGGGAGATTCAGGCTGGATGTGAGGAGGAGGTTCTTCCCCATGAGAGTGGTGAAGCCCTGGAATGGGTTGTCCAGGGAGGTGGTTGAGGCCCCATCCCTGGAGGTGTTTAAGACCAGGCTGGATGAGGCTCTGTCCAGCCTGATCTAGTGTGGGGTGTCCCTGCCCATGGCAGGGGGGGTTGGAACTAGATGATCCTTGTGGTCCCTTCCAACCCTGAATTATATTATGATACTATGAAAACTAATTACATTGGGGAAAAAAATGTTGTGTCAGAACAATAAGCCAAGGATAAAAAAATATAGCTTAGCAAAAATTTAAATTTAAATAACATTTCTTTGCTGAATGCCTGTGAAGTGTGGCTGCAATTATGCTTTTTGGCTATTGATAAAAGAAGTCAGAAGGAGGAGCTAAAGAAAAGGACAGCTTTCTAAAATCAAACCTTTAGTGATCCTATGTGTTATATTGATTTTCGTGGTGCAGCTCACCTTGTCTTGGCAGCTCATGGGGACAGTCATTATTTAGCAAAATTATGACAAGAAGTGACAACTGTTTTTTGAGTTATCTTCATACGAGACACTGTCATTGATTGTTGCCAGTCCGTAGTCTCTATCCATAATTTCACAACCCAGGATCTGAGGATAGATCTGAAATTGATGTAAGTCATATGTAAGTCAGTCCAGCTCCACTGAATTCATGATTTACACTAGCAAAATATTTATGTTGACTGTGGGTCTGGTCTTCCCAATGTAAATCTGAGACATTTCCATGAAGTTTCATTTCCTGCATCAATTTGCATCAGATAAGAGGCAGATGTGCCAGAGCACTCCAAATGCTGTTCAGTGATGCAAACCAGTTATAAAACCAACTTCACCTGCCAGGTTTGTGGGTACTTTGACATGCTGAAACAGTGAATAAAAAGGAGAATGTATCCATGAATGTTGACACATACCTCCTACAGCTATGCTAGTTTGATTTAAAGTTGATTACTCATTCCTTTAAATTTCCTATGGATGCATAGTACGAATTCCTTCTGCTTCTCACACAATGACAATAAATATTTCTTTAGATTGTCATAGAATCACAAAATGCTTTGGTTTGGAAGGATTGGACCACTACACTCTGTGCTGGGTTAGGAACTGGCTGGAGGGCCGGGCCCAGAGAGTGGTCGTGAACGGTGCCGCATCCAGCTGGAGGCCAGTCACCAGTGGTGTCCCCCAGGGATCAGTGCTGGGCCCTGTCCTCTTCAACATATTCGTTGATGATCTGGATGAAGGGGTAGAGTCAGTCATCAGCAAGTTTGCAGATGACACAAAGTTAGGGGCAGATTGTGGCCGGTTGACGTTGCCCCCTTAAGAAAGGGAATATGGTGGACGGAAGTTGGTAAACGGAAGGAATAGTCTAAACTAATTTCATTGGACGAGTGGGAGGAAGCACTTCTGAGCTGGGACTATACTGGACATTTCCAGCACTTCTCAGTCAGTCTTGCTTCCGCCTCTTCTCCGTGCAGCAGCTTTCTGTGCTGGGCTTTCTGCCAAGGCCTCGGCCTTGAAAACCAGATAACAGGCCTGTATACTAACTCCCTTCCAATTAACACAAACTGCTCCTAATTTTTTTTCCTCTCTTCTCTTTCTCTTTCTATCCCATTCTGGGGAAAGGGGGGGAAGAGAGGGGAGAGCGGAGGTGGGGGACCCCTCTCTGCCGAGGGGGGCACTCTCATTTCTGTGTTACTCTGTTGTATATCTTTGTATATATTGTAGATATTGTAAATTTGTAAATAATTCCCTGCAAACCCTACATCGCTTTGTAAATATAGCTCCACTGCTTTGCTAATTCAGCTTGCGAGTTTTTTTTTCCTTTCCCTTCAATTTTTTTTTCCCTTTTACTTTACAAGGGGGAAGGGAGGAGGCTTCTCAGCCTTATCCTTCCAAACCCACCACATTTTTTTTTATTGGCGTACCCAACGTGCGGCAGATAATTAGTTTAATTTATTATCTGATTGATTTAGTGTTTTCCAGCTGAATTAGCAAACATGAAGGTATTGTGGTTTGTGGAGCGATTGTTCTTTTCAATTTTTGGGGCTCTGATTTACAGATATTGTTTGGGTTTGATTTTGGATTACCTGGGTAAATATTTGGTGCGGACAATTTATATGTGGGTTATGTATAGAGTTAAATTATGGTATGGAAAATGTATTAATTTATTATGGCCAGTGAGATACAGGAATGTTACCTCCACCACTCTCCCAATTGAGATAAAGGGTTTTAAGATTCCGCCTGAGGAGACAGTAACTTTAGGTGATGCCTGGGATCCAAAGGTGATTTATTTGGTGTCTATAATTCTGCTGATGGTGATAATTAACGTGTATCTGCTGGTCTCTTTGCGGCGAGAGAAAAAGGTGTCCAGGGCGTGTTTTGTTATTAAAACTAGATCAAAAAGAAAACGCCGTGGCTCTCGATCAGTCCCAGAGTCATCTAGTGATGAGGACTGTGGAGAACCCGAGTCAGTCAAAAAGAAGGCTAAAAAGTTAATTGGTAAGGCAGCTCTAAATGACTTTGCTGATTCTGGCAAGCAGCCAAGGGCATCGGCTGGTATCAACATGGCACCTACTCCTTCTCCCACTCCTTCTCCTTCTGCTTTTTCTCCGTCGGCCATTAATGGAGCAACGTCACTTCCACCCACTCCCTCGGTGGGACCGGAAGTCACTGCCCCAGCAGCTGATTTATCTCAGGACTTGTCAGCTTCTATTAAGGTGGCTGTAAATTCAAACACAGCTCCAGTTAAGGTGGCTCCTTTAAAGACTAGAGCTGGAAAGGGCAAAGATGGAGAAGAAGAAGAGGAGACTGATCCTGGTGAGGGGCCCTCTGCTCTAAAAGATCCTGCTCAGGAGGAAGAGAAGGTTTGTTTTAAAGATCTAGCTAACCTAGTGAGATCAAAGCAGGATAGAGATGAAGCTAGGAAAGCAGCTGGCAAAGGTGGTTCTCAGCTTAAAGAGATCCTTAGGAGAATGACAGCAGGATTTTACGGGCAAAGAATTCAGGGAGATGAAGATGAAGATGACATTACAGACTGTTCGTCACCACGGGAGGAATTGAGAAATGTCCGTAAAGATTTCACCAGGGCAGATAAGGAGCCAGTTCTAGCTTGGCTCAGTAGGTGTTATGATACAGGTGCTTCAGCTCTAACAGTTGGAGACAAGTCAGCAGCTCAGTTAGGAACTCTCTCGAGGGACAATGGAATAGATAGACATCTAGGCGAAGCTCTCGGTAAGGTTAATCTGTGGATACGCCTTTTAATAGCGGTTGCCCTGAGATATCCTTCCCGAGATGATCTTCCATGGAATCCTAAACCCTGGACTACCATAGATGAGGGAATTAAGCGCTTGAGAGAATTTGCTGTTAGAGAGCTACTCTATGGTGAACATGAAACTCTGAATCCTGATGACATTCCTGTGGGTATTGGTCTTGCTAAAAAGATTATCAAACTTGCTCCTTCTAATTATGCAAATATTCTGGCAAGCAGAATTGTGTCAAGAAGTTATGGTGGAGCTTCTCCTACGGTTGGCCAATTCAGTGATCAAATGAGACAATTGGAGGATAGCATGACACGTGGTTCTTTGGTTTCGGCCATTAAAACGATGTCTGGTGATATTCAGAATTGCATAAGAGAGTTAAAAGATGAATTTAGAAATTCCATATCCCAATTGGCACAAAGGGATAGTTTCAATTCTTCCTCCAGGTGGGTACAAGTTTCATCTGTGAGGAATACACGTCCTCCAAGGAGGTCATTCCAAAACAGTACATTCCAAAACAGGTCGTTCCAAAACAGACCACCAAGGCAATCACGTAGAACTATTTGGATAACTCTGCGTGATCAGTTTGGTGAGAACATGAACCGCTGGGATGGCCAACCAACTTCTAATCTTTTCAGGAGACTGAGGGAATTGCAAAGTGGCAGAACCCGAGGTAGCAATACCAGAAGGGTAGCTGTTACTTCCACAGTTCCCCAGAATGACTCTTATGGCTCCAACAGTGGCTCCAGTTATAACACGCAAAGTTATAACCCTACACAATATGTGCAATGCACATGTGCGCATGTTCCCCATAACTAGGGGTGCCCTGCCTCCCGCCAGGGGGAGGAGAGGGATAACAGAGATAATAGAATCTATTGGGATGTGTACATCCAGTGGCCTGGCACTTCACAATTTCAGAAGTACAGGGCCTTGGTTGACACAGGAGCTCAGTGCACCATAATACCATCAAATTATCAGGGATCAGAGTCTATAACTATTCTGGGAGTCACTGGTGGATCTCAAGAGTTAAGTAAGGTAGAGGTTAATATAAGTTTAACTGGTAAACAATGGAGGAAGCATACAGTTGTGACCGGACCTGACGCACCTTGTATTTTGGGAATTGATTTTCTGAGAGAAGGGCGTTTCAAGGACCCTAGAGGTTACAAATGGGCTTTTGGAGTAGCTTCAATAGAAATTGATGGACAAAAATTGAAGCTGTCTGCTAGACCTGAACTTTCTGATGAATCTGCAGTTGTGGGACAACATAAGATACAGGACATTAAATTGCCGGTTGCTTCTCAGACTGTGCATCACAGACAATACAGAACCAACCGTGACTCTTTGTTGCCCCTTCAGAATCTGATTCGTCAGTTGGAAAGTCAGAAAGTCGTCAGCAAAACTCATTCACCTTTCAACAGTCCAGTGTGGCCTGTGCGGAAGCAGAATGGAGACTGGCGTCTGACGGTAGACTACCGAGCCCTGAATGAAGTGACACCACCTATGAGTGCAGCAGTACCAGACATGATGGAGCTACAGTATGAGCTGGAATCCAAAGAGGCCAAATGGTATGCTACCATAGACATTGCTAATGCATTTTTCTCTATTCCCATAGCAGAGGAATGCAGGCCTCAGTTTGCTTTCACCTGGAGAGGAATCCAGTACACTTTCAACAGGCTGCCAATGGGCTGGATCCACAGCTCAAGCATCTGTCATGCAGTGATCCACGATGCTCTGGAGAAAGGCGGTGCTCCAGAACACATCCAGTTCATCGATGATATCATCGTCTGGGGTAAAACTGCTGAGGAAGTCTTCGAGAAAGGTAACAAAATCATTGACATTCTTCTGGATGCAGGTTTTGCCATCAAGCGAGACAAGGTGAAAGGGCCTACCACAGAAATTCAATTTCTGGGAGTGCGATGGCAGGATGGACGCCGACACATTCCAGTGGATGTGGTAAATAGAGTCTCTACCATGGCAAGTCCCACAAACAAGCAAGAGACCCTACGTTTCTTGGGGATAGTGGGATTTTGGAGACTGCACATTCCTGGATACAGTCAGATTGTGAAACCTCTGTATGATGTGACTCGAAAGAGAAACCATTTCCACTGGGGACCTGAACAGCAAGCAGCCTTTGACCAGATAAAGCAAGAGGTAATTCAAGCAATGGGTCTGGGACCTGTCCGAGATGGTCCAGACATTAAGAACATTTTGTACACGGCTGCAAGTGACAATGGTCCAACCTGGTGCTTGTGGCAAAAAGCTCCAGGTGAGACACGTGGACGACCTCTTGGTTTCTGGAGTCGAGGTTACAGAGGTTCAGAAGCTAATTATACTCCAACAGAGAAAGAAATCTTAGCTGCCTATGAAGGAGTGAAAGCATCTTCTGAAGTGATTGGAACTGAATCACAACTTCTTCTAGCTCCCAGATTACCAGTTTTAAATTGGATGTTCAAAGGCAAAGGATCCACACCACATCATGCCACAGACTCAACCTGGTCTAAGTGGATGGCTCTGATAACACAGAGAGCTCGAATGGGAAATCTTGAAAGACCTGGTCTAGTGGAGGTGATCTCAAGTTGGCCTGAAGGCATCAACTGTGTTAAACCTCCAGAGGAGAAAGTAACTCGTGCTGAGGAAGCTCCTCCTTACAATGACCTTTCTGATGATGAAAAGAAATATGCTTTGTTCACAGACGGTTCCTGTCGTCTTGTTGGAAACAAGCGAAGGTGGAAGTCTGCAGTGTGGAGTCCAACACGCCGAGTTGCAGAAGCGAAAGATGGAGAAGGAGAATCCAGTCAGTTTGCAGAGGTAAAAGCTGTCCAGCTAGCTCTCGACGTGGCTGAGCGTGAGAGATGGCCAAAGCTTTATCTCTACACCGACTCATGGATGGTAGCCAATGCTCTATGGGGTTGGCTAAAGAACTGGAAAAAGAGTGGTTGGCAGAGAAAAGGAAAACCCATTTGGGCAGCCAACCTATGGCAGGATATTGCTGATCGAATCGAGAGAATTCCAGTGAAAGTGAGACACATCGATGCTCACATTCCTAAGAGCAAAGCTACTGAGGAACAACAACACAACCATCAGGCAGACCTAGCTGCAAGAGTTTCTCAAGTAGACATGGACTCTAATCTTGATCTCGACTGGAAACACCGAGGTGAGATATTCTTAGCTCGGTGGGCTCACGATTCGTCAGGACATCAAGGCAGAGATGCAACATACCAATGGGCTCGTGACAGATCCATAGACATTTCCATGGATGCTATCACGCAAGTCATCCATGACTGTGACATTTGTGCTGCTATTAAGCAGGCAAAACGACTTAAGCCCTTGTGGTATGGTGACAGATGGTCCAAGTACAAGTATGGTGAAGCTTGGCAGATTGACTACATCACTCTACCACGTTCTCGTTCTGGTAAGCAATACGTGCTTACTATGGTAGAGGCAAACACTGGATGGTTGGAAACTTATCCAGTTCCACATGCAACTGCACGCAACACCATTCTCGGTCTGGAGAGACAGATCCTGTGGAGACACGGAACTCCAGAGAGGATTGAGTCAGACAACGGAACTCATTTCAAGAACAACCTTGTAAAGAGCTGGGCAAAAGAGCACGGTATTGAGTGGATATTCCACATTCCCTACTATGCACCAGCTTCAGGGAAGATTGAACGCTACAACGGTTTGTTGAAGACCACTCTCAAAGCCATGGGGGGTGGATCTTTGAAAAACTGGGAGAAACATTTAGCACAAGCAACCTGGCTGGTAAATAGTAGAGGTTCAGTGAACCGAGCTGGACCTGCACATTCAGATTTGCTACAGAAAGTAGAAGGTGATAGAGTTCCTGTTGTTAGAGAAAAGAATCTGTTAGGTAAAACTGTTTGGGTATTTTCACCCTCAGGAGAGGCTAAACCTGTCCGAGGGGTGGTTTCAGCTGAAGGTCCGGGTCACACTTATTGGGTAATGCAAGAGAATGGTGAAATCCAGTGTATTCCACAAAGAAATCTAACTTTAGCTGAAAGAGGTTAATTTTAAACTGTTGTACAGCTACATCGCGTCCAGAGGAAGAATCAATGAGGAATCTACGGTGCACGAACCCTGAGATCCCTGAGAGCCCTGAGTCAACTAAGAGACCCTGAGAATCCCTGTTTCCCTTTTCTTCGCTTCGTCGGTGAAGAAATGAACTGTTTTCCATTTTTCTCATTTTCTGATTTTCCTGGACTTTTGAATCATCTACATCTGAGCATAGCCGGAATGGACTATGAACTTTACTCACGAACTGTAAATATCGTTTTGGATTAGATGGACAGTATGAACAGCCAATGAAATTGTTTAGAAGGGGTGGATTGTGGCCGGTTGACGTTGCCCCCTTAAGAAAGGGAATATGGTGGACGGAAGTTGGTAAACGGAAGGAATAGTCTAAACTAATTTCATTGGACGAGTGGGAGGAAGCACTTCTGAGCTGGGACTATACTGGACATTTCCAGCACTTCTCAGTCAGTCTTGCTTCCGCCTCTTCTCCGTGCAGCAGCTTTCTGTGCTGGGCTTTCTGCCAAGGCCTCGGCCTTGAAAACCAGATAACAGGCCTGTATACTAACTCCCTTCCAATTAACACAAACTGCTCCTAATTTTTTTTCCTCTCTTCTCTTTCTCTTTCTATCCCATTCTGGGGAAAGGGGGGGAAGAGAGGGGAGAGCGGAGGTGGGGGACCCCTCTCTGCCGAGGGGGGCACTCTCATTTCTGTGTTACTCTGTTGTATATCTTTGTATATATTGTAGATATTGTAAATTTGTAAATAATTCCCTGCAAACCCTACATCGCTTTGTAAATATAGCTCCACTGCTTTGCTAATTCAGCTTGCGAGTTTTTTTTTCCTTTCCCTTCAATTTTTTTTTCCCTTTTACTTTACAAGGGGGAAGGGAGGAGGCTTCTCAGCCTTATCCTTCCAAACCCACCACACAGATGTTAGTCAATTAGAGGGTAGAAAGGCTCTGCAGAGGGACCTCGACCGACTGGAAAGATGGGCAGAGTCCAATGGGATGGCTTTCAACAAGTCCAAGTGCCGAGTGCTGCACTTTGGCTATGGCAATCCCATGCAGAGCTATAGGCTGGGGTCGGAGTGGCTGGAGAGCTCCCAGACAGAGAGGGACCTGGGTGTGCTGATCGACAGCCACCTGAATATGAGCCAGCAGTGTGCTCAGGTGGCCAGGAGGGCCAATAGCATTCTGGCCTGCATTAGGAATAGTGTGGCCAGCAGGAGCAGGGAGGTCATAGTGCCCCTGTACTCTGCTCTGGTTAGGCCGCACCTTGAGTACTGTGTCCAGTTCTGGGCTCCTCAGTTTAAGAAGGACATTGAGACACTTGAGCGTGTCCAGAGAAGGGCAACAAGGCTGGTGAGAGGCCTTGAACACAAGCCCTATGAGGAGAGGCTGAGGGAGCTGGGATTGTTTAGCCTGGAGAAGAGGAGGCTCAGGGGTGACCTTATTGCCCTCTACAACTACCTGAAGGGTGGTTGTAGCCAGGAGGGAGTTGGCCTCTTCTCCCAGGCAACCAGCACCAGAACAAGGGGACACAGTCTCAAGCTGCGCCAGGGGAGGTTCAGACTCGAGGTGAGGAGGAAGTTCTTCACCGAGCGAGTCATTCGGCATTGGAATGGGTTGCCCAGGGAGGTGGTTGAGTCATCGACCCTGGAGGCGTTCAAGGGGAGATTGGACGTGGCACTTGGTGCCATGGTCTAGTCATGGGGTCTGCGGTGTCAGGTTGGACTCGATGATCCTCGAGGTCCTTTCCAACCTAAGTGATACTGTGATACTGTGATACTGTGAAACTTAAAGGTCATCTAGACCAATCCCCCTTCAGTGAACTGGGATATCTTTAACTCGATTGAGTTGCTATGAGTCCCATACAACCTGACCTTGGATGTTTTGAGAGATGGAGTATCTACAACCTTTTTGGGCAACCTGTTCCCGTGTTTTACCACCCACATTGGGGGGAAAAAAAAAAAGAGTCTAGTCTAAATATACTCTCTTTTACTTTAAAATCATTACTGCTTGTCTGATAGCAACAGGACCTGCTAAAAAGTTGTTCCCCTTTTCCTTATAAGCAAAATTTCCTATCAAAAGGTCAAATAAGATCTGAATAGAATAGAATAGAATAGAATAGAATAGAATAGAATAGAATAGAATAGAATAGAATAGAATAGAATAGACCAGACCAGACCAGACCAGGTTGGAAAAGACCTTTGAGATCATTGAGTTCAACCCATTGCCCAACACCTTCTAATAAACTGAACCTTGGCATCAAGCACCCCATCCAGTCTCTTCCTAAACACCTCCAGTTGCTGTGAGTCCACCACCTCCCTGGGCAGCCCATTCCAATGACTCTTTCTGTGAAGAATTTTCTCCTCACCTTGAGCCTAAACTTCCCCTGGTGCAGCTTGAGACTGTTTCCTCTTGTTCTGGTGCTGGTTGCCTGGGAGAACAGACCAACGCCCACCTGGCTACAACCTCCCTTCAGGTAGCTGTAGACAGCAAGAAAGTCTCCCCTGAGTCTCCTCTTCTCCAGGCTAAGCAACCCCAGCTCCTTCAGCCTCTCCTCATAGGGCTTGTGCTCCAAACCCCTCCCCAACTTTGTTGCCCTTCTCTCGACACATTCCAGCATACTCAACATCTTCTCCATTATAGATGAAGAGAAATCATATAGGTCTTACAGACTATACTTGTATAGGAATAACTCCAGTAACAATTTCATTAAAGTCAAAGGATTACAGCAATGACATTATAATACAGTTACAGAACAAATATATAAATATCAGCAAGAAAATAAAAGCATCTTCCACAAAACAGGAACTGCACTGACTAAAGAGAATAGTACTGAATCATACAGCTATAGATTTACTGTAAATGGGTTATATCTGTATGGGGGATTAGAATGTACATTCTAAAATGTTATGTATGGCTTCTTAGATCTAGGTGACCAGAAAACATAAGCTATATAAAACAAAGTTTAGATTAATTACATTGGCAGGTTTCTGTCACTGTGCTCTTTTTCTTGAAAAATAACAGCTTTTGTCTGGGCAGCCTTGTGATCCACAAGCTCTACATACCAATACATGATCTCAACCTTATTTTTTCCCTCTCTTCTTTATTTTTTCTTGACTTTAAAGAACATAAACCAGTTAACAAATGTTTATTTAGCATATTTTCAGAGTGAACCTTGTTGAAAATTAAGTGTCATTGGTATCAGTGCTATTAGTATTAGTATAGCAATTTACACAAGAAACAGACATGTTTAGGTATCTATTTTTTAAATGTACTTTAGGATGAGATATATCATCAAGGGAATTAGAGTGGCTAGTCCAGACGAAGCCATAGCCATTGCCAAGTTTATCTGAGTCCTATAAAGAAGGTACTTTTTGCCCTCTGGTGTTTCATTGGGGTAATCATTAAAAATCTTCTGCTGACCAAGTTTCTCTGCCTGAAAATTTCATTCAATATTCTTCTGTCTTTTGGCATATAATTTTTGCCCACACAGATAGTTCATTGGCACCAAGGTTTATGTGGAAAATAGTATGAATTCTTACCATTTCAGTGACTGTGACTGTATCAAGGGGATGATACACTGTGTTTTCAGGGAATTTTGTCTATCATGGCTCTTAGAAAAAACTTTCCTGCCTCACAGAAGCAAGGCATTTCTGGCTTTGTCCTTCTCCTCCTCTGACGCTCCATTTGAATGGAGTTCTCACTAACTGCAGCTCCTAAAGGTATCACCCTGCAGGCTGGTGCTACACTTGCATCCTGCAACAAACAAATATGCTACATGAGGATGCATGACTCATTTTCATTACATTTTGCACGTGTTTGAGCCTCACTAGAAAATGTCAGTTATCAGTGTGAGATTTAGTGTTGTGGTCCTTCATGCTTTGAAAGTTATCAGATATAACTGGAGTACTGCATCTAGCTATGGTTTCCTCAACACAAAAAGGACATGGACCTGATGGAGAGGGTCCAGAGGAGGGCTACAGAAAGGATCAGGGCTCTGTAAGACCTCTTCTACAAGCATAGACTGAGGGAGCTGAAGTTGTTCAACCTGGAGAAGACTTGGGGGACATGTAGTAGCAGCTTTTTAGTACCTGAAGGGGGCCTGCAAGAAGGATGGAGCGTGATTGTTTACAAAGGCCTGTAGTGATAGGATAAGGGGAAATGGTTTTAAATTAGAGAAGAGTAGATGTAGGTTGGATGTTAGGAGGAAGTTGTTCACTAAGAAGGTGGAAGAACACTGTAACAAGTTGCCCAGGGAGATAGTTGAGGCCCCATCCTTGGAGATATTTAAGATCAGGTTCGAAGCTGCTCTGGGCAACCTGATCTAATGGAGGATGTCCCTGCTCACTGCAGGGCAGTTGGACTAGATGACGTTAGGAGGTCCCTTCCAAGATAAACTGTTCTATTATTCTATTTGCATTTTATCTTTATTGTATTTCATAGTTGAAGTATAAGGAAAAGAGAGGTCTTGGCAAAGTGCCTGTTTAAATCAAGAATGTTATAAACACTGTTTCAGAAATATCTATTAGTGTCTTGACTAGTATGACAGCACTTCTCTGTGGTGACAATCACTGTTTGCATCACCAGAATTTGTTGGCTATCAGGTGGGCACAACATATTCTTACCACTTACTTCCAACTGCTATTCCTGTTCTGGATGTCATTTATTAAGCTTCTTCACTTGCCTGATTTTCCATCACAATATTCTTGTTAGCTTCTCATCTTATTGGTATTGTAATATGTATGTCTTGTACCAGAATTATAGAATCATAGAATCAGTCAGGGTTGGAAGGGACCACAAGGATCATCTAGTTCCAACCCCCATGCCATGGGCAGGGACATCTCACACTAGATCAGGCTGGCCAGAGCCAGCCCACTTAATTTTTGCTTTTCTCTAGTAGTTCATGAATTACTGCCAATCCTCTGCTGTTGACTTCTGAACTTCTTTTAAGTCATCTTCTGCTTTTATTCTTCATCTTTAGGAAGTTTAACATTACTCTTTCACCTTTTCTTATACAAAACTCACTATTCTTTCAGAATTTCCTGTGACTCCACTTCTATCCTAAACTACCAGGCATTCATAGATACATATTTCCTCTTTCAGCCCTTGCAAAAGGAAGAAAAAAAAAAAAATGTATGCTATGAACATGTCCAAGAAGGGCAACAAGGCTGGTGAGAGGCTTTGAGCACAAGCCCTATGAGGAGAGGCTGAGGGAGCTGGGGTTGTTTGGCCTGGAGAAGAGGAGGCTCAGGGGAGACCTTATTGCTGTCTACAACTACCTGAAGGGTGGTTGTAGCCAGGAGGGGTTGGTCTCTCCTCCCTGACAACCAGCACCAGAACAAAAGGACACAGTCTCAAGCTGCGCCAGGGGAAGTTTAGGCTCAAGGTGAGGAGAAAGTTCTTCACAGAAAGAGTTGTTAGAGAGGTGGTGGAGTCACCATCCCTGGAGGTGTTCAAAAGGGGACTGGACGTGGCACTTGGTGCCATGGTTTAGTCATGAGGTCTGTGGTGACAGGTTGGACTTGATGATCATTGAGGTCTCTTCCAACCTTGGTGATTCGGTGATTCTGTGACATATCTTTCAATACTATGCAATTTTTCTTCAAACTAGTCGAAATAATTTAATTGGAAACTGGAATTGAAGTAACACTTTCAAACAACCTTCAACAAAATCCTCTTTCATGATGATTATCTAAAGGTTATTTAAAAAAATCTGAAGACCTAAATATACTGAATTAAAAAATTAGATTTTCAGAATTTGCACTGTAAATTATCTTTTTTTAGACGCTGCATTGCTGTAGAAGTTTGTCTCAAACAATCTGCTTCTCTGCTGCCATAAAGATTTGTCTCAGTGTACTTCTCTGCTCCCCTTTCTTTCTATTCAAACAACTAATTACTCCACAAAAGCATAACTTCTTAAACAGGAAGTTTTGAGTGATCATTCCAAGATGTCCTTTTAGATTGAGATGAGAGCATCTAACTGCAAAGTAAGATATGCAAAGAGATGTAGATAGCTTTTCTCAAATGAAGAAAATTTTCCACTACAAAAGGTTTTCTTCTTTGTCTGGAGATTCTGACCTCGGTAACATTATAACTAAGATCTATGTCAACTTTTAGTTAGTGAGAAGAGGGCAATTGTGGTGGTTCAGGCTGGGTGTCCCCCCTGCTGCTGCCACACCTCCGGTGTCCCAAGGGTCCAGCCCAGTGGGTGGACACGGGAAGCTGCATATTTCATTCCATAGTGTCCTACTCCCGAGAAAAGCCACCTGCAGGGTCCTGCACTCTCTCTTTCTTCCCTCACTGTTCCTATGGAGATGGTCCCTGTCTGGTAAAGGTGGGGGGGTGGGGAGTCATCTCATGGTCTCTTGGGCCTGGCTAGGCCCAAGGCTGGGGGAGAGGGGGAAGGGCAATCTCAGATCTGGCCAGCTGAGATTAGCCTAACAGTGGGGGTAGGGGGGAAAGAAAGAACCCTGGGGGTTTTGGGTGTACCCTCAGGTGGGGAGAGGGGAGTGTTGGGATGCTTTTGGGTATGCTTTGGGATCTCTTTTGTCACTGTGCTTGTGGTTTCCTTGCAAAATATTCACTGCTTTTCCATTTAAACCTTCCACCACTTCTGCAATCCGTTTGCCTGAGTCTCATTTTTTTTCTGCCTGTGGTGGAAGGGAAGGATTGGCCCTTCATCTCACCACAGCAATGTACCTACAGACAGGTTAAGGCTGGGGATTGTGAACTGAGGGTTTCAGTTATAACCTTCTATTCAAAATTTCTTATTGACTATCTCATAAGAAATACTCAACTTTTCCTAAGAGCTTTGTGAACCACTCAATTCTTTGCAGACGTGATACAGAAAACTGAAGGCTTTAATTCACTTAGAAGTAAGTTGTGGAAAGCTGAGGCACTGCAAGAGTTTTGATGTCTGGGTAGGAGAGAAAGGAATCTACTCTTCAGTAGAAAGACTGCATGGTAAAAATGCCTCTTTTTAAATCCAGATTTAAGAGTGAAGGAATTACATTAGTGGAGAACTAAAAAGAGCCAATTACTATGTATTTCTAAAATCTCTTACTAAAAGGTAACAGCTAACAAAGAATAAAAAGACTGCCAATGCCAACAGCATTATCTGTACACTCATTGATAATCCTGGAGTCCTTATTACAAGAAAGATATGGATGTGCTTGAAAGTGTCTAGAGAAGGGCCACAAGGGTGATCAAGGGCTGGAACACCTCTCCTATGAGGACAGACTGGGTTTGGAGAACAGAGAGCTCAGAAGATACCTTATTGTGGCCTTTTATTATGTGAAGGGGACCTACAAGAAAGCTGGTGAGTGACCTATTAGGGTGTCAGGTAATGATAGTACTAGGGGGAATGGAACAAAACTAGAAATGGGTAGATTGAGACTGGATGTTAGGAATAAGTTCTTCACCATGAAGGTGGTGAGACACTGGAACAGGTTGCCCAGGGAGCTGGTAGAAGCCCCTGGGCTTCTACACTGTAGGTTTTTAAAGCCAGGCTGGATGGGGCTCTGAACAATCTGGTCTAGTATGAAATGTCCCTGCCCATGGCAGGGAGTTTGGAAGGAGGTGATCCCTGAGGTCATTTCCAACCCTGACAATTCTGTGATGAACATTCTAAGGAGATGTTAAAAAAATGTATACATATCAATTAAAGAGTGACTAAAACTAGCAAAAGGCCCTGGTCCATTCATTACTCAAGCTAGTGTCAATATGACAAAAGCTCTCAATGACTTCAGTATTTAAAGGTCTTGTGTGTCAACTGTTTATAGACATACCAAACCTTTCTGCCATATTCTGCACTCTTGCATTGTTTCCCTACCTCAGCTCTGTAATATTTACTGAGCTATCACATATCTTTACTGCATCAACAGATTACTTCTCAGTGCATTCACTCTTTTATGTGAGAAAATAAGTATATAGATCACATCATGCTACACCAGGAAACTAAGTATTATATAGGATAATATTCAAATAGTTGATGTTCCATAAAAAGAGTGTTTTATAGCAAAGAAAGCACTCTGAATAAGTGACTGTCTAGATATGCAGTAAAATTATTTCACTCATTTTGTAAGCCCAGTCCCTGTTGTCTGTCAACATGCAGCATACAGCATCAAGCAGTATTTTTTTCCAATAAAAAGAGGGAGCAATATGAAATGTTACTGTTATTATTACCACGATTGCTATTACTTAGTGGAAGACTGAGTGGAGTTGGTAAGTAGAAGAGGTTGTCTGAATCAAAAATATTACCCCTCTATTATCAAGGGTAGCAATATCTTACTTTGAGTTTAAAGCAGGGACTAGTGAAGGACAAGATTAGCATATTGTAAAAAAGATGAATACAATATATGAAACACATAAAGGAGAAATGAAGGAGAATACTAAAACTTATTAGATGAATGGAGTATGAGGAGGGAAAAAGCTAAGGAGGTGTTTCTTAACCCATTAAGGGGTCTGAATCTTTCTAAGTGAAATAATGACATTCACATTAAATTGTCTTATACTAATTTCATCTTTATATTGTTCCATTACTCTGTATCAGTACCTATGATGCTATGCCTGAAATCTCTAAACACAAGTTCTTGCTTAAATAGGGGTTTAGTCCACCAATGTATTACTAAATATAATTACAATGCCTGGCTTTTTGCTTGGCACATTGAGTAGGATCTCAGTGTTTTTCAAAAATCACAAATATTTTTCATGGCAAACTGTTACAGACTTGGGTCCTGGACCAGACAAAAGCAATAGGCAAACAGGAAGTGCAAAAAACTCTTCAGCACAGGGAAGTAAAACCCCATCTATCCCTTTCCTTAGTACTATAGTAGCCTAGCATGTGTAATCATAACTGCAGCTACTGTATCCATTCCTCAGATCATTCCATTCATATATTTGAAGAAATAATCCTTGGGTAAAAAGCAAAACAAAACAAAACAAAAACAAACAAACCAAACAAAACCAAACCAAAACCAAAAAGCATAATACCTTTCTTAATCAAAAATAAATAAATCCACAATAGCAGCTACATTACTTCCCTACAAGTGTTTTCTGACTAATCCCTTCCAGTGATAAAAATTAAGAAGGCATTGCCAGCATTGCAAGCTTAGTTCCAAAACTACCTAGGAGAGTTTCAACAAAGGACAGAAATCTCTTGCAAGAGGAAAGATGTAACTCCCCACCCACCATCCCCCCTGTTGCTGTCCGTAACATCCAGGAAAATCACTGATGATTGCAGCTTAAAAATATTACACAGAAACTGAGCACTGTAAATAATTCTAACTTAAACTGATTTGCTGGAAATAGCCCTGAAAATGGAAGTCAAAGAGAAGTGGAGCACACAATGAAACATCATTAAAATATCTGTGACAATTAGTGGATTATTTGTATTTTACACGTCTGCCTTTCCTTCATGTTTTGTCTTCCATTCAGTAAAGCTGAAGCTCTGAATTCAACAAGGCTTAACTTTCATGGTATGAATGAGTTCCTGTATCAGTTCTTCATCTTTAATCTAAATGCAGAACAAACTTCTTAACTTTCACAAAATAATTTAATGTATTTGTGGGTGGGCACTGTTTCTCCCCATTGTTAAATCTCTGTTCTGGTTTTGACATCAAAATTATTTCTGCAGAAGCTAATGATTATGTCACAAATATTATATCAAGTAGTGAATAAATAAGATGGCATCTGTTAGCTTTGGGGACCATCTGTTAGGCTGGGAAATTATGAATGTGATGTTAAATTAAAATTATATTAATTGTAAGCACAAAAAACAGTACTGGAGATGAGTAACTTTCTGGTGTCTCTCACAAAAATCAGGAAGTCTGGCTGTAGCCAAGGGAATTGCAACAAAAAAACCATAAGGGAAAGCACAGGGGAAAATAATGAAGGGAAGGGAAGGGAAGGGAAGGGAAGGGAAGGGAAGGGAAGGGAAGGGAAGGGAAGGGAAGGGAAGGGAAGGGAAGGGAAGGGAAGGGAAGGGAAGGGAAGGGAAGGGAAGGGAAGGGAAGGGAAGGGAAGGGAAGGGAAGGGAAGGGAAGGGAAGGGAAGGGAAGGGAAGGGAAGGGAAGGGAAGGGAAGGGAAGGGAAGGGAAGGGAAGGGAAGGGAAGGGTAAAAAGTATAAACTAACAAACCAGCTGTTGAATAGTCATGGGTAATAGGTTATTTATTTAGATCTTCGGTTAAGTAGTTACTAAAGTACACACTGGAATAAAAGTCATATAAATTTCCAAAATCTGAGTGAGATTTCAAGACATTGAAAACTTGTAATACAAACCTTTCCCTCAAACTTGTACTACAAACCTTTCCCTCAAACTTGTAATACAAACCTTTCCCTCTCAGACACTGCTTTCTTAGAATCTGGCACTTTAACTCTTACTAGGCATATTTTATGCCAGAATTATAGCATCAGTAAAATTTTGTGCGCAATCTAAATATGGCAATTGAAGTTATTTGGGATAGGATATTAAAGAATAAAAGGCTGATACAAAGTCAGGATATATGTGAAGTATAGACTCAAGGTGAGGAGAAAACTTCCTCTTGACGTCAATACTCCTGCATATCCCTTATTCTCTTCTTTTTAAGTAATCTGTCATAGTTTATTAGATTTCATTACTAAGCAGGCACTGTATTTTGCCTGAGATGATGCCCCTTTTTAATTTCTAGGGAAATTTGACAGAAACTGTAACAACAGAGCAATATAAGATGAGAGCCTGCTCTCTTTGTATTTGCTTTTGAATCTTCTTGGAAAACATTAGGAAGGGCCAGACTTGAATAATTCTATGTGTTCTGAGTCTTCAAAACATCCCTCAGTTTAAAGACATCTTTCATATTGCAACAACACCTTGTTCTTAGAAGCTCTGGATGATCCCAAACCTACCATGAAATATTGCCAGCTTATAGGCAGTGACACCAGTTCGAAGGTTGTGGCAAGAATTAATGCGTGCTTATTATTAATAATAATCTAACTAAACAATACCCTTTCTAGCAGACTGGGTGACTAGTTTCCAGAAGATCTTTATGGCTCCTACAATTAATTGATTCAACCATAGGCAAAAATATTAATAATAATAATAAATATATCTCCATCCATCAGTATTATATGAACCACAAAGAGAAGATTCCAGGCTAGCACAGAAAACCTTCGCATGGATAAAAACAAGATAGGCACAAGCACTTCACTGAAACATATAAGACTGACTTGGAAATAACTCTAAATCTCAATTTCACCTCTTTAATGCAATGTGAATCAGAATAGAATAGAATAGAACAGAACAGAATAGAATAGAATAGAATAGAATAGAATAGAATAGAATAGAATAGAATAGAATAGAATAGAATAGAATAGAATAGAATAGAATAGAATAGAACAGACCAGACCAGACCAGACCAGGTTGGAAGAGATCTTCAAGATCATCACGTCCAACCCACCATCCAACACCACCTAATCAACTAAACCATGCAACCAAGCACCCTATCAAGTCTCCCCCTAAACACCTCCAATGATGGTGACTCCACCACCTCCCTATGCAGCCCATTCCAATGTGCAATCACTCTCTCTCTCTGTAGAATTTCTTCTTAACCTCCAGCATAAACCTCTCCTGGCACAGCTTGAGACTGTGTCCTCTTGTTCTAGTGCTGGTTGCCTGGGAGAAGAGACCAACCTCCACCTGTCTACAACTTCCCTTAAGGTAGTTGTAGACAGCAAGAAGGTCACCCCTGAGTCTCCTCTTCTCCAGGTTAAGCAACCCCAGCTCCCTCAACCTCTCCTCATAGGGCCTGCGTTCCAAAACTCTCACCAACTTTGTTGCACTTCTCTGGACACGTTCCAGCAACTCAACATGCTTCCTAAACTGAGGGGCCCAGAACTGGACACAGTACTCAAGGTGTGGCCTAACCAGTGAAGTGTACAGGGGCAGAATGACCTCCCTGCTCCTGCTGGCCACACTGTTCCTGATACAGGCCAGGATGCCATTGGCCCTCTTTAATTCCTAAGATGCACAAAAAGTGATAACATTGATTTGATTTGGGTTAAATTAATGAGGTAGGAATGACAAAAATACAGTTATCTTTATTTTCCCCAAAAGCCCCTCCCCAAAATGATGTATAAAACTTATTACATTATTTACAGGTTCTATTTGGTCATGCTTATGGGCATCTTTAGTACAATTTAGACAATTCAGAAAATGGAAGAGGCTAAGCCACAAAATAGCTTCACCCCACTTATAAAATCAGAGGCAAGCCAGGAACCATACAGAAAGCCAATGAGAACTGAGGTTTTACTCATGAGGATAGAGCAGGAATTTGCAGACAGTCCCTAGGTCCTTCTTTGATGACAGGCTCCCGTACTGCAGGTTTTATAATCCAATTTGTGGATAATGTGGCACAAATCTGAAAGAAATGGGACCGCCAAAATCAAAGTGTCCGTAGACACGGCTGCCACGAAGGGAAACTTGTGCAACAACACTGTCTGAGCCATGCAAGAAAACTGCAGCTTCGTGGCAGGCAGGGTCACTCCCCAGCAGGCAGGGAGCAGGACCCCAGTGCGGGCAGGTATGGGGAGAAGCCAGGTCTGAGTGCTGGTTTCTCCAATTTTGCCACAAATGCAGAGTGAGTCCAAGATGATAGCAGAAAATGGGGGCAGGCAAAATGAAGGTGAGAGCAAGAGCCCCAACCACTTTCTGGTCACCCTATTCAAGGCATTTTCTAGACAGCGTGTCCAAGGCCATATATAATAGGTGTGAAGCACCCTGCTTCTTAATCAGTTCCCAAACCCAGGGGACTTACCCCACCAGTACATACCAGTGAGGGACCTCCACCCCAGCAGGAAGAATGGGCACTGTTTATGCGTCCCCAGGGGAAGGGGAAGGCAAGTTTGTGCCTTTGTCTTTCCTCATTCAAACCTCCATTGATGGAGATGGGGGAATGGGGGTTTGGAGCACCCCATAACAAAAATATGCCACAGTTTTTAAGAACATTTATGTAGTTTTATGAGTATTTTTGATGGGACTTTTTTGTTAAATGAAAAATTGAAGATTAAGCTGTGTCACCTTTGTCAAATGAATGCTTCCTTGACAAAATGAAGAACAAGAAGTGGGATAACAGCATGCTAATGCAAAAGCAGAAGACATTAATAATAATAATAATAAACCAGGTTGGAAGAGACCTTCAAGATCATCGTGTCCAACCCATCAACCAATCCAACCCACCTAAACAACTAAACCATGGCACCAAGCACCCCAACAAGTCTCCTTCTGAACACCTCCAATGATGGTGACTCCACCACCGCCCCAGGCAGCCCATTCCAATGGGCAATCACTCTCTCTGTATGGAACTTCTTCCTAACATCCAACCTAAACCTCGCCTGACGTAGCCTGAGACTGTGTCCTTCCTGCTGTATCATATCTCTACCTGGTCCATTCTATTCTATTCCATTCCATTCCATTCCATTCCATTCCATTCCATTCCATTCCATTCCATTCCATTCCATTCCATTCCATTCCATTCCACTCCACTCCATTCCATTCCATTCCATTCCATTCCATTCCATTCCATTCCATTCCATTCCATTCCATTCCATTCCATTCCATTCCATCTCTACTGTTTATTGACCCCTCAATCTATCAGTGCTCACTATGGTAAAATGTTAAGCTCCCAGATGCTTCTACAGTCCCACTGATTCTTTTCCTTCTCCACACGAGAAATTCTATGACTTCTCTGCTTTACTGAGTCTTCTACTATGAAATTTCTATTTCTAATATAATCCATATCCATACCCCAGCTACAGGCAGTTTCCTAAATATAATTAATTTCTAATCCACTTTAAAGGAGACTGTTCAAAGCTTGGATATGACTTGGTATTAAGTAAGGGGAAGTCATGTCTGACTAATCTGAGAGCTTTCTATGAGGGCATGACTGGATGGAAAGATGAGGGAAGGGCAGTGGATACTGTCTACTTTGACTTCAGCAAGGCTTTCAACATCGTGCCCCACACCATCCTCATAGGCAAGCTTTGGAAATGTGGGTTAGGTAAATGGACAATAGGGTGGGTTGAAAACTGGCTGAATGATAGAGCTCAGAGGGCTGTGGTGACAGAGTCTAGCTGGATGTCCATGACAAGTGGTGTTGCCCAGCAATGGGTCCAGTCACGTTCAGTATATTCATCAGTGACCTGAATGACAATTTTGCTGATGACACAAAATTGGGAGGGGTGGCTGACACACCAGAAGGATATACTGCCATCCAGCATGACCTGCACAGGCTGGAGAGTTGGGCCGAGAGTAACCTTATGAAATCCAACAAGGGCAAGTGTAGAGTACTGCACCTAGGGAGGGATAACTTCATGTATCAGTACAGGTCAAGGGCTGACCTTCTGGAAGGCATCTGTGGAAAAAGATCTTTGAGTCCTGGTGGACAACAAGATGATCATGAGCCAGCAATGTGCCTTTGTGGCCAAGAAGGCAAATGGCATCCTGTCATGCACCAAGGAGTGAGCCCAGCAGGTCAAGGAAGGTACTTTTCCCCCCTAACCCTGGTGAGGCCTCATCTGGAGTACTGTGTCCAGTACTGGGTTCCCTGGTTCAAGAAGAACTAGAGGGTATAGCAAAGGGCTATGAACATGATTAGGGGACTACTATATCTGTCTTATGAAGAAAGGCTGAGGGACTCGGGGCTTTTAAGCCCATAGAGAAGACATAAATACTGAAAGGGTGGGTGTCAGGAGGATGAGGTCAGCCCTTCTTCAGTAGTGCCCAGTAACAGGACAAGAGGTAATATGCACAAATATGACAATAGGAGGTTCCATCTAAACATGAAGAAGAACGTCATTACTCTTACGGAACACTGGAAAAAGCTCCCCAGAAGTGGAGATGTCTCCATCTCAGGACTCATTCAAAACCCACCTGGATGCTGTCCTGTACAACCCTCTCTAGGTAAATCTGCTTAGGCAGGGGGGTTGGAGTAGGTTATCTCCAGAGGTCCATTCCAACCCCCTTGATTCTGTGATTCTGTAAGGAAAGAAGAACAGTGATTTTTTTTGAGAGATAAGATTTTTTCTTTTTAATTTCACCTCTTCCATAAAGTTAACAATTGAATCATGATTAAAAACAAAGCAAAACAAAACAGCCTTTCTAATTCTAAATTACCCATGCATTACATGCATTTGGGACCTCTTACTAAGTAGAAGTAGGATATTAGGAAGGAGTTCTTCACCATGAGAGTAGTGAGACACTGGAACAGGTTGCCCAGGGAGGTGGTAGAAGCCCCATTCCTGGAAGTTTTTAAGGCCAAGTTGGATGGGGCTCTGAACAACCTGATCTAGTATGAGGTGGCCCTGCCCATGGCAGCAGGGATGGAACTAGATGATCCTTGAGGTCCCTTCCAATCCTGAAAATTCTATGATTCTAAGTACTTGAACACTGAATGCTGCACTTTGTAACTCTATATATTAGCAGTTCTTCCTGTGAGCTTCATAAAACCTCTGCTTTGTTATCCCAGTGCCAAGTCAACAGTATATGTCTCAAGGAAATTTCTGTCAGAAATTACAGGGAGGTAATCACCTACAGAAACATTAAGGTCAGTTAAGTGCCTTCCCAAGAAAACCAACCATTAAATCAAAAAATTTACATGCCAGGATGCACAATATGTACGGGCTTCAGCATCCATCCTGAAAGAATTACCTGTTTAAAAGGCACATAATGCATTTATTATGGTTTAATTTTTCTCAAACAGTATTTGATGGTACTAAAAGTTACAGGCCTATGCCATAAAAGCAAATGAGATGGGAATATTCTATACTTGGTTCATTTTCAAGGCTTTATGACCTTAACAAATTAATTTCTGGCTAGTTGGCTAAATTAGGTTAATATCTACAGAAAAACAGATATTTTTCTCCTCATGAATCTAAACATTAAAAGATAAAGGATGAGCTCCATGAATCAGGAATGAATTCAGCAACCTTAATTTATTGTGACTGAGAATTGTCCATTAGAAATTTAGGCATAAATTTCATGTTATGTACAGCCCTCATATTTGTGACTTCTAAAAAGCCCCATCTGTAATACTGTTCTCAGTAAGCATAAATTCCAAGGGTTCCCACCCTCCTGCAGCATTCTGTGAGTCAAGTGTATAAAACCAGTTTGAAATGGAAAGGGTTCAATCTATTTATGTTGGTTTTTTTTTCCCCAGGGTTTCTCCACTGTTTGGTGAGAGAATGGCTGCATTCAAACATATTACCATTCTGTCAGCAGCGCTCACGAACTTGCACTTTCACTGCATGATAAA
The DNA here is from genome assembly GCF_026170545.1 of Melanerpes formicivorus. Taxonomy (NCBI): domain Eukaryota; kingdom Metazoa; phylum Chordata; class Aves; order Piciformes; family Picidae; genus Melanerpes; species Melanerpes formicivorus. The sequence continues at coordinate 3,804,546 of NW_027142396.1, read as the reverse complement.
TGAAGTTTATGCAGTTGATGTTGCACAAGGACAGAGTCTAGCGATTCACTGACATGGATGTGATTTTTAAGTGTCTGATTTGGTTAATCACTAAGTAATCTTAAAGTTTCAAGAATTCTATGTAAGGAGGGAAGCTGCATGGGCAAGATCCTTGGATCGCATAAATCACCCCAGTATGAGCTTCTGACATTATCTGGCTGGCAGAATTTTTTCCTCCACTTCTACATTGGAATGGAATGGAATGGAATGGAATGGAATGGAATGGAATGGAATGGAATGGAATGGAATGGAATGGAATGGAATAGAATAGAATAGAATAGAATAGAATAGAATAGAATAGAATAGAATAGACCAGACCGGACCAGGATAGAAAAGACCTTTGAGATTGAGTTCAACCTATCATCCAAAACTATCTAATCAACTAAACCATGGCACCAAGCGCCCCATCCAGTCTCTTCCTAAACACCTCCAGTGATGGTGATTCCACCACCTCCCTGGGCAGCACATTCCAATGGCCAATCACTCTTTCTGTGAAGAACTTCTTCCTAACATCCAGCCTAAACCTTCCCTGCTGCAGCTTGAGACCATGTCTTCAAAAAAAGTATGAAAGTATGGATTTGAAAGTTTGAAAGTATGGATTCCTATTTTAAATAAATCCACTGTTTAAACAAGTTTATTTGTTGACACAGTCATAGATTTTGCCCTTCCAGTGATCCTTGGCAAGCAGTGCACACATAAAGTTTATACAAATTGGAAGGTTATTATTTTCCAAATGTACAAGTTGATGGATCCATTTTGTGATACTTACAGAAGGTCTGCATTACAGTGAAGGAATATAGAAGGTTGGTTTTCAACATTTTATTAAGGTAATATGAAATATGACTTGTTCACAACCTAAAAATGCCTAGAAAACAAGGCAGTCCTGTCAATAGAAGGCTCCTTTTTTTTTCAACCAGGTAAGGAACACTGTCAGTCAAAACGGAACACTGACATCAGAAACAATTGCAAGAGAAATACAACAAAGTATTGTAATAAAACGCTAGGACAGATGCTCCATTCTTCATTTTATCTATTTGATTTTGTGTTTATAAACATTATAATATGATTCAAAGTAACGTGGCTTGACAGCTGCAGGTCTTTTGGCTTAGGAGAAATTCAAGACTAGATAATCCCAATAGTTTCTCTGAATACATAAACACAAACACCTGCATCTGGAGATGGACAAAAAAAGAGACGAATATGCTTGTGTTTCAGGTCATGAGTTAGACTTAACTACAGTAGTCTGTAAAAATTACTTTGAAGCAGTAGACCACCACTAGGTAGTCCCATATTGTTGCTCACAAGCAGAGCGTGACCATTTGAGGCTGCACCTTTAAGAAAGGGACACTATGGCTGAATGTTTTATAAACAAAGGACAGGTCTAAACTAATTCCATTGGTAGATTGGTAGAGTACAGCATTAAGCTTTGAGTTCAGTGGAGACTTTTCTCAGTTTTGCACTTTCTCTCCGCCCTTTTCACAGCTTGTGGCTTCTAGGCTCTCTGCCAGACTGACCTTGGACTGATAAGTGCGAGGCCTGCAAAACCTACTAACATTTTGCTCTAATTTATAACTGCTTTTAATTAACAACTGCTCCTTTCCTCTCTTTCTAACCCTCTCTGGGGAAAAAAGGGGAGAGAAGGGGGTACAGGGGGGAACCCTCCTCCCATAAGGGGAGGGGAATTTCATTCCTGTATTACTTTGCTGTATATTTCTGTGTATATTGTAAATACTGTAAATTGTATATATATACCCTGCACTTCTTAATATTTTTTTCCCTTCACTTTGTGGGGGGGAGAAGGCCGGGCCTTCCCCTCAACCCATGACACAGAGTCAAAGGACTTGACTAGACTAACAACACCTTTTCCCATAATTTTACAGTACTAGCAGCCAGCCTTCAGTCCCAGAGCTCCAATTTGCCTATGACCTCTAGGGCATGAGCCAAATATTTCAATGACCTTGACTTCATGGAAATGCACATTTATCTACTGATGAAATAAATTAATGTAATTTACTCTAACTGTATGTTTATTTTAATATGAGCTCTACCTTCAGGCAAATATTCTGTGTGTCTAAGTATCATCTTCAGCTATATGAATACATCTTACATAGAAAACCATCAATGTTTTCAAACAGTTAAGGTCATAGAAAAATGTAATAGGGTCACACTGACTGGAAACTTACCCAAGAAAATCTGCTTCTTGGGTGTAAAACATTGCTGTATGCCAATGAGAATCTTCAGGTTAATGTAGATGCAAGGGAATAAATTAACATCTTAAATGAAAGCAATGTGAAGATGTCAACAAAATTGTACTAAATGGAACTAAACACTAGTTACCTATACTGAAGTCCCCTGGGACAGCTTAATCTTTCCAGTCAGCAGGAAAATTTTCTTCCCAAAAATCACTGTGTTCTTGTCCTCCATGAGCCCTTCTATGTTTTCTTTGTCTGTTGCATTTTTATCTACTCATATTTGTAGACAATGCTATCTTCACCTTCCTCTTTCCTGCTCTCACTTCTATGCTCCATTCTTGGCTTAAGCAAATTGAGCATTAATACTGAAAACCCCTACAGAATCAAGATATTTTTCAGTCATTACAACTGTTTCCTTCTTTCTTATCATATCTTAATTCTTATCTTAATTCTCCAGTTGCTCTGTATATATAGGAGCTCATCTAGGATAAATTTAATTTTATGACACTTATGATAAAATCAGTGGAGCTTACAGTAAAAGCAAAACACCTTTAAAGCAAAACACCTTTAAAGCAATAAATAGCATTATGGCCTTATTGAAGAGATAGAGAAGTAAGCACATATTTAAATAAAGGTACTGCTGACTTAGCTCCATAGTTTTCAAATCAGTGGATTGCTTGGCCCACAAATAAGAGGGAAAAAATGATTATATTTCTCAAGGAGGTGGTTTTTTTTCTTCTACAGGATGGCTGAGCAGCTCATAGCAATTTTAACATATTGCTCAGAGGCAGAATTTGTAGAATATTTTATTTAAATTCATTGATCCTTTGACATATGTCTGGAAAAAAAATAAAAATAAATTCCAGGATATCCAATGAAATAATATGAAATTATATTTTACAGAGGTTTTGCCTGTATCAACAGACAACACTAAACCAAAATTCTTTTACAAATATATAAAAACCTGAGCTACTCATTTGTCATACAAGTCCCAGGCAAGACTCAAAAGACTTGTTCTTGTGTTGTTGATGAAGGTCACACAAAGGTAGACTTTCAAATGACCTTCTCCCTAAATTTCTGCAAGGAAACTCTAAAATGAAAATGTGGAGAATACTGTATGATTTTCTGTGACACATGCTCTGAGTAAGTGATGATTTCACATCAAATACAGACTATCAGCTCCATAAGCTGTGCAAGGGGAAGTTTAGGCTTGAGGTGAGGAGAAAGTTCTTCACAGAGAGAGTTGTTAGCCATTGGAATGGGCTGCCCAGGGAGGTGGTGGAGTCACCATCCCTGGAGGTGTTCAAAAAGGGATTGAACATGGCACTTGGTGCCATGGTTTAGTCATAAGGTCTGTGGTGACAGGTTGGACTTGGTGATCTTTGAGGTCTTTTCCAACCTTTGTGATTCTGTGATAAGTTTTAACTAGACAAGTCTGCCCTACGCTGTTCTATCTATTCATTCCTCAATCTGCTAAGACATGTCAGAAAATGGTTCTGCAGCATCTTTTAAGTCCTCCAAAAGATAAAGAAGTCGCATGTTCAGCACTTACTGGGTTCTCTAAAGAGCTGCGAGACATACCAGATAGTGTAACCATAAATTCAAGGAAATAAGGTGTTCTGACTGCCTCATCCAATTAAACATTTTGTCATGAAACTGAAAACCTAGGATGCTGTCTTGTGACATCTGTTCACCTGAATCTTGCACCAAGATGATCTCACTGGACAATTTGATGCTTCTGAGGAAATAGCATACCTAGGGATTATCCCAGAAGCCGTATGTATGCATCTGGATAGACATGAGTATACTGACTATTTATTTGGAAGGTGGTGACTTATTATCACTACTGGGTTTTGCGCAATATCTAAATTGTCTCAGACTGAATTGATACTCCTTGGGGAAACTAGGATGCCACTAGCAAGTGAAAAAGAGTTTACAATTCCCTTTGAATTCTGAGTAACGATTTTGTAGGTAAAGCTTTAATACTCCTCATAAAACCACAACAACTCCTGATTTCTGTCTTTGCCTGGAAAAGGAAGTTCTCCTATTTCTTGTGTATCTTTCATGTCACCTTCTCAAGTATTTGTGTATAATGCTGCAAGCTGTCATATTTATCCTCTGCAGAGCATTGATTCTCTTACCTAGGAGATTATGCACAATTGCTTTTTCGGTTTCGATCATGAGAAGAGTATAATATTAAAATACTAATGCTGCTTTTCTCACGAAGCAGCAAATAACATTTACTCTCATGAGTCACCACTTCAGCAAAATTGAACAGGGAGAAAAAGATAAACAAAAGACAAGTATTCTTACTGGAACCATTCACTCTATCTAAATTCAGGAACCTCCATTTCTTCCCCTGCCCTGGACCCTCTTTCCTCTATCTTCGCCACAGAATAGGCTGCATGTGTCTGCTCAACAGCATGAAGAACATAGAAGAAATGACAGGAATTATCAATGGAAAGGACAAAATGTGAAATAAAATATTGACTGTACAAATTATTAAGCATCCTCTGATTAACATCAATAAGCATGCAGGGCAGTTCTATAGAATCATAGAACCACAGAACTATTGAGGTTGGAAGGGACCTTTGAGATCATCAAGTCCAACTGCTCATGTAGAGCTCACCATCTTACAGAATAGAATAGAACAGAATAGAATTAACCAGGTTGGAAAAGACCTTTGAGATCATCGAGTCCAACCTATCATCCAACACTATCTAATCAACTAAACCATGGCACTAAGCACCCCATCCAGTCTCTTCCTAAACACTTCCAGTGATGGTGACTCCACCACCTCCCCGGGCAGCACATTCCAACAGCAAATCACTCTTTCTGGGAAGAACTTCTTCTTAACATCCAGCCTAAACCTCCCCTGATGCAGCTTGAGACTGTGTCCTCTTGTTCTGGTGATGGCTGCCTGGGAGAAGAGACCAACACCCACCTGGCAGCAATAAGGTCTTCTCTGAGCCTCTTCTTCTCCAGGATAAGCAACCCCAGCTCCCTCAGGCTCTCCTCAGAGGGCTTGTGCTCCAAACCCCTCACCAGCTTTATTATCCTTCTCTGGACATGTTCCAGCAAGTCAACATCTTTCCTAAACTGAGGGGCCCAGAACTGGACACAGGACTCAAGGTGTGGCCTAACCAGTGCTGAGTCCAGAGCAAGAATTATCTCCCTGCTCCTGCTGACCACACTGTTCCTGATACAGGCCAGGATGCCATTGGCCTTCTTGGCCACCTGGGCACACATCTTTTAAATATATTCAGGGATGGTGACTCCACCACTTCCCTGGGTACCTTGTTTTAGTACTCGATAACATTTTCTTTGAAGAAATGTTTCCTAATATCCAAACTATACTGCTGGGCACAACTGACCTAAAAGTCATGGATCAAATGAATTTTATATTTTTATTAAAGAAAGAGAGAGAAAATAATAATGTGCCTGTTTCAACATCTGCAGCTTTAATACCATCAGTACAGAATGAAGACTTAAGGAAAAGCTACAGAGAAGTTACGATTAAGAACTTAGCTATTTATCACCTTTCTTATTTAGTGTTGTCACATTTCCGGCTGGTTGGGTATGTGTTTATGACTGACATGTGTAGCATACCAAGTGTTTTCACAGTGTATTTATAAAATACCTCTGTTGGCTTATAATGGAATATTTTGCTTTTTGATAGAAAGAATAATCCATCAATGTATCAGGGAGAATGGAAATGACAGAAAATATTTGTTCAGAAAGGTTTTAAATGTGCTGTTGCACAAAATCAGAGAATTAGTCAGGGTTGGAAGGGACCACAAGGATCATCTAGTTCCACCCCCCTACCATGGGCAGGGACACCCCACACTAGATCAGGCTGGCCACAGCCTCATCCAGCCTGCTCTTAAACACCTCCAGGGATGGGGCCTCAACCACCTCCCTGGACAACCCATTCCAGGGCTTCACCACTCTCATGGGGAAGAACTTCTTCTTCACGTCCAGCCTGAATCTCCCCATCTCCAGCTTCATTCCATTCCCCCTAGTCCTATCACTACCTGAGAGCCTGAGAAGTCCCTCCTCAGCCTTCTTGGAGGCCCCCTTCAGATACTGGAAGGCCACAAGAAAGTCACCTCAGAGCTTTCTCTTCTCCAGACTGAACAGCCCCAACTCCCTCAGTCTGTCCTCATAGGAGAGGTGCTCCAGCCCTCTGATCATCCTCATGGCCCTTCTCTGGATATGTTCCAGCATGTCCATATCCCTCTTGTAATAGGAGCTCCAGAACTGGACGCAGTACTCCAGGTGGTGTCTCACCAGAGCTGAGTAGAGGGAGAGAATCACCTCCCTTGACCTGCTGGCCACACTTCTCCTGTTGCAGCCCAGGATCTGATTGGCTTTGCGGGCTGCCAGTGCACACTGAGAGCTCATGTTGAGCTTCTTGTCCATCAGCACCTCCAAGTCCCGCTCCTCAGGGCTGCTTTCCAGCCAGTCACTGCCCAGCTTGTATTTGTGCCTGGGATTGCCTCGACCCAGATGCAGGACCCTGCACTTGGTCTTGTTGAACCTCATGATTTCTTGTTAACATTTTTTTTTCCCTAGTGCTATGTCTACCCCTCTAGGGGAACCAAATCACACAATTAGAAAAACAAACAAACTAACTAAAACCCCCCAATACATCTTAAAACAGTTCACCTGTTAGCAGATTTGCAAAATTGCTAGGTTCATTCCACAACAGAAATCCACAACTGCTGTACCTTAAACACATGACAAGCTGCACTGTTGTAAAAGCATGTGTTGTCAGTATATGAAATAAACCACCCCAAATCAGAAACTTGTGGCTTTTCTCTGATTCAACTACCCATCCATAAGATGGGGAATTGTGAGAGTCTAAAAGTTTGTCTCTCTTGGTGTGACTCAACAAAGATAAAATCACTTGCTGCTTGCCCAGACAATAGCTGATATGTGTTGGGCAGATCCACTGGAACGACTCTTGGAAGGTGCAAAGATAACTTTGCTCACTGGGCCACAGCTGGCCTGACAACAATGGACCTAGGCCATCTTCGGGAATATGCATGTACAAGATAATCTCCACCCATCAAGTACCCTGGGAAGGGTGACACAATGGATTCACCACCTGTTTCCTGATGTGTAATTAGTATGGGGGCATGCAGATGAGGATGGAGGAGGCAGAGCCTCCCCCCCCCTCCCCCCCAGATCCTTGCCCAAACTCACAGAAAGACACAGAAAGATTTCTGGGGGAACGATACCTGGACATTTACCTAAGGATGATTTCCTGGCCCCTGGAATTTCTGAGGGACAATACTTGGATACATACCTAAGGACTAAAAACTGTGTAAAAGACTTGAGCAACTACTGGCTTCTTAAGAAGAAAAACACAGAAGAAAAATGTGGGGGACTGTGTCTCCCAGACTGGATGATTGACGGAAGAAAAATGCAGGAGAAAAACAGAGATGAAGGAAAACACAGGAGAAGGACCATGCTGCTGAGAAGAAAAAGCCCGGGACAATGCTGCTCCGGAGAAAAGAGGCTGCCCAGAGGCTCTTCTCCAGCCAAAGCCTCAGCACCCTTTCTCTACAGACCCAGGCTGCCCAGAGGACCACAGCTCTTCTCCAGCCAGAGCCTCAGCACCCTTTCTCTACAGACCCAGGCTGCCCAGAGGACCACAGCTCTTCTCCAGCCAGAGCCTCAGCACCGTTCCTGTGCCAACCCAACATCTCCCCAGAGGACCACAGCTGTTCTCCAGCCAGAGCCTCAGCACCATTCCCATACCAACCCAACATCTCCTGCAGCACCTTTCCTCCACAGACTCAAACTGTCTTGGGGGGGTGAGGGGTGTGGTAATATAATTCCTTTCCTCTTCTCTCTTCTCTCGCTCCTTCTCTATTTTCTCCCTCTCCCCTTCTTATGTCCATTTTATTTATGAAATAAATAGTCTAGCTGTTGATATTTTGGCCTCGTTTGTGCCTCTAATTTCACATCATGGGAATATTCTAAAAGAACTGAGTCTCTTTCCCTCTCCGGACTGAGACAGGAATATAGCCAAATATTTTACAGGATTACTACGAAAATACATGTATTATAGTTTGAGGCATACTTGGTTACCACACTAGCAGGTACTATAATTCTCTACAAGATAATTCATAATTCATTGCCCAGAACAAGTTCTCAAATAGCATGCAGAAACTATGGTGATCAACAGAATGCAGCACAGCCTGTCCCTGATGTGCATCAATCCATTCAGGGGGCAGACGATGTGAGAAAATGACCTGAAGGCTCTTTTTTTCATGGAAACAACTTGAAGTTTCATAGATGGCTTTAAACTCTCACAGGTTTTTATAGTAACCAATGAAAAAATAAGTGAGACAAAAATGAAGGGCAGAGCAAAGGCGTTGAGGTTTAAGGGTTAACAGGTAGGCAGGTAGAAGTCATCCAATCCCCAGTAAGAGTGACCAGGTCATATTATTCCCTCCCCTTTCCTGCCTATCCTCTATTTAAGGGGCCAGGAAGTTCCAGACTCTCTTGCCTTTTTGCATTCCTGCCTGGTAGGGAGCTGCTTGCCACATAGTTGTGCATATTTCCACATGCTCAGGCCTCCATCCAGGAAATTCATTGCCATCCAAGACTGGATTTTGTCTATATCTGTATACACTGTCCCCTCAATTTCTCTGTACATCCCTTTTCCCTAAATACCTCTACTTCCCCTGCCTATCTTTTCCCTGAGTGGGGAGAGGGAGAAGGAAGAAGGAGGTAATCTAAATTCTGTCCTGGGTATTTTTTTTGCCCTGAAAACCTTAAACAGTGACAAAAGGGATGTTGCACAGTGTAAAGAATGAGCAGGAACATAGAATCATGGAATTGTTAAGACTGAAAGGGACCTCAAGGATCACCTAGTTCCGACCCCCCCACCATGGGCAGGGCCACCTCACACTAGATGAAGTTGCCTAGAGCCCTATCCAGCCTGGCCTTAAAAAACTTGAGGGATTGGGCTTCTACCACCTCCCTGGACATCCTGTTCCAGTGTCTCACATGGTGAAACACTTCTTCCACAGATTTTAAAAAGACAAAGTAATAAAGCTGGCTGATAATTTTCAGTTTTAAATCAAACTACTTTCAGTAGAACCCCATGGAGTTTTCCATATTTAATTCTGAATGTAAAATAAAACAAAGTCCAGAATGCAGCTCTTTAAAATACTGACAATACATATTTTTTTAGGCAAATCTTTGTGCCAGTTTTACCTTGGTAACAAAAAGTGTAACTTTGTTATAGATCTCTGTATTTATTATTTGGTATAATTGCAAGGCAGTGAAACTTTAAAATGAAACAGCAGCCCACCTGCCGTTATTTAGCCTACGAAAACAACAGGACAAAAACAAACCATGTTTTTTTTCTTTTCAGAAGTGCAGAAGCAAGTGAACCAGATTAGACTTGGACATCATTCACTTACAATTTTAGAATCATTTCCCTGAACAATATTTCAATATTTGCCCCTGTATTCCCAAGAATATTAAGCCATCATACCAGCATGAAATTAAATTTGTTAGTATTTCACTCTTAAAGATCTATGAAAATGTTATTTAACATTAATGAACATATGCAGTATTATCACACATATGCCCCATGGTATAATGTCAGTCTTTTTAATTCTGTTTGGAAGTGCTCTGCCCTGTGGACAGATGCGACTATCAAATTCAATGCCTGCAGCACATTTGCTGACCTTCAGCAAGCTCTGACATTTTATGTTGCAACATTATTTTGTTTTATTATTTTACCCGAAGAGAGCAGTCTGTGATCATCAAAGAGATGCCTTTATCTTAATCATTGATCCCATATTCATAAATATTCAAATATTCAGTCTCCCAGGAACACTATTTACTATTTCTTGTATCAACAAAAAAACAATGAAAACATTTCAACCAAAACTCAATACACTAAGGCTGATCATCTAGTTATATTAGCAGCATAAGATCGTTTTAATTTCTTCTTCCTTAATTTTCTACAGCTTGGGGACTGCAGACTATGAAGCTTTTATGTTTAGATGTAGCTTCATTTAATTGAAGATAAATACTTACATCAGACCTTGAATTCAGAAAATATAGAAGGAAGTGGTTTTTTTATTAATTTTCTTTATTCTTACTATCAAGTTCTGGTAGAGTTGACCTCTGATTGTGTCAGGGACCAAAAAAAGTCAATAAATTTAAATAAATAAATAAGTAATAAATCAGGCTGAAGCCTGACACCAATATAAAGGTGTTAGTCTCTTTTCCCAAGTAGCAAGTAACAGGACAAGAGGAAATGGCCTCAAGTTGCATCAGAGGAAGTTTATATTAGATATTAGGAAATATTTCTTCACTGAAAAGATTATCAGGCATCAGAACAGGCTGCCCTAGGAAGTAGGCTTGATAGGGTGCTTGACTGCATGGTTTAGTTGATTGGGTGGTGTCGGATGACAGGTTGGACATGGTGATCTTGAAGGTCTCTTCTAACCTGGTTTATTCCATTCCATTCCATTCCATTCCATTCCATTCCATTCCATTCCATTCCATTCCATTCCATTCCATTCCAGTCACCACCCCTGGAGACATGTAGATGTGACACTTAAGGACATGGTTTAGTGGTGGATTTGGCAGTGCCAGGTTTTCAGTTGGGTTTGATGCATGTATATTTCTTTTCAAACATAATTCTACTATTCTATGATTCTGTAATATGTGACTTTATCATTATATCTTTATAATTTGTAAGGACACTTCTTTGTCAAGTGCTGGTGAAGACAAAATGGAAAGTTTGGGTGTTTCAGATTCTACTGTTACTTCAGTACGAAAAAACTACCAGAAGTAAGAACATTATGCTTATCTTTGTTCTGTTTTAAGATATTCATGTTGCTATGTAATTTTAGATCAGGACAAACCTAAAAGATATCAATCCAAATTGTATATTCTTCACAAACATAAAACTGTGGAAGCAGATAAAGAGAAGGAAAAGACTTACCACACCACAATCTTTCTTATCACGTATCTAGGTGTTAATAAGTGTAATTGTTATAGCTAATGTTTTTCCTCAATTAAAAGTTACAAAGTTTAAAATATTAAGATTCTAAGGGTTGTTTTGGTTTTTTTATTTATCTTCAGTCATTTTGGAATTTTACCTGTGCTTGCCAAGATTGTCCTTATTAGCTCAATTATAAAGAAATTGTTATGTTTTATTATGGCTTGTGTGGATCAAATGCATTTATAGTGCACCAGTTTCACAGGTAATATTGATACAATTAACTCAGCCACAACAAACTTGAGTCATCAATATTTTTTACACAGTTACAAAGTCATGCAGTGACCCCATATTTAAATATTTTCATTCTGTTTATTCTACTGAAGTAATAGCCTAGAAACTGCTTCTGTATATGAGTGTCTGGGAAGTTGGAAAGGGGCACATGGGAAAAAGAAGGTGACCTGTTAAGAGAGCAACTAAGGCAAATATTTCATAGGTCTGTACGAGTGGAAAAAAAGAGCTGTTACTCTAAATTCTTTTCTACTGTGAATGTTCTCTGAATTGCTGCCAGTCTGATGCTCTTTCTGTGACTGTATGGAAGCCATTCCGTTGACTTTGCAAGCATGATATGGAAAATGTGATTTTTGTGATAATTAATAAAGACTAATAATTAATAATAATAATAGGGAAAAGAAGGGACCAAGATTGCATTCTCACACTCAGGGGTGGCTATTTGTCTGATGATTAGCGCAATCTCATAAAGAAGACAGCAACAGAATGAAAATATCATTAAAATTAGCAGCACTAATGAAGTTTTTCTGATTGCCTCATTTGTCACCAGCCAGATTTACCAGTTGCCCAGGTAATGAATGTGGAGCTTGTTCTGGCATGTCCTGCTTTATTTTAATTTGTTTGACCTATTTTACAACTTCCTTAGAAATTGTTAAGACAACCAAAATAAGTACAAATAACTCATCTTTCAGGAGATTATGTTAATAACCTTATCAACCAACTCTGTAATGCAGTTTTCCTGTAGTTGATGCCCCTGCTTAGGTGTGAAGCAAAATCTGAGTGTGAATAGACTAGACTAGACTAGACTAGACTAGACTAGACTAGACTTAACCAGATTGGAAAAGACCTTTGAGATCATCGAATCAAAGCTATCATCCAACACCATCCAATCAACTAAACCATGGCAACAAGCGTCCCATCCAGTCTCTCCTTAATCTCCACCAATCATGGTGACTCCACCACCTCCCTGGGCAGCACATTCCAACAGCCAATCACTCTTTCTGTGAAGAATTTATTCCTAATATTCAGTCTAAACCTCCCCTGGTGAAGCTTGAGACTGTCCTCTTGCTCTGGTGATGGCTGCCCAGGAGAAGAGACCAACACCCACCTGGCTACAACCTCCCTTCAGGAAGTTGTAGACAGCAAGAAGGTCTCCCCTGAGCCTCCTCTTCTCCAGGCTAGTCAATCCCAGCTCCCTCAGCCTCTCCTCATAGGGCTTGTGCTGCAAACCCCTCCCCAGCTTTGTTGCCCTTCTCTGGACACATTCCAGCAACTCAACATCTTTCCTAAACTGAGGGGCCCAGGACTGAAAAGGGATAATAGAGAAAAAAGCATAATAGCAAAGGGCATAAACACTCTTGAAATAGGGAAGTTTTCCTTTAGGATAACTCATATAAAACATTTAAAAAAATAAAAGAAAATTAAAGTAAAGCACTTATGAAATAGTGCTATAGACAAGACTAGACTAGAAAAGAATAGAATAAACCAGGTTGGAAGAGACCTTCAAGATCATCACATCCAAACTATCATCCCATACCACCTAATCAACTAAACCATGCAACCAAGTGCCCCATCAAGTCTCCTCCTAAACACCTCCAATGATGGCAATTCCTCCACCTCCCTGGGCAGCCCATTCCAATGGGAAATCACACTCTCTGTGTAGAATTTGCTTCTAACATCCAGTCTGAACCTCTCCTAGTGCAGCTTGAGACTGTGTCCTCTTGTTCTGGTGCTCGTTGCCTGGGTTGCCTGTCTACAACCTCCCTTTGCAGGTAGTTTTAGAAATCTAGCCTTACAATATGCATGTTCATGGGTATAATACCTGAAAGATGATATCTGAAAGTCATTATGAAATGTTTCATCATAATTTCTCTCAGATGCAGTAGACACAGACAGAGGTAAAACCCCATTTTACAGATGACAATAAACAAAAAAGGAGAATGAGTTAGATTATCACTTACCTACGCTAGTTCAGCTGATGTGTAGTTACACTGGGAACTATAAAAGTCTTAATGGTATGGTGCCTTTTATGGGTAAAATCTTCTATATATTGCCCTTCCTAATTCGTAAATATGGCATATGAAAATAAATTACAATATTGCAAAAATAAACACAGCAAGAGAGGAAGCAAATAGAAATGCTTGATTCATGCACAGTGCAGATTTTATACAATTTCATTATCATATAAATAGCTCACATATATAATCTCTCGTGCGTTAATTCTGATAAATGTTACAGCAAAAATTAAGATTAATTGATGTTGCTTTGAAAGATTTGTTAGGAGTTATGTCTGCACACTTTTTAGCCTAGTTCCACAATGTTCTGAAAAGTTTTGGTATTCTATTAGTGATTTACGATACCTGCTTACTCGTATTTTTATAGACTGCTAAACTGTGTAAAATTGCTTTTTTCAGTCTAAACTTTTGATGCTTAGAATTTTTTTGGCCTTTTTTTTTTTTTCTTCCTTTTAAAGCTTGAGTCTTCAGAATATAGTGATCTGCCAGAAGACTGAATTGCTAAGTGCTTTGGAAATTAATACGTGATAGCTGAGAAGAAGCATTAAATCAGCATAAACCTACAAAGGTTCACAGATAAAATGGGTTACAGGGGGGAAAAAAATAAAAACTGAAGGGCAAACATTATTTGTTGTCATTGAAGGACACTGAGTTTTCTCACAGTCACAGAAGTATCTAGGGATCTATTAATTCTTCCTTTGGATATTAAACATACAGAAATACTGCATACCCTTCTGTGTAGGTAAAGATTCAAATAAGGCAGATGAGAGCAGGAAACATCTTTATCTGCCATATTTAATGAAGTATGCAGTGCAACGCTAGTCTGACTTTTCACTGACTTAAACTCTTCTTGTTTTAAAAGAAATTAATGAAAACTCCTGCATACTGACAATTTTTTTCTTTGAATGTCATCCATGCAGTTAGAGTACTACAAGCAAACCAGATTTCCTTGTGTGACGTTAACCACCCTGCTGCCTTGGTACTCCACCCAAAATGAATGGGAGTAGTGAATCGTCAATCGGCAGCACCAGGCTCAACAATGCCCAGCAATGAAATTCCTTGAAAAACGTAATAAAATATGAAAAGCGTTTATCCCATTTTCAGAGAGCAAATGCCATGTCCTAAAGTTAGTGTTATAGCTTAAAATCACACAGTACTATACTAACGAACAGGGGTATTTTCTGTGGTTACTTCGCACTCTTTACAATCATATAATGCACATCATGCAAGGGTTCCTCGGGGATGAAACAGCAATAAATCTTTAATAAACTATGAACAACATTCCAGTCTGAGTGACAAGCACTTCACTACAAAAGTGTTACTGGATATACTATATTAAAAATAAACAAATGAGTAGATATTATTAAAAGTTTACTTCTTTTCCCGGATAGGTCTCATATTTGAGTTTGCTTGGAATTAAACACCAGTAAATCTTTAATGAGGTATGAATGAATACACCAATCACTTGAGAGTTATTGACACATCAATATCCATAGAATAGTATCTTATTAAACTGTTGCAGTTCCTTCCTTGATAGGCATTATGTATTCAGTGTTAATAATACATGAGCATTTTTAATTCATTTCTGTTGTTAAGCCCTGTCCTTACTCCTGCAGCAACATTATTAAAACTGATTTTATAAATATCATTTTCTCAAGATACATATGTTAAGTGTGACTAGTCCTGAAGAGCTGTAAATGCAGCTGAGTTTAAATTCCTTATTTATTACTGATAAATAATGCATGGCTTAACAAACAGAATAAAGTTACAGTTAAACTGCTCTTTCTACTAGATTGACCCAGAAGGAATGAGAAAGGGCTGTCTTTTACAAGACCAACCTCTCTCTGTAAATTACTAATTTCAAACATCAAAGAGCTATGCAGATGTGAATGTTGATGTTTCCACTTTGACATACGGCTTCTGAGAGTTCTCACTATAGCAGCCTCTATATATTTCTTACACCTCCACACCAGTTACTGTCAGACCGAAGTCATGGCTCTAATGGGATTCAGAGTACAGCATTACACTAAACACAGGGAGGACTCCATTCCCTTTGGCTTCTGTCTTCATCTGACACAGTGCCACTTACAATTGTTTTCTATAGACCAAAACACTGAAATGCGCTGCAGTGACATTGCCCTGCTGTCCTCACAAGTCAGACAGAAAAGCACATAAAGCAGCACTGGTTAGAAATGAGAATGTGAGAAATGTCCATTTTGTAAATGGACATTTTTAATCATTTTGCAGAATTCAAGTTCCTGTCTCTATAATCCTGCCCTGTTTGACTGCACCCATGTCCAAGTATTATTTTATCTTTTCTTAATCACCTGATGATTTTACTTCATGAATGTCAAAATCACTTTCCAATTACTAATGAATGATTTATTATGAGATCTGTGCCTGACAAGTAAAAGGTAAGTATCATTTCCTGAAATCACTGATAAGGACACTAAAACTCAGTGGCATGCTGCGATTAGCTTGTGTAATCCCTGGTAGTTTCTGGCAGGTTTGGATCATTTAAAAGATCTTACTATGCTTTTTCCAAAAGGCACCTTGTATTTCATGTTTCCACAGGCAATTTACTGCCCTTTTACCAATGTATTTTAAATAGAACATCATTATTAAATGTGATCATGTTGCCATTAATCATGATTTCAATAATGGTGACACTTAAATATTCATCTGGACTCCTGTTAACAGTTGGTTCCCCACTGAGCTCTGAACTTTGAACATATAACAGAGGGACTTTGTAAGGGTGGAAGGTAGTAGAAGATCAGATACAACAGAATGGGTTATGTATGATCAGTGGCTTGAAGTCCAGCTGGAGGGTACTTATCTGTAGGATACCCCAGGAGTTGATTCTGGGGTCATTGCTGCTTAACATCTTCGTTAATGACATGAATGACAGGGGCAAACACACTCCCAGTAAGTTTGAAAAGAATGTAAAATCGGGAGGAGTGGTTAATACACCAGAGTTATGCTGCCTTTCAGAGAGACTTCAACATGCTGATGGAACTGGCTAACCTCATGGATTTTGACAATGGGGAATGCCAAGTCCTGCACCTCTGAAGAGGACACATGATACCTTAGCACAACCTAGGGGCTGTCTGGCTGCAAAGTAGCTTTGCAGAGAAAGGACTGCTCGTCCTGGGAGACAAGAAGGTGACCATGGCCCAGCAATGTGCAGCCGCATCAAAGAAGGCCCACAGCAATCTAGGGTGCGTCAGAAAGGCTGTTGCCAGCAGGTCAAGTAAAGTGATCCTTCCCTTCTCCTCAGCAATGGAATGCTGGATCCAGTGTTAGTGTGTACAGAAAAGAGATGGATATAACGGAGCAAGACCAGTGAAGAGTTATGAGAGTATTACAGAAGGAAGATTCAGAGAGCTGGGACTATTCAGCCAAGAAGATAAAGCTCTTATTTACACACCTGGCTAAGATCTGTCTGAGGCAGAGAGGAAGCAAAAATTATGGAGACTTCCCAGTGACACCCAGTGACACAACTGGAGGCAACTGGCAGAAATGGAAGTATAGGAAAGTCCATTTAAACAGAAAACTTTCATTTTTCTTTTCTTCTTTTTAACTCTGAGGCAGCTCAATCACCAGAACAGATTGCCAAGAGAAGTTGTGGAGTCTGCTTTCTTAGAGATAGATAACATTCAGCAAGAAATGGTCCTGAGTGACATGCTGTAGATTACTCAGCTTTGAGCAGAGAGTGGGGCTAGATGTTCTCCAACCTCAACAATTCTGTGATTCTAAAAGAAAAAAACATCAAGCAGGAGGTAATGAGACTACCTTAAACAATGTGATACACAATACAAACAACATATTTGCTGTGCTAAACCATGGGATATAATGTGAAATGCAGACACAGAAATTGAGAGACAAATTGTCATTCACCAAGGGATGCAGCTCCAGAGCCAGCCCAAACCACAGTGTAGTAGCAGATCTCAGTGCACTGTGAGTTTTCCTGAGGCAGTGAAATGCCAGAGCATCAGAAAGATTTGCCAGGAGCTGTCAGCTTTTGCTGATAGGCTGATGAGGCCTGGGCATTGCCAGAGAAGACACAGACATGAACACATATATAGAATAGAATAGAATAGAATAGAATAGAATAGAATAGAATAGAATAGAATAGAATAGAATAGACCAGACCAGACCAGACCAGACCAGACCAGACCAGGTTGGAAGAGCCCTTTCAGGTCATCGAGTCCAACCTACCATCCAACACTATCTAATCAACTAAATCATGGCACAAAGCTCCCTATCCAATCTCTTCCTAAATACCTCCAGTGATAGTGACTCCACCATCTCCCTGGGCAGCCCATTACAATGGCCAATCACTCTTTCTATGAAGAATTTCTTCCTAACATCCAGTCTAAACCTCCCGTGGCACAGATTGGGACTGTGTCCTCTTGTTCTGGTGCTGGTTGCCTGGGAGAAGAGACAAACCCCCACCTGGCTACAGCCTCCCTTCAGGTAGTTGTAGACAGCAATAAGGTCTCCCCTGATTCTTCTGCTCTCCAAGCTAAGCAACCCCAGCTCCCTCAGTCTCTCCTCATAGGGCTTGTGCTCCAAACCCCTCACCAACTTTGTTGCCCTTCTCTGGACACGTTCCAGCAACTCAACATCCTTCCTAAACTGAGGGGCCCAGAACTGGACACATGACTCAAGGTGTGGCCTAACCAGGGCTGCATCCAGGGACACAATGACCTCCGTGCTCCTGCTGACCACACTGATACAGTCCAGAATGCCATAGAAATCACCCTCAGGAGTGCCAGCAACCAGAGCAGACAAGGCTGTTTGTGTGGCAGTTGTCATAGAAGAGTGTGCAGTAGGGGTATAGTCACCCAACCAGCTCAAGAGGTGAGTCCTCTCTGACTCCAAGCACTGAGAAGTTACTATTTTGTCTTTCAACACTTGGCAGTCATTTTAAGTGCTCATGTGTAACATAAAACTTCCATAACTATACATTCAGAAGAAGTATGCATCTGCTTTTCAAGTGTGATATAATTTTTAATACTTTGCCTTTTTGATGTTCTCTTTAAGGAAGAAATATAAAATTGCATTAATTAAGCCTCCAAATTTGTAATAGATTGTCTTAACTGAAGGAAAGGGGGGGGGGCAAAACAAGTAGAAAATAGCAATAATATCAGTGACACAGTGGGAAACTGAAACATCTCTCAGTAATAGAGGCAATAAAATTCATCATAAAGTTCACTTTCCAGAATAATGTTATTTTAATGAAGCTGATTCATTTTTGTATCAGACACTGAGCAAATGTTATAACTATCTGAGTAATAGAATATAGCAGTATATATAATGTATTTAACACCCCAAAACATAGAACTATTTCTCATCGTGTCCATTAAAGTTGGGGAAGACCACTAAGTTCACCGTGAACCAAACACTACCATGCCCACTAAACCATGGCTTAAAGTGCCATGTTTACACATTTTTTTAACACCTCTACAGATGGCAGTTCCACAATACCCATGAACAGCCCTTTCCAATGCCTGACCATTCTTTCAGTAAAGAAATATTTTTCTAATTTCCAATCTAAACCTTCTCTGGTGTAACTTGAGGCCTTTTCTATCACTAGCTACTTGGGAAAAAGCGACCAACACCCACCTCACTACAACTTCCTTCCAGCTAGTTATAGAGAGCAGTAAGGTCTCCCCTCAGTCTCATTTTCTCCAGACAAAATGATCCCACTTCCATCAGCTACTCCTTGTAAGACCTGTTGTCCAGACTGTTCAGCAGCTTTGTTGCCTTTCTTATAGTGAGGAGTCCAGTGTTCAAGGTGCAGCCTCACGCCTCACCGAGTACAGGGGCACAATCACTTACCTAGTACTGCTGGCCACACTATTTCTTACACAGGCTAGGATGCTGTTTGCCTTCTTGATCACCTGAGGAAGTTTGTTAGTGGTCATAACCAACCTAGTACTTGGAAAATCAGCAATACCCCTGTTACTCTATTAGAATTTATGACCATCTGCAACTGTCAGATTAACACCATGTTGAAAGACTGGGATTTTCTGTGACTCCTCACCTCAAAGAATGAGAAAAGACAGACCCCCTTGAGGTAAGGAGACAAATGAAAATAGCAGCCTCCTGGTGGAGGATATTCAAAGTGGCTTTCATAAAATTCAGCTGCTGTCTTTTGTTTGAGTAGAATAAAATTCTTGAAGAATTCCATTCCCATCTCATGCAGGTTTTATGTAGCATATAAAAACTTTCATAAACTTCTCAACCTCTGTCTTAAGGTTAGGATTCCTCACCCTTTCTGCTCTAAAATGTCACTATTCAAATAGCAAAACCTTTCCTATTTTCCAGCCTAAATGTACTCACAGATAACACTGCTTGGTTTAGAGTTCTTTTTTCCTGACTGGAGTATATTGAGAGCATTTTGTCTTTCTCTAGGTGATTTCATAGATTGCTACTCAAGTAACACTACTTTAATACTTCATTCTTTATATCTTGTGACAGAAATTTATAGGAAGAATGCTTAATTTACATTATGATCTGAGTACAGAAAAAAATAGAACTGTCTCCAGTATTTTTAGGGACTTGTTTTCATGGTTTGTTACTGGCTATTAACTGCTACCAATAGTTTTCCTACAGCAGCAAATATTTACATTCTGCTGAATTTCCGCAGCTTATTTATGTTCAGTCTTTTCAAGCACTCACAAGAAATCATTGGAGGAATTTCCACAGCCACAAAGGAAAGCAGTGGTGGAAATATATTTTCTAAATACTAGCACCATTCCTCGTTGCTTATTTGTTGTGACTATTTCATACTTAATAAACATACAATTTAAATGTGATTTGTCAATCAGTTTGATTGTAGGTCAAGCCTGCTTTAGGCTAATGTGTTCATTATTATCACCAAAGAGATAGCTTTTCTTAAGTAATGGATGTTGTATACCCTCAAGTGTCCAGGCACTGAAAATATAACATGTATAAAAATACCAACATAAATAACAGTGTCTGGTATTTCTGAAGCTTTTTCTTTAAGGCATTTCACATGCATGTCTTGCATGTTGCATTATTACATTGACATTTCATCTTTCAACCTGTTTATTTGTACAACATAATATGTGATGACATATATGAAATATTGTTTGCTCTAATGGTATCCTTCTCATTTTACTGTCTGTGCAGGCATGGTAATGAACCAGGTGCCATACTATCAAAAACAATTTTTTCAAGAAATATTCCAAACTTTCTTTAAAGTCACTTGAACTATTACCAGATAATTCATACAGTGGGGGTGTAGTGGCTTAACCCTGGTGGGAAGGGAAGGGAAGGGAAGGGAAGGGAAGGGAAGGGAAGGGAAGGGAAGGGAAGGGAAGGGAAGGGAAGGGAAGGGAAGGGAAGGGAAGGGAAGGGAAGGGAAGGGAAGGGAAGGGAAGGGAAGGGAAGGGAAGGGAAGGGAAGGGAAGGGAAGGGAAGGGAAGGGAAGGGAAGGGAAGGGAAGGGAAGGGAAGGGAAGGGAAGGGAAGGGAAACATAAAACCTGTCAAAATATTAACTGGTCAATACAGATTCACAGTGTAGATAGGTGTCAAAAGAGAGATAAATTAAACACTCAAAATAGATATTTGTCTTTATTGGTTATTAAAGTCATGTACTAAGATACCCTCTTGCACTTTGCAGGTGACTGAAATTCAGAAAAACTATTCCAGGGGCATATACAGGACTTGAGCAAATATATATGTATTGATCTTTGCTCTCGAAGAGAAGGCTCTGAGGAGACCTTATTGTGGCCTTCCAGTATGTTAAAGGGGCCTACAAGAAAGCCGGTGAGGGACTTTTTAGGGTGTCAGGTAATTATAGGATTAGGGGGAATGGAACAAAACTAGAAATGGGTAGATTCATATTGGATGTTAGGAAGTTCTTCATCATGAGGGTGGTGAAACACTGGAACAGGTTGCCCAGGGAGGTGGTAGAAGCCCCATCCTTGGAGGTTATTAAGGCCAGGCTAGATGTGTCTTTCAGCAACCTGATCTAGTGTGAGGTGTCCCTGCCCATGACAGAGGGGTTGGAACTAGATGATCATTGAGGTCTCTTGCAACCTGAACAATTCTGTGATTCTATGATTAATACAGACATGATAGATCACCTTACCAAAGCCAAAGGAAAGAAAGTACCAAAGGCTGGTCATCTTCTGGAAGCTTACACATATTCCAAGAGTGTTGCTGGGAAATGAGCATTACCCAGTAGTCTCTACATTAATGAATGAGATGGAACTTAGGGTCTCAAAGTTACAAACCAGATACAAACCAGAGAAAGAAGATGCTAAACGTACCCAGTTTTGCTAGGATTCTCTACTCTCCCAAAAAGGAGGAAAGGCAGATATTTTTTCATAGCTTAATAAAATTTTCATGCAATAGATTTACCTCCCTCAGGTGGCTCAGTTGGTAGCGCATGAGACCCTTAATGGGAAGGCTGTGAGTTCAAGCCTGCAGTGGGCAGTAGTGTCCTCCCTACTCTAGTCATGAGGTCTGTGGTGACAGGTTGGACTTGATGATCTTTGAGGTCTCTTCCAACCTTAGGAATACTGAATACTGAATGACTGGGAGCAAGTTGCAGATAATGACATATATATGTAAAGGAAAGAGGCATTATGTTTCTTGCTCATCCTGTGTACATCCTGACCCACCCTGGATCACAGATGTAGCTTGGATCTACCCTTCCTGAATATCATGAGGGGGATTAGGACCAACAAAGAAGCACAGTTTCTGCAGCTTTTGGTCTGCAGCAAGGAAGAAAACAAGTCTTTGGGTGTTTCTTAAGACCTTCCAAGTGAAAATCAAATTGAAACTGGGAAGCATTCTGATCATGAAAATATCCCTGGACAAAATCAAAGCAGCTTTGAAATCTCTTAAAGGTTTTCCCAGAGCCAGCTCTGTCCCTGGTACTTATTCAGCATTACATTCCACCCTCTTATGTGCTAACAGCATAGAACAACTTTAAACTCATTATCCATCAGATTAAGACAAAAGAAATTAGTGAACCAGACCATTTTATCGAATTCACTGGTTGCAAGCACAATTGTCAAATGGTTTGCTATACAACTGCATTTAGTAACTCAAAAGGGAGAAAGGGGGAGGAAGCATTAACTCATACTTTGATCTTTTCCTTATCCTCTTCTGTCACCAGAAGCCTCCAATTGTGAAAGCCATTCCTGCTAGCTTCAATACTTTGAAGGATTATGTCCTTCCCTTTTACCACTTCAAAACTGACTTTCTCTTGGAATGTTTGGACAAAGATTAATCCTTGGTGGGAGGAAGACTGCATATGTTTCGGACAAGCCATTTGACTCCAGGAAAAATTTCTGTCTTGGCTTTTTCTCCCACTGAAAAGGATCAGGCTTAGCTGGGTGAGCTCCAAGAGCTCTGATATAACTGCCATGATTGCCTGCAATTGATCATCTGTGGCCATTTCTTTTTGTTAGGTTCCTAGAAACATCAAGAGATTTAAAAGTCCCCTAAAATAGATCAAAAGAGAGCATGGATTTTAGGAGTCTTGGCACCATTAAACTGTACAACTGCTATCTTACATAATATGTATTCTTACTATGGTGATACACTTATCCTGTTTTATTAAGCTTCTTTACAGCTGGCTTGAATGCCCAGCCAGTCTCCTGGTGCATTTGGGACCCCTCTCACCACCCACACATTCAGAAGCCTGTAAATAGCCTCTGAAGCAATAAGACATCTGACCTTATAGTTCCCTCTGGATGTGAACATAAAATAAATAATCCACGGCAACAGCAGGGTAAGTATTTATGAGTCCCATGAGGGAGTCATACTCAGCATAGAGAACAGTATTTCAGTGAAACACTTCAGATTACACATGCTTGATTTTATTTTCTTACTAATCTCACAAATACACAAATTTATCTTTTTTTTTCTTTTCTTTTTTTTCTTTTTTTTTCTTTTTTTTTTTCTTGTCTTTTTCTTTGTTGTTGGGTTTTTTTGTGGGGTTTTCTTGTGTGATGTTAGCACTGTATTACAGTTTGAAAAAGGAACACAAGCTGCTTCTGAAATATTTCTTACAGTCTAGAGTTTGGATCTTGTCTCACTTGTAAAATCAAATGTCTACCAGTGAAACCTTTCACAGCTTCACTTACACAAAATATGTCTCTGCTGTTGTGTTCACTTTGCCTGCATTAAGCTTCATAAAGAAGTCTGCTGGCCACATATGAAATATACATGTGTTATTTCAAGTCTCTTTATTCCCACCAGCTGTCATAGTTTTCCCTATTAGAGCAATATTTGTCTTCTACTTCAGAGATTTCTTTTATTATATCCAGTTGATGTACCTACTTTTAATTATTTTCCCATTCCATTCCCTCACTTCTTTCTTTGTTATTTTGACATCTTCACCCCAATATTTATCTTATGCATGCATATTTTTTCTTCTGTTAATATGTGCTTCCACCACAATTTCTCTTCATATTTGTTTCCTTGTATTTTTCTTTCCTTCTATATTTTTTCTTCTGGGATTTATGTTATTACTCTTGTCAAGTGTTCACATCACACTCACTAGATGTCTCTTTTATGTGTTGATTTTAATATTTATTTTGCCTTGACTTTTTCCTTTGTGGTAAATCCAATAAAATATTGTTCTGCTTCTCATATTGCTTCTCATACCACTGTATATAAGAAATCTATAGTGATGACATGCTAACTAGATCAACCTCGTTGCCACTTTCAACAGAACAAGAGGACACAGTCTCAAGCAGCAACAGGGGAACTTTAGGCTGGATGTTAGGAAGGAGCTCTTCCCAGAAAGAGTGATTGGCCATTGGAATGGGCTGCCCGGGGAGGTGGTGGAGTCACCATGACTGATGGAGTTTAAGGAGAGACTGGATGAGGTGCTTGTTGCCATGGTTTAGTTGATTAGATGGTGTTGGATGGTAGGTTGGACTCAATGATCTGAAAGGTCTCTTCCAACCTGGTTAATTCTATTCTATTCTATTCTATTCTATTCTATTCTATTCTATTCTATTCTATTCTATTCTATTCTATTCTATTCCATGCTATTCCATGCTATTCCATGCTATTCTATGTCAGTGATGAAGTTAAGGGTTACAGAGACAGAAAAAAGACCAAATGTCTCTACCACAATATTGGTGTCTTCAATATTTTTATTTTTTTTAGTTCACCTTCAATCTTATATGTCAATACATGGTGAAAAGTTGAGTACATGCATAGGATAGAAGACTTGGAAGTTCTCCTCTTGATAACAGGTCCCTCCTCAATCTCCCGTCCTGTCATTCCTATACTTTTATAGCCCCAAAATATGAGAACATGCCCTCCTTAATGAATAATGTAGATCTTGTTCTGACTGATGGAAGGTGGCTTATTCCTACAGTTCAACTAATTTAATTAATTAACTATTAAAGCTTAGCGACAGGCGCACTTCTTTAGATATATATGGCTAAAACACAATTTAATCTATAAACCATAATAATTGCTTAAGTTGTAAAAAAAGGTGAAGTCATTGTCTTCCCTTTGCAGGTCATCTATGTCTATTGTCTTCACTGCAAAATAGCACTTACTCCTTCAACCTGACATTCCTTGATATAACCAAGAAACAGTTTCCCATTTATGTACACAGGGAAAAGATCATATTATGTTCTCTTTTGCTATTTTCCTTTTTATTTCATTAATTCACCCTTCAGTCTTGTTCACTCTTGCTTTCTTCACCTCCTTTCTCTATTTTCAGAATGTCATTAGAAATCTTATTACTGTGAGAGGACTGACAGACTGCTAATAGGTTCAGAACTCGGCATCAGGCAGGTAAAATACTCTGCCTCTCCAGAATGACTCAGGAGGTCACTATGACATCTACAAATATCAGCAAATCCAAGGAACTTTAAATAAAGAACAGTTTATTTGAGAAAAGGAGCAACTAGGATATTGTTTTAAAGCTGAAGCAGTATGAGAGTTCATTTTGTACAGGAGTTGGCAGTTGGGTTATGAGGAAAACTGAGAAGCAGTTTTTTTCTAAGAGAACTGGAAAACTGAATAACCTGAACTATGTGCTGTCCCAAATCAGTTGAAGATGCTTCTGTCAAAAGCAGGTTCATTTTCAGTTTGCAAGTGTTGGTGGGAAGTGTTCCTAAAAAAAAACCATAACATGTTTCACAAATTTTGCCTTGCATCTCAGGTGTATACTTGTCATCCAAATTCTAAACTTCTAAAGGGTACGTTCACCTCTAAGCTCCTGTACTGCCTCCTACATAGTCTGCAGCACACTTTGACAGCTCATCTCCAAAATGAGTGATTCAAGGGCCTCACTGCTATCTCAATTCAAACTAACCTGATTATTTCTATTCTATTCTAAAGTAGTCCATTTCCACTTTATACTACAAGAGGACAAAATGGTGGAATAAAAACAGTTACTGTATTTTGAATGTGAAGAGGAAGACAATGCCAAGATTAACAGAATGTGGAACAGGATTCTGCAATCCATCACTACCTTCATCTCAGCTGGAGGTGAGGCTGTTGAACAGCTGTGTTGGGATTTCTGCAGAGAAAGGAGAAAGAACCTGGACAAACACAAAAGGAAAGCATGCTTCACCGAAAGGTGTCTTGAGAGAGGAGGGGTTAAGAAGGACTCTGCTATGTCATTCAAACTATCCTCAGTCAGTCAATCCCTAGGACATGCCTTACTCATATTTTTCTGTTTGGCATGTTACACTGTACTTGAAGGAAACATCACAGAAGGCATTTTACCCTTCTTTGTATCGAGTGTGTCTCCAAACAAATGGAAAGCAGTCTGATTCACAGTATTTTAGCTTTTATTTCTGAGAATAGAATAGAATAGAATAGAATAGAATAGAATAGAATAGAATAGAATAGAATAGAATAGAATAGAATAGAATAGAATAGAATAGAATAGAATTGAATTGAATTGAATTGAATTGAATTGAATTGAATTAACCAGGTTGGAAAAGACTGTCAAGATCATCGAGTCCAAGCTATCATCCAACACCATCTAATCAACTAAGCCATGGCACCAAGCATCCCATCCAGTCTCTTCCTATACACCTCCAGTGACGGTGACTCCACCACCTCCCTGGGCAGCACATTCCAATGGTCAATCACTCTTTCTGGGAAGAATTTCTTTCTAACATCCAACCTATACCTCCCCTGGTGCAGCTTGAGACTGTGTCCTCTTGTTCTGGTGCTGGTTGCCTGGGAGAAGAGACCAGCCCCCACCTGGCTACAACCTCCCTTCAGGGAGTTGTAGACAGCAACAAGGTCTCTGAGCCTTCTTCTTTCCAGGCTAAGCAACCCCAGCTCCCCCAGCCTCTCCTCATTTTGATTCATGGCATACATTCTTCACATTGATTGTAGATTTCTATTTAGCCCCATAGATGGAAGTTGGCCAACATGGCTTTATGAACCATGTCACCATACATTCAGAAGGAAACTACATATGCAAAATGCATAGAACAAGCTCACAGAAACATCTCAATGTTTCCTCTACCAAGATTAAGGATGGATTTTTTTAATGATTGTTTTTTTCCACTTGAAGGCAACATGTCTTTCAGAAACAGGGAACTTAGAAGAAGTAGCAGGTCAAAGTTAACATAACACTACACCTCTAAAGAATTACAAGACCAATTTCCAATGTATTGATTACATATATTACTATGTCTGGAATCAAAGATATTCAGGAAGTTGATTACAAAATATACCTTTCAGCTGTATTGCTTTCATCTTATCTGAACCTGATACTTTAAGCCATGTCTGTGCATAATGAGGCAGAAAAATATTTCTAGAATTGTATTAATTTGCTTCACACTGAAGAGTCTGACTAAAGAGTAAAATGTTCAATTATATACTATCTTGGTCACTGCTTTTTGCACTCTTCTAGTCCTTACTATGCCTTTCCTTCTAGAGGCTTAGCATTTCTGTGCAAGAAAAATATAAATATTTAAATCATTGTGGAAAAATGTGAATAATTATTAGGCTTAGAAGTTGGGAATGAAGAATTTAGTTTCAATTCTGTGTTTTCTTTAAGAATATGAAAGGGGTAAATGACAGCAAATGAAAGCTGTCTTTTGCTTAAGTAAAAAGTAAGTCCCAGAGGCATGTGAGCTCAGCAACATGAAAACTTGAAAAAAAGAAGAGTTCAAAATTTGAGTATTACAATATTTTACCTTAGATTATTCATTTCCTTCTTGAAAGTCATTATTCCTTTCTTCATGGCGCCTTAATACGGAATACTTTCCAAGTAGCATCCATTTATTTATTCTATTCTATTCTATTCTATTCTAGTCTAGTCTAGTCTAGTCTAGTCTATTCTCTCTGATTTTTTCAGAATATTAGTAGTAGTAGTAGTAGTAGTAGTAGTTGTAGTAGTAGTAGTAGTAGTAGTAGTAGTAGTAGTAGTGTTAATAACCAAATTATAGTTTCATAGTTTCATTCAGGGTTGGAAGGGACCACAAGGATCACCTAGTTCAAACCCCCCTGCCATGGGCAGGGACACCCCACACTACATCAGGCTGGACAGAGCCTCATCCAGCCTGCTCTTAAACACCTCCAGGGACGGGGCCTCGAGCACCTCCCTGGACAACCCATTCCAGGGTTTCACCACTCTCATGGTGAAGAACCTCCTCCTCACATCCAGCCTGAATCTCCCCACCTCCAGCTTTATTCCATTCCCCCTAGTCCTATCACTACCTGAGATCCTGAGAAGCCCTTCCCCAGCCTACTTGGAGGCCCCCTTCAGATACTGGAAGGCGACAATTAGGTCACCTCGGAGCCTTCTCTTCTGCAGACTGTACAGCCCCAACTCCTTCAGTCTGTCCTCATAGGAGAGGTGCTCCAGCCCTCCAATCATCCTTGTGGCCCTTCTCTGGACACACTCCAGCACCTCCACATCCCTCTTGTAATAGGGGCTCCAGAACTGGACACAGTACTCCAGGTGGGGTCTCACCAGGGCTGAGTAGAGGGGGAGGATCACCTCCCTCGACCTGCTAGCCACACTTCTCCTGATGCAGCCCAGGATCTGATTGGCTTTGCAGGCTGCAAGTGCACACTGAGAGCTCAAGTTGAGCTTTTTGTCCACCAGCACCCCCAAGTCTCTCTCCTCAGGGCTACTTTCCAGCCAGTCACTGCCCAGCCTGTATTTGTGCCTGGGATTGCCTCGACCCAGATGCAGGACCCTGCATTTGCTCTTATAATTATTTATTTATTTATTATTAATTAATTAATATTTATTTATTAATTATTAATTAATTAATGCTCTTATAATTAATTAATGCTCTTATAATTAATTAATTGCTCTTATAATTAATTAATTGTGAAAGCAGGATTGTTGTTACCTTCAGGTAGTAGTGGGAGTAGAAATATCACTATTTTCACAATTCTAGAACCAATTCCATTATGTATAAATTGGAATTTGATTTAAGCATCTAATTTAGACATGTAAGATTTAAGCCGAGTCTTTAGTTTAAATTTCCAACCCATGATTAATAGAACTGTCTAGTAAATCAGTCTATTTTTCTTTAACAAATAAACTCTTTCAGGAAATAGATCTTAATACCCAGAGTATATGAAGTCCTGACTTATAAATGACAGATATGTCTTAAGATCAGTCATACTGCTTGTAAATCAGCAATGCTACTTTAAAAATTGCCATGCCTGGAAAAGGTGTAAGACAAACGTTTCTTACTTTATGCATGTATATGTAATTTAGGCATTTAAAGTTAAAGCAATCATAAAGATGTTTCTAAAATGGTTATTTGAAAAACAGCACCTTAAAAAGATGGTAGAGCAGACAGGGAGTTTTATTAGTATTCACAAATGTGCACCTTGCCATTTGTAACTGTCTTTGTACTCTCCCCTCTGCACAGGCTGCCTATCAGAGTTGTAGAATGCTGTCAAGACTGTTGCAGGTCTGATGCTTGTTTTTCTCCTGTTTGCTTTTTTCAAATATGCCCTTGCCAGCCGCAGTAGCAAGAGATGGACTGCTTCAGTTTATTCATTCCCACGTGCTGTTGTGGAGGTTGAGGCTAAACCACAGTTTACAACCTCCAACTCTGAGTAAGTGGTAAAAGTGAGACGAACAGATTAACAGACTCAGAAATACTGAAAGCAACATACTTTTTTTCCCTAATATTCTTCAGTTAATTTCTGCTTCTCTTGAGATTAGTGGAAGTATTTGTAAATAATCTCATACATGCCTTTCAGTCAGTTAATTAGAGTGTTCTTTTAGAGCTGACTCCACTGTATGTAGGAAAACTCAGTAAAATCTTTCTCTAAAGTTCTTGAACATTTATGTTTGGTGTGATTTAGTTTTGTATTTAGAGAAATGGCATTCTTGTACATGGTTTTGGTATTGATTGGTTGGTTAAGTTTTCAGGAAAGGAGAGCTTATTTTTCAGTTAGTATAAAATAGTATATACTATTTAGGATAGGATAGGATAGGATAGGATAGGATAGGATAGGATAGGATAGGATAGGATAGGATAGGATAGGATAGGATAGGATAGGATAGGATAGGATAGAATAAACCAGATTGGAAGAGACCTTCAAGATCATTGTGTCCAACCCATCATCCGACACTATATAATCAACTAGTCCATGCAACCAACCAAACACCCTATCAAGTCTCCTCCTAAGTATTTCCAGTGATGGTGACTCCCCCACCTCCCTGGGCAGCCCATTCCAATGGGCAATCATTCTCTCTGTGCAGAATTTCTTCCTAACATCCAGCCTAAACCTCCCCTGGTGCAGCTTGAGACTGTGTCCTCTTGTACCGGTGCTGGTTGCCTGGGAGAAGAGACCAACCCCCACCTGGCTACAACCTCCCTTCAGGTAGTTGTAGACAGCAAGAAGGTCTCCCCTGAGCCTCCTCTTCTCCAGGCTAAGCAACCCCAGCTCCCTCAGCCTCTCCTCATAGAATAAATATCTTTTAACACTGGGAGTAATTAAATTCCCAAGTGAATAAAAAAGAAGTTACTGAAAGTCAAATAGGTCATTCCACAAGTGGAAAGAAGTTGTTTTTCTGCATCTGGGCTGGAATGATCCTCACAATCAACACAGACTGCGAGATGATGTGTTAGAAAGCAGCCCTGTGGAAGAGGATTTGGGGATGCTGATGGATGAGAAGCTGGACATGAGCAGACAGCGTGCACTTGCAGCCCAGAAGGCAAATTACATCCTGGGCTGCATCAAAAGATGCATTACCAGCAGATCCAGAGAAGTGATTCTGCCACTTTACTGTGGTGAGATCTCACCTGGAGTACTGTGTACAGGTCTGGAGCACTCAATATAGGAAGGACATGGACCTGATGAAGAGGGTCCAGAGGAGCACCTCTGCTACAAGACAGTCTGAGGAAGCCGGGGTTGGTCATCCTGGAGAAGAGAAGGCTCCAGGGAGACCTAATAGCAGCCTTCCAGTACCTGAAGGGGGGCCACAGGAAGGATGGAGGGAGACTGTTTATAAAAGCCTGTAGTGACAGGATGAGGGGAAATGGCTTCAAACTAGAGAAGGGCAGATTTAGATTGGATATCAAGAAGATGATCATTGCTATGAGGGTGGTAGAACACAGGAACAGGTTGCCCAAGGAGGCCCCTTCCCTGGAGATATCCAAGGTAAGGCTTGATGGAGCCCTGGGCAGCCTGGTCTAATTGAGGATTCCCCTGCTGATTGTGGGGAGGTTGGACTAGATGACCTTTGGAGGTCCCTTCCAGACTGGACCATTCTATTATTCTATGATTCTATGGTTTGGGGGGAAAAGTGTGTTTTG
The DNA here is from genome assembly GCF_026170545.1 of Melanerpes formicivorus. Taxonomy (NCBI): domain Eukaryota; kingdom Metazoa; phylum Chordata; class Aves; order Piciformes; family Picidae; genus Melanerpes; species Melanerpes formicivorus. The sequence goes on along the minus strand of NW_027142396.1, from coordinate 3,773,251 downwards.
AAGAATGGAAATAATAATAATCATAAGTCATGAAAAAGCCTTGGGTAGATGTTCAAAATCCATGTATTTATGTTGTGAGAAAAGCACAGAAGATAAGACTTATGAACGAGATGAAAAAAAAAATTGCTTCAAAATAAACAATTTTAAGCCCCAGAAAGTTTTAAGAAAGAGGAAAAAAGGATGCATAAAGTATCATTATCATTGTGCTTTTATGTTGCGTGTGTGAATTATCATTTCATACTGGTCTTAAAACAATTGGGATAGTATGTGCTCATTTCTGGAAGACTGATAATGGTCAAGAACAGAAATTTTCCATAAGCAGCAAGAAAAAAATAAAATTACATAATGGCTGTACTTATTGATATTGCAATTAATATCTAGAAAATATTTGATTTAGTTTGAAACTGCACATGAACTTATCATACTTTATTTTTGAAAATAGCTATTTTTTTTTAATTATATGACATATCAACTACAGCTAATTTTAATATATACCATGAGAAAGACTTTTTAAAAGTGAAGGTTACTTGGATATGATTTTTAATTTAACAGGCCTACATTTTTACCTACTTTTAAATTTATTTTTAGTTTGGGCTTTTATTTTTTTTTTAATACAACCACTTTGAAAAACAGGTCACAGTCATTCAGAAACCACTGGTTTTGAAACGTGGTGGAATTTTTCTAGGAGTAAGGACTAATAGAGCAATTACAAAAGCTTATGCACATGTGACAGTTTAGGCTGTGCCTTTAAGAAAAAGATAGCTGCGGAATTCTCTAGCTGAAGAACCCTGAGAGCCCTGAGTCAACTGAGAGTCCCTGATTTTCCCTTTGCTTCATCTGCAAAGAGACAAACTGTATTCTGTTTTCTTGTTGCCTGATTTTTCTTGGACTTCTGAATCATCTACATCTGAGAACAGCTGGGATGGACTGTGAACTTTACTTACAAATTGTAGATATTGTTTTAGATTAGATGGACAGTACTAACAGCCAATGAAATTGTTTAGAAGGGGTGGATTGTGACAATTTAGGGTGTGCCTTAAAGAAAAAGACAGCTGCAGAATTCTCTGGCTGAATGTTTGGGTGTAAAAAGAAAAACAAAGATTAACTCCAAATTAATTTCATTGGTCAGATGTGAGAGATACCATAGCAAATATCTCTCACATTATTTTCTCTCACTCACTCCAGCTTCAGTCTGTCTGACTTTTCATTTCTTAGGCCAGAGAGCATGCTGCTGACCCTGGCCTGAAACTGATAAGAAAAGAGAACTAACTTTGTAACAACTGCTTTGGGCTAATGAATTTCCCTTAATATCCTTTTCTCTTTTTTTCTCCTTTTTCATCTAATTAAGTACTAGAGGAAAAGGAAGGAGGGGGAGAGAGGTTTGGGGGAAGCCCAAGGTGGGATTCTCCTGTGAGGGGGCTTCCTGTGTTTGTGTTTTTTCCTGTAAATTCTTGTATGATATTGTAAATACTACATATTTTTTATATATTCATTGCTTTGCGTGTATATATATATATATGTATGTATATATATTGCTTGTAAAATACAGCTTTCCATTTGCTTCTCCAGCTGAGTGTAGCTGTGCTTTATTGTTGGTGGGTGTGGGCTAAAGCATCACACCACTATAATACAGAATGGTAGGTTCACATCTGTCATTTCAGTGCTCTTCTCGCTGCAGTATCCCACTAACTTCAGTGGGAAACTTTTCCCTCCAAATTTCATGCTAATTGAGTTTATCAGAAAGTTTATCAGAATCAAAATCCACCAAAGACTCTTTTTTGTTTTGTATGCTCTTAAATTCTACTGCCCGATCAGTGACAAAATGTTCACTTGTGTGTTTAGGAATGTGTAAATTGTTATTCTGAAATACAAAAGCTGCCTTAGTTTAGATGGTTGATTTGAAAAGGACAAATCAAAACCCTAAGCATAATGGAAAATAAATAATTAACCTCACTAACAAAAATAAAATTAAAGCAGATAGAAAAACATATGCTAACTAAAATGCAGATGTAATTTGTTGTGTAAAGAGAAATCAATAAACCCTATAATTTCAGATTCTCTTTTTGCTTATCTGTTTTACCTTAAATAAACTGCAACATTTTAAGTTACAAATAAGAGCATGACTTTATTAAGAACTCTAAGTAGTGGAACAATGTAACATGTCCAGGTAGATAAAGCCCCAGCAGCAATGAGCCATAAATGACACCTTAAATATACTACTGAAATGAGCATAAAATAAGGCAGAAAAAGAGGTTTGCTGTAGTTAATTATGGTGATATTGTTATACTCATCAAGCTCCTATTCATCAATATTTCATTTGAACACACTAAATTTTTTTAGCAATTTTCACTTCTATAGTCCTGAAAAAAAAATCTGTATCCAAACTTGACCAGCTTTGCAGCCACTGATGCAACATTAAGCAAGAAAAAGCAGTGGCAAAAAAAACCAACCAACCAAACAAAAAAAAACCCAAACAAAACCAACCAACACCAGCAAAAGCCCCAAACTGCATCCATTTTCTACATTAACTCTCTGATCTTCTGGGGTCTGGAATGATGTTTTATTACTACTCAAAGGTGCACTGTCTGAAACTGATCCCACTGAGATGAATAGGAAGTGGTTTGTTTGTTTTCTGTCTGTTTTCTTTGGTCTGTCTTTTCTAAACTACTGACTCTGTTGAAAGAGAGTTAGGAGACCAAAACAAATGACCAACTATTCAAAATTTCAACTGTTATCTTGGCAAAGATTTTGGATATAGATTGCTCTGTTAGAAGAATGGGATCATAAAACTCTCTTCACTGTCATTATTGGTTGCAAAAGCTTAGAAGATCAAGAAATACTGGATATGTTAGTTCTTGTAATTTAATTAACACTACTGATTTCCATTACCACTCTCCTCACACTTAGCAGCTACACATTCATCTCTCACCTTCAATGAGAAATGGATACCTTTAGGAAAAAGATTATGAAGCCAAGAGTTGGAGCCCTGCAGCCCATAGTTATAGGCCAGTGCTGATTTCACAGAGCAATTAGAAACAGTCTATCTGTTATGCTACCCTGTGTACACATTTTTATGAACTGTATAAATCTTACTTCAAAAGATTCACAGTGAAAGTATTTGTGTGGAGCATTTCTTCTCCAATGCTAGCTTCAGTGTTCTATTAAATAAGTATTGAAAATTCCTTTGCAAAGGGCCATAAAACCTTAGCATGATTCAGTGTTATAAACAAAAATACTACAATGTGCAGTTCTGAAACTATTTGAAACTGAAGAAATCCAGTATTAATCAATCCAGTTAAGAGCTCTGTAGAGAAGAGTTTCAAACACATTGTTTCTCCTATGTGAAACAACAGACCTGATATCACTCCATATATCAGGGTAATTTAATGTCCGTGAACAAGCCAGATAAACACACTTTTCATTTTTTCTTCTTATTTAATCTTTGTGAATTGAAGCACAGAGTCACTTTCAGACATAATAATATTTCCTTCAACCAGATAATTTTACTTTATAGGTCAAACATAAAGAATTGCAAGGGGCTTCCTGGCTTAGTAGTTTCAGATACTTGCTACCACAGATATTCGCCGCATTCAATCCATTCATAAAATAATCTCTTTTAATAATAATTAGGAGGTTGTTTGTTTCACATTGCTGCTGCCAGAAAGCTATTCCAAATCTCTGTTCCTCTATTTCTTAGAAATTAGTTTAGCCTTAATGTTGAGACAGCATTTGAACACTTTCAAATAACATGCAAAAGGTTAACTTGCTGTTGCCAAAGCAATTTATTGTATATCCCATTTATCTCTGAGCTTTCTTTCAGTTTATCCTTTCTCTCAAAAGCCTTCAGTAATCCAGCTGCTTTTCTACAATTTGATATTATCATTAACTCCATAGAATTATTAAAAGAAAAAAATTCCCCTAGGCCAGAAATTGTATGGCTCATGTACTGGGGATTAAGATGTTGTGTCTGAGTTAGGCATCTAGTAGCCTATGAGTGCTCTTCTCACTTGGTATAATTCATATATTTCTCGATAATATTGTTCAATCCATCCTGTCCCCATGTTTGCCTTTCTAAGTGCAGGATGATACAATAGGTATGTTCCTTATTCTGTCCTCCTGTATGAAGAAAAAAAAAAAAAAAAAAAAAAAATTCCATTTTTTCATAGACCAGCAGCCCTAGTCAGCATTTCCAGTTCAACTTAGATTAGTGCTAGCTAAGCCAAATTCCATAAACATATCTACATAAACACAGTGCACTCTTGTAGTGGTTTGAGCCTTAACTGAGAGTAAAAAGCTCAAATGGGGAAAAGGCTGAGAATCTCTTCTCCACTCCCTCCCCCACCTCCTCCCTCCAAACAGGGAGAGCAAAAAAAAAGGGTGAGGAGCAAATCCACTAAACAACAATCTGGAGTCAGCTTGGAAGTAGAAAGGCAAATAATTTTTTTCTTCAAATTATATATATATGACAATAACAGGGAAAAAAAAAAAAGGTTCACAAGGGCAAGGAACAAGAATGGATGGGAGTGGGACAGAAAAGAATAATACAAAACCAGTCTTTCTCTGAGGAGGTGCAGAGACAGCAGGGAAAAGGATCAGGTCCGGCCACGTGGCTGAGGAGCAGGAGGGCAGCTGCAGTAGCTCTCATCCAGCAGAGGCAGGAGCCAAAAAGGAGATCCAACTGCTATGATGTCCTGCTTTTTATACCCTAGCTGGGTAGGGAGGGGGGAGTGGAACAGACTCAGCTTTCACAGGGGGGAAACACCCTTCAGAGAGTGTAAAGTACCCTCAAGCCCTCCACCCTGCTTTCTTCTTTTGTTTTCAGAAAAAGGCGTTAACCCACCACAACTCTACATCTCAGAAACCTGACATTAAAAGGGGCACTTTCCAAAAGAGTATCCTGTATTATATTGCTACAAGCACAGCATGGACCATTTGCATATTTCCTGTGATATTAATGAGATTTTTAGTCTTAAAGGACTGCAGAATCAACTCTCCTAACAGCTAAGCAAAAAGATCTTCAAGTCTGGTTCATATTTTATGCATTTCTGGCAGTACATCTAGAAGTGATCATGTGCTGGAACTCAACTTCTATGTTATCACTGAAAAATCAACAGGGAAATATAAATGTTTCACCTAAAAAAACCCAACCCAAAACAAAACAAAAAAACCCTGAAAAAAGTAGTACCATTTTAACTCTAGTGAGAAGTCTGTAAAGAAAAATATAAAAATATAAATTCACTTACTTTATTTTTTTCCAATGTTTAATTGTCTTCATTTTAGAAAATAGGTTTATATATTCCCATCTAGAACTTTTCAGCTACTACTTCCTGTTCCTCCTTTGTCAAGCAGATCAAAGACCTCTCTGGCATTCAGTACCTTCTTTCTGCATTAGTGTTTAGATATTTGTGACATGATGCACTGAATTTAGGGAGCAATACTTAGCTGATAGAAGGAAATGTTTTAGCCCTTGTAGGCCACAGACCTTGGGAACAAACTGCAACTATGTAGAGAGAAAAAAGCCTTTAGCTAGTTACCAACAGCCATTGTGACTCAGGAAGCCCCACAACTACCTGAGAATTAAAACTGGTAAACATTGCAAGAGAGTCTTTTGTTTTCTCTCTGAACTTGGGTAAGAGATGCTTGATTGTTTGCCTTTTGTCTAACACCTGCCTGGGCCTTCCCCAGCGATGTGTGTTCCCTGGTATTTTCTCCGCAGCCAATCATGAATCTGTAACTGTCGGATGGACACATTTAATTGCCGATCACTAGTTACTTCTGATTATGTTAGCCTATATAAAGAACATACTTTGTACAGTAAAGTAGACACTTTGCTTGCATCAAGCTTGGTCTCCATCTCTCAATCGTGGTAGTGACAATTTCAGGCTGTGCCTTTAAAAAAGACAGCTGCAAATTTCTGAGCAAATACACAGCTGGGTGTAAAAAGGGAAAACAAGGTTAGGGGGGAGTGGGGCAGAATCTTCCTGCCCAAGGAGGATTTCTGTGCTGTTTTTCTCTTTGTAAATACCTTAATAATATTGTAAATACTGTATATTTTGTACATATTCATTGCATTCCATTATTGCTTGTAAATACAGCTTTCATTTGCTTCCCTGACTGAGTTCAGCCAAGTTTTTGTTGATGTGGGTGGGTTAAACCATCACAGCATTGTATTCAAGGAATCATTCAGTCTTCTCTTTTCTAAGACAGACAATATTTTTCAAGAGTTACAATACAATATATTTTCTCTAACTTAAATGGCTTGTAATATTGTTGTTGTTTTTACTTGCTTGCTGTATTCTCTTTAATTTGTCAACCAGCCTTCAGAATCATGATATTACAAGTCTATACAAAAGTCTCCTACTGCTAATCTTCAGTATGCAGCACTAAAAGCTTTTTTGTTACTCCCTCAGTTACTGCAACCTCAATCTCCGGTCTTTTCTGCTGGCAACGGAGAAGGGAGAGAATTGGGGAATGAAGTTGATCCTGGGAAGAAGGGAAGAGTGGGGCAAAGTTTTTTTAAGATTTAGCTTTTATTTTTCTCTTTAAGCTACTCTATTTTTTTTTTCTTCCATAAACTAAACTAATTTCCCTAAGTTGAATCTCTTTTGCCTATAGAGGGAAATTAGTTTAATGATGTGAATGATCTCTTCTTGACCCTGTCTCAACCTGCAAGGCTTTTGTTACGTTTCCTCTCCCCTGTCCAGCAGATGAGAGGAACGATAGAATGAATTTCATGGGCACCTGGTATCAATCAGTCAACCCACCATAATCACATTTAAAAGCATTTTTCATAACACCTCTTTTCAAGATACAGTCTCTGCTCTTTGATTTGTTTGATGTATGTATTGGGCTCTCAGCAATCTGCAACAGCTAAAGTTTAACTCCCTGCCAGGATCTTTGTGTAGCAAATTAGTAAGTTACCTCCAAAGCAAACTCACCAAAGTGAACTCACCTTCGTGATCTTATGTATACATATATCTTCAGGTTCATTAAATAAGAATACTGCCCTGTAATTATGCAGTACAGCTCTTACGTTGATTAAAACTGAAGGGAACATGGACAAAACAGGTTTTGTCAATTCATATCGCATGAGAACAGTCCAGGCATTCAGCTTCTAAACAGTTCAGGGATCATTAATGATAGTAAACATACTTAACACCTGCCTTAGGAGTGCTTAATTTCTGAGGTTAGGTAAAGATATTAAAAGGCAATTGGGTTTTTCTACAGAACTCCCTTGGGAAGGACTTCAAGTATTTTTCCCCATTCAAAATTATATTTTGGGAAGTGCTTTTAATTCATTCATTAACTCATATATTGTGTGCTATGCTGATATTATATAGCATTCATTTTTAAATCAGAATATTTTGTCATGCTGTCAGACCTCTGATAAATGTCTAATGTTATTGGATATATGTTTCTAACTTTATCAACAAGGTTTTTACTATCAGGATCAAGAACCATTTCCCATAGATATACACTAGCACATAATTAAATCCATGTACCTTATTCCTCAGACAGTTTAATTCCACTGAAGCTTTTTGATTGTTTTCCTTTGGATTGCTTTCAGACAAAGTGTTACATTTACTCGATCATAACATTTGCTTTGTTCACTTGCTTTTAATTGACATAATAAAAGACTTTGATTTCCTTCATATCCTCAGATATATTCATTAAAATGATAGACAAAATATAGATCTTGTAAGGTGCCTTTTCCTGGTCTCTGACAGTAAGGGAGACTTTAACCAAAGTTGTTCTTGTCCATTGAAGCAACGTGGTTTATCAATAAAAATATTTATTTTAAATAATGCCCTTTTTTGTTTCTTTCTTTGTATTTTTTCTGGGTTGTTTGGGTTTTTTTAATCCTTTACTTAGCATTCTGATTAATTCTGGGAAACAAAGCCCTCTGACAAGTAAAGTAGATATATGTTTCTGACAGTAACCTGGTAACATTACAGCCTATTATAGCATAGCATAGCATAGCATAGCATAGCATAGCATAGCATAGCATAGCATAGCATTGCATAGAATTAACCAGGTTGGAAAAGACCTTTGAGATCATTGCATGTGATCATATTAGTCCTTGAAACTTGCTTGGATATTAAAGTCAAGCCACAATCATGTTCCCATATGCAAACAATGGAATTTTATTTATTCCCCCATCCTCTCAGGTTTTGCTGAACAAGTAGCAATTTATAATCTGAACATTCCAATGACATGACCTCTCCAGATCTGAGCAATACCACTCATATCAAATTTCTTCTAATTAGAAACAAATCCCCATTCCTCATGCATGTTTTCCAGATTACTAAAACTTTATAGTAAACAACCAAAAACCTTCCTTTTCTTGGATAAATTGTTCCAATATTCTCACAGCAGGTAGAATTTACATCTGTCTCTCACATTAAAATTAAAAGCAATGAGTAGATTTTATTCCCATTTATGCTCAAACCTGTTATTTTAATGTTATGATATCTAATCTTGAATTTGTACAGATTTTTCTTGAGTCTATATGTATGCATATATAGGTAAATCAGACGGCTGTGACATGACCTGAAAAACCAAAATTACCTTTCAGGTATAGCAGTATGAATTCAGTATAAGCCAGAAAACCAAACTTCTTTATTATTTCCATGTCGTCCCATTCATCTCTTTATATCTCCTATTTCAACACACAGCAAGAACAGCATAGATATCTAAAATATGAACTTCTAATTCAGTTTCAATTCACACAGCTTCTCTTTGAAATTATGCCACATATGGAATATGTGCAAGCTATATCTTGATCTGCAGTTCCAGCAAACCACCATCAACCTACATTTTACTGAAGCAAATTGACTATTTCTCTTTTTCTTTTTTCTTCCCCCCCTCCCCTTTTTTTTTAATGAAGATGGAAGAATGATGGCTATTTGCTGTTAAAACTGCATAAAAATAGAACTTTGAAATCTCATTCCTTCAAGGTTTCACACAGTGCTCTGGACCACTGAGGATGGCATAGATGATGGAAGTTAAAGCCATCTCTGTGTAATCCACTACTCTTTTTGTGCTATGATCTTTTCCTAAACTCAATCCAAAGGGAATGTGAGAAATTCTCACTCTCAACCAAAAAAATCCATCTCAAATTAAGCTGCAGAGAGATGTGCTTCCAGCTCTCAAAGTCCCCCATGAATCCACCATGGCAAAAGCAAGGGGCTGTAAAATATCATTAGACGAATGGGTAGACAAGGGTGGCTGAAAAGTGGCTGACACACACGTTATTGATGCCTCTGCCAGAGAAGAATTTCAGCTGCACTTCCAACTTAGGCAGGCGGGAACAAAATACAAAGATAAAAGTAGGAGGAGTGTTTGAAAGCAGTATCTGTGTGGGAATCTTGTGTGCAGTCAAGAAAAGAAGTACACTAAGCAGAAATAAAAGTACAGCCTTGATAACAACGATAAGGACCTTGAACATGACTAAAGTGATGGTAAGCATTGAAAGAATGCTAATTGAGGAGTTTCATGGTCTGAGCTTCAGGAGATAAAACTGACTTTTACAGCAGCATTCTGGAAGGGTTTAAGGAGAACAAAGCAAACACTGTGTCTTTTGTCATAACCTGTACAATGGTTAAATGGAGTTTTATGTATGCATGCATGTTATCCTTAGCTCTATAATGACTTTATTAAAGACTTGGGAAGGGGTCAAAAAAGAGAAAGTTTCTTCTGTGTTACATGAACGATACATTCTAGGGAACAGAAGGTTGTCTTTATTAGCTGACCATCAGAGCTAAAAATATTCAAGATTTGATAACACTGTCCAGCAGACAAATGAAGGACCAAGTAAACCATGACAAACCACCATGGAGGATAGAAAATTCCTTTCAAATTGGATCATGATCACAGTAACCGTCATCTTCTTGTGTAAATCTAGACCTGCCAAAAATGTACAGTAAAATCTAGACTCATTCTGCTAGAGATGTGGCAGAATTTGTAATCAAAAAGATTAAGACATCAGATCAAGATCCCTGAACATCTTGCCTGAAGCTGCTATCAGTTTAAGAATGGGATGGAATATTAGGATTCCTCCTGTATCTCCTAAAAATTATGTTGTGTTAGCATGTTGGTAGAATGAAGAATACTTCCCTGAAGAATAACAATTTCCCTTTTCTGCTTAGAATGTCAGTAATAATCATTTTAGTATTAACAGAATAAAAGAGAAAGAGACCTGATCTGTGGCAAAGATCCTCTTATGCTAGTCCTTCCACAGGAAGCTGTTCACCGTCAGTGTGACACCATAATCTCTGTCTCATTCCATCACTATTATATGACAGTTAAATAAGGTAAGTACAGCAGTATTGCTAGAAGGAACTGAAGTGTTATTAACTTATTTCTTATTACATTAACTATAATAGTAATTCCTGAAGGATTATGTATATTACAGCCATTATTTGAGACATTAACACCCTCTTCTTGATGGAGAGTTCTCAGATGTGTCTGCCACATGCTCCCCTCCCCATCATGAGACACCAACAACTGTTTTCTTTCTATCTTTGCTATTCTTAGTTCTACACATCAACAAAACACACTTCATTTGCAACAGAAATATCTCTCTCCTAATCGAGATTTCCAGGGAAGCAAAGTGAGATAATTTAATTACACACCAAATAGCTATGCTTCCTCAAACTGTTCAAATCTCTTTAAATCAAACCTCACATAGTGGAAGGAGTGCACATAACTTTACAAATGTAAATAAGATCATGGGTAATACATACCTTAGAGTATGCTTGAAAATCAAATAAAAATTAGCTTTATAGCTCAATTGTTTAAACACAGAGCCAAACACATTATCCATGACAGAAACAGGAAGAATATCCTAAGAATAATACTGTATTCAGCTACTCTGAAGACTAGAGGATGCAACAAAATAGTTCAACCACTTCTAGTCACCTGAGAAAAGTCTGACATGATATAAATTGAACTTTGCCAGAATTAGACTTATCAGCGTTCTTCCAGGCAATTAGCAGGTGTTTCTGTCTATCTGCAGAGCTGCATACCCTCTATTATGGCACTCTCTGAGCATTTCACATAATTTAATAAGCTTGTCTGATGCAAATGGAGAACCTATGTTGCATTTCATCAGTGCAAGATAAGCTAGGTGAGACCAAGAATGGTCCTAGATGGAGCATCAGGGTTGAAGAGCTTAGTAGAGGGCATGGAAGATTTAAAGCCTTGATCACTCATGGTTATTCAAGCTCCCTTGGATTTTTCTGACAGGAGTAGAATGAAAGTAAAGAGGAATAAGATCAGAGTTTAATTCTAAGTAAAGTCTTTATGAGATTAAGTTGGCATGCACTTCACCATGAACTTGGAAGTTCAGTAACTCTAGGAACACAGTTCAGACTCTTTTTGCAGTTGTAAAGAAGCATAATCTCTGCATGAGATGCTTAGCTCATGCTACACTAGATACAAACAGCATAATGCTCTGCCTACAGAGGGTCTGCGATTAGCAATTGGAGGAAGGTAAGCAGATTGAGAAGCCAGGTTGGAAAGACTGAATTAATGTTATTTGAAAAGAAAATATTTTTTTCTTCTAGATTTTGAGGCTTACATAAATTAATTAAAGTTTGTTGTCAAACACATTTTCTATTGTATTATCTTCTGTTTGTTGTGGGTTTTTTTGCTGCTTATGAATATGAGTGCTTCTGTGACTTTTGCAGGAAAACTCTTTCTTTCTGTGGTAATCATGAATAAGAGCCTCCTAATAGCTGGATGCTTATGCAGAATTTGGTGACCTCCAGACTAGATTACAACTGTGTGTTGCTCTCAGACACCTGCAACCACACACTTTCAGTGGATGTGGGTAGGGAGTACACCATTTTTCTGTGAACTGGAAAGCATATTCCTGACTTAATCACTGAATGAGATAGAAATGCTTCATAGGAACTTTTCTATTACCTTTAGTAGAAATTTCTGAAGGATGACAATATCCCACAGAATGAGACACTGTACGGACATACAACAGAGATGTAAGAGACTAGACCTGAGGCCATTGAGGCAACACTTATCAAAGGACAGTTTCACAAGCTAACTCCTCAGAAGAATAAAAATAAACTATTTCCTAAGCAAAGACTGAAGAAACTATCCAACCAAATAAAAAATGAGACATAGTGTCAAAACCACAAAAGCAGAAAAGGTTTTTCCTGAATCCTCTTCCTTTTACAAATAAATCCTGTCAGCAGATGCAGAATGTAACAGCAACAAGAAAATAGTAGCGGTTCACACTGAAGAAAGAAGAGCAGCAAGATTCTGAACTGATCAAACTGTCAGTGTCAGGCAGGCTAAAATTAAGGAAAGATGAAGCAAATGAAAAAGAATACCATTTATTATCTGTGGGAACAGAAAGAACAGTAATTTGATATTGGAGGACATATCAGGAGACAAGAAGAAACCAAAAATTGTCAAGCCTAAGCCAGAATGTGATTAAGGAACCATTAAAAAGAGACCTAAAAACACTGTAACTAAAATGACACACAGATGCTTGCTTCCTATGCCTGCAATGAGTAGGATACCCAAAAATAGTTGTCAAAATGCATTGTTATCAGCTGGAGAACCCCCTTTGATGGGATAAGTGACTTTTTTTTCCTTTTTTTTTTTACAGAATTATAAAATACTGATGTTCTAGAACCTCTTGACACTGACATTTGAGTAGGGGAAAAATGAACAATGAAAGTAATGTGGCATTATTGAAATAGATGTGAGGTCTCCCTTTAGGTTTCTAGTCACTTTTGACAGTTTTCTATTTTTGAGTTTTTACCTATTACCATTGCATAAAATTAGGAGGTGCTCACACATGGCAAAAGAAAATGGCTATTACATAAGAAAGAAGTGACAATGAAGATATCTTTTGATTATTGTTCATTTTCCCCAGAATTCTACTTTTAAAGCAATAGACTGAGGAGAAAGGGAGGAACAAAAATAAAAGCAAAGGTCTTGAACTGGTGTAAGCCTGCAATAATGAAAACCAAGAAAGAAGACATAGTCCCAGAAATACACTGTGATAGGTCAGGAAGCAGAAGAAGAGAGAGCTTGTCAAAGCTTGAAAAGAGCTCCCCAGAATCTCTATACTACCCAGAGTTAATGTAGTAAGAGTTCTTAGACAATTCATTTAGGTATATGTCTGTAGAACCATTTTTATGTAAAGATTTCTTAGAGTAGAGATTGCAAATAGGCTCGAGGCAAGGAAACAGTTCTTCACAGAGAGAGTCATTAGTCATTGGAATGGGCTGCCTAGGGAGGTGGTGGAATCACCATCCCTGGAGGTTTTCAAGAGGGGATTGGATGTGGCACTTGGGGCCATGGTTTAGTAGTCATGAGGTCTTGGGTGACAGGTTGGACTTGATGATCTTTGAGGTCTTTTCCAACCTTACTGATTCTATAATTCTGTGAAATTAGATGAACTGTAGAACAGATGATGTGATGTTAGAGTTTTACACTACATTGCACCTCTGAAATGCAAGAATTTTATATGAAAACTCAACTGTATCCACTTAGGTATTTTACCTGGTTGGTAGGCCATACACTTTTGAGGTACTTCCCTCAAAATTCCATCAAATAAAGACTAAATATTGAAAAACATAAAGAAAAGGGCTACTACCTTGATAGTACTCAAAACAGAGGAGGGGGCAAAATGGACCTTGATAAATAGCAAATAATAGGAGCATAGTGTCTATATTTTGTGATGTTGAAAGTCCTTTCTGTGAGATGGTAAAAAATAAAAGCATAGCATAGTGAGTTTGTTTCAGAATACTACTGAGGAATATTGCTTGAGAAAACAAGAATGGATTTGGGGAATTTTTGTCCTTGGTTTGGTTTGGGTTTTTTTTAAGTAGAAATAGGTATAGTAATTAAAATTCAAGCCTGTGAGAAAAAAATATGTTAAGAAATGGCACAAGTACAGGGAGCAAGTTCTTTGCAGTCTGGATAATTGTTATTTTTTTGACAATGGTACAGCAGAAACATGGTTTTTACCACAGTACTTTTTTTGAAAGAAATAGGATTATATTTTATTACAAGCTATCAAGATATCTACATGCATATCTGCATATCTACATCTACAACACATCTACAAGTAAGAATAGTGACTGCGAATAACTTCATTGAATTGATATGCATTGATGTAAAACATGCAAAGTTCCTAGTAGGCATCAAAAGATGCAAGAATTGCAAGAAATAATAGTCCCAACTGGACCTTGAAGATTTGGATAGGACTAGGCAATGTCTCAAACCACATCAAGCAGACTTTCATGATGGTTTCAAGTGTAGCAAAATCAGACTCCGGAGCTTATAAAGCAGAATTCTGCAGCATATGGTGCAACCATCAATCTCCACATGCCTCTAGATAGACCTGGGTGGGAGTCACCTGTCCACTTGGATGTTTAGAAGTTGGATAATCTAAATTTTACACATAACCATAAATGCCTAATTTACCACTTTAATGCCTTTCTAATATCAATGGAAATGGAAGAT